>NC_092876.1:340323123-340928957 GCF_028372415.1 Notamacropus eugenii | reverse complement strand
TTATTCTATATCATTTTCCTTTTTTGCCTAAACTCATTGAGAAAGCTGTTTACAATTGATGTCTCCACTTCCTTTTCAATCTCACTTTCTTCTTAACTCCTCATCATTCAACTCATCTCTTAATTGTCAAATCTAAGGATATTTTCTTAATCTTCTTGACCTCCTCTGCACCCTTTGATGCTATCAATCATCTTCCGGATACTCTCTTCTCTCTTGGTTTCCGTGACACTGTTTTCTTCTGGTTCTCCTACCTCTCTGATTGCACCTTCTCAATCTGCTTTTTTTAGTTCTTTATCCAGGTCATGTCTCCTAACTATAGATGCCAAGATTTTAGGGCCTCTTCTTATCTCCCTCTTTACTGTTTTGCTTGGTGATCTCATCTTCTCCCTTGCATTCAGCTATAGTCATTCTGCAGATGATTCTCAGATCAGTTCTAACCTCTCCTGACCTTCAGTCTCCCATTTCCAACTGCCTATTGGACTTTTCAAACTGAATCTTAAGCTTACTATGTCCAAGAATGAACTTATCTTTCTCTCCAAACCCTCTTTTCTTCCTAACTTCTCTATTTCTGTTGGAGGGTGCCACCATTTTTTCAGTCACCTTGGCTCACAACCTAGGTGTCATCCTTGACTCCTCTCTTTCACTCCCCCCACCCTCACCCCATATCCGGTCAGTTGTTGAGTTCTGTTATTTCTACTTTTGTAACCTCTCTCTGTTCCATTCTATCTTCTGATACTGCCGTCAACATGATACACTTATCACGTCATAACTAGACTTGCAGTAGTATGTTGGTTGGTCTGCCTTCCTCAGGTATTTCTCCACTACAGTCTCCACCTCCTCTCAGTTGTCACATTGATTTTCCTAAAGTATTAAGTCTGACCATGTCACCACCACATCACCACGCTCGCTCCTCTCCCCCCCCCAGGCGCTCCATATTGCCTCCAGGACCAAATATAAAATCTTTTTGACTTACTTGACTTAAAAAGCCCTCTGTGACCTGGCCTGTTCTTACCTTGCTATATACTCTGTAATCCAGGGACCCTGGCCTCCTTGCTGTTCTTTTCAGATGACACTCCCATCTTCCTTCTCTGAACATTTTTACTGGTTGCTTCCCATGCCTGTAACTCTTTCCCTTGTCATCTCCACCTCCTAGTTTGCTTGGCTTCCTTCATGTCTTACCTAAAATCCAACCTTCTGAAAGGAGCCTTTACCAATCTCCCTTAATATTAGTGCCATTTCTTGGTTGACTGTCTCCAATTTTTCCTTTGTGTCTTGTTTGTATGTAGTTGTCTTAGACTGTAAACTTCTTGAGAATAGGGACCATCTTTTGCCTTTATAGCCCCTCTGCTTAGACCATGTCTGGCACATAGTAGGCATTTAATAAATGCTAACCCTAATTGACTGACCACTTTGAAGGAGATACTACAAGCATTTGCAAGTAAAATTTGAGTCTCAGAGAGATTGAATGATTTGCTCAATGTCATAGAGTCTAGTAGGCATGAGAACCAGGATTCATACTGAAGAATTAAACACTCAGGTGTTCAGCTGCTGTTCTTTTCACAATACCAACCTCATTATGGCATCTCACCTCTCTCTTGTCCATCTCCCTTCCTCAAAAAAAGGAGTAGCAGTAGAGTGGGAAGCATTTGTAGACAATACATTGAATGACATCATGTAATATGGGTTCTGTAATTGATAACTAAGCCCAGAATTACAAAGTATGTGTGAGTGAAAATGTGGGACAGTAAGAGATGTTATGTTCATGAAGTTCAAGTTAAAGAAACTGTTTTGTTCTGGGAGAAATGCTTTATATATCATCTAAGACAGCGGGGGTAGGATGATTTGTTGTGGATTTTACCTTGTCCTTTGGTTATATTTTTAGAGTGTAGTCTTTTATTAAGATGAGGATTCTGCCTGGTCTAATATTGGTGATTTCCACTTTGATTCTGTGAAACCTCTGGAGACTCTCACTGAGTCTCAAGTACCAGTTACGGGATTTCTAGATGTGGCACAAGGGAGACATAAAAAAAAAAAAATTAACTTTGCAGTCATAGGAAGACCATGGAGTGGCTAAATGAACCTGCTGATGGGCAATATTTTTTATTTTCTATACCTGTAAAACCAGGGCACAGGTCTTTTATGCAGCTTTTTTTTCGTGGTGGTTAATTCAGTATTGAGGGAATGAGGAGTTAGCTCCCCACTGTTGCTTATATAATAATGATAGTTGACATAGTACTTCAGAGTTTACAAAAATAATTTATATCAGTTATCTAATTTGAGGCACCCCCCAAAAACCGAAATAAAACCTTGTGAGGTCAGTATTACAGGTATTATCATGTTTTACAAAGAAAGGTGAGACTCAAAGTTTGAGAAATTTGACAGCAGTCACATAACTAGTATTTGAGGTGGGATTTGTTGTTGGCTGTCTTCTGATTCCCAAGTCCAGGGCTTTTCCCTCTATACTGGCTGCCTCCATGTAGTCATAGAAAAGTCTATGTCTGGACTGGGAGTCAGGAAGACGTGAGTTCAAATTTGGCCTCAGACACTTAATAGCTATGTGACCCTGGGCAAGTCACTTGACCTCTGCCTCAATTTCTCTATAGAATGATGGTAATAATAACATCTGTCTTCCAGGGTTGTTGAGAGGATCAAATGAGATAATACTTGTACTTACTACAGTGCCTATAACATAATAGGTGCTTGTTGTTATTTAGTTGTGTTTGACTTTTTGTGGCTCCCTTTAGGATTTTTATGGCAGAGATACTGGAGTGCTTTGCCATGAGGAAACTGAGACAAACCAGGATGAAGTGACTTGCCCAGGGTAATACCATTGATAAGTTGTCTGAGGCCTGATTTGAACTAGTGAAGATGAGTCTTCCCGACTCCAGACCTAGCACTCTATCTACTGTACCAGCCAACTATATCCTTTTTTTCCCCTTCCCTCTTCAGACTGTTACTGGTGGGGAGGTATGCCATGAATTAGGTACAGGATGATTCTCCTTCAGGCAGCACTAGAGTCATGTGCCTTTGGTGTGAATGAGTAGCTTCCTTTGTTTTGTTTTTGGAGGGAAGGAGTTACTAGGGTAATCTAGTATGATCAAGATTTTTTACCAAAAATTGTTTGTGAGCTTCTAGAGCTCTAGACAAAAGTCACAAGGTAGGTAAAATTTATCTTTAGAACTTATAGGGAAGATACTTTGGTTAACTGGTGAGGGAAAGTACTTTCCTGGTCTTCCTTTCTTATTACTGACCATAATCACTAACTAATTATGTAGGAAGAATAGGATTATGTTTTATTGGGAGGGAAAAAGGAGCAAGTAGGATATACAAGGTAATTTGAGGTGGGAAAGAATGTTAACTTTTAGGGGAAATGAGTGTCTTTGCTTTGCCACTGAAATTTTGAGAGGTTACTATTAGCTTTACATTATGGAAATTGCTTAACTTTGTTACAGAAAAGTAATTCCCATTAGTTGTTGCTGGGGAAGGAACTCCAAGTTAGTGTATGACTTCTCAAAATTAGAAGGGGACTTCAAAAATCATCTAGTTCAATCTATATACTTGGCCAATCTAGCCTTTGCTTGAAGACTTAAAATAAGAGGAAACTTACTACTTAAAAAGGCAGCCTATTTATTAACGTTTGGATAGCTGCAACTATTAGGAAATTTTATTTACACCAAGCTTGCATTTGCCTCATTTTTTTTTTTTTTGTTACTTCTGCCTGTTTTTCCTATTTCTGCCCTCTGGGTTTAAATTTAACTAATCTGATTTCTTCTACATGGTAGCTATTACATCAGGCCCGTTTTTCACCATCTACTCTCTTGTCTAAGTTAAACATTCTCAGTTCATTCAGGTGATCCTTGTATGCTGTGGACTTAAGGCTTCTCTCTCTTCACTCTCATTTATCTTTTTAGCTCCATGGATTCATTTATTTGTACATATAGCTTCCTAATCTATATATTGAGCCCTAATCTCTCCTGAACTCTAGTCTATCATTGCCTGTTGGACATTTCCACATCCCATTGGCCCAGGGGTTATTAATGTGGAATTGAAGGAACTTTTTTTCTTTTAATTCTGTTACTTTATGCATTTAAAAACATTATTCTAAGAAGGGATCTGTAGTTTTCACGTGACTGTCAAAGAGGTCCATAGCATATAAAAGATTAAGAACCCTTATGTTAGCATCTAAAACTCAGAAAACATATTCAATAATTCGATTCATCATTCCCCCAAACCTACTCCTCAAAACTTCTCTGTTTTGTTGAGGGTACTACCATCTTATAGTCACCTAGGCTTGCAGCTTTGGAGTCATCTTTAACTCATCACTCTCAGTTCCCCATTTTACTTGTCTAATCTTGTTAATTTTACCTTGGCAGCATCTCTGGTATCTGTCCTCTTTTTTAACACTGCCAATGTCCTATTCAGTCCCTTATCCTTCTCACCTAACCTGTTAGTATAGCTTTCTAATTAGTCCCCCTGCTTCCATCCTTTTCCTTTCTCAAGCCATCCATATAGTAGCCAAATTAATATTACTAAAACATGGGTCTGACCTTGTCACTCTGCTGTTCAAAAATCTGTCATGTTGCCTTAGTCCACATCTGGCTCCCATTGGCCTTTCCAGACATATTTTATTTACCACATTTGTATATGCCCTTCAGCTCCCCATTCCAACCACACTAACTTCCTAATTGTTCAAATTTCACATGCATCTCCTGTGTTTGTGCTGTTCTCCACACTTGAAGTGTACTCCTTTCTTATTTCTACTTCTTTAAATCCCTAGGTTCCTTCAAAGCTCAGGTTGACTTTCCAGCTACTTACTGAAGATTTTCTTGTTTCCTCCACTTCTTAGTGATTGCTCTCATTTCAAATTATCTTCTGTTTCCTTATCTGTGTACTAGTTTTGTTCACCTAAGCAAATGTTAGCTCCTTGGCTCCTTGATGTAGGAACTATTTGTTTTTTTCATTGTCAGTACTTAGCACCAATACCTTTAAGTAAGCACTTAAAAGAGGTGTTGTAGGGGTTAGAGTGCTGAATATATAGTTAGGAAGATGTGAAGTACAAATTCTGCCTTAAATACTTGTTAGCTGGTTGCCTTTGGCAAGGCATTTAATCATTGTCTCAGTTTTTGTGTCGGTAAAATTAGGATACTAGCATCTACCTCATAAGGTTGTTGTGATAATGAAATCAGGTAACAGATGCAAAGCCCATTCCAAGATCTTCAAGTCCTTTATAAGTATTGTTACTAATTAATTATGTCTGTTGAATTGGCTGCTACAATAGAGACTTTAATTGTCACATTTAATTCTAGGAGTATAGCAGTAAAAGAAAAAATATACTGCCCTCCTTTTCAGGGTAATTAAAGATTAAAAAAAATCTTTTCATGCTTTGTAGAACATTGCCTCCATTTTACTCAGGTTTCATTTAAGTTAAATTGCTGGGGGGAGAAGGTGATCTGAAGTCTAATTTTGCTCCTCACTTCTTTATAAACATTGGGTAGTCATTTTAGTAAAAAAAAAAATAGGATGAAAATCTCAAATGAATGAAAAAGAATGATGGTGGTAGCAGACTAAGATTCAAATAGTTTATTTTGGAGTAAAAATATATAAAGGGGGAAACTGCAAGAGATTTCACTGTATTCTTGAACCTCAAGTAATCCAGTCATACATAACAGGTTAATTATTTTGTTTTCAGATCATCGACCCTCATGAGGTTTGGTCTCTCTTCTGTGGGAGAATCCTAAACTTAGTTATGACCCTGATTTTTTGAAGTACTTTAGGGCTTAGAGTGCTTTGCCACAGTAGCCTTGTGAGGTGGGTTTAGCTAGACATAACTGAATCTTAGAGAGGTGGAATAATGTGTCCCTTTGGCACACAGCTAATAAGTGTTACACCCAGGATTCAAACCCAGGCTTTCTGACTTAAAGTCTGTCACCTTTATTGACCTGACCTTGCAAGATACTTGAGGATTAATTCAACCTTTTAAATACTTTGAAGGAATAAAAGAATCTACCAGCCTGCCAGAAATTTCCCAAAACTATTACATTACATGGGCAAAACTATCTGTTGTTATTTATATAAGAGCTGATACATGTTGTTATCAATTTTTGATAGCCTTAAAAGGAAAATATCGAAAGCAGGATGTTATCTTTCCTCCAATGCCCTGTCAGGGCACCACTATCCTTCTAGCATTGAGGTAGCATTGGAGCTCTCATTCTCTTTTACCCCTCACATCCAGTCAGTTGCCAAGTCTTATCAGTTTTAGCTCTATGACGTCTCCCATTTATTTCTTCATGTCCACAGTCACTGTGATGTTTCATGTCCTTGTTACTTGTCTTTTGGAATATTGCAATGTCTTAATGATTTCCCAAACCTCTAGTCTTTTCCTTTTCATTCAGCCCTCCATAAAACTGCTAAATTGATAATCCTAAAACACCAGTCAGACCATGTCATTTTCCCTAATCAGGACTTCCAATGGCTTCCTCTTTCTGGATAGAATTACAAATTTCTCTATTTGGATATTAAAGTCATTTACAATCTGACTCTAGTTGACCTTTCTGGCTTTATTGCATGCTACTTTTCTTCATGTTTTCTGCATTTCAAGTCAACAGATCTTGCTTGTTGTTCTTTCGTGTACAACATTCCATCTTCTGTCTTCTTCCTTGGCACAAGTTTTCCCTCATTCTAGAAATATACTTCCTTCTTATCTCTGCCTCATAGAATTCCTAGCTTCCTTGAAAGCTCAGCTCAGCATGTGTGTCCTTCTACAGGAAGCATATCCTAAATTCTCCAGTTTCTAGCATTCTTCCCTTGAAAATTATTGTATGTGATTTGTATTATTCATCTGTGTTCATGTTATCATAGTCATTTCATCCTTCTTAATATTCCTTCAGGAACTGTTTCATTTATGTCTTTAGTACTCCTAGCACCTACAGTACAGTATCTGACACATTAGGGGCTTTTTAAATAAATGCTTGCCGAATGAATGGATAAATTCTTAATTTTAGACTGTGGGTCATGTTTTATCATTTAATCTTTGTAAAATATATGAAAAATGAAAAATGTTATAAAATTATTATTATGGTTTATTTACCGGAAAAAAATTCAAAGCACTATTAAAACAAATGCTTCTTTGACTTTTGAACTATCTGATTTTTTTTAGGTCTTTTCTGTTTGTTGAAATGTCTATGGTTTTATCTGCTTCAGTGGTTCGTGTACGAGATGGATTACCACTTTCTGCTTCTACTGATTATGAACAAAGCATGGGAGTGCAGGAATGCAGAAAGTATTTTAAATCACTCTCGAAGAAACTTGGTCAGCTTCCTGATAGATGTACACTGAAAACTGGACAATATAATATTAAGTAAGACTTCTGCTTTGTGCATTAAAGTATTTACCTGATTGTCATTTTAATGAAGTTTAAGTAGTTCTGATACAAATTTGTGTCTTAATGAATTCTCAAGTGGATCCATGATCTCATCTATTTGGATGCTTTTTCCAGCGATATAGATCGCAACCCATCTGTGCTTGTCCATACTGTACTGCTCTTGTCCATGTCCTACAATAAATTCAAAACAGGAGAGGTCCACTCAATGTATTTGAAGCCTTTCTCAGTTTCTCCTGGCATTTTGAATATCTGATTATATTAAGAAAGTTCAGGATAATTCACATCAACAACCATCTGATCCTGAGCCCACAGCAGTAAATTTAGAAATCATTATTCTTTTTTTGGAATCTCTCTTACTGTTCCTAATTTGCATTTGGCTTTTTAAGAGATTTAATTTTAGTGGATTACACATTTTCCTTGTTATAAGTGAATAAATCAAAGATTTATTGAGCATTTACTCTGTCCAGCTTTGTGCTCAGTGCTTGGGAGAGGTGGGTGATCCAGAGAAGTCTTGTGTTTTCTGCCAAGAAACTTATAATGGTTATACTAAATGAAACAAAAGTAAAATGAATAAAATTATGTTATAAATTGTAATGATGCAGACTATGCAATTCAGTACAACAGATTTATATTAACTACTTCTTATGTGCAAAACACTATGTTGGATACTAGCTACTACTGTAATAGAAGCTCAGGGAAAGATTAGGAGGTCGTCAAATTAAAATTAGATTGCTGATTTGTTTGCTACAGTTTGACTTGGTACTTGTGATACTAAGTTTTTTTAGGGGGAATAGTAGGGTAAATAAGGTTGGAAAATATATATTGCATTTGCTTGAGTGTACCCTATAATATAGTGAGATTATTGATGGACCAAAAATCAAGGAAAGGCTTCATAAGAAAATGGGAGTGATTTGCATCTTGATGGATCAGGTACAAGTCTGGATTAAAATAGGTAAAGGGAAGGTGCTTTGACCACAGGAGAGGTGACTGTTCTCTTTCTGCTTAAGAGTGCTCCAACAGTGGTATGTACTTTTATGAGGAAATGCTCTCAGTTGAATGAAGTGGAGAGGACCTGCTCTAGAATGAGAAGTAAAGAAGAATAGGATGGAGCCAGATTATTGGAGAACTTTGAAAGCCAGACTAGAGTTTGTACTTGATACAGTAGGCTGCTATTATAGTTTCTCTAGTAGGAGAATGACAGTGAATACAATGTATTAAGAAAATTAATCTGGCAGCAGTATCTAGGATTGATTGAAAATGATGAAAAGAAAATAGAAGTGAGGAGCCAACTTGGAGGCTGTTAATATACCCTAATACATAAACCTAAACAGTTATAACACTAAGCCATTGTTGATGATTGTATTTTACCATTTGTGGTTTGAAAAATATGGTTATTGTTGCAATAAGGGATGAAAGATAGGGAAGAGACAGAGATGATTCATAAGTTTTTGACCTGGGAGAATGGAAGAAAAGTGTTATTATTAGCAGAAATGGAGTAGTCGGGAAAGAGGACCTATTTGGAGAGAAAGATAAACACATTTTTTAACATGTATTAAATAGCATTATGAGGTAGTAGAAAGAGTACCATCACTGCATCAGAATATCTGATTTCTAGTTCAGTTATGCTACCATTAGCAGTGTAATTTATGGTAATTACAAAAAACTTCTTTGGCACTTCATTTCTTTATCAGAAACAAGTGGAACTTGGTGATCTCCATTATCTCTTCTGGCTAAAAACACTGGAGATTCTGTGATTCTCTTTAAGTTTGAAGTGGTGCAGTATATTCAAGTGGAGATACTCTGTGGACAACTGAAAATAACGGAACTAAAGTATATGGTTCAAGACTACAGATAGTAGATTTAGAAATTAATCATTCCTGCAATTAAGTTGTGGTTGCCACAGTGCGAGTGGCTGAGTTAAGTGTAGAGAGGAAGGCATATGGCAAAGGAAATAACCTTTGGTGACACCTATAGTTTTAAGATACTGTGATCAACTGAAATGCTTAGTGATGGGATATTAAGATTGTTTTCTGAGGGTAGAAAAAAATTGCTTCAACCCATGAAGTTGACAGTCTTTCTAAAATAATGTATTAATCTACTTTTCTAGAAAGTACAACATTTTGTTTTTTTGGGTTTTTTTTAAATTAAGGTCTTGAAGTTTCTTGAATTATAGCATTGTTACCAATTATTATTATGTAAAGCTGTAGCTATACGTAGAAAAGGAATTGGAATGAATGTGTATTGATTTCAAGGCCAAAGCCTGGGACAGAATATTTCTTTACTTTGAGCAAAGTTCAAAAATTGTACCCTCCTCTTGTGTATTCATTTCTACTGCTCACCTAGATGTGAGGCTTACTCTAACACATGCAGTTTGACATACCAAAAAATAAAAACTTGAATGCTAGAATGAAATTTTCTGGCATTAAAAATATGTACATTTATGAAGAAGTAATATCAAAAAGTGTTCTGTTGTGTCCTGTGTGTGGATCCTAGGCAGCTGCTTACTTTCCCTGCTTGTAGTTCCAGCTTTCCCAGGACTTACTTTGTAAGTTGCTTTGAATTTTTGTTTGTTGGTATGTTTTAAAATAAATCCCTGATAAAGGATTGTGTTTGTGTGCTATTTGCTTCTTTCTGTTAAAAATGTAATGCAACCTTAAAAAATTAAAATATAAAAATCTAGCTAATTAGTTGGGTTCTAGTTGATTGGGATTTTGTTTTATATGAAAATTTCACTGTCAACATGTTGATGCCATATACATATATATAATTTATGTTATTTGAACTATTAATTATTAAATTTTAAAGCCCCCTTCTGGTGTAGTGGGTAGAGTCAGTGAAGCTTTTAGCAAAGCCTTGAAAACTCTGATGAGGCTGAGCTTTCCCCTAAAATAAAAAAAGTTTATAGTTTTATTGATTTTGTTAATAATGAACTACCATTAAGAGTTCAATTGTCATCTCACTGCTCTTCACTTAAGAGAATTTTATCTTTATCTGAAAGGTGAGCTCAAAACTGTACTATGAAACCCTTTAAACCAACTCTCTTTCCTCTCTATAAAGTAATTATGTCTGCCATTCATTTCGTATTGCTCTATTTTTGTATATTCTTCCTCCTCTATAGTTTTTTTGTAACATACTTGTTTCGGCTTATTATGTAGAAATATGACTGGTTAACCTGACATTTCCACTGTCCAACAATATAACTGTCAATTACTTGCTGTAAGACCTTCAGCAAATAAGCTGTTTTGTTCTTCAATTTGTTAATTTTTTAAAATGGTGATATTGCTCATAAAAATGATATGGTTGATATCTTTGTAATACTTTCTATAGGACTTGAAATATTTATGGAAGCTTCTTTGAAATCACAATTTTAACTTTATGATGAAATTTATAAATGACAAATGATTAATGCAGCAACATGTACCATATAAAAATTAATCACTAAAAATTTATGAGAATTAAGAAAACCATGATTAGTCTCTGCCTCTTTTTGTTCCAGTTAGTAGCAGCAAGTACTTTTTTGTTTAATTACTATGATTTAGTAGCAGTATACTTGGGTAATTATTATTTGCAACTTACTGTTTATTATAATTTGTGAAGCATAAATGTATAGTTAAACCCAGAGTTTTAAAAGGGTTGCTAAAACGTGATAGAGCTTGAAACTTTGTAACTAAAGGCATAAAGCCTATTAACTTTGTTAGAGTAGCTCCTTTAAAGAACACTGCTGAATTGCAGGGGCAGTGTGAAAGAAGGGCCTAGATGTCACTTTGCCCTCTATTCCTTTTAAGAGATCAGATGTGAAATTGCGCCTCACTTTTCTTGCCTTGGGGACCTTGGGCAAAAGCACTGGTGAGTACTCCTGTTAAAAATATAAATGTGTTTCCTGGACACTGTCAGTTCATCTAAATAAGTTCTTTTTTAAAGTGCAGAACCACCCCCAACCCTCATTGAGCCACTTGGTTGTTTCACACTTATTTCACAATCAAGACTAGATTGTCCCCTAGAAAAAATATGAAATCTCTCTCTGACAAACTTAATTCTTTAGATGTCAATTAATTTAAAAGCCTTTAATGGCAGTGAGCCCCTTCTTTAGCTTCACTTTTGTGAAGCAGCACTGTTTATACCCACTTCTGCCTGCCTAGTCGTTCAGACCGTACTGCTTATGAATTTTTTATTTTATTTGTTCTATCTTCTAGTCCTGTACTATCACCATTTCTGACTACAGGAGAAGAATTACGGAGTTTATTTAGTGGACGGAGGAACTCTTTCACCTAGTTCCCTCTACTCTTCATCTTTTGGGATAGGAAAGTGGTAAATCGTGGGAAAGAGATAGTAATCCAGTCTTTTCTAACTTTGCTTGTTCACTGGGATGCTAGGAAAATGATCTGAGCTCTCTTGACTTGTTTTGTTCTACTTTTAATTCAATTCAGCGAATGTTTGTTAGGTTCCTGTTTAAGGAAGGCATTGTTCAAAGGATAAAAATGAAATGAAAAAAATTAATCCCAGTTCTCAGGGAGCTTACATTCAGGGATACCTTCTTGGGGAGAAAATTCAGTAGAGCACAATTGAGGCCTGAAGTTGGGGGAAGGTGGGCAGTTACCTGGAGCTGAAATTCCAAATGGGAGAGAAGCAGAGGTCCTAGGGCAAGAGATTTGCTAACCTGCCTTGAGGAAGGAGAATATCTACACACGTGCTCAAGCACCAGCATTCTACATAAAGAATGAATTCTTACTACATTTCATTGTTTTTCTGATTGCTTAATTGCTGATATTTCAAAGGTATTGTTTTATACTATTTGGTGTAGTGGAAGCACTCTCTTATTCTAGTTCTCACCCTACTTCTAACTAGCTGATTTCTAGGCCACTGATATCTTATTTGTTATTTGAGGGTATTAGATTAAATGACTCTTAAGTTCCCTTTTAGCCTTAAAAATTCTTTGACCATTTTTTTTCATTTCAAACATGCTCTAAAACTATATTATGGGCTAAGCTTTATTTCATTTGTTTTTTTCCATGAATGGATTATTAGGTCACTTCATTTTGAATGGCCCCAAATCTCACTTGAGGAGGTACTATAATATCCTATAGTCATCCACACTGTGGTCAGCAAACGGAACCATCTGGAGGATCTCACCCGTTATAAGGAAGTCCTCTTTCATTTGAGCTCTGTTCATGATATTGTCCACTAAAGGTAGTGAACCACTTTGAGCATACATTGCCGATTATGCAGACTATGCCCAGCAGTTAATTGGGCAAATGATTGGCACATGTGTATAAGTTACAGTACTCTGTAGCTGGACAGTGATCACGATCTAGAATTGAATAGGAGAAAGAGAGACAGCTTGTTTTTTAGAAACAACAATGCTTTCAGTGATTACAAAATGCTCCTTGACATGATTTTTTTTTAAATCCCAATAGTCTAAGTGTTATTATATGGTTGTGAATCCTAGAACACAACAGTCTCTGAAGATCAAAATATCCAAAGAGCAGTGAGCAAATGGTAGACATCAATAGTCCAGAGATTTAAGGTAGAACATACACCAGAACTGCACAAAATGAGAAGTCCATGTATAAATTGCTAAATAGTGGTAGCACTGGTGGATACTGGTAATACTAACATTGATAGTTCTTACATTAATGAGTTCATGATTCTTTTGAATTTTGAGTCAAATAGGTTTTATGAGCTAACCTAGGAACATGACCATTTGTAATGTTATTCCTATGGAAAAATAAGCTCTGTTCCAGACAACTAATTTGTCAGACAGATTTTTGCAATACAGCTTTTTTGTAAATTTGAAATAATGAGTGATCAGATTACCTAAATTTTGAGATCATTAGAGAATAGCAGTTTTACTTTTTGAGAAAGCAAGAAAATTCTGTAATATGGAACAATTTAACAAACATTTAGTGGTTGTATGCAAAACGTTCTTTTAAACTGTAAGTGCAAATGTCCCTGCCTTCAAAGAACTTGAATTATCTTAGTGTCATAGAGCCAGGAGAGTCTGACTGGAGAAGAAGAATAATAAGTGGAGTTATGAGAAGTAAACCTAGAAAAGTAGTTTGGAGTGAAGTGGTAGGGGGCCTTAAATGTTGGCTGTTGAGTTTCTACTTTTTTCTTAAAAGGCAACAGGGATCCACAGAAGGCTTTTTGAATTGAGGAGTGACATTGTCAGACCTGTCCCTTAAAAATATTTTGTCAGTTATGTAGAGGATGAAGTGAAGAGGAGAGACACTATAAAGGGAGACCAGTTGGGGTAGTTCACATTAGGGGTAGTAGTATTGTGAGCAGAGAGAAGGGGGAGATCCTAAAGCTATTGAGCTAGAATCAACAGGATTTGGTAATTGATTGGATAAGGGAGTTGAAAGGGACTTTTAGAAGTCATCTAGTTCAGTCATTTTACATTTAAGGAAAACAAGGACCTCAAATTTAAGTGACTTGTCCAAGTTGGCCAAGATGACCATTAGTTAGGATCAGGATTCAATCCTATCTCCTCTGTCTTGCAATGTAGCACTTTTTTTCACTATATCATGTATGGTCAGATAGGAGATGAATCAGAAAAGAATGGTGTTACGGAAGTCGAGTAGGGCATACTCAAAAACGTCAAAAGCTACTGGGAAGTAAAGTAAGACAGATCCTGAGAAAGACCATTAAGTTGAAAAATTAAGAAGTAATTCCAGATAAAGATTTCAATGAAAGGCTGTAGGAGGGTCAGAGTCCTGTGTGATGGATTGATAAATGAGTGGTGGATAAGAAGTGAGAGCAAGAGGAGGTAATTATAAGAATTTAGCAGTTAAGAGTGAATGAGGGTCTAGCACAGGGGTGGGGAACCTGCAGTCTCAAGGACATGTGTGGCCCTTTAACTGAATCCACATTTCACAGGACAAATCCTTTTATTATGCAAGTGAAGGAAGGAAATTTGGATTTAGTCAAAGGACCACACTTGAGGACCTGGAGGGTCATGTGTGGCCTTGAGGCCACAGGTTCCTCACCCCTGGTCTAGCAGATACAGGATAATAACTTGAGGGGATGGGCAGAGTTGCCTATAGTTTGCAGGCAGTAAAAGGAGCAGTAGTAGGGTGAAAGACAAATAATGATCACTGGGGCAATTTCTTTAAGATGGGATGGATGCAATTAGAGTCCTGACCTTGGCAAGGAGAGTCTTATTCCTTGGAGATGGTGTAGAGGCAAAGAGCTGAGATAAAGATGTAGAGGAGTCTTGAGGGGAAGATGGGTGAACTAGGGACAAGCAGCCTTGATTTTCTCAGTAAAGTAAAATTCAGGGTCATTTGCTGAAAGGTGAGGGAATATAGAGGTGGCTTGAGAGGAGGATTGAAACTAACATAACAGTCAATTTCGGAAGAATGCAGGGATTGCTGTAGGGAGAGCCCAGGTGAAATTAGGTAACATGAATTTGTAGTGAAACCAAGTATGGTTGTATGACCTGTTCTAATGACATTCAGCAGTGGAGAGGAAAAGGCATATATTTGAGGAGACCTACCTAAATAGTCTGTTTACTGGAACTGAGTAGTAAAAAGTAATATGAATGGCACCATGAGTGGAGGATATTATGTTTTTTGAACTGATAAACTGGAGAGTTGACTGCCAAGAGAGAAATATGAGACCATAGATCGGAAGAACAGAGAAGATAAAAGGACAAGAAGTTGCAGTGAAAATGCGTTACAAGTGTATTAGGAGAGAGTGAAGGATAGGGAGTTATAGACAGACATTTGAATCTGAATTTGAGGTCCGGGAGGTAGCACAGCTACATAATGGTGAGACCTTAGAATGAGATGGTGTGAAACATGTAGATTCTGGGAGTTGAGGCAAGTTGAATTGGAAGGCTTTGATATTTGAGGATACATGAACGGATACATGAACATAAATATTCAAGTTCGCAGGCATGAGGGTAGGGGTGGAGTGTAGAGGAATTAGGAGATGTGGTAGGGTTGTTTTGTTCAGTTAGTTAGCAAATACCTGTATTCTCAAGAACAACCTGAGTGCAGCCCTCTACCTCAACGTGATTGGGTGCTGACTAGAAGCATGCAAAGTAGCCATTTTCCCTCAGGTCTCTGGTTCCTCCTATTATTTATTCAACTTGTTCCTGCCCCACATTGGTCTGATAAAATTTATTAGTTGCCACTCTAGATTTTTTAGAATGTTTTATTGATGTTTTATTTTTTATACTTCTGTCATTTCCCCATTAATCCTTTCTTCCCCAAAACAAGCCTTCCCTTATAACAAAGAAAAACTGATATACTACTTTAAATTTTGCTACCAACTACAAAAAGAAAAATTTATTTTAATCTCATTGTTTGCTATATAAAGGAGATAGCAGAGGGATATGTAAAGGAGATTCTCAAATAGAAATATTTAAAAGACCTAATTTTCAACCCTTTCATTAACTTTGCTTATCACCCAGATTGGATAGCCTATTAACATATTCTCACCCAGGGTCAAATCCTTAATTCTTGATACATTAAAACATGTAGGTAGGAAGAAAAAGTTGTCTTTGCTGAGAGAAAAAGAGCCTTTGAGTAGAAAGGAAGAGAGCTCTGGAAAACTGTTCGTTGTGCTCCGAGTGTGGTTAGTTTATTTACTACCCAGAAAGAAAAGAAAGCTTTCTTTGGCAAGTGACATTTCTAACAGGTCACCTTTGAACGCAGACCTGGAGAAGTTAGAGGTAGGGGCATGAATGGGAGAAAGAGAAATGAAAAGAGAGTGCAGTGGGGAGAAAGTGAGAGGCAGTGAGATTATAGTAGCAGCAGAGGTGGTATGGCAATCTACCAATTCAATAAACTTTGAAGGTTCAGTGATGAAAAGATGAAAAGAATCTCATCTTTTAAATGGTGTGTATACAGAAAGACTAGTTCTCCTATAATTCTGGATAGCCAAGGTTTTGTTATAATCTTGGCTTTGTTTTTTCCAATAATTTTTTGGTAATTTTTGTTACTTTAAGGAAAGCAGCCTTTTATGTTGTTTAACAGTTCACTACTGTTTTATCTCAACCAATTTCCAAATCAACATATTGGCTGTATTTGAAAATGCATACTTCATTCTTTTAGTCCATTTTCTCTCTGCCAAGAGTTGGGAGATACATGTCATCATCAGTCTTCTGATCTCAAGATTTATTCTTATTTTTTAATTTCATGCTCAGTTCATTTACTACTCTTTCTCTTTGCTAATATATGTTCAGTAATATAAATATTCCTGCATTGATTGCTTAAGTTGTTTCCCACGTATTTAGTATGTGGAATCATTTTAAATTTTTTATTAAGATTTAGTTTTGGATCCGCTTGTATAAATCATTACACTCACAAAATGCCTCCCATTCTTTGCCTTTCTATTATGGAACTCTTGAATGTTCCTCTTCCTATTTTGTGAGCTGAGTAGCTCTGGAAAAGTACATCAGTAGAAGGAAAAAAGGGAAGGAAATTAGAGTGGAATGGAAGGTAGACTGCATCCATGAAAGATCCAGATGGATACTTTTTTGTTTTCTCTAGCATTCTATTACGTACAACCTACATAACTGACAGGGGGAAACGAGGATTTACCTGAATTTCTAATGTGGAAAGTTGTGTTGCCGTAGAACACGGTCCTCCTATGTTGCATGATAGGTGACAACTTTATATATTTTCTTGATTTATCCTAAAATTTTAAGATATTTCCCTTTTAAAACCAGCAAAAAAAAAATGCTTTTATTTTTATTTCCCAGTGACAATTTGTGCTTTGCTTGGTTGGTTCTTTGTGAGAATTATTGTTTTACTTGTATATTTTCCCATTCATTTATTTATCCCTCCGAGATTTTGAGAAGTGAATTAAGAAAAGTATTTCCTGTATATTCCCTTACCTTGCATACTTTTCTACTTTGAAGAAGACACTGTACTGCAAGCTTCCTAAACAGTATTACTTTTCTGCTTCACAAATAATAATGATGATGATTGCAGGTATATATAATAACACTTTAAAATTTACAAAATGCCTTATATAAATTTTCTGTTTTGAACCTTACAGCAAAGGTAGGTACTACAGGTAAAGTTAACTGATATTGGGAGGTGAGGAAACAGACTCAGGTTAAAAGATTTGTCTATGGTCACATAACAAGTTTTAGAAAAGGTATTCAAACCTAGCTCTTCTTGACTCTAGCACTCCATTATCTGTGCCATGCTACAAATCATCCCTTTGTCTTTCTTTCAAACATCAACTTTTTAAAAGTGACATTTCTAGAGGAATTTTAGGGAATGAGGTTTTTTTGCTGCTGTTGTTGCAGAAAAATCTGCATATTTTAGAACATGGGGATGAGACTTTCAAAGGTAATAAAGGTTGTGAATTTTGGTAACAGAATAGGACTGAGATAATTTCATAATCCCAATTCATTTTATTGTTTGAGAGAAGATACTGAAGAAATTATATGCAAAGGGAAGGAGGAAAGAAAAGGATAGGGTATTTCAAGGGTGGGGAACCTGTAGCCTTGAGGCCACATGTGGCCCTCTAGGTCCTCCTGTGACTGAATCAACAGATTGGGCTTGAGGACCTACAGGACCGCATGTGGCCTCCACCCCTGGAAGCATTTATATAACCCCTACTATGTGTGAGGCACTTGCTAAATAAGCACTTTTATGAATATTATCTTATTTGATCTTCACAACAACCCTGCAAGGTAGGTGCTATTATTATCCTCATTTTACAGTTGGAGAAACTGAGGAAACAGAAGTTAAGGGATATGCCCAGGGTTACACAGCTAGTAATTGCCTGAGGCCAGATTTTAATTCCTGGCTCGATGTTCTGTTGTATTACTTAACTCTGGCAACATTTTTATTATATTTTGCTGCACTATTTGTGATTTATAAATGGTAGCTTTGGCATAACCAATTTTGACCTGGCATCACAATATAATCACCCAAGGAGAATGAGGCAGGTGTCATCAACTCTTGATTATTTAATAACTGGTTTTCCAGTATTACCCAGGTCTCATGTTTTCTCCAACTTCTTGTCTTTTGGTCATTTGTTCCCTTGGTATTTCCACCAAAAGACAAGGGTGCATTTTGCTTCTTGTCAGTATCTTTTATAAAGGTCATAAAGAGAACAGCACCTTACATGTGATAGTTGCTTAACAATTATTTGTTTGAACAGGGGTGACATTAGTGCCTCTATTGAATTATTCATTGTGACATGTTAATTTACTCTTCACTTCTGTGTAGCATAAGCTATCAAGAATTTACCTTTTAAGACTTTTATTTTTATAATTGTGTCCTGCCTGTTATACAGTGTTGCTTTGCCTACATTAATTATGGAAATTTCTGACAACAATAATAGTAATAATAATAATACTGCACTGATGATTTATACTCACTGTTGTAATGTAAAATCTAATTATATTGACTAAATGTGAACATTTTAATTTGATGTAATGGAAATTCAGTGCAGTAATAGGTATATGGTATTTTGAGGTTTACAATGCACAACTTCCAATATAAACTCCTTTCTGCCCCTAGTGATTTTAACATGTTTTATTTGCAATTTGTGTCAAAGATGCCATGTGTGTTCTTACTGATACTTAAACCTGTCAGCACCAAAGTACAAGCATTTCCATCAAATGTATGCATTACTGCAAAAGGTAAAATTGTATGTCATCTCATTAGATTGGCTATACCTTCCCATTTTTGCATCATCAGTATTAAATACTATTACATATTATTCACTTAAAAAATTTCGAATGTACTTTTGTTGTCTCTTGAGTTAGAGTATAAGCTCCTTGTGGGTAGGAAATGCAGCTTTTGTTGTACTTTGGGATCCCGTAGCACCTGTTACAATGCTTTGCATGTGTGGTATAAATGGTGCAGTAATATTTCACTTACCAGTTACTCAAATGTCTAGCTCAGTTAGGGGCTACAACAGCCTTGAACCAAGAGGTTACAGAGGTTTTCACATCTTGGAGTATAGTGAGAAGAATTGAAGATGTGATGAAAGGAGTTTGTTCATTGTTCAGAAGCAAGGTTCTTCCTTTTTGACCGAAAGTGACTATAACGTCGAGCAGGTCAAGAGATGCAGGAGGAAAAAAAGAAAAGTAAAGGGAGGGAAGTGGGAGTTGAGGTGCTGGGAAGGTGACTTTTTGTTGTTAGAGGACAGGACTGGCTGGAGGCAGAAGGAAGGGAGCAGAACATGTTGGAATGTTCCTTGTAAGGGTAAGAAGCCCTGCAAACAGCAGTGACCCTAGAGATAATTTCTGTGTTTCAAATAGTCCCACAGGGAAAGCACAGCAGCTAGAATAGTACAGTTTTGGTAGATGTTTAGTGGTAGGGCAAACTGAGTTGTATTAATTTCAGTCACTTAGTCAATGAGTATTTTTCAAATGTTTGCCAGGTACACTATGCTGGGCTCTCAGGTTACAATGTCCAGTTGCACGAAAGGTTACTAAGCACCTGCTATATTATACGTGGTGAGAAGACACTGTGTTATAATAGAGTCGGCCTTGGAGTCAAGAAGACTTAACCATATGCAAGTCACTGAATTTCTTAGTATCCCAGATAGCTCTCTAAGACTATAAATTACACTGAAGTTTTTGATCTTATGCTCTTACAAGACCCCTCCCCAACCTACAGCAATGTGTGCATATGTAGGTGTATGTATGTGTGTGGGGGAAGAAGACAGGGAAAGAGAGAGAGAGCGAGACAGTGAGTGCAAATTTTGCTTGCTCTCAAGGAACTTATTCTTCTATTTAAAGAAAATGAGGCTTAATTCCCTTGAAGGGACTTCTTTCATAAAGATATTAAGACACCAGAGTATGGTGTCCAGCACAGCCTGGCAGCTTCTGGTGGGGTGTCCACTGGTATAATCAAGACATGCCAGTAGTAGAACAGAACAAAATGTATGTTGTGAGAACCATTCAGTGATAAAGATTACGAGCTTCCTCTAATGACAGGTAAAGAATGAAAATGCCAATTAAATTAATGCTAACCTCAACAAGAAATAAAGGTCTGAAAATGGCATGTAAAGTTGCAAACAGGAATATTTTGATGGATCAGTATAGTATTCATCTAGCCATGTTGTGTGACATTGCAGTTCAAAAAAATTACCTGGTCAAAGGTTTTGCTGTTAGAGATAATTTAAACAGAAGTGGTTTGTTTGGGGGTTTTTGGTAGCAACCACACTTGACTTCAGAGTTCTTTGAAAACTGCCTTGTGAACTTTAAAGTATTATATGAGTGGAAACTGTTATTACCAAATTAAAACACCTAGATTGTATTTTGTAAATGATTTTCCCTGAAAATAAGTACCCCTATCTCTAATCCAGAACATTTTTTAATGCGTTTTAACAGTTACCTGAGCTATTTGTATTTTTTGAATGGTGACTTTGGTATAAGAAATTTAGTTGCATCTAGTTAAAAAAAAAAAAAGTAAATCATGAAACTGCAGAACAGTTTTGTGATATTTTCAGAATTTCTGAAAATTTCTAATTTCTGAGCATAGTCTATCCAGAGAATGGTTTTATAATGTAATAAAACTGATTTTGGGTGATGCGCCTTAGTGCAGCATAAGAACAATTGTGCATCATGTATATATGCTGCAGCTGCCTATAAACTGGAGGCTTTAGTGATTGGAAATTGAATTGTCCTAGAGCTTTCAAGTGTCACCTATTTACCAGTGCCTTACAGACCTAATACCTGCACAATTTTTTCTCCTGATTGGTTCTGTCATATTTTTGTACTAACAGTGAAAGAACATTTCAGAAACATGACCTACCATAGGGCAAGCAGAACTGTGCTGTTATTGGTTATCGACCTCACTCTGAAGAAGGATTAGGGTCTGGTTATATTTTTACTATCATTCTCTTCCTCTTCCCCTTACCTCCAGTGTTACTTTATTGATTTAAACTCTGGAACCAAGTGTTGATCAGAATATGAAATGTTATTTAAAAAGATTTCATGAGAAAGTCGATCCATCATGTAGGCAGAAAGGACTTTCAGTACCCTAATCTTCCTATGAGCCTAAGATTCACTTAAATTTTTTTTGTGTGTGTGCCTGTAAAAACATTAAGGAGCATGTGAAGAAAATTGCAGAATGTTTGCCAAGGTTTCTTGTGGTAGAACCTTCCTCTCTACATGCCATCAATAGTCTTAGTTCACTTGAGATAGAAAGGTATACATACTGCCAAGGAGATAACTGTTGTCTTTTGTGTTGGTGATGCAGAGATGATGAAAAATGTTTCTATTCTGCTAATGAGTTGAGCACTGATGATAAAACTGAAGAAGCTTTTTTAGAGGGCAGGAAAATTCCATGGGAAATGGTCATTTTAGCTGTTAATTCTATAGTGAAGAAAATCAACTATATCACATTGCCCTAGAGATGATGTAGCTGCATATCTTCCTACTTTTTTGAGAAAGTAAAATGATCAAATTGTGAGGTCACAAGAAAAACCCTTTTCTTTTTTCTTTTTTGAGTATAGTCAACCCCAAATCCTATACCATCACACACATTATATTACATATGTTATAGATATATTTACATTAGCCTTATGTTCTCAAGAAAATTAAATTATGTTCAGTATGCATTGTTTATGAAGGCACGAGATGTTAACATGTCAGGATTTGTATAAAAATAATTAAAAGTTATACTAAAACATTTTATTGTTTAAATAGTTACTCTTTATCCCCTTTGCCATATTATGGCATATAATTTTAACTATGGGATATGGGTTTGTCTCTCATCTTCCTTTTCTTTTCACTGGTATTCCATTGGTTTAAAGATGCAGCTTAAAGGAGAATTATGTTTCTGTCCCTTGAAAATCTTTGCTATAATAAATATCACTGTCTTCATGATCGCTTTGACAGTTATTTGCTTGACTGGAACTATTCTTGTGAGGCAGCAAATTACCGGGATTTAATTTGAAACTCTGAATCTATTTTTTTAACTGTAGTTTTATTAGCTCCCTGGGAGTGAGTTACATGATGCTGTGTACCGAAAATTACCCAAATGTCTTGGCTTTCTCTTTCTTGGATGAGCTTCAGAAGGAATTCATCAGTACTTACAACATGATGAAGACAAATACTGCTGTCAGACCATACTGTTTCATTGAATTTGGTAAGTGCCTCATATTTTTCATTTGTTTATTTTAACTACATCTTATTCTTTTTCAGAAACTAAGTTGGGTCATCGTATAGTTTTTCATTTGATTCTAGAAAATAGGCAAATCCATAGGCTGTTGAGCTGTTTATATGTAGAGTATAATAACTTGGCATAAATAGTATACTTGAAAATAACCATGATTATATTGGTCCCAGTGTTTCTATCACTAAAATAGTTCATCATCATTCCCTCTACCCTTAAAGTACAGTATTCGTGAATTGCTGTGGTCAAAAAAATGTCAGCTTTTTGGTGATAAACCTTTTTTAGGTAATTAATTTTTAATTTAGTTTGGTTCTTTGGCAATAGCAATTGGCTGTTATTGGGCCTGCCCTTTGAGAGCCTTTCAGATCAGTAGGACATGGAACTGGCCATAGTTTATACTCTGTGGGCAAGGCCTTCAGGGGCTCAAAGTTACCCTGAAGGTCATGACGTTGTCAGGAGAAGACATGGCAAATGTTTAAATAATTTGTTAGTTAACATATTAATAAATGATAGTCATGTTGCGCCTACTTAAAACATTCAGTAGAGGTAAGTGTGTAGGAAATGTGAAGGGATAGCATGCTCTGATTGGTTTAGAGAATTATCCTCTGAAGTCATTAATATGAGATATTCACAAACTAAGAGTTCAATTTTCTATTTGTTAAGTATTCATCTAATTTGCTTAATGCAGAGGAAAAAGGAGAAGAAAATTACTCATACAGTCCTGCAGCTAAGTTATACAGATTTTTAAAGCCAAGTGCCAAATAGTAAAAAAATAAGTTCCACATAGAATATATTTAGGAAATGGCTTTCATTGATTTTATTAACATGAGTACTAGTTTTATAAATGTGTTTTTTTAGAGACAGTAGTAAAGGAAGAATTTAAAATTATGTTCTAATATGTTGTGGGCAATAGATTAGTATTAAATAATCGATTTGAAAAGTCATGATTTATGTAAGATGCCTATTTTTAAATATTAAAATTAATTTTACAGTGGAAGTGATTATGTAACCATAGTTGGTAAACACTGACAGATTCAATATTTCATGAGGTGAGAACCTTTTTTTTTAAATTTGGAAAGAGTTCTAAAAGAGAGTGATGAAAGGAGCTGTTGTTCTCTATAATCACTATTAAAATAGATAAAATTTTAATGCGTATGTAGTGTCACATTTTAAATGATTCAGTTACCAAATGTGTCTTGGAATTTTTTTTAAATTTTGTATAGATAACTTCATTCAGAGGACCAAGCAGCGATATAACAATCCTAGGTCTCTTTCAACAAAGATAAATCTTTCTGACATGCAGACTGAAATCAAACTGAGACCACCTTATCAAGTTTCCATGTGTGAACTGGGATCACCCAATGGATTCACATCTTCATTTTCTGTGGAATGTAAGAGTGCTAGTAAGATTTCTTCTGGTGAGTTTTGAATTTTAATTATTTCATTCCTCTTAGACGTTTGGTATGGATAACATTCCTGCTTTATCTGGTAATTGTAGTACCTTTCAAAATGAATTTCTTTTTTCTCATGCTTTAAACCAGGTATGTGAAAGTACTACAGATGTATAAAGTGCAATATTTTCTCCTGTGACTTGAAGAGTACCAATGTAGGTAAAGATTTAAAGCAAGGGATTTATCTGTAAAAAAAAAAAATTCTCAGATCTCTTTGCTAATAAATTACTCTCAAATGAGTTCTTTTAAAAAAAATACCTCGAAAGAATAATAATTTTGTAACTTGCTGAGAAGAAAGTGAATTGCTTCTGCTGATTTGTAATTTGCCAGTTGGATTTTAGGGCAAAATCCCTGATGGTCAGAGAAAACTCAAATAGCAGATATTTATTGCCACATGAAGCATCCTTGCTAGGGCAACTTAGGAAACAAAGATGAGTGAAATATATTGCCTTCCCTCAAGCAGCTCACAATGTAGTGAGAGGGTAGTGGAACTGTAATAGTTAAGAGAGTAGTGCTAGTGGCAGTAATGCTACTTACAAGGCAAAATATGATCACTGCCAGAAGAGAGGACAAATTTCAAAGAGAGTTTAGGGCCAGGTTTCATGGAGGGAGCAGCTTTCGACCTTGACCATGAAGAAAAGGTTTGATAGCTACTCGTGGAATAGTGTGCTAAGGACATTGCAGGTAATTAGAACAGCATAATAAGAGGGTGTGATGTGGGAGGGTGTGAAGCACAGATGGTGAGTAAGTGATTAAGTCCTGTTTGGCATGGGGAGAGCATAGGACCCTTTTAGAGAAGTAGTGGAAGATGAGGCTTAAAAAAGGTTAGGGTTAGATTTTGGAGAAAATGTTCAAATAAATTTAAGAATACATGCTATGAGAAATAGCATGAATGGATAAAGAGATGACTTCAGAAGCAGGTAGATGCCCTACCTCTGAAATACACTGCTTTGTGACCTTAAGCCAGTCACTTCATCTTTTCAGTGACCCATGCAGTAGATTATAGGTGTGGACTGCCCCATGTAGTGTCATATTTGGTTGATCTGTTGATTTTCCTGAAATGTTTCTTTTTTCTTTTTTATTGTAAGGGATACCTGATAGATAAGGGTGGGGGAGGAGAGGAGGGTGTATTGGGAAATGAAGGTAAATTGCTGAACAGTTGTAAATCTACATTGGTAAAGGTAATTTCCTCACCAGGGCAATGAAATCACAGTATCTTAGAGGCTATCTATTTCATCAGATAGATCAAATGGAATGATATTTATAAAACATTTACCACAGTGCCTGGCACATAGAAGGTGTCATATAAATCTTTATTTCCTTCACTTCTATTTGATCTAAGTAATAGTCCTTGCATGAATCACTTCTCTTGTGGCTTCTGCTTGAGCAATTTCAGCGATCAGAAGCTGCCTGTTTTATGAGGTAAACTGTTTCATTATTGGACATCTGTCATTATTAGAAAGTTCTTTCTTATATTGAGCCAAAATCTGTTGCATTTGAGCTTCTACCTAGTTGTCTTAGATCTGTATTCCAGAGTATAACAGAAGAAATTCACTTCCCCTTTCGTATGATAACCCCTCAGTTATCTTCGGACTGATAATCATGTTCCCTTGAGTCTTAATTAGAATAAGCATCCCTATCTTCTTCAGCTGCTCCCTATGTAACGTAGTTTCCTTTGGCCTTTTGTTCAGTTCTCTTGAAATATTTTTGAATCGTGATATAAAACTCGTAGAAATATAAAGGTGGAGAAGTGAAAAAAATTGTAGAAGTAGAATCAACAGGTGACTCATGAGTTTATTGAAGGGAATGAGTCAAAGGCTGATACCAAAGTCAAGAATGTGAAATACTGGGTGAATCAAAATAGGGCCATTGAAAGAAAGAGTGAAATCAGAAGTAGATTTAGGGGAAAAGTTGGACTTGGACTGTTTATGTTGGCTTTGAAGTGCCAGTAGAATAAGTAAAAGAGATTCTGGAGGCATTTGAAGATTTTGGTCTAGAACTTGAAAGAGTGATCATAGCTAGAGAGAATGTGTTTAGGAAGGCACATGCGTAAACGTGATTCTTGAAGTTATGAGAATGGATGAGATTGTCAGGGTAGAGGAGTATATGGGGGAAAAAGAGGTCTAAAACAAGAACCTTAAGGCATACCTACTTAAGACATTGGGAAAAAGTTGAGGAACAACTAACATAGGAGTGATAAAAGACAGAGGAGGAGAATCAGGCAGAAAGTGGTGTGTTTGAAACAAAGGGAGGAGAGTGTTCTCAAAAGAAGTGTAAGGGCAGCAGTGCTGGATACTGCAGGGAGCTTAAGGAATGTGATGGCTGAATAAAGGTTCCTGGATTTGGTGGTCAGTGATCTTTGAAAGAGCAGTTTTTTTCTTTCCTTTTTTTAACCCCCTTTCTTTCTTTCTTTATTTAACTTTTAACATTCATTTTCACAAAATTTTAGGTTCCAAATTTTCTCCCCTTTTGTCCCCTCCCCCCACCCCAAAACACCGAGCGTTCTAATTGCCCCTGTCTGCCAATCTGCCCTGTCTTCCCTTTCTGCCCTTGTCTCCATCCTATACCCCTTTACCTGTATTTCTTATTTCCTCGTGGCAAGAACAGTACTCAACAGTTGTTCCTAAAACTTTGAGTTCCAACTTCTCTTCCTCCCTCCCTCCCCACCCCTTCCCTTTGGAAGGCAAGCAATTCAATATAGGCCAAATCTGTGTAGTTTTGCAAATGACTTCCATAATAGTCGTGTTGTGTAAGAACTAATTATATTTCCCTCCATCCTATCCTGTCCTCCATTACTTCTGTTCTCTCTTTTGATCCTGTCCCTCCCCATGAGTGTTGACCTCAAATTGCTCCCTCCTCCCCATGCCCTCCCTTCCATCATCCCCCGCACCCTGCTTATCCCCTTATCCCCCACTTTCCTGTATTGTAAGATAGGTTTTTATACCAAAATGAGTGTGCATTTTATTCTTTCCTTTAGTGGAATGTGATGAGAGTAAACTTCATGTTTTTCTCTCACCTCCCCTCTTTATCCCTCCACTAATAAGTCTTTTGCTTGCCTCTTTTATGAGAGATAATTTGCCCCATTCCATTTCTCCCTTTCTCCTCCCAATATATTTCTCTCTCACTGCTTGATTTCATTTTTTTAAGATATGATCCCATCCTCTTCAGTTCACTCTGTGCACTCTGTCTCTATGTGTGTGTGCGTGTGCGTGTGTATGTGTGTAATCCCACCCAGTACCCAGATACTGAATAGTTTCAAGAGTTACAAATATTGTCTTTCCATGTAGGAATGTAAACAGTTCACCTTTTATAAGTCCCTTATGACTTCTCTTTGCTGTTCATCTTCTCATGCTTCTCTTCATTCTTGTGTTTGAAAGTCAAATTTTCTTTTCAGCTCTGGTCTTTTCATCAAGAATGCTTGAAAGTCCTCTGTTTCATTGAAAGACCAATTTTTCCCCTGAAGTATTATACTCAGTTTTGCTGGGTAGGTGATTCTTGGTTTTAGTCCTAGTTCCTTTGACTTCTGGAATATCCTATTCCAGGCCCTTCAATCCCTTAATGTAGAAGCTGCTAGATCTTGTGTTATCCTGATTGTATTTCCACAATACTTGAATTGTTTCTTTCTAGCTGCTTGCAATATTTTCTCCTTGACCAGGGAACTCTGGAATTTGTCCACAATGTTCCTAGGAGTTTCTCTTTTTGGATCTCTTTCAGGCGGTGATCTGTGGATTTCTTGAATACTTATTTTGCCCTCTGGTTCTAGAATCTCAGGGCAGTTTTCCTTGATAATTTCATGAAAGATGATGTCTAGGCTCTTTTTTTGATCATGGCTTTCAGGTAGTCCCATAATTTTTAAATTGTGTCTCCTGGATCTATTTTCCAGTTCAGTTGTTTTTCCAGTGAGATATTTCACATTATCTTCCATTTTGTCATTCTTTTGGTTTTGTTTTGTGATTTCTTGGTTTCTCATAAAGTCATTAGCCTCCATCTGTTCCATTCTAATTTTGAAAGAACTATTTTCTTCAGTGAGCTTTTGAACCTCCTTTTCCATTTGGCTAATTCTGCTTTTGAAAGCATTCTTCTCCTCATTGGCTTTTTGAACCTCTTTTGCCAATTGAGTTAGCCTATTTTTCAAGGTGTTATTTTCTTCAGCATTTTTTTGGGTCTCCTTTAGCAGGGTGTTTACTTGTTTTTCATGCTTTGCTTGCATGTCACTCATTTATCTTCCCAGTTTTTCCTTCACCTCTCTAACTTGATTTTCAAAATCCTTTTTGAGCTCTTCCATGGCCTGAGCCCATTGAGTGGGCTGGGATACAGAAGCCTTGACTTCTGTGTGTTTCCCTGATGGTAAGCATTGTTCTTCCTCATCAGAAAGGAAGGGAGGAAATGCCTGTTCACCAAGAAAGTAACCTTCTATAGTCTTATTTTTTTTCCCTTTTCTAGGCATTTTCCCAGCCAGTGACTTGACTTCTGAGTGTCCTCTCCACCCCCACCTTGCCTCCAGATCCTCCCAGCCAGCACTTGGGGTCTGAGATTCAAATGCTGCTTCCCAGCCTCAGGGCTTTGGGCTGGGGCAGGGCTGCTATTCAGTGTGAGATTAAGTTCAGGTGCTCAGGTTGGGGCAGGGCCACCTCACAGGCTCAGTTCCCTCAGGGGGTTTATGCAGAGACCTTCAACAATGGATCTGGGCTCCTGCCTGCTTGGGGAGCCCCAGTCTGCTCCCACCTCCGTTGCTGCCTCCTGAGGGGGCCTGAGTTATGGGGGCACCCCACACCCCTCTCGACCCGCCAAAGAGACCCTCTCACCGACCCCCGTCACCTGTGGGTGGGGGACCCGCGTGGCCGCTGGAGATTCCGTCCCTGAAGCCTGCTCGGATCTGCTCCTTTCCATGCCGCCGAGGCAGGGTTGGGCTCTGTTCCAGGTCCAGGGCGCGAGGGACCTTTTGCGAGAGGTTTTCAGGCTCTCTGGAGCAGAAATCTCCTTCACTCCGTTGTTCTGTGGCTTCTGCTGCTCCAGAATTCGCCAGTGGTTCTTTTTTTACAGATATTTTATGGGCAGTGGGTTCGGAGGTAGCGTATGTGCATCTTTCTACTCCGCCATCTTGACTCCGCCCCCCTCTTTCCTTTTTTAAAGTATTTTATTTTTTCCAGTTAGACATAGACAATTTTTAATATTCATTTAAAAAAAATTTTGTGTTCCAGATTTTCCCCTTTCTTCCCTCCTCTCCTCTGTCCCTAAAACGCTAAGCAATTTGATATAGGTTATATATGTGCAATTATATAAGACATATTTCCATATTATTCATCTTGTGAAAGAAGAAACAGACCAAAAGGAAAAAACCCACAAAAAAGGTAAGCGACAATAGTATGCCTTGATCTGCATTCTGACTCCATTAGTTCTTTCTCCGAATATAGATAGCATTTTCCATCATGAGTTCTTTGGAATTGACTTGGATCATTGAACTATTACTTAGAATTAAGTCATTATCATAGTTAGTCATTGCACAATGTTTCAGTACTATGTACAGTTTTCGCCTTTTTCTACTTACTTCACTTTGCATCAATTCATATAAGTCTTTCCAGGTTTTTCTGAGATTATCCTGCTTATCATTTTTTATAACACAATAATATTCCATTATATTAGTTTACCACAACTTGTTCAGCCATGCCCCAATTAGGAGGAATGCCCTCAATTTCCAATTCTTTGCCACCACAAAAAGAGCTCCTGAAATATTTTTGTACATGTAGTTCCTTTTCTCTTTTTTAATGATCTCTTTGGGATACAAGCCTAGTATTGGTATTGCTGGATCAAAGGGTATATGCAGTTTGATTATCCTTTGGGCAAAGTTCCAAATTGCTCTCCAGAAATGCTGAATCAGTTCATAACTCCACCAACAGTGTATTACTGTCCCAATTTTCCCACATCGTCTCCAACATTTATCATGTTCTTTTTTTCTCATATTAGTCAATCTGATAAGTACGAGATGATACTTCAGAGTTGTTTTTAATTTGCATTTCTCTAATCAATAGTGATTTAGAGCATTTTTTAAAATTTTAAATTATTTCATGTATTTTCAGTTTTCTACAATATTTCATTTCCATGTATCTTAGATTTTTTTCCCCTCCCTTCCCACTCCCTCCCCGATACAGCGTGCAATCTTATATAGGTTCTACACATACATTCCTATTAAATCATTTTCACCTTAATCATGTTGCATAGAAGAATTAAAATGAATGGGAGAAATCGTAAAACAAAACATGACGCCAGAAAAAATGGTCTGTTTCATTCTGCGACCAAATTCCATAGTTCTTTCTCTGGATGTGGAAGGCGTTTTGCCTCCACAGTCCATTGGGAGTTTTTTAGGTTCTTGCATTGCTGTGAAGGACTAAGTCTACTAGAAAAATTCCTTGCACACTGTGGTTGTTGCTGTATACAAAGTTCTCCTGGTTCTACTCTTACTCAGGATCAGTTCATATAAGTCCTTCCAAGCCTCTCTGAAGTCTTCCTGTTCATCATTTCTTATAGCACAATAGTATTGCATTACATTCATATACTACAACTCATTCAGTCATTCCCCATTTGATGAGCATCCCCTTGATTTCCAGTTTTTGGCCACAACAAAGAGAGCTGCTATAAATATTTTTGTACATGTGTGACCCTTTCCCATTTTCATGATCTCTTTAGGATAGAGTTCCAGAAGCGATATTGCTGGGTCAAACGGTATACACATTTTTCTAGCCCTTTGGGCATAGTTCCAAATTGCTCTCCAGAATGGTTGGATCAGCTCACAGCTCCACCTGCAATGAATTAGTGTTCCAATTCCCCCATATCTTCTCCAACATTTATCATCTTCCTGTTTTGTCATGTTAGCCAATCTGATAGATGTGATGTGGTACCTCAGAGGTATTTTGATTTGCATCTCTCTGATCGATAGTGATTTAGAGCATTTTTTCATGTGATTATAGATAGCTTTAATTTCTTCCTCTGAAAACTGCCTGTTCATATCCTTTGACCATTTATCAATTGGGGAATGACTTGTATTCTTGTAAATTTGACTCAGTTTTCAACATATTTTAGAAATGACACCTTTATCATGGACACTAGTTGCAAAAATTCTTTCCCAGTTTTCTAATTCCTTCCTAATCTTGATTGCATTGGGTTTGTTTGTGCAAAATTTTTCAATTTAATGTAATCAAAATTATCCATTTTGTACTTCATAATGTTCTCTATCTCTTTTTTGGTCAAAAATTTCTCCATTTTCCATAAATCTTACAAATACTATTCTCTGCTCCCCTAATTTGTTTGTAGTATCAATCTTTATACCTAGATCATGTATTCATTTGAACTTTATTCTTGTGTACTGTGTTAGGCATTGGTCCATGCCCAGTTTCCACCACACATCTAGTTTTCCCAGCAATTTTTGTCAAATGGTGAATTCTTATCCCAGAAGCTGGGGTCCTTGGGTTTGTCAAACAGTAGATTGCTATATTCATTGACTACTGAATTTTGAGTACCTAACCTATTCCACTGGTCTACTCCTCTATTTCTTAGCCAGTACCAAGTGGTTTTGATGATTGCTGCTTTATAATAAAATCTGAGATCTGGTAGGGCTGGGCCACCTTCCCTGGCATTTCTTTTCTTTAGTTCCCTTGATATTCTGGACCTTTTGCTCTTCCAGATGAATTTTGATATTATTTTTTCTAGCTGTAGAAAATAATTATCTGGTAGTTTGATTGGTATGGCACTGAATAAGTAAATTAATTTAGGTAGAATTGTCATTTTTATTATATTAGCTTGGCCTACCCACAAGCAACTGATGTTTTTCCACTTACTTAGAACTGACTTCATTTGTGCGAAAAGTGTTTTGTAATTGTGTTCCTATAGTGCCTAGGTTTGTTTTGGCAGGTAGACTTCCAAAAATTTTATAGTGTCTACTGTAGCTTTAAATGGGATTTCTCTTTCTGTTCCGTGCTGTTGGACTTTGTTAGTAATATATTGAAATGCAGATGATTTATTTTGTAACCTGCAACTTTGTCAAAGTTGTTTATTATTTCAAGTAGTTTTTTACTTGATTCTCTGGGATTCTCTAAGTATATCATCATATCATTTGCAAAGAATGATAACTTAGTTTCTTCTTTGCCTATTCCAATTCCTTCAATTTCTTTTTTCTTCTCTTATTGCTGCAGCTAGCATTTCTAGTACCATATTGAAAAACAGCGGTGATAAGGGACATCCTTGTTTCACCCCTGATCTTATTGGAAATGCATCTAGCTTATCCCCATTGCATATAATGCTTGTTTATGGTTTTAGATACTGCTTATTATTTTATAGAAAGTTCCACTTATTCCTATGTTCTCCATGTTTTCAGTAGGAGTAGATGTTGTATTTTGTCAAAAGCTTTTTCTGCGTCTATTAAGGTAATCATGTAGTTTCTGTTAGTTTTGTTGTTGATATGATCAATAATAATGCTGATAGTTTTTCTAATATTGAACCAGCCCTGCATTCCTGGCATAAATCCTACCTGATCATAATGTATTGTTCTCATGAAAAGTTGTTGTATTGTAGAGCATTTTTTTCATATGATTATAGATAACTTTGATTTCTTTATCTGAATACTGCTTGTTCTTATTCTTTCACCATTTACCAGTTAGGGAATGACTTGTATTATACATTTAACTCTGTTCTCTGTATATTGTAGAAATGAGTCCTTTATCAGAGACACTTGCTGTAAAGATTGTTTCCCAGCTTTCTGCTTTTCTTCCAATCTTCACTGCATAGATTCTGTGCAAAACCTTTTAAATTTAAAGTAATTAAAATTGTCCATTTTACATCTTATAATGCTCTCTATTTCTTGGTTGTTCAAAATTCTTCCCTTCTCCATGGATCTGACAGGTAAACTTTTCCTGCTTTCCTAATTTGCTTTATGTGTAAATCATGTTACCTATATTGACGTTATTTTGATATATGGTAGAAGATATTGGTCTATACCTAGTTTCTGCCATACCAGTTTTCAGTTTTCCCAGCCGTTTTGATCAAATAGTGATTTCTTTTCTCAGAAGCCAGGGTCTTTGGGTTTATCAAACATTAGATTACTGTGGTCATTTACCACCATGTCTATTTACCACCACTCTATTTCTTAGTATCAGATAGTTTTGATGATTACCACTTTATAATATACTTTGAGATCTGGTTTGACTAAGCCATCTTCCTTTACATATTTTTTTCATTAATTCCCTTGATATCCTTGACCTTTTGTTTTTCCAGATGAATTTTGTTATTTTTTCTAGTTCTATAAAATAGTTTTTTTGGTAGTTTGATTGGTATGGCACTGAATTAGTAATTTAATTTAGGTAGAATTGTCGTTTTTATTATATTGACTTGAGCTGTCCATGAGCAATTGATGCTTTCCCAGTTGTTTAGATCTGACTTTATTTGTGTGAAAAGTGTATTGTAATTATGCTCATATAGTTTCTGGATTTGCCTTGGCAGGTAGACTCTCAAGTATTTTATATTATCTACAGTTATTTTAAATGGAATTTCTCTATCTCTTGCTGCTGAGCTTTGTTGGTAATAGATAGAAATGCTAATGATTTATGTGAGTTTATTATGTCCTGCAATTTTTCTAAAGTTGTTAATTATTTCATGTAACTTTTTAGTTGTTTCTCTAGGAATCTCTTATTATACTATCATATTACCTGTAGAGTGATAGTTTTGTTTCCTCATTGCCTATTCTAATATCTTCAATTTCTTTTTCTTCTCTTATTGTGATAGTTAACATTTCTAGTACAGTATTGGAAAGTAGTGGTGATAATGGGCATTGTTGCTTTTTCCTTCATTTTTTTAGGATACTAGCTTATCCTAGGGAATGAAGGAGAAAATTTGGAACCCAAGTAATACTAGCTTATTCCCATTACAGATAATGCTTGCTAATAGTTTTAGAGAGATACTAATATAGGAAAGTTGGTTTTCAAGCATTAAGGAGAAACTATGTGGTATAGAAATGCAGACATTTGACTTTAGACAACCTTTAAAAGAAGTTTGGAAGTGAAGAGAAAAGAGAGATATAGGACAGTTTAGAGTGGTCAAAGGAAAGCTATTTTAGGAATTGGAGATCTGAACATTTTTGCTCAGGCTGTTGAGGCAGTTAAGAGGGAGAGATTAAAGATCTATGAGTAAAGAGAATTAATTGTTGCAGCAAGGTCCTGGAGGAGGTGAAAAGTATTGAACTTAACAACAAGGATAAATGATTAATTATTGGTGATTACCATAGCTCTTTCTCTGTGACTAGAGGGAAAGGTAGTGATGAGAGAGTATATAATGATCTTGATTTTAGGAATGGAGAAGGGAAGGGGAGATGACCACAATCCCTTTAATGAAGTAGTAGACTAAGAAATCTTCTCTAAGTTTAGGTGATGGGAACATATTTGGGCGTGAGAGAGTAGGAGAAGGAGAAAGAGAGGTGGGGGTGGGGAGAGAGTGAGAGAGAGTAAGCATGCCTGCTTTGGCTCAGTTCTTATGGAAAATAAGAAGAAGGAATTTGTAACGTTAAAATAAGGTTGTTGAGTAGTCAGAGTTATGCTCCATGTGTTTGTAGTGAATGAGATGAGAATAAAGATGAAAGTTTTGGGAAGATGTGTTATAGACATCAAGTTGTTATATAAGGTAGTGAGACAGGAAAAGCTAGATTGGACAACCAGTACAGTGGGTGGTAAATTGGAGTGGCGTGTTGGCAAATTGGTAAAGGGATTTTTCAGTTGGCTAAGCTTTAACATTAGAGGAACTTGGTAGTTTACTTCACAGTTTTAAATGGTATGTGAAATGCTGTTTTGATGTGTGCTTGTAGGAAACCTTACCCCTCCCTATTGATGGTCTGTCCCAGTTAAGGTAACCTTTGGCTTCCTAGAACAGAAAGTAGAATGTGACACGATGCAGTCAGTGAATCTTGCCTCCTGGTGATTCACTGATTCCAAATCCTGTGTGTGTTCAACTACTTTCCTGATTTTACATATGAGAAAATCAAAGGTTATAGATGTTAAATGATTTATTGGAGGTAACACGGCTAGTAAGGACAGGGGCAGATCTCCAAACTAGAACTTCCAATTTTAAGGCTCTTTTAACTAGATTACATTAGTTCTCAAACAGTTGCTAGCTCCAGAAGATATAGAATTATTTTTCAGTAATTTCTATTTAAGTGATTTAACTTTTCTGTGAAATTTTAAATAAATTTTATAATTATAAGTTGAAGAAACTTGGAAATGCACTATAGATGCAAATTTCTCTACTATGTAATTTTACAAGGTGTTGTCAGAATTCAAAATGGTGATATAATTTTACTGCTTCTTCCTTGGTTACTTAGACATTTGTATTTATAATTTTCATTTTGGTCCCATGTTATCCTTCTGTTTGACAGCAGGTTGTTATTACGGTAAACAAGAGATTAGAAAAAGAAAGAAAAATACCAGAAAGAAATTTTCTTTTAACAAATGTACCTCTGTTTTTCAGTATGCTGGATAATTGGTGTTGGAAAAATTGTTTAAAAATTGAGCAGCTTAAAAGCAATTCATGAATCATGAGCTACTTATTAATTCACTATGAGAATAACTTCTTTTGATATTAATTTTAGTTTTTATTTCAAATTCAGAACTGCACAATATTTCCTTTATAATCCTATGAGTTTTCATATTTTTCCCATTTAAGAACTTATAAATAGAAATAATTAACTTTTACCTTGGAGTTCTGGCTGTTCTGATTGTTCAAGTAGCCTTATTTTTTACTTTCTCCTCGCCCAGCTTCTTCCCTTTTGTTTGTTTTCCCTTTTCTTTCACATCTTGATTTTTCTCCTGTATCTCTGACTTTTATCTTTTTTTTCTCATTATACTACAATTCTTTCCATGAAGTTTCATACCTTAAAAAATGTGTGAAGTGTAGTAGTTTTTAGCTCTTTTCCATATGGTTGCTTGGTTATAGATGAACCTTTCTGCCATATCTTATTTCCTGGGGTCATTTCTAAGAGTATGTGTCAATTGTCTAAAAATGTCCCAACACATTTTTGCAGTCATTCCTTCTCATTTCTAACTTCCACATTCAAAAAATTTTGATTGGATATCACCTCTCTATAAGGAAGACATTGTGCTAGATAAATAAGTTGTAGCACTTGATTTTGGTGAGTTTGCAGTCTAGGTAGAGAGACTTATTTTTTGATCAGTGTAAATAAAGAGGATTTTGTTACCCCTCTTAGAGTTTAGTTTCCCAGGATCTATGGCCATGGCAATCTCTACTTTCCAGGTGTTAGGTATAAATCCCAGAATAGCTCCAAGGATCCTAGGTAATAGTTCCTAGAATCATAGTGACAGGCAGTCCTACTGAGTCTGTGCTGTGAGATATGGGATGACCTAATGTGATACTTTCTATATTTGTACTGAATGACAATATTGCTAAAGTTAACCTGTGATCTTAATGTTGGCAAGATGCCTTCTTTGTCTGTTGCCCTGTAAAACTAGCTAGTGGATGCTGGTTGCTGAGTAGGGAACCCAAAGAGGGATATGACAGCTTAATACTGTGTGTGTCTTGATTCGCTCCATCAAGGATTGGGGGAAGTCTGTGTTTGCCTCAACCAGCCTCAGCTGAGATTTAGGGGATCCTTAGGAGTTGTAGCTCCTGCTATATTTCTCACTGGCCTCTGTGAAAAAGGATGATTAGGGAATGCTGTAAGAGATGGCACTCCCATTATCAGCATCTCCCTCTTGAGAAGACTGGATTAGAATAAAGTAAGATTATTAAGCCTTCCGAAGCTGTTTGCCTGTCCTTCCTGTCTCACCAGATCAAGAGTGAACCAGTTATAAACTGGAGTTCAAAAACTCCAGTGCCTTCTGTGAAACAGTCAGTCAATTAGCATTTATTAAGTGCTTCCTTTGTGCCAGGCATGAGGATGAGGGCTGGAGATATAGAAGGAGAGACAAAAAAAAGTCCCTGCTCTCAAGGAGTTCACTGTTTTATGTAGGGACAGCATGCAGACTACTATGTACAATGTGCAAAATAGATACCAGATAAATTGGGTGTTGTATCAGGAAAGAACTAAGATTAAGGAATCCTGGGAAAGGCTTCTTGAAGAAAGTGGGACTTTAGGTGAGACTTGAAGGAAGCCAGTAAAGTTAGGAGGCTTTAGGACAAGCAAGGAGTTTTTTTTCTGAGCACTACGGTCATTATTGAAAATATTTAGAGTAGAGAGATGGAGTCTCATGTGTGAGACACAGCAAGGAGGCCAATATCACTGGATTGAAGTGTGTGGAGGAAAGTTAGGTACAATAATGATGATGATGATGGTATTTTAATAATAATAGCTAACATTTATGTAGTGCTTACTATGTGCAAGACACTGTGCTAAGCACTTTACTGATATTGTCTCATTTGATCCTCACAACAACTGGGAGGTAAGTGCTGTTTTATCCCCATTGTACAGCTGAGAACATGAAAGCAAGCAGTGGTTAAGTGCTTTGCCTAGGGTTACACAACTAGTGTCTGAGGCTGACTTTGAACTCAGTTCTTTCTGATTCTAGGCCTGGTCTTCTATTCACTATGCCACCTAGCTGCCCAGAAGACTGGAAAGGTGGGGGAGGGGAATGTCAAATTCTGAAGGACTTTGAATACCGGACAGAATTTTGTATTTTATCCTGAGGCTAATAGAGAGCTAGTGTAGTTTATCAAATAGGGGAATGATATGGTCAGACCTGCATTTAGGAAGATCAGTTAGACTGGAAGATGAATTGGCATAGGGAAAGACCTGAGGTAGGAAGACCAGTCAGCACAGTGTTGTAGTAGTTCATGCATAAGGGCTTATCAAGGGCTTGCACCAGGAGATAGCAGTGGCAGAGTAGAGGAGAGATTGTTAGAAAGGTAGAAACTACAAGACTTGACAACTAATTGGTTATGGGGAATGAGAGAATGCGGAGTCAAACATGATAAATAGTATGGAGCATAGGTGACTGGGAAGGAAGATGGTGGTACGCTGAACACTGATAGGGAAGTGAGGAAGAGGGGAAAGGAAGGTTTGGGAAGAAAGACAATGAGTTCATTTTTGGGTATGTTGACATTAAGATGCCTATGATAACATCCACCTTGAGATGTCTGACAGGCAAAGCAGGTCCCAAGAGAGATTAGGATTGAACAAGGAGATCTGAGAGTCATCTGCATAGAGATGCTAATTGAAACCATGGGAGCTGATGAGATCACCAAATGAAGATATTTACAGGGAGAAGAGGAGCCAGGACAGAGCCCTGGGGGACATTCATTGTTAGTGAATGTGACCTGGATGAAGATCCAGTGGAGGACACAGAGAAGGAGTGTTAGAAAGGTAGGAGGAGAACTAGGAATGACCAATGTTAAAAAAAAAACAAAAACCAACACCCTAGAGATGATGATGATAAAAATAATAGTTAGCATTTATCTAGCACTTTAAGGTTTGCAAACTACTTTTTAAAATTCTCTTTTTTTTTTTAACCTCGCAATAACCCTGAATAGGTACTTTTCTTGCCCCCATTTTACAGATGGGGAAACTGAGGCAGATGTATATTAAGTGACTTGTCCAGGTCACACAGTAGTAAGGATCTTAGGTTAGAATTGAACTCTGGTCTTCCTGAGTCCAGAAATAACAATCTCTCCACTACACCACCTAGCTACCTCCTAAAATAATAGCATTTATGTATACCTTCAAGGTTTTCAAAATGCTTTACATGTCTTAACTCATTTGATCTTTATAGAAACCCCATGAGGTTACAATATGAAAGAAGGCTAGAAAGTTAGCTGAGAGCCAAATTGAGAAGAAATTTAAGTACCAAGCTAAGAAAAAAAAATATTTCTTGGAGGGGAGCTATTGAAGATGTTTGAGTAGAATAACATGGTCAGCTCTGTTTTAGTCTGTAGAATAGATTGCAAAGACTAGAGGCAATAATTAACGGCTAATGGCATTTGGACAATGGTAAGCAGTCCACTTTGACTGTTGTGTAGTAGTAGTAATAATAATAACTGACATTTATACTGCTTTGTTTGCAAAGCTCTTTATTGCATCATATGATTTAATTCTCCTAAGAATAGGGAGGAGGCATCTCCTTTTAGAGATGAGAAAACTGAACCACAGATATGTTAAGTGATTTACTCAGAATCACAGCTAGTGTCTGAGGCAGGATTTGAACTTAGGTCTTCTTTACTACAAACCCATTGCTCAATCCATGGTACCTCACATATATTTGAGGATATTGAGACACGCTTTCTTCCAGGTGTATACTTTTGATAGTTTATGTTTAATTTAATAAAATTAAATTACTTTGTACTTCTTCAGTTAGGAATACATACTTATTTGTACACCAGTGGGCTTTTACATTAATCAGTGCTCCTTCCAAATATTTGGTAATATCTAGTGAACTGTGATTTCATCGAAATGATAGGGACATAATTTTTTCCCCCTTGCTGAAGGGCAGGGACTTTACCTCTGGGTTGAAGTCTGACGATGGAAATTCATCGTATTCAATATCATTTTACTGCTAAAGGAAGTACTCTGAGTTCTTTTGTAATATTTATGATGTTCTTCCCCTTTTTGCCTCCCCCTTACCAATCACCAACATATCATTTTGAGAAATCAGATTTTATGAAAAGCACAGTACATTTCAGAAGAATTGTATAGCAGTACTTCCCCCCTCCCTCCTCAGTTTCCAGTGGTTTGGAATCAGGAGTTTATTCCCTTTTGTACAAAATATACAATTCCTTAGTTTGTTAGTATTTGCAAATATAGTTAAAATATAGACTACACATAAATGCTAGCCCAGTGTCTCACAAAGTGTAGAGACTCAGTGTTTGATGGTGATAGTCTAATAATTTATATTGTAGAAATAATTTTTTAAAATACAGTCTCAAGTCTGCTGGATGACAGGTTTCTGTTTTGTGATGTTTTGCTATAATCTGTTATAGAAAATATAGTGTAAGTTATTTGCTTCATTAAAACACGGTAACATTGAGTTCTGGCTATTACTGCCAGTAAGTTGTTCAAACTTTGTTTTCAAAGAGGATCCATAGCATCATGGTTGATGTCTTGACTTGCATGTGAATTGAATTGAAGTGAGGCAGAGTTGCACAAAATCGTCAGCCTCATTCTCTGTCTTTGTGAATTATCAAAGTCCAATGGCAGGACAAAAGTTAAGGTGGCTGGTGATGACCCAGGACGCAGTGGATGACCTTAGTGTCCTTGATGCCTGACTAAGCTCTAAGCCAGGCCTGTACTACTACTACAAGCCCTCAGACCGCTTGCAGGGGACCATAACATTTCCAGCAGCTGTCACATGACCCACAGCAACCAACCAGTGAGACAGATAGATGATGATGATGACAACTCTAAGTGCTCCACAGCCCTCATGGCCATCAGAACAAATTGTTCTCATCTGCCCAGGGAAGTGTTCACATGCTTGAAATAGACATCCCCCTAATTCACCAAAAGGTTTGAAGCCTGTTGATTACCTGCCAGTTAGTTTAGCCTGTCGGTCAAGCTGGTTTTAACTGGAGTGTGGTTGCTGTGCATGCTAAGGTTTCTTGGAACTACAAGTGGGATTTGGGTAAAGTTGGACTTCAAGCCCTCTTATTAGAGATGCTAGTCCTCCTGAACACCCCATATATCCCAATAAGTAGAACATGATAGGTTACCCTAGAAGTCATAGTCTTTGAGCTGGAAGACCATTTGACCTGAAGATCATTTAATTTAGATCTCTCATTCTTTTTTCTCCATAATTTTTATTAATCTTTTTTTTTGTATTTCCAAAATTTCTTCCAGTATCCTTCCTCCTCTCATCTACCAGAAACATATCCCATATAACAAATAATTTTTTTAAGGGGGGAAAGATCAGCAAAGTCCACAAAAACATAAGTCTGAAAAGTTATACACTGGATCTCTGACCTTAGCAAAAGAGTGGGACTATCTTTTCATGTTTCTTCTTTGTGGCCTTGCTTGTTCTAATTTTGCAACATTCACTTTTGACTGTTGTGTAGTGTGCGTTTCCCTTTGCATTGTTGTAGTCATTGTTTATTTTGTTTTTGTGGCTCTACATGTCACCCTGCATCAGTTTATGTCTTTGTTTCTCCATAGTCATCATATTTGTCATTAATATTAATAGTAAGCACAGTAATATTCTAGTATTCAAGTATCACAAATTGCTTAAGCATTTTCCCCAATCAATGGGCGTCTAGTCTTTGCTTCTGTAAAAAGTGCTGCTATAAGTATTTCAGTGCATATGAGAGTTTTCTTATCAGTGTCCTCCGTAGGGAATATGTCTAGTAGTGGAATTTCTAGCTCAGAGGGTATACACATTTAGTCACTTTATTTGTATAATCCCAAATTGTTTTCCAAAATGATCACACTGATTCACAACTCCAGGATAGGAAGTTTTCAGATGAAGAAACTAAAACTACCCATAATCATATGAAAAAAATGCTTTAAATCACTGTTGATTAGAGAAATGCAAATTAAAACCACTCTGAGATACCACCTCACATCCTATCAGATTGGCTAATATGACAGAAAAGTAAAATTATGGGTATTGGAGAATATGTGGGGAAATTGAAACATTAATATATTGTTGGTGGAGTTTTGAATTGATCTAACCATTCTGGAGAGCAATTTGGAACTATGCTCAAAGAGCTATAAAATTGTGCATTCCCTTTGATCCAGTTATACCACTGCTAGGTCCGTATCCCAAAGAGATCATAAAAAGGGAAAAGACCCACAGTGCAAAAATATCTGTGGCAGTTCTTTTTGTGTTGGCAAAGAATTGGAAATTGAGGCATGAATAAACAAGTTGTAGTATGTGAATGTGATGGAATACTATTGTACATGATGAGGATTTCAGAAAAACTTGGAAAGATGTACGTGAGCTGATATTGAGTGAAGTGAGCAGAACCAGGAGAACTTTGTACACAGTAATAGCAACATTGTGCAATAATGGTTAGCTTTGATAGATTTGACTCTTCTCACAAAAACAGTGATCTAAGACAGTTCCAAAAGAGTCATGATGGAAAATACTATCCACATCCAGAGAAAGAGCTATGGAGTCTGAATGCAGGGGGAAGAACCCTATTTTCCCCTTTTGTTGTTGTTTTTTTCTTTCTCTTGGTTTTTACCTTTTGTTCTGATTCTTCTTTCTCAACAAGACTCCACTAGGAATGCACTAATGTGCCTTTCTTCCCATAGTGCCTCTAACATTGACTATTCCTGTCTTTTTTTAATCTTTCCTAATTTGTTGCTCATGAAGTAAAACCTTAGTATTATTCATTTTTATTAAATATTCTTTCATATTGCTTGATAATAGTTTTCTCAATAATTTTCAGTTCTTCTTTTGTGAATTCTTTGTTTATATCCTTTGACCATTTATCTTTTGGGGATGGCTTTTGGCCAGACCCCTCATTCAGCAGGTGAGGAAACTCAGGTTCATAGATATGCCGAAGGTCCCATAGCCAGGTTCTTCTGACTTCTTGAGCAGCTTTATTTCCAATGTACCACATTACCTGTTATTCAGTAATGGAGACAGGACATTGTACTTCTGGTGATCGTGCTGTTTTCCTTGGCATCTGCGAGACCACTACCATTTTGCTTTGGCTCTCATATCTTGTGGAGAACCTGCATGATTGACAGAAGTAATGTTACCTGGCTATCACTCTTCCACAGTCCAGTCTAGTCCATAGTGGATCTTCATTATCAGTGCTCCTGAATTTATTAGTAAAGTAGAAAACTCATTGACTGGACATTTTTCTTAGGGTTTTGGTTAACTTGAAGCTAGTTAGAAGCATAGTTACTTCTCCCTCATGCCTGCTTAGTGCTTGTGTAGGACTTAGAAACAGATTTTTTTCTTGGTGAGGGTGCAGAATGGAGAGGGGCAGGGAATTCTTTAATCTAATCTATAAACATTTATTAAGTCCCTACTATGTGTTAGGCATTGTGCTAGCAGTGAAAAAAGAGGCAAAAGATAATCCTTGTCCTCAAGGACCTTCCAGTCTAGTGGTAGAGACAATATGCAACAGATATATACTAGGCAAGCTACTTACAGGATAAATAGGAGATAATAGAGGAAAGATGCTAGAATTAAGAGGGATTTGGGAAGACTTCCTGTAGAAGGTGGGATTTTAGTTGGACTTAAGGGAAGCCAAGAGGTCAGTAATCAGAGTGGAGAAGGGAAAGCATTCCAGGCATGGGGGGCAGTCAGAGAAGATGCCCAAAGCTGAGAAATGGAGTGCCTTGTTTGTGAACTACCAGGAGGATAGTTTTCAATGGATAGAAGAGTATGTTTTGAACTGTAAGGTGTAAAGTAAGGATTGGAAAGGTAGGAGGAAGTAGGTTATGAAGGACTTTGAATGCCAAACAGTATTTTTTGTTTGCTTCTGGAGGCAACAGGAAGCCATGGATTTTATTGAGTAGGGGGGGTAATGTAATTGGACCTGCACTTGAGAAAAATCTCTTTAGTGGTGGCTGAGTGGAGAATAGAATGCATTGGGGAGAGACTTGAGACAGGCAGACTCACACTTCTTCCCCTGTCCCCAATAGGTTGTTGCAATAATCAAAGTAAGAGGAAATGAGGGCTTGCACCAGTGTGGCGGCAAAGATGTTGTAAGGGTGAAATCGGCAGTTTTTGTCAGTAGCTTGGATATGGGACATAAGAGATTTGGAGGAGTCCAGGATGACTCCGGGGTTGTAATTCTGAGGGATTGGAAGAATGATATTGCCCTGTATAGGGCAGTTATAGGGAGGTTGGGATGTTGTTGTTCAGTTGTTTTTCAATTGTGTCTGATTATTTGTGACCCTTTTTGGGGTTCTTTTGGCAAAGATACTGGAGTGGTTTACCATTTCCTTCTCCAGATCATTTTACAGATGAGGAAACTGAGGCCAGTGGGGTTAAGTGACTTCAGCTTCTAAGTGTCTGAAGTGGGATAAGAACTCATGAAGATGAGTCTTCCTGATTCCAAGTCTAGTGCTGTATCCATTCTGCCATGGGTTGGGTTTGGGGAGGACTTAGCGCAAAAAGTAATGAATTGGTTTTTGAACATAGCATATTTCAGATGTTTACTGGATATCCAGTTTAAAAATGTCTGAAAGGCAGTTGGAAATGCAAGATTAGAGGTCAGCAGAGAATTTGGGGAAAGATACTAGATTTGAGAATCATTAGCTTAGCGATGATAATTAAATCCATGGGATATGATGAGATCACCAAGTGAAGTAGTACAGAGGGAGAAAAAAAGAGGATCCAGAACAGAATCCTGAAGGACATTTATTATAGGGAATCTCTAATTCCTTCTGGAATCTGGAAGAGAATCCAGCAAAGGAGAAGGAAAGGGAGCAGATAGGCAGGAAGAGAGCCCGGAGAGAATGGTGTCCTGAAAACCTAGAGAGAAGAGAGTAATCATGGAGGAGAAAGTGATCAAGTGTCAGAAACTTCAGAGAGCTCAGAGAGAATGAGGATTGGAAAAAGGCCATTGGCTGGCAACTAAGAGATCATCAGTAACCCTTTACTCTTAAATTCCTTCCCTCATCACTTTAGCATTGTTGCAACTTCAAGATAAGCAAAATCTAATAATTTTTAAAGTAGGCATTTTTTGGTCTGCCTTGGTTGCTTTGATATTTTTAATGTTTTCAATGACTTTAAGTAATTTTAAAATGCTAATCAGCAAATTTAAAATATGTGCTATTGTATTCTGAGACCAAATGACCAAATGGGAGTGGATGCTATTCTTACTTAGAATAAATATGTACTTTTTGTAGCATTAGTATTTATTTCTTAAACATGTATGTATTTGCATACATATTCATAAATATATATATCTTAAATAGACATCAGAACATTAAAATAATAATTCTTTTCCTCTCACATGTCAAGGAGCTAAGCTTTTTGAGATATCATACAGAATACCATTAATATTTTCCAGACCAAGATAAACTTAGTTTCATTTGCTTGAGAAGCATGTTATATTTACATAATCCATTCACTTTATAGGTACTCTTCTGCTTGAGGCTTATATTAAGAATTCTTTTTATATGGATTTTTTTTTCAAAAGTAAGTTTCATTCTCAGAAGGCATGAGAATAAACAACATATGACTAGTTGCCTGGTAGGAAGAGAGAGACTAATCAGGTAGAATTCTAGATTGTTCATTTTTTCCTCTACTGAGAAAATGGTGAAAAATAAAATCATTTGATTTCCTTTTAAATCTTAAAAATCTCCCCAAAATTGAACACAATAAAGTGATATCTTTTTTCAGTACTTTCTACTGAACTAAAGGAATTTTTTTTGTGTGTATGTGACACTCAGGCTTTTGTAACTTTAGGAACTGTTTGAGGAATTTTTTTTCTGATGAATGGGTTAATGGGTATGCCACTAAGATTTATACCCTTTGTAGATTAATGATCCAGCTCATTAATTTCTTTGTTTATACTTTCACACTTCAGTGATCTAAATAAAGTGATAGGAATATGGTTCAGTTGTCCTTTTATCTCTTCTTCCTTTTGTGGCCTGAATGCTCATGTAGATAGTTGTCTATTTTTTATACTTGGTTTCCATTGTTTATTCAGTAAGAACAGAATGATGATTGGGGCAACAGTTATGAAGGCACGGTGTTTTGTGTAAAAGACTAAGAGCAGAGCTAAGCAGTTAAGAATGTTTTTGTAATGATAAAATAGTGACTTTTTCAGATTGGCATTTTAATTTTGTCTTGAAGATACTTTCAGACGACCCCTAAAGTCATGTCCATCAGACCTAAGTTGGCACTTATAGAAGGGGTTGTTTTTGTTTTTTTAACTAGTTTATCATGTCATATTTGTATCCTGAAAACTTGAATATAGGGGAAAGTTTTGATGTTTTATTCAGAAACAAACTTTGTATATTTTGAAATTGTTTAACCTTTCCAGAGATCATACAGCAGGTTTTTAATTGAAGTGATTTATCAGGTTATTAACTGCGAACCTTTTAAACATGCTTTCTTCTTACCAATTTTTCAGCAGTTTTTGTGTCTTTTGCATTTCTCAGACAAAATGAAATATCTTCAGGTTAAATGTCTGTTAAAAATGTATGGGAGAGGCATTTATTTTGATGTTTTAGAAAAGTAAATTATTTCATCATCATGTATTTTTTTTTTAATAGCATACCTAGGTGTTTTCCTTTGTCATATCTATTGATCAGTCTGGTTGAGTTAAAAAAAAATTGCATTTTCTTACTTAGATCTGGCTAAAAGTAAGACACTAGTGCTTGGTTTTGATCATTTTCCTTTTTTTCCAGCTCACCAACGACTGGAGCCAGTGACTCTGCCAGGGATTGTGGCATTTATCCTTAGTCTCTTATGTGGGGCTCTGAATTTAATTCGAGGTTTTCATGCCATAGAAAGTCTCCTACAGGTACTGTGTCATTTTTACAACTTTATTGAAAAGAGTTACTTCTTCTAATCAATTAAAGTCTATAATCAGATTCTAAGTACCTACTATGAAAATGAACTGTACTAGACACTAGATTAAAACTGATGATTTTACTGTCTAGTAGTATATGTATGGCATGTACACAGATAGATCTGATAAAAAAGGATGTGATGAAAGAAACTAGAAGTGAGGAGAGAGGAGAAGAGGGGCACTCACTGATAAACTATGTCAGAAACAGAACTCTAACAAATAAGAGCAATATAGTTTTAAATTACACTGCTACTCAAGACTTACCCTGCTCTCCTCACACAGATATTGGTACTTGGGTTGATATGGAGAAGGCTGATAAAAGAAAAGAAACTCTAGAGGCCCAGAGAAGCATGCCCATCATCTAGAAATACATTAAAGAAGGGTCTTGACCCTATGTGCATTTTTTTATTGATTTTCCATACAAGATCTGGACAGTTATAATTCAGATCCTTCATAAACAACACTTGAATGCATATAAATTGAGTGTGGGGTTTTGCTTTCATCTTTTAGTGGTGTGGAGGTAATGTTTATCACATAAGTACTTAGAGCAGAAGTTCTTCACCTTTTTAATGTTATGACACCCTTTTTTGCAGTCTAGTAAAACCTTCAGACTCTTCTAAGAATATCTTCAATATTCTAATATTGTTTTTAAATGCATAAAATAAAAAGGGTTGTAAATAAAACCAGTTACATTGAAATAATTATCAAAATATTTAAAAACAAAATGATAGAGAACAGAACATGTTTAGTAAACAGTTAATAGTCCCATTTGGCTGATGTGTCAAAAATGCCTCAGGGAGTTCTGGGAGATAAAGATGGAAAGATAGGCCAGGGATATAGTTATCAGGGGCTTTCAAGGATTTTGAGCTTCTTCTTATAGGCATTAGGAGTTTTCATCAGGGGAACAAGGTAATTGGAGCTATGCTTTAGGAAGAATAATCTGTCACTGATTTTTAGGGCAAGAGAGGATGAAATTAGTGAGACTAGTTAGTTTATTGCTATCAGCCAAATAAGAGTTAATGAAGATGTGAAGAAGAATCGTAGTAGTGGGAGTGAAAAATAAAGAGAAATTCCAAGGACTTGAAAAATGATTGGATGAGGGTGAAATTAAAGGTATAAGTTTTGCAGTAATAGTCAATAAACATTAAGTGCCTACTATGTTCCAGGTACTGTGCTAAACTTTGAGAATACAAATAAAAAAATAGACAGTTCCTGTCCTCTAGGAGCTTATATTGTAATGGGGCAAGACAGCACACTAAAGAAAGCTGAAAAACCAGGGTAGAGTATGGATCCTGGCCTGAGCATTGGCATTGTGAAGAACCCAAAGAAGTCCACAATGAGTGTAGCGAAGTGGGAACTGAGAAGATGTAAGTCCTGCTCTCTTCTCAAATGGGAGGGTTTATATATCCATTCTCCAGTGACGAGGGTGGAGGGATATCTAGCCTGGATAGAGCCTCTACCTTAGGGAGAATACAAGATTATGAGTTGGGTGGACTTGGGGGAGGAGGAGGGACAAGAAAAAAAATTATTAGCTTATCAGTCAGCATTTATTAAGCACTTATGTGGGCCAGGTACTGGCATGTAGTGGAAATGCCCAGTAGGAAGCTGGCAGATAGCAATCTAGAGAGAGATTTGGGGATAATGTGCATTGTGTTAATTAAAGCCCCTGAGAGAGTATCAGTAGCATGAGATTTGGACCAGCTCAAATACCAAGACATTTTGTTATTATGTCTCCCAAAGTCATTCTGGAATGGTGGGGGTATTTAGAAGAAGGAGAAGGGAGTAGGTCCCAGAATGAAATTTTAAAATTTCTGGTTCATTGGTCACCAAAAATTCTGGATTACTTGACCTAAGGATGATAGCTTTTACAGGTTCCTTAGAGTCATAGTTTTAGATTAATGAAAAGTTATTGGTATTACATATGTGGATTTTTGAAAGGCAGAAATATGTGAGCTATTAGTTCAAAGTTCATTTTATTTTAAGGTCATATTCTGTTTGAAATTTCAGTTCAGACTAATGGTTGTCCTATTTATCTTTTAGACTGTTAGCGTGTTGGGGGTATATTTGATGTTGAGTATACTGCATAGCTCACAACACATTTATGTGTGCTTATGTACTTGTATTATTTGATCATTTAGCATAAAGTTATTTTTTGTAGGATTGTGAGGCAAGGATTGATAGAAAAGAAAATAGTACTAACAGTCTTTGGTTTTCTGAGGCAAAATAAGGAAGGATAAACATGATGGGTTTTTTTTTTTTACAGTAGAAACAGTTTTTGTTCATAATTTACAGTTTCTTTCGAGAGGGTATATACAATGTGAGTTAACTGGTCAGATGAGTTAGTTATTTTTAATCCTTCTTTGAATTTATGAAATAATAAATTTAAATATAAATAATAAATTTATTATGAACTGGCACATCATGGAAATGGATGTGATTTTTCCAGATTGAGTTTATAAATGTTATCTTTTTTTCTTTGAGAACCTCTGTTGAGAAAATACGTTAGTTGGATTCCAAGATAGAAATCCTCTGTTTACCTCCTTTTCTACTATAAGAAAATGATTTGCTATGATTACCAAAAAATATCACCCAGAAATCAGGAACACCATATATCGCTGCCACTCTTAGTGTTTCACTATCCATTAGAGAAATGTTACTGAATTTAAAATTTCAGAAGTCCTTACACCCTTAAGGTTTAACAAAAAGAGGTCTTTGATTTCTTTAGCACCAAACATCAATCCTGAAGGGAGTTTTCTTCTAGATATATAGGAAATCTTGTCTTGTATCTATGTCTTGTTTATCAGAGCTTTTGTTTGATATGTATTTTGACCAACGACTAATATCATAGGCTTGATGACTCACAAAAATGAACTTTCTCTTGCCATCTGTATAGTCTTTCTTTTTTTCATTTTAGATAGTCTGTCTTATATAGCTGTATGTATCCCCACAGTTTGCTCTTCCCCCTACCAACATTTTCTGTGTTCCCTTTGTACTATATTTGTTTATTGGTCTTTCAAAATGTGTGTAGAAATGCAGTTTTTAATAACATAATTCAGTTCAACATTTGTTATTCATTCATTCATTCATTTAACACATATTACAAACAGGATCTTTAGAAGTACAAAGCAAGTATAAGAAACAGTCTTTAGGAAACAAATGATCTAATGGGGGAGAGAAGATTATACACATGATAAAAAATTAGTGATGTGACAGTATACTAATATTATGTGTATCTTATATGACATAAGACAATATATATGATTAATGCCAAAAACATCATGTTGACCAGGGCTTCTTAATCTAGGGTCCATGAATATATTTTTAAAAAAATATTTTTGTAATACTTGGTGTTTTGTAATCCTATGTGTTTTGTATTTCTATGTGTTTTGTTTTATGCATTTAAAAATTTTGAATCCATAGACTTGAGCAGGCTGCTGTAGGGGTACATGATAGTAAAAGGTTAAGAACCCCAGACATAGACAGTAAAGATAAAACATTTGCAGGAGTTCAGAAGAAGGAGAGATAAATGTGACTTGGAGTGATCAGGGGAAGTTTCATGGAGAAAAAGAAGGTATCTCATCTTGATTTTAAGTATTACTAAGATATTTAAAGGGAGAAGAAAGGTAGAACTGTATTTAAACTAATGAAAGAGACAAATCTAATAAGATCATCCAAATGTATGGATTTCTTTGCCTCAGCAGGGTCCTAGAGGACTACATAAGTACTAGAAACTTAAGTTTAGCCACTGGCTGGGGAAGAACCCAGAGTGTTATGCTCAAGCCATCATGATCCTTAGACTTTTTCTTGTCCCTGACAAGGACATTATGGGAAGGTCCTTCTGAAGCACTGCATGGAAGTGGAGCAAGAGTAATTCCCTGCTTGTATTCATCCTGTTGGCTGAACTTCTGTGGCTGTGCCAAAAAGTTTTACTTTCATCTGCATATAGTCCAACCCCTTTTTTCATCCCTTCAAAGATTACAATGACTAAATCTCACTGGAAAAATTTTCATACCATTTACTCAGACCAATCTGAAGTGCAGGGTGGTTTATTCAAGCCATAGGACCTGCCTTATCCTCAACGCTGGGGAAAGCTTCACAGTGTTAGCAGTGAAGGGGCTTCTAGGTCTTCCCTTCTGTCTCCATGTAGTTTGTGATTGCTCTATCATACTCATAAAACGTCCAAACTTTTACCAGTACCAGACAGATCCCTACAGGACTTTTAGAACCTCAGGCCCAGTAGGATTCACCTGTAGGTGAATCAGTTGAAATTTCAGAGCCGAGCCACTAGGGAAAGCTGCAGCAGAGATGCAGATCCTCCCCCTGTCTTCCAGTGGCTGTAGATCTTTTATGCTAGCCCTTGAAATCCATGCAAAGCTATTAGAATTACAGTCAATCCACAGATAACCCTCCACTCCCCTAAATAACTCCACAGACCTTTGAGAGTACTTTCTGAGGAAAAGGGTATTCCTTTTCTGCCATGGGTGGGCATAACTGGAAGGATGCACCTAAGAGTCCATTGTAGGACTCCAAAGTGCTCACTGATTTCATGAAATCATGTCCATGTCAATTTTCCTTTTAGAGATTAAAGCCTCACTTTCATTTAGCTAACTGGTCTACCCCAGCACTCTTACCTTCCTCTCCTCCACTCCCAACAAACAACAAAAAAACTAAGTCCCTTCTCTCAGTGCTTACTGGTTAACATCTCTTTCTCTTTTCTTACAGGCTGCTTTCCCTGATCTATTCTGCAGATGGAATATCTTCTAAATGCCTGCTTGTTCTAGGATTTAATCCCAAAAATATTTAAATGACTGTCACTAACTGCTTTCCCTGACATTTTAAGCTCTGCACGTCCAAAACTGAACTCATTTTCTTTTCCTCCAAACCCTTTCACTCTGCCTAACTTCCATATCAATGTTGAGAGTACCATCATCCTCCCAGTCATCCAAGCTTGTAACCTAGGTATCATTTTCTACTTCTTAATCTCGTTGCTCATATCCAGTCAGTTGTCAGGGCTGTCGATTTTTATCTTTGTAATATCTCTAATGTACATGCCTTTCTTTCCTCTGACTGTTGCTGTCTTTGTGTAGGCCCTCATGTCCTCATGCCTGGACTATTGCAGTGTCTTACCAGTTGGTGTGCTTGCCACAAATTTCTTACCACTTCAGGCCATCCTCTACTTAGCAGTCAAAGTGATCTTCCTGAAGTGCAGGTCTGACCGTGTCATGCACATGCCTTCCACCCTTCACTAAACTCCAGTGGCTCCACGATTACTTCCAGGTTCAAAGTATGAAATCCTCTGGTGTTCAAAGCCCTTTACCACCTGTCTGCATTCTTTCCAGTCTTCTTATACCTTGTATTCTACCATCTACTCTGCAGTCAGGTGACAGTGGCCTCCTTGTTGTTCAAACAAATGACACTCCATATCCCAATTTTAGGCAGAATACCCTCCTTCATTTTCATCCATTGTCTTCCTTCATATCGCTGCTAAACCCTACATTCTGCAGGCAGCTTTTCTTAATTCCTCTCAATTCTAGTGCCTTTCCTCCACTAATTCTATTTTATCCCGTATATATAGCTTGTTTGTATGATAGATGTTGCATGTTGTTTCCTATTGTTAGTCTGTAAACTCTGAGGGAAGAGACTGTCTTTACTTTCTCTTTATCCCCAGCACCAAGCACAGTACCTAGCACATAGTAGGTGTTTTACAAACATGACTATTGACTTAATAAAGTGGAATGGTTGGTGGGAGGGGTGACTTAGGGTCAAATCTGACCATCTTGTGACTCAAGATTATCATTACGTCAGATGAAGAGAGGAGGCATGATGCAGTGAAAACAACTCTGCTTTTTGGACATGAGTTCAAATCTTGTTTCTGGCATTGCCTGTGTGATTTGGGGCCTCAGCTTCTTCATCTCTAAAATGAGTGGTGTCTAACATGATCTGTGAGATACCTGTTAGATCCCTGCTAGGGTATTGTTGAAAATAGGGGTACTTAATAGACCTTACTTATCCAAGCATCCTCTGTGAAGCTGAGAAGGGACCTCAGAGAAATTTAAAAGAGAAATCCTTTCTCTACTTTCAATAACCAGGCTTATTTCTAAAGCCCGTCAATAAATATTTCATAAAAATCCTCATATTCCTCAGGCTATTTCATGAAGACATAGTCATCATACACACTTGTATGTTTTTGAAAATTTTCAGCATAATTTTCCTGAAGCCAGGAAAAAGCAGTATTTGATGGTCCTGATTAGAAGAAAGGTGAGCTATTTGTAGGAAACATTAAAAGAAGCTACGATGGCAAATTGATAAAGACATTTGAGAGGAATCTTCCAAACATTTTTCAATCTCATCATCATTGTGACATTGACAGCCTTGATAAATTTTCTGTTTCTCTTTCTTTCTTCATTTAGCTGGTTGCCATTTTAGAATTTCAAGAATTTCAGGCCTATACTCTCTACCTCATAAGGTTGGGTTTTGTTTTGTTTTTTAGCATTCCGTATTGGTTACTGAGTATCTGTTTTAATAGTTCTATTTTACAGAGTTACTTTATTGAACAAATTGATGAAATGTTCACTAGCTATTAAAATTTGCCAATGTTTATTTTCCATGAGCGGTGACCCTACACAAACTTGGTATATAGGCTAATAAAGTTGTGAATTTTGGTTTATTTTTTAGCACAGCTAGAGGTCAAAATGTTGTGGGAATTTTTTTCTTAGGTAAAATAAAATTAGTACAGAGGTGTGGATGCATAGTAATGGCTCCATTTAGCTTTATCCCTTTGACTTTATAGAATATTGCTTGTTTTTCAATTTGCATTTTAAGATTTGAGACTGAATTGTGTAGGGTCCTTACCAGTTAGGAAATTTTGTGACTTGTCAAAATCTTGTGGTACAGTTACTGACCCTTGACCTTTTAGCATTTTTATTTAATATTAATATTTTAACATTTCTCAGTATTTGTACTTTTATTATCCATTGACTGAGAAAATACATAACTGAAACCTACTATGAATTCAGTAGTGCTTTAAAATACATTGATATTAATCACAACAAAATCTATAAAAATTTAAAAATAGTAAAATATATGTGTACAAAATATTATCTGTTCTGTAAGAAGAAGATATGTGAATGTGTATACATATTTCTTATTTATTTTACTAAGTTGCTTAATGCCCTTGCAAAAACTTCGAGAGTCTGGGGCCCTCAGGGATCATTGTTGTGGTCCTTATATTGTCTCTACTGCTCATATAGCACATTTCTCCCAACTACCTTATACTCTTCCAGAGACCAAGGATTAGGCCCTATACTTTTTTCCTATTTCAACTTTTCCTTTTAATGATGCCTAGGCTTCATTTTATAGAGACTTTATCCTGTGTGTATATTGTTGCTGTTTAACATGATGTCTCCCCAGAATGTTTTTGTTGGATTGAGCCACTTTTCCTCTCCTTTACTTTCCTCTTCATCTGAAAAAGAAATGACTTTTTGTTTTGTTTTCATAGAATGATGGTGAGGATTTCAGTTATGTCATTGCATTTTTCCTTGGAACAGCTGCTTGCCTTTACCAGGTAGGTTCTGATTCATTTTTTAAGGAGCAACTCCCTCCTAATGTTATTAATCAGTAAGCAGTTATTAAATGCCTGATATGTTCCAGACACTGCAATATGCACTAGGCATACAAAGAAAAACAAATTAAATCCCTGCCCTCAAAGGCTTGTATTCTTTTGGAGGGAGACAAGTTGCACACATATAAGTACACACAGAAATAAGTATTTGCAATAAAAATACAAAGTAATTTTCTGGTGAAGGTGCCAGCAACTGGAAATCAGGAAAGGCCTCATGCAGAAGACAGTGTTTGAGCTAGCTGTGAAGGAAACTAGAGATTCTAAGAAACAGATATGAAAGCATGTGGTCCAGGCATGGAGAGCAGGCTGTGCAAAGGTACAGAGATAAGAACAGAAAGGCTCAGAGATTTAAGATGCATTGTTGTGTTTGAGTAGTAGCAAAGAGGCCAGTTTGTCTGGACTGTATGCGTGAAGGAGTATGATGTATAATATGGCTGCAAAGATTAGTTGGAGCCAGGTTGAAAAGAATTTTAAATCCCAGTTAGGGAAGTTTGTATTTTTTCCTAGAGTTAATAGAGAACTATTGGAGTTTATTCAACATATAAGTAATATAGATGTGTTCTGTAGGAAAATCATAACTGTATAGAAGAGATGACTTGAGTTAAGGACCAATTAGTGGGCTAATACATTAGTCCGGGGAAGAAGTGATGAGGACTTAAGCTGGGCTAGTGATTATGGATGGAAAGAAGGGAATATATGACATATATCTTGGAGATACAATTGATGAAGCAATGTTTGAAACTATGTATGAAACTATGTTCATATGTGGGATGAAGGAGAGAAGCCTGCTTGTGAACCTGGTTGACTAGAAGGATAGACTGATTCTTAGTGGATATGAGGAAGTTTAGAAATGAGATTAACTTTTGAGAGAAAAATAAGTTCCTTGTTTTTCACATTGAGTTTGAGATGTTTGAGTGGACAACCACTTTGAAATTTCCGATAGGGAATTAATAATGCAGGATCTCAGAAAGAAGTCTAGAACTGAATATATAAGTCTGGAAGTCATCTGCATAGAGATGATAATTAAATCCATGGGGACTGATGAAGTCACTAAGAAAGACAGTGTAGGGAGAAGACAGAGGTTTTGGGGAGTCCTAAGGAGAGAAGAAAAGGTTTGGAACAGGTGTTTTGGTCAGTGTGATAGAGACTTGATAAGGGAGAAGTAAAGAGGATTATCTTGCTTATACAGTTGAGATTTTTGGTGAGTTGTTTCAGTCATATCAAACTGTTTGTGACTTCATTTGGGGTTTTCTTGGCAAACTTAGAGTGGTTTGCCTTTTCCTTCTCCAGCTCATTTTACAGATGAGAAAACTGAGGCAAACAGGGTTATGTAACTTGCCCAGAGTCTCATAAGTAGGAAGTGTCTGAGGCCGAATTTGAACTCAAGAATTTGAGTCTTCCTGTTTCTGGGCCCAATGCTCTATCCCCTGCGCCACCTCTCTGCCCGTAGTTGAGATTAGATGACACAACTTTTTATTGGACCCAGTCAGTATATAGTTAAATGATTTCCTTCAGTAACACATGAGTGGGAATGGAGGATGTGGACAGTGGAGTTTGATAAGGTGTGAGCGGCAGAAGTACATGGGTCACACAGCCAGTAAATGAGACTGGATTTGAACTCAAGAAAATGGGATTAGAAGGCCCTGTATTCTTTCCGCTGTTCCTCCCAGCTGCCCCAATAGCTTATTATAAGGGATCAATCTATTTTTGATTTAAGTGTGACTTTGCCTCTCAATTGCAGTTAGTAGGAATGCTGTTACTCCATCAGAAATCTCATTCTCCCCCATGTCTTCTTCATAGTCTGGAATTGTAAAAATATTCCTTCCTTCTTTAAACAGTTCAGTTCAGCTAATCTAGGGCCAGTTTAGAACTGGACATTACCAAGACGATTCTCTGACTTTAGAATGAAGTGAATCCGCTAAGTGCATTTAAGACAAATTTACCTAGAACCTAATCCCTGCAATGGGTTCTAAATAAACTTTTATATTAGATTCTTCAAACACAGTTCATTTAAGTGCATACACATTATTTCCTGTTGCTACATGATTTGTACTATGGTTAGTCTTTAAATGCAAAGTAAACTTTGAATTGCATATTATTTGACATATTAGATAAGGACTTTAGAGATGATAAGTACAAATTCTTCATTTTAAATATGAGTAAACTGAGGTTCAGAAAGGAAAAAGGATTTGCCAGATTACTAAAATTTGAGATGAAATGGAGTTGTCCTCATAGGCTATTGTCATTCCTAGCACCTAAATGGAATAAATAGGTTCTCTTAGGTGATTTCTGAAAACACAATAAACCCACAAGTAAGTAAATCCACCCAAATAGACCTAAGCCTGTTTGCAGTGATGATGTCAGATCAGAGCATCACAGACTTGGAGCTGGAAAGAACACTGGAGATTTTCTGGTCCTTTCTTTTATAGAGAAGGAAACAGAAACTAAGACAGATTAATTAATTTGCTCCATGACCCATAAGTAGTAGGTGGCAGAAACAGGATTTGAACTCAGGTTCTTTCTAGTTCCTTCCCTTCTTCTGCCTCCATGCCTTCCTTCTTAGATTATCTTCCATTTATACTATATATACACATATGTTGTATATGTACATTTAGAAAGATAGATGTTGTATGCAGTGTAAACATGTGTGTGTAAATGTTGAGGTTTTGGGGTGCTCGGGACCCCAAAATACCAACATGCTAGGTCTTGCCCAAATGAATTCAACTCAAGCCTTCTTTCAGCCAAATTAAAACAAAATTTCTTTAAGATCCACTACACTGGGTAGACTCTTAAGGAATCCGAGTGCTTGTGATGCTTCAGGGCCAGAATGACTCTCAGCTGGATTGAATCTGAGCACTTTCATGGAGGAAAGGTAGATCTTACATACAGAAAGACTTTGGCAGAGATCTCGGGGTGGCCAGGTAGTCTGCAGCAACTAGAGGAGGGATTTAGGGAGGGTCTTGATGGAAACAAACAGTGGAGGGCTAGGCTAGTTTAAGGTAACAAGATTTGGGCATGAAAAGCCAAATAAAGTGGGAAGATTCAGGGGGGCTCCTAGAGCCTTTACCCCATCATATATGTACATAGAGGTATATATGCTCTCTATGTAGATGCACGCAGCCAAAGACATATCTTGTATGTATAGTTATTTGCATGTTGTCTCCCCAATTAGAATGTCAACTCTTTCAGAGCAAGGGCTTTTTTTGTCTTTCTTTGTATCCCCCATATTTAGCACAGTCTTCATCACGTAGTAAGTAAGCACTTAATCAATGCTTACTGTTGACCTATTGTGACTCCAGATCTGGTACTGTTTCTACTGTATCATGTTATCTTTGTTCATTTAGTAGACATTAATTTATCAAACCTCTACTCTGTGTACTGTGCTGGTTGATAAAAGGGATACAATAATACATGACTGTCCTCTAGGGGATTCTTGTCTTGGGTTATCTTCATGATAGCTTGTGTTATATACCTGTATTTGCATATTAATTTCTTGGCAGATATTAAAGTGATTTGCTCATGACAGTATATTAATTCTACAACATAAGAAAGTCCTGTAGAATCCCAATTAGTCAGTATCAGGGAATGTATAATGGGATCACCAAATTCCCCACCTCACTAATTAAAAAACAAACCCCACAGCTCATCCAAACTTGCCTACTTGTTGTTCATCAGGTATGCCATACACATTCCTACCTTAATCACTTTGCTCACACTGTTTCCCCTAGCTGGAATAGTATTACTTTATCATCTCTTATCTAAATCATACCTTTCTCCTCTAGGTCTTCTTAATCCCTACTTCCCCCTGGAAAACCTTTCTAGTGATTCCATTCCCCTCTAAACTCCTCAAATGATTACTGCTTGGGCCAGTCATTTGTCACTTAGAATGTTCTGTGTTTTATTGCTATTTATCTTTTTGAGTAAATGCCTTTTAATCTAAACTCCTGGAGGGTAAGGATGGTATTTAATGCTTTTCTGTATTCCTAGCACATTACTCCTAATAAAATTCTATAAATGAACATTTATGTTAGTAATTCAATTCAGTAAACATTTGCTAAGTGCCTGTTATGCTGGGGATACAAAAAGAGGCAAAAGACAGTCCCTGCCCTCAATTAGCTTCCAGTCTAGTTGGAGGGAGGCAACATGCAAACATATATGTAGAAACAAGCTATATACAGGATAAATAAGAAATCATTAAAAGGTAGAAAGCACTGGAATTAAGAGGGATTAGGGAAGCCTTGCTCTAGAGGGTGGAATTTTAGTTAGGACAGAAAGGAAGCTGGGGAGGTCAGTAGTTGGAGCAGAAGAGGGAAAATGTAACAGGCATAGGGAAACAGCCAGAGAAGATGCCCAGAGCTAAGAGTTGGAATGTCATATTGGCGGAACAGCCTGAAAGCCAGTTGGTGACTTAAAGGAGTAAGGTGTAAGAAGACCAAAGGTAGGAGGAGACTAGGTTATAAAAGACTTTGAACAGCAAACAAGATTTTGTATTTGCTCCTGGAGGCAATAGGAAATCAAATTTTCAAGATGTTTGGATACCTCTGTATCCACAATAAATTAGTTTTCTCCTTTGTGGAAGAAGTCATCCAGTCTTTTGCCAGAAACAAAAGGTGAATCCTCTGAGATGATGAATTTCTTTTTCAATATTTTATCTCTTCGCAAATTACATATAGAGACAATTTTAAACATTCATTTTTTTTTTAAATTTTGAGTTCTAAATTTTCTTACTTCCTCTCCCACCTCCTCTCTCCCTGATAAGTTATACCTGTTGAATCATGCAAAATACCATGTTAGTCATGTTGTGAAAGAACATACAAACCTAAAGGGAGAAAACACACAAAAAATAGCATGCTTTGATCTGTTTTCAGACGTCATCACTTCTTTCTCTGGAGGTGCTTATAATTTTTCGTCAGTCCTTTGGAATTATCTTGAGTCATTGTATTGTGAGAATATATCATTCACAGTTGATCATTGTGCAGTATTGTTGTTGTGTACAGTGTTCTCCTGATTTTGATCATTTCACTTTACAACAGTTCATATAAGTCCAGATTTTTCTGAAATCATTCTTATACCATAGTAGTATTCCATTACAATCATATACCACATCTTGTTCAGCCATCCCCCAATTGAAGGGCACCCTCAATTTCTAATTCTTAGCCACCGCACAAAGAGCTGCTATAAATATTTTTGTACAAATAGGTCCTTTACCCTTTTAAAAAAAATCTCTCTGAGATGATTCATAAAACATATATAAGGCAGGAAGATTGCTGGATAAAATGTTTTGTGAACCTTTTAAAGTATTATATATAAGTTGCTATTATTATTGCTATTTTTATTATTGGAGCAGCTAGGTGGCACAATGGTTAGAGTGTTGAACCTGGAGTCAGGAAGATTCAACTTTCTGAATTTCAGTTCGGCCTCAGACACTTACTAGCTACATGACCCTGGCAAAGTCATTTAACCCTGTTTGCCTCAGTTTCCTCATCTGAAAAATGAGCTGGAAAAGGAAATGGCGAGCCACTCCAGTAACTTTGCCAAGGAAACCAAATGGGGTTATAAAGAGTTGGATGCAACTGAACGAGAGCAATGGCAATCGTTATTGTCATTACTGCAGTACGGTAGGTATTGTGACAGGAAGTATGGAAGACATGACAGAAGCATAAATAGTCCTTTCCCTTAGAGTTTATAATTCAGTGAATGCCATATGACTAATTCATAGTCCTCCAGTAGTTTAAAGAAATACTAGAAGGATCCTTAGAGATTATCAACTCTTTTTTTTTTTTACAGTTGGGAAATGAAGGATCACTGAGGGAAATGAAGGATCACTGAGGAAAATGATTTGCCTAAAGTCACACAAGTATTTAATAGCTAAGCAAAGGCTAGTAGGAGCTTTCTTGACTAGCACTGAGTGATCACTCCTGGCTGAGGTGATGGGGGAGGCTTTCACAAAGCAGGGAGTGCTTGAGCTGGACCATAGAGTGTGGGTTGGATTTTAATACAGATGAAGGGTTAGAAGCATCCCACACAGTGGGACCCGTTTGAGTACAGAGTCATGCAGATGGGTGACAGCATGGAATGATGATGATGATAGCTTACACATCTGTAATGCTTTAAGGTTTGAAAAGCATATTGCATACATTATCTCACTTGATCCTAACCATAAGCCTTGGAGATAGGTGTTGTTTTATTGAGGAGGAAATGGAGGCTTATAAAGGTCAAGCAACTTGCCCATGTTTCACCCAGCTAGTATCTTTGGCAGGATTTGAACTGTGGTTTTCCTCTCTCTCGAGTGCTAGAAAGAACATTCGATTTGACTTTGCAAGACCTGGGTTTGAAACTTAGTTCACAATTTCTTTGACAGGGGCAAAGAACTTCATCTGTAAAATGATGAAGAGCTGTTCCCCAGTCGATTAATAGTAAAAGAATATGAATAAAGAGTTTTCAAAGAAAGAATTACAAACTTTCAATCACCATATGAAAAATTGCTCTAAATCACTACTAACAGAAATGCAAATTAAAACAACTCTGAGATTTTACCTTATGACTTGCAAATTGACAGTTGACAAAAAATGGGAACAGTATATGTTGGTGAAACTGTGAATTTTTCCAGTCATTCTCAGAAACAGTTTGGGATTAAATGAGAAAAGTGGCTGCTGTTCATACCATTTGGCCCAACAGTACACTACTTGGGATTAACATATATTTACACACACACACACACACACACACACACACACACACACACATACACATACACACATACATATGTGTGTGTATGTATACACATATATGCACATATTCCTAGCAGCACAGTTCATGGTAGTAGAGAACTGAAAAGTGAGTGCCCAGTGATTAGCTGAATGGTTGAAAAAATTGTGGCTTAAGAATGCATTACAATATTTCTGTGAATCAGAAAATAATGAATATGAGGAATTCAGAGAAACATAGGAAGATATATATGAACTGATGCAGAGTGAAAGGAGTAGACCCAAAAGAACACTATACGTAACTATAAACCTGTAAATAAAAAGATCACTGAAAGGAAGACAAACTCTGAATAACTGAAATATCAGTAATTGTCCTGGTTAAAATAATGAAACATATATTCCTCCTTTCCTTCACATTATCAGAATCAGACACTAATTTCTTTTTTATTTGGTACAAAGGAGGATTCAGTTCTGGTGCTGGATAAAGGTGTGTGCTATGGCATCCCAAGAGTGAGAAATAACTATGCAGATATAGATATATATCCAAATAAATATCAAGAAATAACAAGTTGGGGCGGAGCCAAGATGGCAGAGTAGAAAGACGCACATACACATAGCTCTGAACCCACAACCCATAGAACATCTACAAAAAAGTAACTCAGCGAATTCTGCACCCAGAGGCCACAGAACATTGGAGCGAGGGAGATTTCTGTTCCAGAGAGACCTGCAAACCTCTTGCAAAAGGTCCTTCGGGCCGCAGACTGGGCGCCGGGACTGGGAGCTGAGTACAGCCCTGCCTCAGCCACGGCACCGAGAGGAAAAGATCCGAGCGGGCTTCAGGGACGGAATCTCCAGCGGCCACGCGGGTCCCTCCACCCACAGGTGACAGGGGTCAGTGAGAGGGTCTCTTTGGTGGGTCGAGAGGGGAGTGAGGTGCCCCCATAACTCAGGCCCCCTCAGGATGCAACAGCAGAGATGGGAGCAGACCAGGGCTCCCCAAGCAGGCAGGAGCCTGGATCCATTGTGGAAGGTCTCTGCATAAACCCCCTGAGGGAACTGAGCCTGTGAGGTGGCCCTGCCCCGACCTGAGCACCTAAACTTAATCACATACTGAATAGCAGCCCTGCTCCCACCAAAAGCCCTGAGGCTGGCAAGCAGCATTTGAATCTCAAACCCCAAGCGCTGGCTGGGAGGATCCGGAGGAGAAGTGGGTGTGAAGAGAATATTCAGAAGTCAAATCACTGGCTGGGAAAATGCCCAGAAAAGGGAAAAGAAATAAGACTATAGAAGGTTATTTTCTTGGGGAACAGGCATTTCCTCCCTTCCTTTCTGATGAGGAAGAACAATCCTTACCATCAGGCAAAGACACAGAAGTCAAGGCCTCTATATCCCAGCCCACTCAATGGGCTCAGGCCATAGAAGGGCTCATAGAAAATCAAGTTAGAGAAGTGGAAGAAAAGCTGGGAAGAGAAATGAGAGACATGCAGTCAAAGCATGAACAGCAGATCAGCTCCCTGCTAAAGGAGACCCAAAAAAATGCTGAAGAAAATAACACCTTGAAAAATAGGCTAACTCAATTGGCAAAAGAGGTTCAAGAAGCCAATGAGGAGAAGAATGCTTTCAAAAGCAGAATTAGCCAGATGGAAAAGGAGATTCAAAAGCTCACTGAAGAAAATAATTCTCTCAAAATTAGAATGGAACAGATGGAGGCTAATGACTTTATGAGAAACCAAGAAATCACAAAACAAAACCAAAAGAATGAAAAAATGGAAGATAATGTGAAATATCTCATTGGAAAAACAACTGACCTGGAGAATAGATCCAGGAGAGACAATTTAAAAATTATGGGACTACCTGAAAGCCATGATCAAAAAAAGAGCCTAGACATCATCTTTCATGAAATTATCAAGGAAAACTGCCCTGAGATTCTAGAACCAGAGGGCAAAATAACTATTCAAGGAATCCACAGATCACCGCCTGAAAGAGATCCAAAAAGAGAAACTCCTAGGAACATTGTGGCCAAATTCCAGAGTTCCCAGATCAAGGAGAAAATATTGCAAGCAGCTAGAAAGAAACAATTCAAGTATTGTGGAAATACAATCAGGATAACACAAGATCTAGCAGCTTCCACATTAAGGGATCCAAGGGCATGGAATAGGATATTCCAGAAGTCAAAGGAACTAGGACTAAAACCAAGAATCACCTACCCAGCAAAACTGAGTATAATACTTCAGGGGAAACAATGGTCTTTCAATGAAATTGGGGACTTTCAAGCATTCTTGATGAAAAGGCCAGAGCTGAAAAGAAAATTTGACTTTCAAACACAAGAATGAAGAGAAGCATGAAAAAGTAAATAGCAAAGAGAAGTCATAAGGGACTTTACTAAAGTTGAACTGTTTACATTCCTACATGGAAAGACAATATTTGTAACTCTTGAAACTATTCAGCATCTGGGTACAGGGTGAGATAACACACACACACATGCACACGCACACGCACACACACATAGAGACAGAGTGCACAGAGTGAACTGAAGAGGAGGGGATCATATCTTAAAAAAAAATTGAAATCAAGCAGTGAGAGAGAAATATATTGGGAGGAGAAAGGGAGAAATGGAATGGGGCAAATTATCTCTCATAAAAGAGGCAAGCAAAAGACTTTTTAGTGAAGGGAAAAAGAGGGGAGGTGAGAGAAAAACATGAAGTTTACTCCCATCACATTCCACTAAAGGAAGGAATAAAATGCACAGTCATTTTGGTATGAAAACCTATCTTACAACACAGAAAAGTGGGGGATAAGGGGATAAGCAGGGTGGGGGGGGATGATGGAAGGGAGGGCATGGGGAGGAGGGAGCAATTTGAGGTCAACACTCATGGGGAAGGTCAGGATCAAAAGAGAGAACAGAAGTAATGGGGGACAGGATAGGATGGAGGGAAATATAATTAGTTCTTACACAACACTACTATTATGGAAGTCATTTGCAAAACTACACAGATCTGGCCTATACTGAATTGCTTGCCTTCCAAAGGGAAGGGGTGGGGAGGGAGGGAGGGCAAATTGGCAGACAGGGGCAATTAGAACGCTCGGTGTTTTGGGGTGGGGGAAGGGGACAAAAGGGGAGAAAATGTGGAACCCAAAATTTTGTGAAAATGAATGTTGAAAGTTAAATAAATTAATTAAAAAAAAAAAAAGAAATAACAAGTTGTATAAAAACTAAAGGCATGAATGAACTTTTTTTTTTTTAAATTAAGATATTGGACTAGGTGATTTCTAATGTCCTGCACTGAATTTTATAACCCTGTGAAAGTTTGAATTATTTAAGGAATAGACCAGTTTGATTTAGTGAGATTAGTGATAGAGATACTTGAGGAATGGTGGAGGACTTTGAATTTTCTCATCCAAGCACTGAAGGTTTTTGAGAGGAGTATAAAATAGTTTAGGTAAGTCATGATATTCTGAGTGGAGGAGAGGACTGAGAATGAGGAACTCTGATTCTTGGCCTGGCTTTACTGCTAACTTATCGTGGACAAATAATTGTCATTATCCTTCACTATCATTGCTTTAAAATGGGGGAGAGGAATAATTTTTTTTCTTTTTCCTTTAACATTTTATTTTTCCCCAATTACATGTAAAGATAATTTTTAACATTCCTTTAAAAGCATTTTTGAGTTCCAGGTTTTCTCCCTTTCTCCCTCAACTTCCCCCTCTCTGATTGTAAGCAATTTGATTTAAGTTATACCTGTTCAATCATGCAAAACATATTACCATATTAGTCCTGTTGTGAAAGAAGAAACAGATCAAAAGAAAAAAAAAACATGAAAAAACTAAGACTGAATTCAGTCTTCATCAGTTTTTTCTTTGTGGGTGGATGGCATTTTTCAACCATGAGTCCTCTGGAATTGTTTTGGATCATTGTATTGCTCAGAATAGCTAAGTCAACCACAGATGATAATCATACAGTATTGCTGTTACTGTGTACAATGTTCTCCTGGTTCTACTGACTTCACTTTGAATTAGTTCATGTAAGTCTTCCCAAGTTTTTCTGAAATGGGCTTGCTTGTCATTTCTTTTAGCACAGTAGTGTTCCATTGCAATCATATACCACAGCTTGTTCAGCCTTTCCCCAGTTGATGGGCATCTGGAGAAAAATAATTAGACTCTTTCAGCACTGATGTGATGTTTCTTTGATTCAAGAAGTGTTTTAGAAAACTTCATCCAACAACAGAAGGCAGGATGGATTGAGCCAGGAGAAATGAGAGCCCAGAAGATCCATTTGAAGATTCTTATAGCGAGAGATTAAAGACCCAAAGGAGGGTGCTAGTAGTGAGAATGAACAGCACCAGAGGTGGTGAAGGAAGAATTCCCAGGACTTGGTGACTGATTGGCTTTGGAAATTCAATGAAAAGGAGTTAAAAATGACTAAGATTTGGAGCTTGGTGAAGTAGATGGTGATACCTACAGGATTAGAAAAGGCAGGAGAGGAAGCAGCTGGTTTGTAGGTGAAAGATAACACACAAATTTTGTTATTCATTGTTGAAGTCATTGGCTAAAATAATTATTTTTGATATGGGTTTTTGTAAGTGGCACATTCCTTCTGATAGCAAACAGCCAAGTTCACTACAAAGTTTTAGTTTTACAAACTAAATGAAACTTAATTTTCTCTGCAGGCTTTAGAGACATTATTAGAATGCAAGTACATAGTTCTTACATAGAAACTTTAGTTCCAGTTGTCCCTGCCTTTTTTACAGTCTTTGTTTTCCCAGTTTATTTATTGTTATCTTCAGAAGTTGCCAGGCTGCCAAATCTATCATATTTGATTGCAGTGAATCAGAGTTTTGTGAATGACATTTTATCTCTGTAGTTGGCAATCCTGATTGCTTCTTAAGATAATTTGTAGGTGTTTTGCTTTTAAAGAAGCAAATCAAAATGCTCTATAGGATAATATTGGGCAGATTGTTGCATCATGATGAAACAATTTCTCTCAAGTATTTTTTTTTGAGGGGGAAATAGATAATCATTTTGTCAGATGACATTTCTTACAACAAATCTTACTGTGAAGAGACATAACGTTGATATTTTTTCATTATAAATAGTCATAACGGGTCCACGGTTTGCTAGATGCTGCTAATATTATCTCATTTTCTCCATCCATCAGAATCTTTGCCAAGCACTTTTGAGCAGACCTGAAAAATTTACAGATAATTTGCCATTTCTCAAACTGTGGATACCACTAGAAGCAGAGGAGATTAGCAAGGCACAGCCACTTGATACTGTACTCATTCAGCAAGCATTAATCACCCATTGTGTGTAAGGCACTGTGCTAGGGGTTGGAGATACAAAGGTGAAACATGACCCTATTGTGCACTCAGGACCAAATCTTGAAATGGGTGAGGATGTGAAGCGCAAAAGAAGATTAACCACTGCCTTCCCAAAAAAGAAGCAAAGCATCTGGTCATTTGTGTGCCTCTGATTTTCAATAATATAAGAAAAGCTTTTGGAAGATATTTTAAATCATGATCATAGTTTGTTGGCTTTAACTTTTAAAAAAAATTGTTTTTGCTGTAAGCAAGAAATAGAAATAGATAGTAATACTATAATAGTGAAGGACTTGAACCTTCCCTTCTCAGAATTAGAGAAATCTAACCAAAAAATAAGGTTGAATATAATCTTATATAAGCTAGATATGCCATATCTGGAGAGAATCAAATGGGAAATAAAAAGCAATACACTTTTTTCAGTGATACACAGAACCTTTACAAAAATGGACTATATATTAGGGCATAAAAACTTCATAATTAAATGCAGAAAAGCAGAAATATTAAATGCATCCCTTTCAGATCATAATGCAGTAAAAATCATATTCAATAAGGGAAACACAGATAAAATTGGAGACTAAAAACCTAATCTGAAACAATGAATGGGTTAAAGAACAAATCATTGAAATAATTTCATTAAAGAGAATGACAGTAATGAGACAACATATCAGAACCTATGGAATGCAGCAAAAGCAGTAATCAGAAGAAAATTAAATCTCTAAATGCTTATATCAATAAAGTAGAGAAAGAGCAGACCAATAAATTGGATATGCAATTTTTAAAAAAGAATAAGAATAAATTTTAGAAAAAGAATAAATTAAAAATTATACATTGTGATCAAGTGGGATTTATACCAGGAATGCAGGGATGGTTTAACATAAGGACAACTCTTAATGTAATTGATTATTTCAATAGCAAAAGTAACAAAAATCATATGATTGTATCGATGGATGTAGAAAAAACTTTTGACAAAATACAACACTTATTCCCATTAAAAACACTTGAAAGCATAGTTGTAAAGGAATTTTTCTTCAAAATGATAAGAAACATCTACCTAAAACCATCCTCAAGCATTATTTGTAATGGAGACAAGCTAGAAACCTTCCTAACAAGATCAGGAGTGAAATGAAAATGCCCACTGTCAGTATTGTATTAGAAATCTTGACAATAACAATAATAATAAAAAAAGAAATTGTAGGAATCAGAATGGGCAATGAGGTAATCAAACTCTTTTTGCAGATGATATGATTAGTGGAAATAATAATTTTTAACAGAGTAGCAGGATATAAAAGAAACCCACATAAATCACCAGCATTTCTATACATCACCCACAAAATTCTGCAAGAAGAGATAATAAGAAGTACCCCTTTTAAAATAACTGTAGGTAGTATGAAATACCTACCAAAACAAACAAAAGAACCACATGAACATAATTATAAAATAAATTTTATACAAATAAAGTTAGATTTAAATACGTGGAGAAGTACTGTTCATGGGTAGGCGGAGTCAATATTAATGAAAATGACAATTTTTCCTAATCTATTCAGTGCCATCCCAATTAAATTACCAAAAAAAAAAAAATTTATTTTGCTGGAAAAAATAATCATAGGAAAATTCATTTGGAAGAACAAGGTCAAGAATATCAAAGAAATTAATGAAAGAAAACATAAAGGAAAGAGACTTAGCAGTAGCAGGTGTTAAACTATCCTATAAGACAGTAATTATCAAAACTGTCTCGTATTGGCTAAGAAATAGAAGTGGATATATATAGACATAAAATACACAGTAGCAAGTGAGCATAGTAACATTGCATTTGACAAATGTAAACATTTAAGCTTTTGGGATAAGAATTCATTAGTTGGTAAAAATTGTTGGGAAAGCTAGAAAGCAGTCCGACAGAAATTGGACATAGACCAATATCTTAAACCATTTACCAAGATAAAGTCAAAATGGATTCATGACCTAGATATAAAGGAGGAGGTATCATAAGAAAATTAGAACATAATATTACCTATTAGACCTGTGAATAAGAGAACAATTTATGAATAAATGAGATGAGAGCATTGTAAGATGTAAAATGTAAAAATAGATTAGAAGAAAAACAAAATTGGGAGAAAATATTTTTGGACAATTTTTCAGATAAAGGTCTCATATCAAATATATAAAGAACTTTGTCAAATTTTTAGAAATATGAGTCATTCCTAAATTGATAAATGGTTAAAGGATATTTTCCACCTATCAGATTGGCTAAAATGATAGAAGGGGAAAATGACATGTTAGAAGGAATGTCGAAAAATTGGGACACCTATTCACTATTGGTGGGACTGTGAACTGATTCAGCCATTTTGGAGAGCAATCTGGAATTATGCCCAAAGAATTTTAAGCTATACATACCATTTGACCTATCAACTTTTCCCAAGGTGATTGGGGAAAAAAGGAAAAGAACTCATATTCTAAAATATTTAAAGCAGCTCTCTTTGTGGTGGCAACGTAAATTGTGGGGATGCCTGCCAATTGGGAAATGGCTAAGCAAGTTGCGGTATATGAATGTAATGGAATACTATTATGCTATAAGAAATGATGAACTGGTTGTTTTTAGAAAAACTTGGAAGAACTGCATGAAATAATGAAGAGTGAAAGGAGCAAAACCAATAGACTATTGTGCACAGTAACAGCAATATTGTTCTAAGAGCAGTTTTGAACGACTAAGTCATTTTGAATATTTCTCAGATATAAAGGACCTATGAAGGAAGATGCTATCCATGTCCAGAGAAAGAACAGTTAAATAGAAGTATGTATCATTTTATATAAATGTACACATACATACATACATGCACACATGCAAATATTAGTGTCTAATGATAGCCTTCTCTAGGGTGTAGTGGGGAAAGAAAAAATAATACCCAGAAGAGAAAAAAAGAAAATTTAGAAGGAAGCACGGAAAAGTAGTTTAAATGATGTGTAATATTTATTACATAGTTTTTTTTAAAAAAACTGTGAAATGGAAATTCATGGTTTTATATCGAATACTCTTTTTATGTTGTGCTGTACACATGGGAATGTTCTTTTTTCTTTTTGTATTTAAGTTCAAAATCAATAAAAAATTTAAAAAAAACATTCACGTAGGTTTTTGGGTAGGGGAAATGGCTGTGATTAAAAGTAAAAGGCATGTATAAAACTTAAATACCAATACATATGTACTTATGTGCATGTTAATTTTATATGCAACATGTCCCTATGGGACAATGTGTCTTTGTGTATATAGATGTATGTACATATGTAAATGTGTATGTGTATGAAGTATACATGGGAGTGTTATATGCATTATTCAGCCTTTTCAGTCATGTCTGACTGTTCATGACCCCATTTGGGTTTTCTTAGCAAAGGTACTAGAGTGGTTTGACCTTTCTTTCTCCAGTTCATTTTTTAAAATATTTAATTAATTTATTTGTTTTCAGTTTTCAACATTCACTTCCATAAATCAGATTTTCTCACCTTCCCTTTCCCTCCTTCCCTGAGATGTTATGCAATCTTATATGAGTTCTACACATACATTCTTATTAAACACATTTTCACGTTAGTCATGTTGCATAGAAGAATTAAAACGAATGGGAGAAACCATGAGAAAAACTAAAACAAGGCATAACACAAGAGAAAATAGTCTGTTTCATTCTGCGTTCCAATTCCATAGTTTTTTTCCTCTGGATGTGGATGGCATTTTCCATCATGAGTCCTTTGGAAATGTTTTAGGTCCTTGCATTGCTGTGAAGGGCTTAGTCTATCAGAAACAGTCCTCACACTGTGGCTGTTACTGTGTATAATGCTCTCCTGGTTCTGCTCATTTCACTCAGCATCGGTTCATAGAAGTCTTTCCAGGTTTTTCTGAAGCCTGCCTGTTCCGTCATTTCTTATAGCACAATAGTATTCCATTTCATTCACACACCGCAACTTGTTTAGCCATTCCCCAGTTGACGGGCATTCCCTCAATTTCCAGTTTTTGGCCACCACAAAAAGAGCTGCTATAAATATTTTTGTACATGTGGGACCCTTTCCCATTTTATAATCTCTTTGGGATACAAACCTAGAAGCGATAATGCTGAGTAAAGGGGTATGGACATTCTTGTAGCCCTTTGGGTATAGTACCGAATTGCTCTCCAGAGTGGTTGGAGCAGCTCACAGCTCCACCAACAGTGAACTAGTGTTCCAGCTCTCCCACATCTTCTCCAGCATTTATCATCTTCCTGTTGTGTCATGTTAGCCAGTCTCATAGGTGTGATGTTCTCCAGGTCATTTTACAGGAGTTCAAGGTTAAGTGACTTGCCCAGCGTCATACAACTAGGAAGTGTCTAATGCCAGATTTGAACTCAGGAAGACAAGACTATTCACTGCACCACTTAACGACTCACATATGTGTACATTGTGTGTGTGTATGTGTGTGCGTGTAGCAAGAAGAAAAGGTATTGGGTTAAACAGGTTAATAATTAAAAAATTCAATGTATTTGAATTGTATCATGCTTCTTAATCAGTTCTAATTTTTTGTTGGAATGGATCCAACTTTTACTTTGATATTTTGGTGTATCAGTGCTTCATCAGTATGGCTGCACCCTTCACCATTTGAGACCACAGTTCCTCCATAGTTTCTTACTCTGTGATTTTTGCATATACTTCTGACCACAACAGCCCATGAGCCAGTTTAACATGGTGTATTTCTGAATATCATTGCTTCATTCTTAGTTTTTTCACAAGGCATTTTAGTCTCTTATGTCTACTTGAGATTATTTACTTCCACTTAGTTTTTTTTTTTTCTGAGAAGCCAGCCTTCAATTTTCTTGTGATGCTTTGTGATATCACATAGTGACATTTTATGTTTTCTGGTAAATTTTAGATTTTTCTTGAAGTTAGTTGAGTTGCTTAAGATTCTCTCCATTGTCATTTGTTATGTGATTGCAAATATGTACAGATATGTGTACACCAGCATATACAGAGGGTTCTTGGGAATGCACTTACTTTGAATGGCTGTGAATTTTATTGTCCCTTGTTAAAACTTGAAAATGGTCTGGAAATATTTGGAATTGATTTTTAGAATAGCGGTCCTTTTCATTCATGTTCATTCTCACCAACATTTTATGAAAATTATACATGTATGTATACATACATATATACACGTATATATTTATACGTGTATATATGTATGTATATATACGTGTGTGTGTGTGTGTGTGTGTGTGTGTATATATATATATATTAGACTTTTTATACCTTTCTGTACTTCTGTAGGTTGAGGGTATAGAGGAAGGAGCAGCAGTGGTCTCTGCCCTTGGATATATAAGCCTAGTAGCCTGTCATCCTGGGAAATTTGTTGAGCCTGCTTGTGGAAATTTTCCAACTTTGCTTTAATATTGTACTTAGCATTTTTTTTTTTTTAGAAAAGTGAAGAGAATAAAAGAAAATATTATCTTTTCCGTTAGCTGTTGAGTTTTTAAGACAATGATTTAGAGCTTTTAAATTGATTCATCACTGAATAACATCTTATTTATCCCAAGACAACTGGAAGGTTTAGGAAATAGAGTGTTGGACTTGGAGTCAGGAAGACTTGAGTTCAAATCCTACCTCAAACACTTACTAGCTGTGTGACTCTGAAAAGATCACTTAACCTCCCCCAGCCTGTTTCTTCGTCTGTAAAATTGAGATGATGATAATAGCACCTGCCTCACAGCGCTATGGTGAGGATAAAATGACATAATATTTGTAAAGTACATTGTAAATCTTAAAGTGCTATTTAAATGTTGGCCGTTATTATGACTATTATTGTATGCTGGCCTATTGCGTTTTGATTGCTGCAAGGTCTCTTCCTGACCAATAATAATTGTCTTTGATTTTTGTTTTTGGACAGTGTTATTTGCTCATCTACTGCACTGGCTGGAGGAATGTAAAATCTTTCTTGACTTTTGGCTTGATTTGCCTATGCAACATGTATCTATATGAACTCCGAAACCTCTGGCAGCTTTTCTTTCATGTGACTGTGGGAGTGTTTGTGACACTACAGATCTGGCTGAGGCAGCCCCAGGGCAAGTCCCCTGATTATAATGTCTAAAACAAGCCTGACTACATTTACCTGCATCAGCTGCCTAGAGGGTCAAGCGAGTCTTCTGCCTGTCAGTAGGGAAGATTTCCACCAGACACGAGGAGCATCATATTCCCTTCTTTCTCCACCTTTCTTTTTATCGTTTGAAAACAACATAATCTTCCTCTGAATACACCTGCAATGGAATTCTTCCAAAAGTAATTTGAAAAAATTACTGACTGAAGAATCATCATCACAAAGAAGACAGGCCCCCTTTTTACTCTGCTGAGCTTGTGGATGGACAGAATAAATTTGGAAGATAACTAGTAGCAAGCAGCATATAAACCTTTCTGAAAAATCCAATGAAAACGTGAACATAGAACTAGTTCTCCAAACCGAGTATGAACCAGTACCAATGTTGGTCTTTGCCTTTGTGAGGCAGTAGTGTAGATTAAATAAAAAGATGCTATGGCATACTGGCAAACTTATATTTGAAATGAAAAAGTAATTACTAAATGTCAGAATGTTAGATTATATACTAATAGGAATGTGCATTTGTGTGTCTAAACGTGATTTTTTTTATTGGTTCTTTTAAATTCTCACTTGAATCCTTAACAGTAGAAACCACCTATTCTGAATATAATCCTGGCATTCTCACCAAGAGCTTTAGAAAGATTTGAGGAGAGAGTGATGTTTATAAGCTGCTTGTGTGTGATTTTGGAAGTGACTGTTATTACTAAGTTTTATTAGAGTTCACTGTAAGGCAGAAAGTTCCTCTGTTTTTCTAGAACTGTCAGCCCCCCGGATGAAATTATAAAAGATGTCCAAATGCTTTGAAATTCTGTATTGTTAATCCTGGCATAAACAAAAGCTCCCTACAGTTGTAAAAATCCATGAGATATCAGCCCTGCTTTTAGCAGTCATATTCATGAGTGTCTCATTTTAATGAGAATGAAAGTAGCGTTTTGAAGCAGAAAATGTGAAGGTAGCAGCCTGAGAAAGCAGCAGGTTACTGGAATGGGGAGTCCAGAGACTCATGCTCAGATCCTGGCTCTGCCACTTGCTGACCTTTGGCAAGTACCTGCCTCTTTAGGCCTGTTTGTGGAGGCTGGAGGAGAGAATTTCCAAAGTGTTTCATTTCTGACATTCTGTGGTTTCATGAAATGCAGTATGTTGAAGAATCATGGACTTCATGCTGCTGGCTAAAGGTGCACATGCAAGTAAGATGAGATGTCAGAAAGTAGCTGAGAGAAGACCAGGGCACGGAGGGAAATTCACCACTGTGTTGTTTTAATTACCACTTCCTTCTGTACATGTCGGTGTAGTTTTACAGGTACCCATCCAAGGATTTTATTATATGCATATCATATACATTACAGTATAAAAACCTGAACTCCCCACAACTTTTTTTTCTGCAGTCAGTTTCTGAGTGAAAAAGGCAAATGACAAGAAAAACTGTTAGGGATTTATTTGAAAAAGTAGTACAGAGTATGTGCCAGGGTCAATACACATTCAACCCCTTTCTTTATAACTACAAGATTATGCAAGAAGGATTGACATTCAGGTTTGTGACCCAGAGACATTACAAGATCATAAATCATCGAAGAAACAGAAGGTGATAGTCACTGTGCTGTACTTGCTTACAAAGAAATGTATGGACCAATAAGGTTTCGTAAAGGTTTTTTACAAGAATTGAAACAGAAAGATTTTTAAAAGTTTTATTTATGTCAGAAAAATTTTATTCCCTCTTTCATCCATCAGTATTCACATCACTCTGTATACATCCAACATTCTTTGTTCTGCCAAACTGGGGATGGTTTGTTGTCCAGGATTCTGTGACTCTTTGGACTCTTTGGGGGAAAATAGATTTTTGCCAAGGATACAGAGAAATCTTGGATTCTTGAGAACATATCTTGAATATTTGTAATAATTATCCTATAGTTTTTAATACTACTTTTTGCTTTTAAGAACAATTTCTATTATATAGTTATTGTTTGTCCAAGTCGTATAGAGGAAGAAACTGAGATACAAAAAATTTGTGTGATTTACTGACGGACCTCATAACTAAGCCAGTATTAGCATTCGTGTCTCATGGCATCAGGTTCAGGACTCTTCCACTACAGTGGGAATCATGAATGTTGTATTCACAGAATACATCTTTTCTTGGCAAAAAAAAAAAATAGAGAATTTAGACCACTTGATAGCAACGAATCCAACTTCCTCCCATCAAGTATTGATATATTTTTCCCTAATTTAGGGTGTCTTGAGGGTCTTTATTGTCCAAGATAATTTTTGCTGTCATGGCACACATAATACTTTTATTTTTCCATAAACCTGACAATAATATAACTTACTTGCTCAATAGAACTGTTCCTTGTTTGCTGTGGCATGTCAGCACTCAGAAATGTTCATTTCTGGGCTTTCACATGTATTTAGTAAGCTCCATTCTCTTGACTGGGGCTCTTCTTTCTGTGCTAGAAACAAGTATATCAGAAATTTAAGATCTGCTTCCTATAAAAATACTGTTGCCTTGACCAAGAATATTTTTCTTCGATTTTGAATTTTTACTATGTAATAAAATATACCATCTCCAGGTTAATGTAAAATAGGAGTGTTTATCACAGTTTTTAAATATGTGAAATGTTATCTTCAATTAACTCCAGAATTGAAGGCTTTAGCTCAGTTAAATTAATTGCCCTAGAAAAGTGCATCAGATTCTGAACCCCATTTCTTTTATGCTGCCTCTGAAACTCCATTAAGTCTCTGACTTGCCAAGGCCGCACGGAGGCCAGAATATTTTTTTTACCGTTTATATGCAGGACACAAGGCACCCTTCTTAGTATTAGGTAACTTATGCCAAAAATGGTCTAGGGAAACAATTTTTTATCTGTCCTGTTTTCCATATACATAAGTAACATTTCTGATGACCTGTCCTGGACTGTAGGAATGGAATTGCTGAGTATACATACAGCCAAACTGTCTTTTACTTAGGTTTTTTTTTTTTTTTTTACTATTTAAAACTTGTTTCTGTTGACCTAGAAGTAAAGTTTTATGTTCTGTTAAGGAGGACTGAAATCATTGTGGAAATTGTCTCCACTCTACACCAACCAGACTAGACATATAGCCCCACACCAGAGACAAGCCTTTTGAGAAGATTCTGTAAAACTTTGTTATTTTTGATTATGCTGATGCTTTTTCTTTCAGTCTTTGAGAAAGTATGGTCTTCCTGTTTCCTAGTACAGTAAGCACATCACCACCACAGCAGAGGTGGAGTTTAAATTTATTTTAGCATGTTGACCTAAAAGTTCAAATAAATCTCCTGATCATAAAAGTCTTGTGAATGAGTATCAGTTGAGAATTTAGCTCTTGTTATATAATTTTACAAAGTTGAGAATAGTTTTCATCTTTATTCATTTTCTGGGATGGTGAATTGAATGGGAGATGGTAGCAAGTTGTATCATGTGATGAACTGGGCTGGAGAAGAGAATGTTTAAGTAAAATATCATGATAACTGTCTTTCAGGTATTTAAATCACTGCCATGTGAAATGGGTTAAATGTTGGTGTTGCTCCAGAAGGGAGAACCTTGGGCCAGAAATGTAGGATAGATTATACAGGAAGGTTGATTTCACCTTGATATAAGAAGAAAATTTTTCCAACAGGGCTGTGTGGTAACATATCATAGGAAGTCCTACTCTGCGGGGAATCCTTTGCCCCTCAGTTTACAGAAGTAGAGGTTAAATGATCACTTGTCAGGGCTTTTATGGAGGGGCTTGCTGCCTTTGGTAGGGAATTTGACTACTTGACCTCTGAGTCTTCCTCCAGCAATCTTAAGATTTTCATCTGCTCCTTCAAGATTTATTTTTGTTCTTTTTCAGGTTCTATTTTAACAGGTGAAAAACACGAGTAGACTTGTGATACAATATGACTAAAAAAATGGTTAGTTGCCTCGTTTGTATTTTTCTTGTTAACTGAATAGAATTGAAAACTGGCACCCGGTATATATGTAGTCACACTGCTCTCAGTTGGCAGCGTTGGTATGTCATAAATGATCTTCACCGTAATAGACGTAGGTTAACACTCAAGGAAGAGCAGGGTTAGTTAACTGTTAAGGAACTCATTTAGTTTAATACTCTAGCGTTGTCAGTAGTTTTTAGAATTACTTTGGTAGCAAAAATATTTGGGGATTGTCATTTTCCATGATGGGACTTGCTGTCTAATGAGGCATTTCCTTCCACCATTGTCATTAATTTTACCTACATTTCAGTCATTTTCCCCTTGCCCTATTTACCTCTTATCTTCATGTCCTTTTCACCATACACAAAAAATCACTCAGAAAATGAATCAAGGCATTGTACCACATATTTTAACCTCCTTTTAGCTCCCCAAAAGAAAACTTTCTGCTGAATAAGCATGTAGAAGAAAATACAACCATTATATGTTGCAGTGGACATTATACAAGTTAATTTCCATCTCACTGGAAGTCTTTAAGCAAAGGTGGAGTAACCACCTATTAGGAATACTGTATTGTGTGGGGGTTCATGCTTCGGAAGGGATAACCCAGATGGCATCGGAGGTGCCAGTACTGAGATTCTGTTATTGGCGTTATAAATGGAGAGGCTGGGTGCAGCAGACATGGACAAGAAAATGGCAGTACATAAACTTTAGGCTGTGAACAGCAGAGAAGCATGGTAGTTCTGGGGAGTTTTGGAGTCAGGCCTAAGTTCAGATCCTGCCTCTGATACATATTCACTCTGTAACAATGAGCAAATCATCTCAGTGGCCCAGGCAAGTCATTTTAAGTTATACATGAGTTTCAGATGTTAGAGGGAGTTTCAATACTGTGAATTCCCCAATGATGAAGTCATAAGTTAAGACATCTCCTTACACCCCCCCCAAAAAAACCCAAACTTCAGGCTATAGACATGACAACAAATTACAATCTCCTAAGGTATATATGAGCAAGCATAATGTAAAGTGTAATAATTTAGGACAGATGGTATTCTGGGGTAGCTGATTTCTAATCTAACTTTGAAAGTATTTCTTTATATGAATAATGTATATATAGTTAATCACATAATTAATCACTGATCCAGGATATGAAGTTAAAACTCAACTAACTGGGTTGTACAGATGAGTACTATGGTATATTAGGGAATTATTATTTTTTCTAGTTTTAGGGGATGGTCCAAACTGAGCATACATATAATAATAGCTATGACTAAAGTTATTACTGAGGGAATCTACTTTAAACAGAGCCAGTATATGGAAATTCAAATCTGTACAAATGATCAGTTAAGGAGTTGACTTTATGAGATTCATTAGGGTTCCTCGCATTCAAAATAGGAATCAGTTTTTAAAAGTTTTGTAATTTGTGTTCTTCTTAGGATTTTGTATCACAACTGTTACCTCAACAATATCCCCCTGTATCTCTCAAACCCTCTTTAAAGGGTCAGTTAAATACCCTACCATGTAAATACCCTGAAGATGTATAGAGGTCATTTAAAAAGAATACAAAGAGGGGAAAAGATTTGAAGCTCTCAGTCTTTACTGTGAGCCCCACTGTCCTGGGAAATGCCCAGTCTGAGAAGATGTGGGAGCTTATAGTCTTAACATGGCAGTTATGCTGTTTGAGTTTTAGTCCATTCCTGAATATATTTCATATCCTTAAAAGCAAAATAGCTTTGAAACAGTATGTATAAATGTATCTATATCATAACTAAGCTTTATATTTCCCACAGAGCTTAGCACAGTGTGCCACTCATGGTCAGAGTAAGAGTAAGAGTAAGCAGAAAGTATTTGTTGAAATAATGAACTGAAAAACCAAGATTGACTATACAGACCACTGTACATACAAGGTTTTATGAGAACCTATATTCAAAATGTATGTTGTGTATTCATAGACCATTAAAACTTTGAAGATTCTTAGAGATCTTGAAATCCAAACCCTTCATTTTGCAGATGAGGAAACTGAAACCCAGAAGGGTCAGATGATTTGCCCAGGGCCACATAGTAGCAGCTAAGTGGTAACGGTGGACAGAGCTTTGGCCCTGCAATTAGGAGGATCTGAATTCAAATCCTACCTCAGAAACTTACTATTTATGTGTTCCTGAGCTAGTCAACCTCTCAGCATCAGTCTCCTTATCTGTGAAATAAGAATAAAAATAGCTCCTATCTTCCCAGGTTATAGTGAGGACCAAATGAGATAATACCTGTAAAGTACTTTGCTATATAGAAAGTTGTATAAAGCACTATAGGAGTGCCAGCTGTTATTACTAGTATTATTATCACTGTTGAAACTCAAACCCAAGTTTCCTGATAACTGGTCTAGAATTTTTACCAAACCACAATGCCTCTTTTTAAAGTATTCATCTGGCATCCTAAACAATTTTGGTGCCACCATTCTGCAGTACTCTGTTGTACAAGTGGCCACATTCAGTGGTCCATGAAATGAATCCTATATTCTGTTTACATATTACTTTTCAAAGGCAGAACTGATACCTGCTATAGCACTGCTACTTAGAAGTGAAAACAGTAAGTTTTTTTAGGTCAGGAGTAGGGAAACTCTGATTGGAGGATAGGGGATGGGGTTGGGGAGACTACAGAATTGGAAAGTTAGAGTTAGAAGGAATTTTGGAGATCATTAGCCCAACTCCCCTATTTTCCATGTAAGGAAACTGAGGCCCAGGGGCAGGGGTGGGGGGTAGGACTTACTTTCAGGGTAATGTCATTCAGGCAAAGTCAGGTATCCTTAAATTAAGTGTCTCAAACTGCCCCCCCCCCAACCTTGCCATTAAAACCCACTTGTTCATATAGCTGTAAAATCACGAAGTTAACATTAAAAGTCAGTTAGAAGGAGCAAAAATCTTGGATGTAGCATGGGTAAAGGAGAAGGCATTATTAGTTACTAAAGTTAAAAAAAGCTGTTGCTAGATAGTCTGATTCAGCTGTTATTTGAATTGTTTTTCAGTTGTGTTGGACTTTCTGTGACCCCATTTGGGGTTTTCTTGGCAAAGACACTGGAGTCGTTTGCCATTTCCTTCTCCAGCTCATTTTTACAGATGAGGAAACTGAGGCAAATAGGAATAAGTGATTTTCCCAAGGTCACACAGTAAGTATCTGAGGCCAGATTTGAACTCGGGAAGATGTGTTTTCCTGATTCCTGATTCTAAGCTCAGTGCTGTATCTCCTATAACACCTAGCTGCCCAGTCTGAATCAATGAGTATACAAAATAGGCCTGGTCAGATGCAGTGTAGTTGGAGCAGGTCAAGAATAATTTGTTAGGGACTCTAATAAAGTGCTCTTTATCTATCTAAAGACAATGGGGTTACTTGATGAGTGGGATGTTAAGGAGTGGTCTCAGGGATAGAAAAGGATAGCTAATGTAAAGGACTGCTCTACTTGGAAAGAGATGTGGCATGTGGGACCACAGTTGGGTGATTAGGAGAGAATGACTTGTCCCTTCCCCTTAGTCCTTTTCTTTCTCTCCTTTCACTGTATTGTTCCCTTAAGCATTTCTCCCTGCCTTTTCCTCCTTTTCCCTTGCATATCCTCCTGCCTTGCCTACCTTTGTCCCAGTGTCTCCTTAGTCTTCTTAGGCCAAACCTTCCTTCATATTGAATGTTTCCTTCTCCCTTAAATTACTACAATGTTATAACAGAAGAATAATTTGATTAGTCATTGAATAAGGTTTTATGTATTAATTTTAAAGGTAAGTTGCCTGTTTTATGTAAAAACTTAGACTGGCGATTTATGAATATAAACAAGTAGTTCAAAAAGCAACCTTGGGGTTCTTTCGCACTCAACCTAGATGAAACTCTGTTGTGGTAGTGAGTGGTCGTTTCCTTCGGGTTTGGTGTTCTGAGAGTGAAAAAGCAATAGAACATTGGACACTTCTCATCACAAAGATCTTCCAGCACAATATCCTGGACAGGAAGCTTTATTCTCATACCCTAAACCCAGTCATCTTTTTCCCTATTTAAATGCTTCCCTAAAAATTCATTTTAAAAAACTGTCCTGTATATATGAAAAGAAGGGAAAAGAGGGAAGCTAGTCAAAAGGAAAGTAATTAGATAATTATGGTCACTTTTTTTCCCTAGAAAGGGGGGAAAAATTTACATTTAGATGAATAAGAAAAAGTTGATTATAGTTCTTTGACCTTGTTTCATCAGCCTTTTGTTGTCAAGATCTCATCTCTTTTTTCTAGCCTTATAAGCCAGTTGGCTCTGAAAGAATGAGAAAGTGCTGTTATCACCTTGCCACATGAAGCTGGCACTTTTAGGTTCCCACTGCCAAAGCTCCATCGGGTAATTAGGTTAGTCCTCCCTCTGGCTTTGCTCACACCTTCCAGGTCTGAAACCCTTCCTATCACGATCTCCTTCTAGCCTCTCCTCCAGCTAATGATGAAGAATACAGTATGCTCATCCTTTCTCTGAGGGTTGCAGCACAGTTTTCTGGGAAACCATGGGTCTAATGTGCCTTCTCTTCCTTCAGATCATAGATAACTGTAGCTGTTTTCTCAGAATACAGTGTTTCGAGGGTGATGTTTTTGTTTTAAAATAACAAGATTTTTTATATCTCATTGATTCTTCTTGCTGTAGCGTTTTCTGAAGCATATTAGCAGTTTTCTTAGGAAGGCGCTTGCTCAGTCTCACTTTTTAGTTTCCTTTAGGCCAGTAGCTGTAGCGTTTTCTGAAGCATATTAGCAGTTTTCTTAGGAAGGCGCTTGCTCAGTCTCACTTTTTAGTTTCCTTTAGGCCAGTAGCTGGTGATACTTTTTGTGCTGTGAATGATGGCAAGTGTTTTTAGTTCAGACACAGGCATAATTGGGGAGTCAGCTTCATCCAGTGAGATATCATTCAAGATATGTACTTTGGGTTTTTGTATTTCCAAGAATATAAAACTTGGAATTGTATAAATGTCTATGCTTTTAGGATTGTATAATTATATATTACAGCATAATATGTAATTATAATATATAATAATGAGTTTTTAAAGAAGTTTTTTGTAAACTACATTTATAACTGAAAATTTTAAGGCTGTTTGGGCACCTTGTATATTTTTGGCTTCTATGATGTCTCACATCAATGTGTCACCCCTCAGGTAGTCTCATATACTACATTGTAGCTTTGCCATCTGAAAGGGCTGGGGCTTTATTGTCCTTTTCAGAAAAGATGAAAGCTGTACTTTAAATCCACCCTGCATTTCTTTGTCTTTTTTTAAATAAAAGTTTTGATTATGTAAATTTTGGATACAGTTGATCTTTAACAGCTTTCTTTATATCAGCCCCACGAGGTTGGGAATGAAAGTCTTTCCTGTTAAGCTCACTTTATGTGCAGACAACTTGTTTTCTGTGCCCAAGTTATTTGCACTGTGGGATAGATAATAGGGCATGTTTGGGAGTCATTTCCTCCTTTTCGCCTTGAAAGTTACATTAATTGTATCCAAGTCCTAAGACTTTCCCCTAAACCACTACTCCCTTGGCATCTGCACCTGGGTATATGGAGGTTAGGGAGAAGGATAGAAAAATCTTCCTTATGTTGAGGGCAGAGAGGTTGATGGGAAGTGTGGGGAAGAGAAACATAAGGACCGTGTTCTTTCTACTTTGTGTATGTATATAATCTATAAGTAAGGAATTGGAAAAGAAGCTGGAAAGATTCCCATTGGAGCTGGACATGTAAAATCCAGCTCTCCTGAAAAGAAAGGAAGTAGCTTTATTAACTGGGGCATAGGACTCACATTGCTCTTCTTATAAACAACTCTCTTCATCTCTGTGATTTCCCCTTCTCTGTAAAAGCAAAGGGCTGAACTAGATGATAACTCATGTTTATTCTATGAGTCTGTTCTCCATGTAGCACCTGGGTTACCTCTCACGTATGGGATCTCTAGAACAGCTATCCCAGGTTTAAGGTACTTTATGGGTTTACATCCATTCAGAACCATAGCTCTTGAGCCCCTGCCAATGTGTTTATTTTTACTTCTAGAAAGGCAGAGAATAAAATTAGTTCAAAACAGTCATTCAATGAAATAGTGAGAAAGGTTGTAATAAAACTTCCCTTACCCACCCCCACTCACCCTCCCCCCCCAAAAGCACAAAGCAAAACCATAGCACACTCTGCCACAAATACATATACTACTATCGATGGAGCAAATGGGCATGGATCAGGATCACATGTGAGGACTACCTTCCTAGGAAATATGAGTGACAGGGAGCGTGCACGGACAGGAAACTCATGCCTTCAGTACTACAGGACTACTGTGTTTCCTGCTGCTCTCACTGAACCGGCTCCCTGACAGGTGTAGTGTCTCTGCTGGGTATGCTGGTCCATAGTCTTATGGTAACTGTAGCATGTGGTTGTTGCTGGGTGTTGCTCTTATTGTGTTGTGGGGGCGGGCATTAGTCCTCATTACCGATTTCTGGGTTTTGTTCCACTTTGCTAGAAATAATGGCTAGAAACTCATCCTGGTAAGGGCAGGTAGTTGCCACATATAGGAAACAGAAGGCAGGTGGAATGTTCATAGGCTATGAACATAGGCTAATATTTGTATACCTATACACAGAGGAGTTGAAATGACGTTATGTATGTTAGCTTATATTTGTGTGTGTATATATGTATGTATATATACACACGTGTGTGTGTGTATATATATATATATATAGAGAGAGAGAGAGAGAGAGAGAGAGAGCTATATAGATATATCTACAAATCTATAGATAGATCTATCTACAGTACAGACATTGGGGGAAGGTGGTAATTCACCCAAATTAAGAGGGTGAAAGTCCTTTCTGATTGGAAAAAAATCAAATTAGGGCAGATCAAGGTATCATGCTGCTGTGATGTTTCCCTCTTGTTGCTTTGCTACAAAATGAGACAGAAGTCTTCAAGGGAGGAGAAAAGTCTAGCTAGTTTCATGGTGTCAAACTCATAGAAGCAGAGGTCACTAAATTGTATACAATGGTCCTTGCAAGGCTACATATTGACTTAGAAAACCACATGTTAACATTATCTATGTTTTATCATTTTTTTTATTTTGTTAAAAATATTTCTTAATTAAAATTTTAGTCAAGAGTGTTGTGGGCTTCATCCCCCAACTACTTGTTTGACACTTCTAGCCTACCTGATAGAGAAAGCTAAGAAAACTGAATATGGCTGACTATTAATTTTCTCCATTAAAACTGTCTCTACTAAGAAAAAAAAAGGTAGAAAAGTCACTTTGTAAGAATTTTTTTTAGACAAACCTGGCTGCTAGTTGTCTTTAGACAGATAAACCTTGGGCAAATAATGAAAGATTCAATGAATTAATACTACTCTAGCCTGGGGGAGAAACCAGGCTAGATTAAGTAGTTGCTGATAATAGTTTAAGATCAGCGTGAAAGGCACCTGATTGTACCTGCTTTGTGATTATTTACATCATACTGTAATGTTTCAGTCTTTTAACTACATTGAAGTGACAAGTAATTATGCTTTACTGTTTTTTAATAGAAAAAAACATGATATAAAACAGTATGCTATGTATATTTTGTAACTTCAGTGTACAAGCAATGGACAGTGGGAAAAAAAACCCAAACCCTGGATTTGAAGTTAGAAGACCTGGGTGTGAATATGGACTCGACTACTTCTTACCTGTTTAGACCTTGGACAAGTTACTTTATCTATCTGTGCTTCAGGTTCCTCATCTATAAAAATGAAGGGGTTGGACCAGGTGGCCTCTGAGGCCCCTTTAAGCTCTAAATCAACAGTCTTATGACCCATGGGAAGCCTAGCTCTTTGGACCAAGATGTCATAATGCAAACATCATTATCCAGTAGATTGCCTGGGTGGTGGTGGTTGTGTTTGTCCTTCGTTCTCGAAGAGGACCATGACATCAAGATGATGACAGGACTTGCAGTTGGCTTTGATTTGAGTGAGGGAAGGTTATTCAAGGTCACCACCCTCACTTTCTCCTGATCCGTCTGAGTCCAGTGGCCTGGAGGAAGCCTCTAAAGGACTAGTAGCCTTGTAAACCCAAGTCTATAAAGTGATCATTAACATGGTTTCTCCTCATTGTTTATCCTACAATGTACCCTAGCCTTTGCTCTGTTCTTTCCTCAAACATCCTGTTGTCAACCTTTTCCAATCATTCTTCCCTTTCCCCTGATTTTTTTCAGTCCCTTACAAACAAAACAAAACATCTTCAAGGCCAAACCAGCCACTGAAACAAAACGAAGGAGCAAAATGAAATTGATGAATGTAAAGGACTAAAAAGGGTTGTGTGGGTATGTGTATTGTTGTTGTTCAGTTGTTTCAGTCGTGTCCAACTCTTTGTGACCACATTTGGGTTTTCTTGGCAAAGATATGGGAGTGGTTTGCCATTTCCTTCTCCACCTCGTATTATGTGTGAGAAACTGAGTCAAACAGGGTTAAGTGATTTGTCTAGAGTGACTTACACAGCTGGGAAGCGTTTGAGGCTGGATTTGAACTCAGGAAGATGAGTATGTATGTGTGTTCCTCCTTCATTGCCGAAGTACGTGTATACAAATATATAATCTATCTTTCTTTTTCTTTCCCATTTCAGGGCACTACATTACAGTTTTGCTAATTCATTAGAAAGAGTTCTATTTTATCCCCAAGTTCTACCTACAGTCTGGGAATAGGATTTCTAGAGATCCTTTGGGTTATATAGTGGTGATGACAAATCTTTCCATACATGCATGTGGTACCAGTAAGAATGGGGGATGCCTCTCTCCTTTTGTCTCCTACAGATTACAGGTAGCAGCCACAGGTACTCCCATTTCCTGGGGTCTATCATGTGGATTGAGTATTATTTATGTTCTCTCCCCCAGCGCTAAGGGGAAAGAGAGACAAAAGGTGGTAGGTCACCAATAACTCAACATAGAATTGCATCCATTAAGCCCTTCCAGACTTGTCGTGGATGAGGCCTAATTACAGAAATCAGATGTGCTGTGGTATAAGGATATATTCTGAGCTGTAAACATGGTTAGTAGAGACAGAGACTTGGAATGGTCTTCCCTGTGGCTCCAGGTTAAGGACCTGATTTCCTAGAAAAGGGAATGATTGCCACCTGCTGGTGGCAGAGAACTGCGGCAAAGAGGAAGGCAGTACATGGTAACCCTCGACTGACAGCTGTTTAAGGAGAGCTTTGTGAAATGTGGCAACCCTTGTTTTAGACATAGTAAATATGTACTACCTGCTTCTTGACTGACTGCTGGAACCCTTCTTAGGGCAGTCCTCTGAAGTGATTGATGCTGTACAGATTTCTACTGGTAGAATTGCCCAGTGGGGCGTTGCTATTTTGTCTGGCCATAGTGGCTTAGTGGATAAAATGCTGGACCAGGAGTCAGCAAGACCTGAGTTCAGATCTGGCTATGTGACCTTGGGCAAGTCACAGTCTCAGCTAGCTTCAGTTTCCTCCTCTGTAAAATGGGTAATAATGGCATCTCCCAAGTTTGTTGTGAGGACCAAATGAGATCATGTTTTAAAGTGCTTTGCAAACTGTAAATTGGTATATCAATGCTTGCTATTGTCGTTTATTTCTGTCTCGTGCAAGAGAAGATTGTGACTATATTTTGGGTGATGGAACACAGCCCAGAGGCAGATACTGAAGTTCTCAGGTCATGGGGGGAGAGTGGGGACAGCAAGCCAGAGAAGTGATAAGTTCCTTCAAAATGTACCTAGACCCTTTGTGTTGGGAGGGAAAACAAATTCTCACTGACAAAACAATATGGATATACAATGGCGTTTACTCTAGTGCAGAGGTGGGGGGAACCTTCAGCCATGTGGCCTTCTACTGAGTCAAATTTTACAGAAGAAATCCTTTGATTAAGGGGATTAGTTCTGTGAAGTTTGGATTCAGTCAAAGGACTACACTTGAGGACCTAGAAGGCCACATGTGGCTTTGAGGCCACAGATTCCCCAACCCTGCTCTAGAGGGATTTTCACCTATGCTGTGGCTTAGCAAGTTCTCTCTTAAAGCAAGTATGGCCAAAGTGTTGACCCATTGCTATGTCTGAAATTTGGATATTAGATCAATAAATAATTGTTTATTTGCATGCAACACCCTGGGTTTGGTGCTGCGTACTAAGAGGTAGTAGCTATCCTCATATGATGTGAAAATACCAATAGTTTACTCCTATTACATCATTTCTTGACTGCCACATTGGAGGGAAAAACTGTCTCATATTTTCCTGAGAAAGCTCAATTTCTTGTTCCCTGGAGAACCTGAGAATAGGATAGGAAACATTCCATTTTTGAGTCCAGATAGGAAGGCCACCCTACATGTAGGAAGGGTCTTCAAGGATTCTCTAGGCAGGTTCTCCAGGCTCTTCCAGTCTTTCATTGGTACTGGCTCTTTAAATTAAAAAAAAAAAAAGCCATGATCCTCTTTGCTTGATTGTTTATGGGACAGGTAAGATTTTGGTGTCCTTAAGAAGGCCAAATGATCTCTGAGGTCCCTTCTAACTTTAAGATTCTTTGATCCTGTGAAATACAGTTGAAATAGGCTGAAAAGAAATCAAGGTTTTCTCCATTTATTGCAAGCTTTATATGCTTAACAGGTTCACATCTTGAGGATAGTTTTGTGAGTTTGTTGAGTTTGTGAGTTTATTAAGTGAGTTTGTTGAGATTTCCATCCAAAGGAAATGCTGACAGGGCTATTTTCTGGTTTAAGGCTATTATATTAGTCTTGGGGCAGCTAGGTGGCACCTAGTCTTGGGGCAGCACTGGATAGACCACCAGTCCTGGAATCAGGAGGAACTGGATTAAAATTTTTGGGCAATTTCCTTAACCCCAACTGCCTCCAAAAAACATTTTTTTTTAGTCTTGCCCCAAGCCTCTGCTGAACTGCTTCTTAGTCACTTGTATCTCCATCCTGTGCCTTTTCATTTCCTCTATCTAGTCACCAGCTTTTCCTCTCTTCTTACAGAGGAGAGCAAACAGGTTCATAAAGGCTGTGTCTTGCCTACAGGTATCAGAATTGGGACTCAAAATCTGGTGCCCATTTCCACTCTTTCATTGACTAGTTATCTAGAAATAGGGGTGAACTAGGAAAGAGAGGAGAAAAAAGGAGAAAAAAAGTTATGATGAAACATTATGGATATAGCTGAAAGTTAAAGGGATATTAGAATCCAGATAGAGAGAAAGGGCAGACTTCAAAATGTATTAGAGGAAGGCGGAAGCCATCTCTTAATTGTGGTAGCAGTCTATGGTTTGTAGTCTCTGGGCTTTTGGAGGTGGGAGGGATGGTGCCTACATATATTAAAGAGAACATGTGTATAGGAGGCCCTCTGAGGCTCCTGATAAGTTGAATTGTGTTGTGAATTTACAGTACTTCCTGCTCTTCCGACAAAGCCAAGGCCTAGGGGACGATAAAGCTTCTTCGATACATTTTTGAAAGTCTTTAACTCTCTCTTACCCTGAGACTCTAATCCTTAATAGGATATGGTTCAAAAAAGATGTGGGTTCAAATGTTAATAAAGTACATTCAGGCACTGGGGGAAGGTTGACATAAATGAAGTAGGAGATGGGTTGAAATTGAGAAACAATAGTTCTTTTTGGCTAGAATATAATGGGGTGAGGGAGAAGAGGGAAGAGGCAAAGGCAGATCCTTTCCCAAAGAAAGCCAATATTTTGCTTTTTGACAATCCAATTAGTTTCCTTGAAGCAGAATGATGTAGTGGAAAGAAAATATTGAATGGATGGATTGTAGATCTGGCACTAATACTAGCTGTGTGACCTTCAGTAAGTCACTTATCCTTTTTGACCTTCAGCTTCCTCATCTGTAAAATGGGCATAATGCTACTCACACAGACAAACCTCAAAGGACTTTTGTGAGGAAAGTCCTTCATAAGCCCTAAAACTATTTGGAAATAACAACCACTTTCACAAATAGGCAAAGAAAAAAGTGAGCAAGGGTTGGTTGTTTTCCCTCCACAACCACTCAGTAATAGAACAGAGCAGACAGATTATCTGTGTCCTTTCCCTGCTGCTATAATGCATATGCCATACTGCACTTTGTGAAAAAGTAAATTCTCTGTACTAAGGAGGTGGGAATGGCAGAGGATGGCCAGAGAGCCAGTGAACACAGAAAGGAGGGTGAAGAAGGGGTAGTGAGTTGCTAGAGAATTTGTTTTCAATGGACATTTTTAGTTCAGTCCTCTCCTCTCCTATCTTAGATGGCTCTATATTCCCTTATTGAACACCTACAATAATAATAATCATTATTTCTCTTTATCTGGGATTCACAAAGCACTTTTCTTAAAACAACAGCGTGTAAGAAATATTCTACCAGTTTTACAGGTTTAGAAAAGCTACATGACTTGCCCACAGTCACATAGCTGGCTATATAGTTTAAGTATCAGAGCCAGATCTTTTACTGAAACCATCTGATTTGAAATCCCAGTGCGTTTGCCATTACATCACAAAAAGTACAAACACTAGAAACCTGTATGGGAGAATAATACATTGTTTGCCAGTCTTTTCAGTATGAACTGTGGGAGGTCATCAGCATGGGCTCACAGCCTTCCAGCAAACCTGCCCCAACTCCAATGGGGCTATCAGTAGCCATGACCCCAGTCTGCTGACTTCAGATGTGAAGGGAGGCAGGTGGGCTGCTCAGAGCCTAATCCTAGAAAAAGGATATTTGGGGCAGAAGAAAATTCATGTTCTATGAATATGGAATTTAGGAGTTAGAAGGAACGTCAGACGCTATGTCACCAACCTGTTTCTGAGCAAGATTGCTCTCTATAGCATTCCACAAAGTGGCTCATGGGGCTCATGGGAAGAGGATATAGTAAGAGCCAATAAAGATGCCTGCCAAGTAGCAGACAGGTGGTGTTGGTTTAACTTATTGTAGAAAATCCCCAGGACATAATCTGTGATTCTTTTAGAGAGTATGGGGAAGGATCCTTTATATGTGTAGGCAGAGAGGAAGGCAGCAATGGAAAAGGAGAGACTCAAGGTGACAGAGAGAAGATAATTAAGAACCAGCTTCTTCCAGAGATGAGAAGGGAAGTGATGAAAGACAAAGATGCGGTATCTAGATGAGCTTTACCGTACAATCAATAAATTACCATTAAAAGAGAAGCCCAAGAGGTTTTTAAAAGTGTATCTGTATAGGGTTTGGAGCTAGTTAACCCTGACCTTTCTGCTCATTGTAAGGTGTTATTTTTTAGCATTTAGCCACCAATGACCATGGCTAAACTAAGCCAACAACAAAACTTCAATCCCAAAGGCCACTCATGCAAACCACATCAAAATAAATTAGCACTGTATAGTCTATTTTTTCTGTTCTGATGCCAGAAGGAAAAAAAATGTCTGGAATTATAGTCAACAACTATCCTCTTGTTGTTCTTTCATTTCAGTGTCTGACTCTTTGTGACCCTAGTTGGGGTCTTCTTGGCCAAGATACTGGAGTGGTTTGCCATTTCCTTCTCCAGCTCATTTGATGAATGAGGAAACTAAGGCAGAGTGAAGTGATTTGCTTTATGTTCTAGCAGAGTTAGAGGCATGACATTTCACCCCAGATATACATTATTAAACTGTCAGTAGGTTCTCATCGAGGGAGGAAAATATGCCAGTAGACGGTTGAAAAAAAATTTTTTGTGAGGATGGGGTTAATTTGAGAGATAATCTTCTGTTTTATGTTCTAGCAGAGTTAGAGACATGACATTTTTCCCTAGATTTACATTATTAAACTGTCAGTAGGTTCCCATCAAGGGGGGAAAATGTACCAGTGACTTGGTTGTAAATTTTTTTGTATGTGTGAGGATGGGGTTAATTTGAGAGTCAACCCTGCAAAATGCTGATTACTCTTATTTCACAAACCACATGGACTTGTAGTCCACATCTACCTGCTCCCCCACTTAAGTGTTTGCAGCACTTAGACTCAGGATTTGAAATTGAGATGGACCTTAGTAATCATCTTCAGGGATATTTAACTCCAGGTAATCCATGAGTAGATTTCAGAGGGTCTGTGAACTTGAGTGAGAAAAATTAGATCTTTATTTTAATTGAAATTCAGCATTTCCTTCAACCATTTAAAAACATTCTGATAAAAGATCTTTAGGCTTCACTAGACTACCAAAGCAGTTTGACACAAAAAAGTTAAGAATCTGTGAACTAAACCAATCCCTTTATTTAATAGCTAGGGCAACTAAGCACCAGAGAAGTGGCTCTCCTTTTTTTTCCTGCATTTTTCCAGCATTAAAATTAACTTGTAGTAGACTTCACCAGGAGGTGCCACTATACAATGTGTATGTGAGCTAGCTTGAAGATTTCCTAAGTTGATACCTTGGCTACTTATACATTAACTTTCTTCATTCTGTTCATTTAAAATCTTGTGTATTGATCCCATCTTAATTCCACAAGGACACACAGATACTCTTTTGCCCCATCTATCCACTACTGTAGGAAAGTTCTGATGGTACCTAGTACTCAGATGTGTTGTGTAAAAATCCTGATGATCCAAAGGCTGCTATATCAAATTTTCTAACACTTACTTGTATATCTTAAAGTCTCACCTGATTACACAATAGATTTTTAGAGAATTGATTTCAAAGTGTTCTGAGAGAGAATTGGTTGGGTCCCATGAGATTCCACAAAATAAATTATTCCAAGAGAGATGTGCTGCTTAAAACAAAATTCTGAAGACACAAATGATTCCAAGCAGGAAGAAAAAGGGAAGTTGTCTAAGAAGACCAATGGGACTGGAATCTCTTGACATCTCTTGACTGTGCTAGGAATCTCTTGACATTTTGGATTGATTATTTTCTTTGTGCTACAACTATAACACTTGTGTAATAAAATAGTTCTCCTATTTTTACTGAAAACAAAACAAAAAGTCATGAAGAATGGAAGAGGTGCCGCAAGACTGAAGATAGGCAAATGTCCCAATTGCCAAAAAAGAGATTTCTCAACCTGTTAGGATAATAAACTCTACTGTGATTCCTGGCAAAATTTTCCAACCCATTGTTGAGTTTTGTGTGTGTGTGTGTGTGTGTGTGTGTGTGTGTGTGTGTGTGTGTGTTCACTCATGCGTGTTTTTCAGCACAAAGAAAAGGAATTGATGGTATGGATTCATCAAAAACACACTGCCAGATAGACTTTATTTCCTTTTTTTTTTAAGAGGATTTCTAGCCAGTCTAGTTCATCAGAGAAATACTGTAGACATTTTCTTCATGGATTTCAGCATGGCATTTAAGAAAATTTCTTGCAGTACCATTGTGGGCAAGATGGAAGGCTGTGTACTGCATGTTAGGCTGGATGATTGAGTCCATTCCTGACTGGTAGAATAACCACAGAATAACACAACCTTGAATTCTGATTCAGCTTTACTCAAAAGAAAGTTGAGAGGTGTTTAGGTGACCTGAATGGGCTGTACCTACCACCTTATAAATACAGAACTAAAATATGCTCATTGATGTATGCCCCCCCCCCCCCCACCCCGCAAAGAAATAGTGGGTTGGTTTTATCAGTGTAAGGGATAAGCAATGCACAGCTTATATGCTGCAATGACACCTGTTTTTAACAAGGGAAAACAAGTGAGTTACCTTTCTCCCACAGTGTGCATCTTGGGTAGACCCTCTTTGAAAGATTTATTGACTGATATAGACAAGAGTTGCATAGGCTATACAGATATGGGTGTGTTGCAGTCTGGTCATTGATGAGGGTACTCACATCATTGAGATCATGAATCTGTCAAAGTATCAAAAAATGATTCAGTCTAACAAGTGGTTACCAGACAGCCTGGAAATCTCTAGGGAAGCATCCCAAGGTTCATATATAACTCTATTCTGCTCACTTTTTTTTTCAGTGACTGGGATGAGTACATAGATAACAAGTTTATCAGATTTTTAGATGACAAAAAAAGTTGGTTGAAAGAGATGAATACTACTTGATTAAAGAACTGGGTCCCAAAAAGTCTTACAGGCTCTTTTGGTTGTTGTTTGGTTGTTTCAGTTGCGTCTGACTTTTTGTAATCCCATTAAGTTGTTTTGGGTTTTTTTTGTTTTTGTTTTTGTTTTGCTATTTCCTTCTCTAGCTCATTTTTATAGATGAGACAAACAGGGTTAAGTGATTTACCCAGGATCACACAGCCAGGAAGTATTCAAGGTCACATTTGAACTCAGGTCTTCCTGACTCCAGGTCTGGTACTATCTGCTGTGCCATCTAGCTTTCCCTTAACAAGCTATAATGATGAGTTAAATCTAATAACATGGAATTTAACAGGGATGATACAAAATCTTCAACATGGATTAAAAAAATTCAGTTAAGTATAGAATAGCAGTTTATGTGAAGAAGATCTGGATATTTTAGTGGACTGCAAATTTCATATGAGGCAACAGTGTTACATGGTAGTTGAAAAGGTTCTTATCATCCTTACTTGCATTAGAGGGTCCAGAACACTGGCAGACCCTCTGTACTCTGCCCTGGGTCACCAGAGAATGGTGTAATGATTGAAGTACTGGAGTACTTCATTCAACCCGATATTTAGGAACTCCATAGGAGTGTGAACCAGGATGACTAGATATCATGCCATTTATATTTGTTTGAAAGTACTGGGGTTAACACAGAAAAACAAAGAATTATGAAAAATGTGACAACTTGTTTTAGTACTAGAAGGGCTGCCACATGGTTGAGGAGTTAATCTTGGGTTTTTTTTGGGGGGGGGGTGGGCTCCAGAGGATAGAATTAGAAGTAATAGGTAGAAGTTACAGAGGCACACTTTGGTAAGAGAAAACTGCCTACTAGAAGTCCAAAAGTAGAACAGGCTTCCTTGGGAGGTAAGGACCTCCTTACTATAGTTCTTAAGAAGAGGTCAGATGCCCATTTGTTGAGGATGTTGTTGGGCTAGAAGATCACTGGGTTAGATAACCTTGGAGGTTTCTTCCTGCTCTGAAATTTTGTGATATATTTCATGGTATTGGATGGAAAGGGGAAAAAGTATATCTCATTATCCTAAGGTGATTTGCCTTTTATCTTGGTCTTCCTCACTAGGTGAATAATCCACAATTCCTTTAACTGAGCACTTCAACTGGTCTTATGGGATGTCGGTGAGTCAGTTTCTGATGCCTCTTCTGCTTTGTGAGTATGCCTGTGATCATTAATATACTTAGGACCCTGATTGGCAAGATGGTCTCTGAAGTAGTTGAGAGGTAGAGGAATGGCAAGTTGATGCACTTCTAGCATAAATAAAACAGTAGGAAAACCCAATTTAACCAACTCATTATGCTAATAACATTTACAAAGACAACAGAAATGGGCTACCCAAGACTTGAAGACTCCTCCTACTTATTATAAAAGGACCACACCCAAATATTGTCACCATAAAACCCCAACAATACGCCAGTCACAGAAGAGACAATTGCTTTGTTCCAAATGAGGGAGAATGTGAATGTGGCTACTGGGGAAGATGGTTTGTTCAAATATTCTACCCTGGCAGTCTAGTTTCCAGTGTATTTCTTCAGAACTTGGCCTCCCTAGGTCTTGCTACAAATCAAACCAGGACACATTACCAGTGAAAGTGTTTAATAGTTAAATTATTTAAATAGACTTTTTCAATTTCCATGGGAAATCATATTGTATCTGGGTTTTTTTGTTTGTTTTTTGCAAGATCAGGAATAAACAGAGTGCACACTCCTTAGAGAAAAATGATGCTTAAGCTTTACACATCATCAACAGTCACAGTTTGGTAGAAGGGGGTAGAAGGGATGGACAGACAGGCAGGGAGAGAAGTTTCATAGGTTCAAGGCCTGGAAGGGACTATAATTATGGATCAACTTATTCTACCCCCTTACTTTACGGATGGTAAAACTGAGGCATGAGGATAACTGGAGGGAGAAAAAAAGGGAAAGAAATTTAGGAGAAAAGGGAAGAGACTGAGAAAAGAGACAAGGGGAAGTGGGAAAGGACCTTTCAAGAAGGTTGGAGATGTTTCTAACAAAGACCAGCAATAAAGAGGGAGCACAGTGACACAGGCAGATTGAGTACATACTTTACTCAAATTTGAAGCAAACCTTAAAACAGAAACCAAAACAACCATGGGTATGAAAGAAAGCCAACAGAATACAGTGGGAAACAAAGGTGCTTCATAAAACTTAAAGGATGTAACAGCAGAAATATAATACAAAGGCAGACTTGGCAGTTTTACAGTTTATACAATCTGCTCCTCAGAGATGTGCTGTAACTGGGGGTGGGGGAAACAGCATATCGCAGTCAGGCCATCATGGTGGAGAGTGTTGGATAGGGGAGGTGGAAATAAAAGGCTGAGATTAAGTGGCATTATGTAGTGGGGTGTGTGCGTGCGCGCGCATGCGTGCACGTATGTATATGTGTGCACGCACGTGTGCATGTAAGCACAACCTAAGATATCTCAGTGAGAGGAAAACAAGTTTCTGTGCTCATGGTAATTTTCATTGTTGAGCACAGTAAAACAGGTCCCAATTTTGGTTCTCCATGAGAGCCCCAGAGAGTGATTCTGCCCTGAGAAGAGTGAAGAGTTGGAAAGATATGGATCCGCCCCCAGACATTGGATTTGGTTTGAGTATCTCTTCACTGCACAACCTAGCTAGTTATCAAAACTCTCCCTTCACTCCACAGATTGCAAAAAACCAGAGTTCTTTATATTGTCTTCAGAAGAAAACCTCAAAGGTTTATTTTCAATTCAATTCCTCCAACATGTATTAAGCAGCTATTATGTGTAGAAGCTAGAAGTACAAAAACAAAACAAAAAAAAATGAAAACAAGCAGCAACAACAGCAAAAAAAAAAACCCCTCACAATACAAAACAAATGGTTGTTTCCTTTATGGAACTCTTTTATGTTCTACTATCATGATTCAGACCTTTAGGGGGTAAAGGGGAAAGGTGCCCCCCCAGGCATTGGTCTGGAGCCCAGAGCTAGCACTTTGAGGTGCACTGTTCCAGGTGTGGAGTAGGGGTCCTCTGGAAATCCACCTGCTCCTTAACTAACTTGGACAGATAGAGGAATCATCAATTGGGTGCTTTTGTTTTGTTTTTTAAGAAAAAAGAAAGAAAAAGCATGCACTGTTCCAAGGCTCTTCACAGAAATCAAATTGAAACCAGCAAATGGCACTTGGGGCTATTTTCAAGTCCTCTTATGGTAAGGGTAGCCCCAGTCAGGCTCAAAGATGGTTCTAGTACGGCAAAATAAAACCTTTTTTAGATGAAAATATGTTGACATGTAGGACGGTGAGGCTACTGGGACAGCAGTGCTGTTTAGAGAGGGTAAGAATTTTCCACAAATGTACATCAGCTCTGGAAAGAAACCTTCTAGCGGTTCTGGCACTCACCCTTTATGTTCTTTGTTCTTCTATAGGGGGAAGTGAGGTGTGTGTGTGTGTGTGTGTGTGTGTGTACTCCCACTGTGAAAGTACAGTACCTAATTTACCCTGAGGTCCCAGAAGCAGATAAACCCACTGCTGATTGTACCCTGTAAAACTGAAAACTGCCAAATGGGAAATGAGACGACAGCACAGGGCGGGGCCTGGCTCCATAGCTTATATACATACATACAAATACACAAGCCGTACACACTAGCAACGACACCCTGCTGCACACAGCCGCTTTCTGATAGATAATTTACAAAATATAGAATTTGGTATCTCTGTTAGATCTCCAAGTTTTCAATATTACAAAATAAAAGATACAAAAATGACAAATCTCAGGGCTGGGATCCCTCCCTTCCCCAAACCCCAGCACCCTGGCCTGAAGTGTTGATTTACTTATGTCTCTCGAACGCGGCAAACTAGCACGTGCTAAAGAAGGGCACGGAGAACTGTTTTTGTTTTGTTTAATAAATATTTGCTTTTCTCAGAGCCATGGGAACCTCCTGCTACCCCTTCCCTTCCCCTCCCCACCTTGCAAAGAGTCATGTTTAGCCTAGGTATACTGCCTGCTCCTAAAGGGGGATGGGGAGGATGGAGGAGGGCACAGTTAATATGGCTAGAAGTCCTTCCTGTGACAATGCCACGACCAGCAATGCCAGAAGGCCTCAGTGGAACGAAGTCCAGGCCACCATCTGAGTTTTAAAAAGCTTGCACAGAAAAGCAGCATCTGTGGGGATCCCGGAGCTTTCCCTGGCTGACACCCCAGGTCCTTACCCCTGGGGGCAGGAAGTCTTCCCCAGGCAGCACCTGCCTGTTCCACGAGTGTGTCAGGTGGCACTACACCAATAAATACTAAGCTCTTTTCCACCCTATGAAACTGACACTGCGGTCAGTTAGAAAGCTCAAATGATTCAGGTCTTCTCCTAGCTGACATACAGAGCCAGATACATCTTTGGTCAACTTAGTGCTCTCAGGGAAGTTGGCTCCCCCAGGGTCCTCCTGGGGCTCCTGCCCCCAAGGAGAAGAGAAAGCTGGTTTTGGAGTCACTGTGGAAAAATACACCAGGACACCCTGTGGGCACTAGAGCTAGGCCTGCCCACCTTGCCTGGCACAAAAGAAGTCATTTTCCAATTCTCCAAACGCCGGTCTGCCTGGTACAGCTTTGCCCACCCTGCCTGCTGCTAACTGGGTGGAGGTCCTCCATTGAGGAAGTAGGTCATCATCTCTCCTTTTCCTTTCACCTTAACGACACCCCGGCACTCCAGCTGGTATGTGTTGGCGGCCAGCACCTGGTACATGTCTGTGGTCACCTGGGAAAAGAAAGAGCAAAGGTAGAATGGAATTGAGGAAGAAATCTGTAGGGTGTGTACCCTGGGAAACCGCTCTGGAGGCCTTGCCATTTCTTCACATTGTGTCCTTGACCCCAGTGCTTGGTCTATGTCACAAGAAGAATAGAAGGTGGTGAAGAAGTGGATGTATCCGTTAAAGGGCCTTTGAAATAGAGAACAGAACCCAAGGCATTCATCTATGCTAACAGAGGCTGAAGGGGTGCAAATGATCCCAAACAATAAAGAAGTTCAAAAAATCATACCTGGGCCCCCTGTCCAGGTCAGCATCTTGAGCTTGTTTGAGCAGTGGTGACAAGGGGATTCTGAGTTGTCACAGTTAATTCATTATTTGGGTAATTGTGTGTATTGATAGTATTTTGTTGCAATTACTCAGTTCTGTAAGAGCTGCCTTCTTTGGGGATTTGGTGAGAAGCTGTATGTGGCCCTTCCTCTGTCATCCCTACCTGGGACTCCAAATTTCTAGTTGTTTTTTCCTCCTGGGAAGCAGGAAGGAGAGGATTGAATGATCTTTGGCAAAGCTGGGTCTGCAGCCACAAGGGGCTACCCTGAGCCTCAAGGGTCCTAGTGGCCACTTTATGGCAATCTATCTCATGGTTTTGTCTATGTCTCTGTTGCTAGTCCCTGGAATGAAGTTAGTGTCACTTCTTAAATCTTGGAGCTGGAAGGGTCATGAGGGAATCTAGTCCTTCCGCTACATTCTGCAGAGGTTAAGTGACTGACCTGAGGTCATACAACTAGTTAGTGACAGATCCAGGAGATCTTCTGACTTTTAGAACAGTGGACATCATTCTTCCTGTTGTACCAAACTGTTTCTGATAGAGCATCAAAATTTGAGAAGCTCCAGGCCACTATTACTGAAGGTATGAGCTGGGTGGCAAGAAAGGAGGGTTCACAAGTTCTTGATCCTAATGAATGGAGAGTGGAAAAAGTGTTTCTCTCCATCTCCTCCAGGCATGTGTGTAGGGGGATGGCAAAGCATCCCCAGCGGGAAAATAGTTTTTAACGAGCTAGATTGTTTCTTCTAAAGTAATCTGGTAGAATTCAAGCTCACTTTGAACTGTGCATTGCCATGTGAGTCTTGTATAGCTGTAGTCAGCGAAAGCCTATTTCTCTTTCACATGTCTGTTTCCTCTGCATATGTTCCTGAAGGCATTGACTAGCCTCCTCCATTAGTCTGGAACCTCCCTCCCCATTCCCACCTTCCACCCAATAGGACTGCCTCTTCTTCCTCCATCTCTTTTTTTATTTATTTGTAACACTTTTTAAAATTTTGAGTTCCAAATTCTCTCCTTCCCACCTGCTCCTCCCCCACCCATTGAGAAGGCAGGCAATATGATGTCAATCATACATGTGAAAGTCATGCAAAACATATTTCTATCCTCCTGTATTTCTCATAGTGCCCTGTAGATGGCTCTGCATCCAGGGAATGTTTTATCAATTTAGGATCATAGATAATCAGTCCATTGGTTAATATCAGTGCTCTCTAATCTACTGTGAGATTGGTAAGTTTTTGCAAAAACTGTTTCCTAAAATTTAAATCAAACTGTCAGGGTCAATCAGTCCCTTATCCCTAAATCTAACAACCCCATAGTGAAAGCTCTGAGAATCCCATCCTTGGAAATCTCTTAGCATAGGAGAGAACCTCATCTGTGTGGGCTGGAAACAGGGGGATGATGGAGATGACCTGCTGCTTACCTGGATGCGGTCAGGCACACCAGTGCTGTCCATACGGCTGGCCACATTTACTGTGTTACCCCAAATATCGTATTGAGGCTTGCGAGCTCCAATCACCCCAGCCACCACAGGGCCAATGTTGAGCCCTGTAACAGAAAGGCAGGGAGAAAAAAGCACCAAGCTCTCGCATGAGCTAATACTGTTTTTTGGAGGGTTGGGGGATGAGGTTGGCTAACTTCCCCACTTTGTCCCACATCACATCTCTTAGCTCCTGAGGGGTCTTTCTCAGTCTTCTCTGGCTTCATGTCTTTAAGTCTCTCCCCTTTCAAAGGCTCCTTCCCTCTTACTGTTAAAAAAACCCTCAAGTCCCTACCATCTTGGAAGGAAGAAGGGTGAAAAAAGTTTTCTCGACCCAATTTCTCTCCCTCCTTTATTCTTCTCCCACTTACTGTCAAATTCCTCCAATAAGTGCTTTATAGACTGCTGCTTCCATGTCCTTACCACACACTTAACACACTCCTTAACCTTCTACAATTATGCCCTCATCCCACTTTTGAGATTGTTCATTAATGAACCTGGAATCAGAAAAGCAGATTTTTAATCCTAGATCTGTGTGGAGTAGAGATGGGGACTGGACCTGTGACTTCATCGGGATAGCAAACTCCCAAGTGAGGAGTTTTGTATAGTGCAGAGTAATACTTTTTTTGCAATATACAGTCCTAGAGGGTTGTCCAGAGCACTGAGAGGTGCTTGCCCAAGGTCATGCAGCTATTATGTGTCCAAAGTAGGACATTAATCCAGATCTTCCTGGAGACAAAGCCAGGTCTCTAAAAATTCCATCCTGCTGCCTCCATTATCTGTTAATCTTGTATAAATCACTGAATCTCTCTGGGCCTCAGTTTCCTCCCCTATAAAATAGGAATGCCAGACTAGATATTATATCTAAGGTCCCTTCCAACTCTCAATCATGATCAGTGTCTTCCTTGCCAAATCCAGTTGCCTCTTCTCGGTTTACTTCTCTTCCTTGACTTCTCTAAAACATCTGATTCTGTTGGTCAATCCTTCCTTTCTTCTCTGGGTTTCTTTGCCATTCCCCTTTCAGCTCTTCCCTGGCTCCTTTTCCTTTGCTCTACCTGAGAGAATCCTTAAAGCTTAGTCCTCCACCTTCTCCTTTTCTCTTTGTACTCTTTCCCAACCCTCAGCATTTCACAGGTAGACCCCCCATACCTCCTCTACCTTTTATTGTTGTTGCTCAGTAGTTTCAATTGTGTCTGACTCTTCATGACCCCATTTGGGCTTTTCTTGGCAAAGATATTGCAGTGGTCTACCATTTCCTTCTCTAGCTTGTTGTACAGATGTGGAAACTGAGGCAAACAGTGCTAAGTGACTTGTCCAGGGTCATACCACTAGTCAAGTGTCTGAGGCTGGGCTTGAACTCAGGTCTTCCTGACTCAAGGTCCAGGGCTCTATCCATTGTTCCACCTAACTGCCCCACCTTTACCCCTCACCCAAATCATAGGTCCATATTTCCAATTATCTACAGGACATCTCCACTTGGACGATGCATTTGAAGTGATAGCGGGCCATCCAATATAGAACTCTTGCTGCCATGTGTAATGCTTCCCTTTCCTACCATATTCAATCAATTTGTTCTCAAATACAATCATTTCTTCCTTTGAAAGACCTCTCATATCTATCCTTCCCATTCTACTCTTAATTCATAGGATCATGGGATTTAGGCCTGGAAGGAATCAACTTCACTTTTATCTTTTTATCTCCAGGGCCTACTGACATGTCTAGCACATAGCAAGGGCTTAATAATTGCATACTGACTGATCGAGTCCAATCCCCTCAATTGATAAATGAAGAGACTAATGTCACACTGGTAGCAGAGTTGAGATTCAAACCCAGGTCGTCTAATTTCAAATCCAGTGCTCTTTCTACTACAGTGCCTTTAATCCTTGGTCACCTTCTATCAGAATTACTACCAAAGTCACCTCCTAACTGGCCTTCTTTTCAGTCTCTTCCCATCCAGGGCTTAGGCATACCCTAAGAATTGCTCTCAGTATATCACTCTACTACTCAAAAAATTTTACCTGCTGTCTCTACTCACCCTGCACTAAGTGCTCTCTGGATAAAGTCTAAACTTCTCAGCAAGAAGTTGAGGCTCTCTGTAATTGTCCTTATCAAGCCCATCCATCTTTATTTTCTATTGCTCCCCACTCCAAGTCTAACGCTGTACTCTGGTCTTCACAGTGTGCCACCAATAAGACATAATCATTCTTGCTTCTGAACTTTTATTCATGTTGGACATCTTGCTTGGAGGGCCCCCTCCTCTTGTCCTCTTCCTCCTGACACCTTTTACCATCCTTCAACATCTGGCTCAAGTCTCATCTCCATGAAGCATTTTAAATAGGTCTCTTTTGACAGCTTGTCAATATATCCTATCATCCCTGTCACATAGAGGGTTCCCCAAGGGCAAAGGCCATGTCTTGTTGCTTATACTCAAGAGTATTAAAGCACCTTACGGAGCTCACCATAGATTTGCTGATTGGCTGGTTAGATAATCCTCTAATATATTCAAAGGCCTCAAGACAATGAAAAGGGGAAATTACATATAATTTAAATTTGGGTGGAAAGGGAAGGGCAGCCTTGACAGTCCCTTAGTTCACTCCCCAGGGCTGGTCTACCAGGCACGTCAGTTCCCTCCCTCACCTATCTTCATCTGGAAGTTGTTGAAGGAGTGCTCATTGATATATTTCATTTGGTCCATTAGCTTCATAGCAAAGTCTGCAAGGGCCTTGATATGCGTCTTCCCTGCTTTGTCATAGGTGGAATCATTGAGGCCCGACGCTGCCATGTAAGTGCTGCCAATGGTTTTGATCTTCTCCAGCTGCCGAAACTGATCTTCACTGATGATCTAGGTAATGAGAGAGAAGAGCTTGAGTCCCCAGGATCCAGGGACCATCCAAATGACAAGACAGAAAATAGCAAGTGAAGGACTGAGGGCAAGGTCTTATGATTTTCTTACATGTCTTATCTCACTAGTAAGATCCAAAGATCCATGTTTTAAACTTCTCTTTTTCCTCACAGTGCCAAAAATAGTGCTAGGCACAAAGTAAGAATGCCTAGCTCTTCTCTTTACATAAACAAGAAACATCTGCTCAAAGTATTCAATAGCCCTTTTCTGCCTCAAAGCCACAAGTAGCTCCCAAATGTATCAGATTTAAAATTTAATTACAACTTTGAGACCTTTTGTCTATCTACCCACATAAATCTTCCCTCATTCAAAGGCTCATGAGCTCCATTCCAATCAAGGATGCCTCACTGCTGCCCCACGCTCCACCCCCATAACTCATCTACTTCTAGTTAACTGATGGAATGTCAGAGTGGAAAGACCTGGGCCCAAGGCTTTATATCACCACTTCCTGCTTGTGTAACCTTACTGAAATAAGTTATTTTACTTCCCTGAGTTTCCTTTTCTCCATCTACAAAATGGAGATTAATAACATTTGTGGGTTTGGCTGGAGAAAGTGCTTTGTATGCCGTATAAAGCATTATATAAACGGGAGAATCTCTTGAGATCTTCTAGCCCACTGGTTCCAGTTTGAGTGCTCTCAGTCATGGTCCAGGGGGTTTGTGCGAAAAATTCTTAAATGGTGTCTTAAGAAGTAAATAATTGCCCATTTAGGTTACAAATGAATGTTGTATACGTACAGATCCCTTATGGGGGTTCACATATTTTTGTTGTTAAAAAAATTGGGAGCTAGTAGGCCATACCTAAACAGGAATTCCCTCCTTGACATCTCCAACAAGTGGTTACTCAGTCTCTGCTTCACAACCTCTAGTGGGAGGGAACCCACTGCCCTCCTGAAGAAGTTCATTTCAATTCCTATTCTTCTAGTTGTTAGGAAGTTTTTCCTTCAGTTGAACTGAGAGCTGCCTCTGCAAGTCTTCCACACAGTATTTCTAGTTTTACCCTCTGGGGCCAAGTAGAACAAGTGTAATTCTTCTTCCATGTGACAGCCTTTTAAATCCTTCAACATAGCTAACATGGCCCTTTAAGACTTCTCTTCTCTAGACTTTTTTTCTCATCATCTCCTAAGCTTCCCACACACTATTGCTCTTGGCTCCACACAATTAAGCCCTGTCTGTAACTTCCATCCAGATCTTCCACCTCACTGACTACTACTTCAGGAAGGTCTCCTCACCTCAAACTCATCATTTCCAGTTCTATTTACTCCTGGTCACTTTAACCCTTTGTGTCTACTTGTGCTGTAATTCCTTGTGTGTTTGGTTTCATCCCTATTGTCCCCAACCTGATATCTGTGTACTGCTTCCCCATTAGAGATTCCTTAACGGTGAGGGGAGTCTTTCTTCCTTTGCATTTCCCCCCCAGTACTTGGAACAAAGCTAGAGCAGCTGAAAGTTTAGAAGTTATGCTTGCCATTCTGCAAGAAAACCAGTGGCTTGGAAAGGTCATGACCTCTCTTACTCTGGCTAGGGAACAGAGAGGGGGCGTGTCTGGCTTTAAATCTAAAACATTCTCATTTGACTGATTGAGGATTTGGGATTGATCAGTCCTGTCCAGTGGCAGGATCTGAAACAGATGATCCCCAGAGGGGCCCTTGCCACCATGTTCCCCTAAGCCCCAGCACCTCATCAAAGTCAGCGATGATCTCATTGAGCAGTCGGAGACACTCCACCCCCTCATTGTTGGCCTCCAGCTCCACGTAGAACTCAGAAAAGTTGGAAATGGAGGCAAACATAACAGCCACACATTCACACGACTGGTAATAGAGCTCATCATTGCGCCGCTCACGAGCCAGGAAGTGTGCCGCCACGTCCTTGGGCAGGATGTTGTGCAGCAGCCTCCTGTTGTAGGCCTGGAGCTCCTCCATCTCCTCCTTCTCCTCTGTGGCCTGGAGGGAGAGGGAGCAGGTCAGAGAGGGAGTGAGGGGAGGGGAAAGGAAGAAGAGAAAAGGGAAGGACAAGGAGAGAAAGGCACAGAGGGGCAGAGGAAAAGAGGGAAAGGGATAAAACTAGTGAGGAAAAGGAGGGTAGAAGATAAGGAGGGAAGGAAGAAGGAAAAAAGTAGGAAGAAGGAGAGGTGGAAGAAGAAATGGACCCAGCCTTCCAATTACAATGGGGAAAGGTAAAAAGAAATCTAAGAATTTATGGTTAGATGGCAGTAGATAAAATCCTGAAGTAGGTAAAATAGACCTACTCTTCATTCATTCAGTAAACATTAGGTACTTGTGTGGGCAGCTGTGTGAGTGCAGTGAATCAAACACTGGGCCAGGAATCAGGAAATCTCATCTTTCTGAGTTCAAACCTGGCCTCAGACACTTAAGTCACTTACTTAAGACTTAACTGGGCAAGTCATTTAATCTTGTTTGCCTCAGTTTCCTGCCCCATGAAAGGAACTGGAGAAAGAAATGGCAAACCATTTCAGTATCTGCTAAGAAAACCCCAAATAGGGTCACAAAGAATCAGACACAACTGAAAACACCACCAGCTACTCTGTGCAGAGCCCTGTCTATCCTAGGCGTCTGGGGAGGGGGTTGTGATACAGAGTTTAGATAAGACACCAACAAAGACAACCACAATGTTATTAGGGGGAAGAAACAAGCATTTTTTTAAGCCACCTCCTATGGGCCAGGGATTGTGCTCTGTGCTTTATAAATATTATCTCATTTAATATCACCTGGTAAGTATATTGTAGTGTTACAAAACAAAACATGAGTCAGAGTGGGAGAGTTTACCCACTGGCAAAACTTCTGGGAGGAGGTTATAATTGGATAGGGCTTTAAAGGATGGGAAAAGAAAAAGGAGGAGAGAGGACACTTTGCTGGGAAAGGGATCATATCTTTTTTATTTGGTGTCCCTCATGGCACCTAACACAGTGCTTGGTAGTGCTTGGGAGATGTTGGGTTAATTAGTCAGAAAAAAAAGGCCTCAGACCTCCACAGCTGCTCTGAGCTATGACCTTGTGTTAGCGTGGACTGACAACTGACACTTTTTGTGACATAAGAGCTTCACAGCCATAGGCATCTTGCACCCTCTACAAACAACACCTTGGGAATGGCTGTCATATTCCTTTCCACCAGTGTGGGTCCCTAATCACTATCCCCAGGTAACTCTCTCTCGTCATGTCACTGTTTCTCAAACTCTAGCATTTATCTGCAGGCAGTCAGTGGCTCAGTGGATAGAATACTGTGCCTGGAGTTAGGAAGAACTGAGTTGAAATCCAGCCTCAGACATTTCCTAGCTGTGTGGCCCTGGGCAAAGCCACTTAACCTTTGCCTGATAAAATGGAGCCACTGGATCCACTGGAGAAAGAAATGTCAAACCATTCCAGCATCTTTGCCAAGAAAACCCTAAATGGTATCCTGAAGGCTTGGATGTGACTGAACAACAACTACAAGAGCATTTATCTTTTGTTTACAATACAGAATTTTGTATTCATTTGCATATTACTTTACGTGTAGACTTTGTTTATATGCATTTTTAAAGTCGGGGGAAGCTAGGTGGCAAAGTGGATAGAGTGTGACCTGAAGTCAGGAAGACTCATTTTTGTGAGTTAAAATCCGCCCTCAAACACTTACTAGCTGTGTGACCCCGGGCAAGTCACTTAATGAATGCTGTTTGCCTCAGTTTCCTCATCTATATAACAAACTGGAGAAGGAAATGGCAAACCATTCCAGTATTTTTGCCAAGAAAACCCCAAATGGGGTCACAAAGAACTGGACATGGCTGAAACAACCGAACAACAACATTCTTAAAATCATAAAGTTCCAGAATGTTAGAGTTGGAAGGAATGTTAGAGATGACTTAGTGTTCTCTTTTCTACAGATAAGGAAACAGACCAAAGGAGATGAATTGACGCCCCTATTAAGTAATAGTACAAGTGATTCAGTCACCTCATCTTATTCTTCATAGTGTTTTTCTTCACTCTAAATCAGATTCTAATCACTTCACTGCTGCTGGATTGTTTGCAGAATGATTGGTTTTTCTAACTTCAGTTTCTCCTCTCTCTTATCCTTCCTTCCAGACCTTTTCCTACTTGAATGGATCAGGTCTCCCTGACTAGATAGTGCCAGGGACATGAACCCCTCATTAGAATGAGATCTCCCAAGGGCAGAAACTTTTTTGCTCCCTAGTCTACTTACAGTCATTTCCTGCTTTCTTCTTTAGCCTAAGGCCTAGCCCTGGGATCTGTCCTTCTTCTTCTTTAGACAGCATGTCCACCATCACCTCTGTGCCAAAGACTCCCAAGTTAACATCAGGCACTGGAGGTTCAGTCTCTAATTGTTTATTGAACCCCTCTACACTGAATCCATAGCTCAGACTCAAGAAGCACAAAAACAGAACTCACAATCTTCTCGATAGCCTCTTCTCTAGCCCAAACCTGCTTATTTTGGCCTGATAGTACTACACATCTACTTAAATCCAAATATCTTGTTAGTACACCTCCCTTGGCTTCCTACTTCAATGCCTCATTGTGATGTATTGATGCAGTCTTGAGAGCTACTCAAGTGCTGACTGGTCTTACCATGCTGAAAAAGGCTACAAAAGTATGGATCTATTAATGGATTATATTTCCACAAGGGGCCTCTGTAACTAAATCTGGAGAGGTTCATCATCAGAAGTTGGTTGCAAAGCCATTAAGTTTTTTGATTTTTTGTTTTTTAAGCCAGAGTAACTCAGGAAGGCCATCTAATAAGGTAGAAAGGGGTTGTAATCAGCATCATTGAAGGGAATACCAAAATCATGCACCTTTGAAGTATTGGTATTTCAATATCATATCTGTCAATAAATAGGTCCCATTGATTATTCATTTGCTTTCCTGCTCAGATTTGTCTTTTCCTCTCCTCTTCCATTGCTACCACTCTATTCCAGGCATTTATCACTTATGTCCAAGTTAATATAATAGCTTCTTAACTAGTCTTCCTCCTTTCTGATCTATCTTACACAACAGGATCAATATTTCTAAAAGACTGCTTTATTATATTATCTTTTCTGCTGAAAACCTACACTGCCTAGAGGGCTGAGTCCAAATTTCTCTGCTTCCCATTTTAGACCTTCATAATCTAGCCCCACCTTACGTAATAAATCTTAGCTCCTGCCACCCTAGATCCAGCTGAGTTAACCTCCTTAAAACTCCTTTTACTCCAATGACTTACTTCAGTACTCCTTCCTACCTTCACATCTCCATGCTATTCCCAGAACCTGGGAATGACCCTTTCCCTCCTTCCCTACCTTTCCTTCATTAGTTACCTTAAGTCCCACTTCCTCTAATTAAATCCTCCCAAAGTTCTCCAAGCCCACAGATTTCCCTCCTTTGATCCTTCTATAGCATTCAACATCTTTCATATATATGTGTGTGTATGTATGTATAGATATAGATATATACACATATATACATATATGTGAATACATATATATATGTATATGTATATATACATATATTCTTGAATTTGACAATATATAGTTATAAGTGACTTTTTAATTGTTAGATCATGGATCTTGAGCTGGAATGAATCTCAGAGCCCATCTAGCCTAACTCCTTCATTTTATAGATGAGGAAACTGAGGCATAGGGATGTTAAATGACTTGTCTGAGGTCATATAAGCCACATGAGGGCAGTAGCTGTATACATGTGCATCCTGCCTAGTGCACTGTACAGTGCTAGGCACATAGTAGATATTCAATAAATACTTGTTAAATTCAATTGATTAGCAGCTGTGGAAATAAAAATACTCTGATTTCTTCTACTAGATTGGGAATGTACCAAGGGAAAGGGGCATGTCACCTGTCTTCCCCTCTATCTTCTCAATGCCATCACATAGTTCTGTCATGAAAAGATATTCAAGGATATGGGAGGGATGGACTAAATTCTTTGGCCAGTCTGTGACTCAGTGTCCTTTGTTTCTATATCCCTGAATCCATATGTTTACAAGGAGAGTTATCTGCCTATAACCCAATTTCTTTGACTGGGTCCCCTACAGATTTGTTACATAATCTCAATCACGGACAAAATGTGGGAAGGAAATCCTTTTATACTACTCTAATTGATTCACTATTTACTCACTACACTGGCATTTCTAAACCTTTTCATCCTTCTATTCATCCCCTTTCAGCTGAGAACTTTGCCTCATATTTCACTGAAAAAAATTGAGTCCATTCCCTTAGAGCTCCCTCTTCTCCTCTGTCTCCCACCACCATGTCCTCCTTCAGCCCTGTTACATGAAGACGTGGCCCTTCTCCCAGCCAAGACAAAGACCGCTCTATATACACAAGTGATTCCATTCTATCCCATCTTTGTCATCAGTCTTCTTCCTCTATCATCTCCCCCACCCTTATCTTCATTCTATCCCTCTCTACTGGCTGCTTTCCTACAGCCTGCAAACACACCCATATCTCCCATACTCAACAAAGCTCTAATTTCATCCATACATTCCTGTTAGCTGTCATTCTATGGCTCATTTCCTTTTTTCTGACTAACCTCCTTGAGAAGGCTGTTTATAATTGATGCCTCCACTTACTTTCTTCTTACTTTCTTCTTTGCAGTTTGACTTCTGACCTTCTGACCATTCAACTGAAATTTCTCTCTCCAAAGTTACCAGTGCAGTGATTTGTTAACTGCCAAACCTAAAGACAATTTTTTTCAGTCCTCATCCTTCTTGACCTCTCGGCATCCTTTGTCATTGTCAATCACTTTCTTCTTCTTGATACTGTCTTCTCTCTAGGTTTTCAACACTTGTTTCTCTTGGTTTTTCTACCTGTATGTCCACACCTTATCAGTCTTTTTCTGGATCTTCACACAGGTCAAATGTGTGTGTGTTCATCCTTCGTTGATGAAGAAGACTATGCCATCAGAGAAATAATGACATGACTTGCACTTGACTTTGTTTTGAGGGAGGGCTGAGCAAGGTCACCAGCCTCACTTCTCCTCTAGAGCCATCTGAATCCAGTGACCAGATATTCATCAGGATGACTAGAGATGATCCAGGATGAGGCAAATTGGGGTTAAGTGACTTGCCCAAGGTCACACAGCTAGTGAGTGTCAAGTGTCTAAGGTGAAATTTGAATTCAGGTCCTCCTGACTCCTGCACTGGTGCTCTATCCACTGCACCACCTAGCTGCCCTACATGGGTCAAATATGCTAATCATGGATATCCCAAGATTCTGTCCTAGGTCCTTTGCTTTTTTCCCTCTATACTATTTCATTTGGTGATCTCATTAGCTTCCATTGATCCAGTTATTACACACACACATACACACACACACATACAGATGATTCTCATATCTGTCCAGCCCTAACCTCTCTTCTGACCTCCAGTCTCACATTTCCATCTGTCTATTGAACATCTCCAACTGGATATTCCATAGACATCTTAAACTCAACATATCCCAAATTGGACTCGTTATCTTCCCTCTCCCCCCACCTACACCCCTACCCTCTCCTCTTTCTTATTCTCTGAATCATTTAGGATCACAATGTAGGTGTCATCCTCAACTATCTCTCACTGTTGTTTCTACCTTCAGAACATCTTTAGGTCCCCTTTTCTCCTACCACCACCTTACACCTGGTTTATTGGAATAGCCTACTGGCTGGTCTTCCTGCCCCAAGTCTCTCCCCACTCTATTCCATTGTCCACTGAGCTGTCCAGTTGATCTTCCTAAAGGCTAAGCTTGACTATATTACACCCTCCATTGAATAAGCTACAGTGATTCCCTATCATCTCCAGAATCAAATGTAAAATCATATTTGGCTTTTAAATTCTTTCATAACTTGGCTTTGTCCTATCTTTCAAGTCTTATCATACCTTCATCATCTCCATGTACTCTGTAATCCAGTGACACTGACCTCCTTGCTCTTCCTTGCACAAGGAAGGCTCCTGACTCTGGGCATTTTTCACTGTCTATCTCCCATGACTAGAATAATCTCCCTCCTAATCTCTGCCTCCAGGTTTCCCTGGCTCCCTTCAAGTTTCAGCTAAAGACCCATCATCTGAGATTATCTACAACTTACCCTGTACCTATCTTGTTTGTACACAGCTATTTTCATGTAGTCTTTCCCATTTGACTGTGAGCTTCTTGAGAGCAGGACTGCCTTTTGCCTTTTTTGCATCCCTAGCATTTAGCACAGCACCTGGCACACAGTGGGTGCTTCATAAATGCCTTTGGTATATTGTTGACCTGATTTTGAATGTGCCATTAGCTGTCAGTACTTCTCTCTGCCAGATGACTGAGACTCTCATAGAATGCTGTCCTATGGTGGCTCAAGGGATAGTCACAGAACTACAGAATCACCGACTTGGAAGGGACCTCAAATGTCAACCAATCCAACCTGTTTCAAGTACAGGAATTGCCTTTATAACATTCTGACAAATGATCATCTAGCCTCTGCTTAAAGGAAACTACCGATCTTCCAGGGCAGTCCATTCCACTGTCAGATAGCCGTGGTTGTCAGGAAGGCCAGAATCTGTCCCTGAAGCATCCACCCATCACCCTTAGTTCTGCCAGATAGGGCCCAAAAGAACAAATCCCACAGAAATACCATCCATTTCCCAAATAAGAGTATGACTAATTAATAGAGTAGCTAAAAAAACCCATCATAGTATAGTGGGGTCTGAAGGGTTAAATTGATTCAGCTCCCATTCCTCTTGACGAAATTACAGGATATCAGACTCCAAGTTCCCCATTGACTAACAAGGGTGTATGATTCTGAATGTCCCATTTGGCTTGGCAGAGACAAAATATCATTAGTGATGGAGAAAATCGCATTACTGGTACAATGTATAGATCTGGAGAGATTAATTAACTTAGTCAAGGTGATCCAGCTGTTAAGTAGTGGTGACTGAGCCCATTAGCCTAACTGGTGTAGCTGAGTCAAAAGAGGAACACGGTGGAATCCAGTCTGTTGACCAAGCTGGTAAATCTGAGACAAGGGATGAAAACAACCTCTACAAAATATGAAAACTTTGGGGAACGTGTTCCTACAGGCAGTTTTGTGTTTCTGTCTCAACCCTTTGGATTTCAGTATACTGAAGAAAACCTGGTATTGACTCAGACTTAGCCCTTTATACTTGCTCATCATAATTTAAACTTCTCCTTTTTTTGACAAGGGGATTGTCTCTTCTCCACCCTCCGCTTTCCTTCAGAGCTGTGCTAAGCACCTGCATGTGTCACCTAAGACTGTTCCCACACTGCTCTTTTCTTCAATTATTGGGATGGGATAGGTTATGGAAGGGAATGTACATGAGCAAGGGCAGGGGCCAATGGTCTTTAAAGAGCAACATATCAAAGTTTCAGAGGCAGTGTGGTGCAGTGGAAAGAGCAAGGGGGATGGCTGAGGAGTCAGAGGACACTTGGGTCCAAATCCTGCCTCTGACACTTGACTCCATTTGTGACCTTGGACAAATCACTTTAACCTTTCCGGACACCTCAGTTTCCCCATTTATAAAATAAAGGAAGTGAACCTGATGGCCCCAGAGGTTCCTCCCCTCTCTAAGATTCTACCTGTGAATCCTGTGAACCTTTGCCTCCTGGTGTGTAGAAGGGAAAGGAATGGGAAGAATATGGCTGAATAACCACTAATTCTAATGACTTGTCAGCTGGAAGAGTAAAGAGGTGCATCCCTCTGACTCTCATGGCAAGTAGCTGGGCAAGAGGTAAGGAGAGGACTATGTTGGTGCCAACTCACCCCTGTGCCACTAACAAAGATGGCCCTTGTATCCCATGGGCTTTCTGCAGAGAAGTCAACCAAAGGCTGCCTGTGTAGGCCTGAAGGGGGCAGACTACTCATAAACTAAGACCAGCCAAAGGCTCTAATTTTCCAATGAACTGAAACCTTCTTGTGACAGCTAACAAACTTTCAAAGAGAGCAGAGGTTCTAAAGACTAGAAACTGTTACTTTATACCTGGGGAAGAATAACCTTGGCCCCATGTCCATGTCAGGCCCAGGAAGGTGGCGATGGCTGGCCACAGGGACCAGGGAGGAGGGCAGAGTGGGTGGGTAGATGGGGACAGGGGTCAGAGACTGTATTTAGCAAAGCCTGCAGGGCTGGTTTTGCTCAGTTATGACAGACAGTTCCTCCATTTGCTTATTCTCCTGTGAAGAAGTGGAATAAATATGCCTCAAGAGTGGGGTGGTAGCTAGGGATGTCTGTTTAGGATCTCTCTCCTCCTTCCTGCTTCTTCCTCCATCTTCATAAGTGTTTAGTAGAGAGGCAACCCAGCTTGGGTTACCTCCAGTGAGAGCATACCTCTTATGGGCTGGGGAAAAGGAGAAGAGAGTGTTGGCCTCCCCTAGTCTCAGCCACACACATTGGATGGTCAGGCACTGGTTACAGTGCTGGAGCCTTTTCACACAGAAAGACAGATGTGGATGGCCCAAGGATGGCCCTGAGAGGAGACTCAAAGATGAGGAAAAGGGCTTGAGGATAAGACCTGAAGCCCAAGATCAAGGACTCCCAATCATTCAGCCAAAAAAGAGAAGGTGCCTGAGCAGTCCCATAGGAAATTGTCCAATGTGGCTCTGGCCTCTGGGAATTGTTGTCAGGGCATCTGTGATTCTTAACTAAAAATTAAATCCAGGCTCTTATTAATGTAGCACCAGAGATTCAGAGCTGGAAGAGTTGGTTGGAGTTGGTTAAGACCAAGCCCCTCATTTTACATTTGAGAAAAATGAAGATTAAGTGACTTGCCCAAGGTCACAGAGTAAATGTCAGAGGCAGGATGTGACTAGGTCTTGCTCCAAGTTCAGCATTCTATACAGTAGTCTCCTAATTGGTGTCTCTGTTTCCAAGCTCTTCCCTCTTTGAGCCATCTTACAACACACTGACAGACTAATACTCCTTATGCACAGTACTGAACATGTCATTTCATTGCTTAGAAACTTCCTGTGACTCCCCACTGCCTGTAGAATAACATATCTCAGTCTGGCATTCAAGGCCTTCCACAGTCTAGTATAATCTCCTACTACATAAACACTTCACTCCAGCCAGACCCAACGACATTCCTTGGGTTTTCATGTTATTGTCCATTCATTTTTCAGTCATGTCCAAATCTCTAGGCCTCTATTCAGGTTTTCTTGGCAAAAATCTCCAGCTCATTTTTACAAATGAGGAAACTGAGGCAAACAGGATGAAATGACTTACAGTCACACAGGTGTCTGAGGCTGGATTTGAACTCAGAAAGATAAGTCTTCCTGACTCCAGGCCTGGTGCTTTCTCCACTGCACCATCTAGCTACCCTTGGACTTTCATACTTATATGCTTTTTGCTCATGCCATTCTCTCTACCTTTAATGTCTTTTCTAAATACTACCCATCCTTTAAGCTTCAACTCAGATCCTCCCTCTTCTATGATGTCTTCCCTAATATAGAAGATGTCCTTTGAACTCCCTCAGCATTTTCACATCATAACTTAAAATGCTGATGGTATGGTTACACGGAGACATCTTGTCTTCTTGAATCTAGACTACAAGTGTCATGAGGGTGGAGACTATGTCTTATATTTTCCTGTGTCCCCCATCCATGTCCTCTGCCTTCCTCAGCAGATATTTGTTATGTAGTGATGATGGTGATGACGGGTCAGGCTATATCAAGTTCCCTCAACCCCCATCAATCCCTTCATTCTCCTGAAAAACAGGGAGAAGGCTTACTGGACCCATCTGGCAGCCTGGTAAATTAGGGTAGGGAGTGACTTACCAAGCTTTAGTCTATATTATACCTAACATAATTGTTTTGGGAGCAAAGCACTTAGGCTTTTCACTGAGCGCTGCCATGTCCATATTATGCCCCAACTACACAGCACTAGAGTTACATACAGGCTAAATAAGTTTCTGCCGAGTTCCCCAATGCACCAGAAATGAGTATAAGTCCCACCTACCTGAAGTTTCCAGAGGAAATCTAGCCGGGCTGTGGACTCTACTTGCTGGGCATGAAGGTACAAAGCCAGCACAAAGACAGAGATGATGATGGGCGTCATGATCTTTAGGGCTACCTTTGTCACATGCTCGGGGCTGTGGGCAGAAAGAGGACATGAGCTTTTGATTTGCCTTGGACAGCACACAGTGCATCTTGGTTTCCTTTACCCCACACCCTCTGCCAATTCACTCTGCTCTCCTCCTTCTATAAGATCATAAGATGCCTTCCAGATAACTTCATCTAACCTTTAATCAATCTCTCCAGTCCAGATTTCCTGACCCTACAACCCTTCTACTTTTTTATCCTCAAGAGCCTAAAAACCCACTTGGCAGGGGCTGTTAAGTGGCATGTTGAATAGACCACCTGCCTTGGAGTCAGGAGGACCTGAGTTCAAATCTGGCCTCAGACATTTACTAGTAGTATGACCCAGGGCAAGTCAGTTACTCCAATTGCCTCCAAAAATCACTTGACAGGTAATGCATGTATTTTTCTATATATATGATTTGACAATGATCAGGTACTAAGTCAAGGTCATAAATACTCTAGACTCTCAGTAATACACAGTATGCTAATACAGCCAACTTTCAGTTATCCAAGAGTTGAATCTTGTTTCCTCCTTCCTTTGTTCTGTGCTCCCATTGTTTCTTTACCTACTAGTCCTTTTTCCTAGAAGGAAGGGAAAGAGAGGAGACGCACACCAAGGCTGTCAGTGTGGTTGTTCAGTGTTCTCAGTTGTGTCTGACTCTCCATGACTGTATTTAGGGTTTTCTTGGCAAAGATACTGGAGTGATTTGCTATTTCCTTCTCCAGCTCATTTTACAGATGAGGAAACTGAGGCACCCCAAAGGTTTAGTGAATTGCCCAGAGTCACACAGTTAGTAAGTATCTGGCGCCAGATTTGAACTCAGGAAGATGAATCTTCCTGACTCTAGGCCCAGTACTGAATCCACTTTGCCACCTAACTGCCCAAGGATATGAGTAGTTCTAGATTAAGGTTGGCTAGGGGTTCAGAGAAGCTAGGATCCTATAGTAAATAAAATGAGATTTCTGGCTTGTCTGTGGATTTTGATTATCCGGGATTTCATTACCCTTTATGTCCATAGATAATGTAGAGAAAATGGTAGTTAAAAAATTTAAAAAAATTATTTTTTGCACAGGATATATACATACATACATATACATGTCCATGTATATACATATACATATATACACACATGTATTTATGTATATATAAGAGATTGGGTTTCAGAACATCCTAACACTTGGATAAATCACTTTCTAACCAACCCCAGCCTCATCCTTCCAAGCTCAGCCTTTTTTCCTCATATCAGTTTACGTGTATCTTGTCTATGATGAATCCTCTGAGTTTCCTGGAGCCTAGTCGAAAGAGTGCTACCTGCTATCTGACCTTGGGAAAATGCTTTATGGTCCTAGATGTAGAGCTGGAAGGGATCTTAAAGGGAATTGAATCTACTCCTTCATTTTACAGATGAGGAACAGGCCCAGATAAGTGATTTATCAAAGATCACACAGGCAGTCATCATCAGAGGTGGAATTTGAACCAGGTCTTCTGACTCCAGAGGCTGTGGTCCTTCTGCTGTTTCATGCAATCTCCAAGGTCCCCTCTAGGGATTCTCTACCATATTGTCTGGCTCTCTGACTGTGTTGTCTCCTTTTCACTCTGGATACCCTCTCCATGTAAATGGATAATAAGCATTAACTCACCACTGCGTTGTCCCGTTGTTGTTGGAGAAATCACTGGAATCAGAAGCCAGAGAAAGCCTGAGTCAGCACTGCAGCATGTCTTTGGGGCTTATTCTCCAGCATGTCCTTCCACACACTGGATCCCCAGGATTTAGCTCCCTTCATCCCAGGACCATTTAACTGCTTTCAGTGAGACACCAGAGAGCTCAGAAGTTATCCTTGTCCCACCCACATTTTCAAAGCTGCCCTTGAGGCAAATAGAGGCAGATTCCACCCAATACTTGACCAATGGCTGTGCTCACAGCCACCATGATATCATGGTTGCTCTCAGAAGCTATTCTGTGCAAACACTGTGTGGTACTCTTAATCATAATTATAGGCTCAAAGAACTAGGCTTCCTCATTTTTACAGCTAAGGAAACTGAGGTCCAGAGTTTCCTCTGGGTCTCAAGGTCACACAGCTATTAAGTGGCAGAGATTCTGGTTGAGGTGCTGTGAGTCTAAGTTCAGCACCCTCCCTTCTACACACTACTAATAATAATTGCTAGTATTCTAAGGATAAAAACCCATTATTCTCATTCTAAAATTATTCTAGTGACCCTGGGAGTCCTGAGGCCTTCCTGGTCCTACTTCTGTTTGATGACTTTAGGAAAGAGTGTCCTGGAGGCTTGGTTTGGTCTTCAAAGATCACCTGCTCTATTTTCTCATCTGTGGTACTCCAAAGACTGCACACACCCTAGAGTATGATACATGGGAAGGAGATCCCAATACCTTCTCTAAGTCTTCTGTTCCACTATCTTACTCTGTCTAGAAGATCTGCCTTTATATCTGACTTAAACCCTTTATACTATGGCTTCAACCCATCCCTTCTCTTTTATTCTTAGGAGAGATACGGAACAGCTACTCTCAAGTTCTCAGCCCTCCAAGGCCTGAAGACATATTAAAACAGTCCTTAATGTCGCATCCAAGATCTTCATCTATAGCTCTTTCCTCTTTAACTCTTCCTAATTCTCTGCTTTAAGGACCTACAAGCATTCATGTCCATTAGAGACTTTCTTGGGGATCTGGTGGTTTGTTTTTATTCCAGAATGGGTCCTTGAGCAGAGTTGAGCATGTCAGGGTAACTGTGGAAGTAGGGGATTGGGTAGGAGAACAGTGATGACTTGTGGTCTAAATAGTGATCACACAACCAGTAGTCATTATCTCATCAGGGGTGGGAAGGTAGAGGTGACAAATAGAGTAAAGCCTCATGTACCTGATCTAATTTAGACAGGGTAAGTGGTTAAGGGCCAGTGAAATGGGTCAGACAATTTTCTCTAGGTATTCTTTTCTAGACCAAGGAGTCTATGGTTCTAAAATCCTCTCTACCAAATATTAGTCCTGCCACTGGAGGGAGAGAACAGAAGTCACAAATCCAGAGGGTATGGAGGTGCTAAGACCACTGACAACCTGACACTTACATGACGTTGGCTGTGACCAGCAAGTCAGCGTTGTCAAAGAGTGTGACCCCGGGTACCTCCACCATAAGCACGTAGATGACCTCAATGATCAGCATCAGTGCCAGCTTCCCGATGCAGCTGATCTGCAGGAACACGGAGCAGGCAAGCAGGCTGAGCAGGACACTGTAGGTGAAATACTGGGGCAGGGAGAGACAATGGGGAAGCATCAGGCATGGCTCTGCAGGCCCAGAGAAGCACAGACTTCTCCCTGGTCTCCTGCTAGAACTGCAACTCAGGTGTCCTCTGTCTCTCCAAACTAGGTCACTCCAAAATATGGTACAGCAGGGGCTTGGGGGCAGGGGCCATCAGAGCAATGAGGGAGAAAGAAAGATGGGGTGACCTGGGGCCGCTTCTGTAGAAATAAACACTTAAACCTGCTGTCATTTCAGAGTCAGTGCCAGGACCTTCTTAGCTGGCTAGTGATTCCCTCCATCCAGGTCACTGTCTTGCTGCACCAAACTCAGACCAAGGGAATGACTTGGGATAGAGGGAGAGGATGGTAGCAGTGGGCTGTGGGGTGAGGAGGGGGAGGCGTATCTCCCCTTACCCTTGCCATCTGACCTTCCTATCTTTTGTTTAGAAACACCAGATTTCAGAGGGAACTGAGGAGCTGTGTCTCCTCCCCACCTCCCCCTGACAGAGATCCTAGGGAGTGCTATGAAGATCTGGGATCAGACCATTGTAGCTGCCATAAAGGCCTGGAGCAAAAGGGCAAGACAGAAAAAGGAAAGAAAATTCTCTCTAGGATGTAGCCCACAGCCCATGTCTACCTCATCTACTTGAGACACCTGGGGTTAAGGTTGGCTGGTTGGCTGTTGTCCCTCATTCTCAAAGAAGAGCAACATGACGTTACTATGCTAGAGTCAGGTTACAGCATGTCTGATTGTGGCTGATCAGACACTCCCAATTTGGCTTAGAAAACTTTGGCAAACAGTTTCTGTAGCAGGGAGGTGGTGCTGTGGATAGATCTGGACCCAGAGTCAGGAAGACTTGAATTCAAATTCTAACTCATATACTAACTAGCTATGTAACCCCGGGCAAGTCATTTAATCTATTTTCAGCCTCAGTTTTCTCATCCATAAAATGGGGAAAATTCAATGCCTACCTCACAAGGTTGTTTTAAGGACCAAATGAGATTTTACATGTGGAAAATACTTTGCAAACAGTAAAGTGCTGCGTAAATGCTAGCTATTCAGTTTCCAACCTGGGTGGGGAGGAGATTTGGGGGTTTAGTTTGAGGCCTCAAAGTGTTTCTTGGGTGATGGGCTGACTAAGCAGCCTCTATCCGCAGCTGAGGCTTGGCCAAACTTGATTTTGTTTCATTTTACTTTGGGTGGAGGCAAAGGGAATGGTCCTTCAGGGCCCTCGACTGTGTCATCATGATGAGGTGAGGGGCCTCAGCTTGCTGTGTGGAGGAACAGGCTATGCCTGTCAGAGGCAAGAGAACACAGGCTTTTGGGCCCATCAATCTCCCATTTATGAGGAGCCAGTGAGGCAGGTCCTGACAGATCCCAGGTTTCCTGAAGCTGCTACAATCAGGTTTACAGCTTTCCTGGGCAAGGGGGCTATATGTGGGGAGGACCAGGAGAGGGGAAAGGGAAGAGAAATTAAAAATAGTCTCCAGTCATCAGCAAACACCTGTCAGGAAGTGGAAACCAGCCGGCACTCTCCAGAGTTCTTAGTCCAGATGTGAAAAGAAACAGATAAACATTGGTCTGTAGAGGCAGCTGGGAGAAGGAGGGTGGGGGTGGGAGGAAGTTCAGGAATAATGGGGATGGGGGTGGGGAAGCATCAAGCAGGAAGCATGCCTTCCCACTGTTGCCTTTGAGGATAAGTGAGCCTGAAGGAGGAGCGGAAAAAGGGAGAAACTTGGTCCCAACAATTCAGGAGAAAAAGCGTCTCTGAGAATGGAATAATGTTTGGGCACCAGAAAACCTGGACACTAGTCTTAGAACATTTAACATTCATAAGCTCTGTGACTCTAGATACATTCTGCTTCTTTCTAGGTCTTCCTTTAAAAACAAACCAAAACAAACCAAAACCCCCAGCTCTTCGATTTCATTAGCCTTGGGAATCCTGGGGAGAAAACTCACTGTAGCAAAGAAGTTGGCAACTCCTCTGTGATATATGAGAGCTGCCTGGGGAATGGGGAGAGTCACCGTCTGTCTCCGAAGGCAGGGCCTGGATGAAGGAGACGGGGCCAGTCAGGCCTCTGAGACCTTGTGCAGGAGGTCCCCAGGGTAGCCTGCTAGAATGATAACTACATCAACTCTGCCTGAATCTCCTCTTCCATTTCTTCCCCGTCAACCTTGGGCTGTGTTTTCTCCATCAGTGCAGGTGACTCTGCCACCTTTCTTACTTTGAGAGCCAAATACAAATCTATATATGAGAACTGGTGACTAGGACTGTGGAGACCTGGTCTTGAATCCTGGTTCTGAGGCATCAGCTATGAGACCTTGGATGAGGGCATTTAACTCTATGAGTCTCATTTTGCTCATCCGTAATATAACAATCCTTTGACCCCTAAACTTCTTCACGGGGAGGTTTTGAGGAAAGTCTTTTGAAAAAAAATTTTTTTAATCAGACCTGTGACTTCTTTGGTACAAGGAACTCCCAGGGAGGAAATCCCTTCTACTGATGAAGATGGACACCTGCTCTTAAACTTAGTTGTCTTGTCTACTGAGAGGTTAAATGGCTTGTCCAAAGTCACACAGCCAGTATGTGTCAGATACAAAATGTGAACCCAGGTCTTTCTGATTCCCCGGCAGATTCTCCTGCCACTAATGTCACCGTGCCTTTTTCTATGCTATAAACTCAATCTCTTACTGTTGTAAAAACAACAATAATCAATATTGTTATCAATATCAAACCTGTTTTTTTTCTTCTTGTGTCACTATTTATATGTTCCAGAAAGTACAGAGGGTGAGGATGGGATAGGGAAGTTTGGCAATCATCTCTCTCTGTTTCCTCCTACAGGGACCCTCAGGCCAAGTCAGATCCCACCACTCTTAGCCCTGACTCCCATCTCCATCCCCAACTCTCCCCTGACTTTTGACTTCTGAGCCCTCCTTCCCCCACAAAATCTGGGGGTACCTCTGGAAAGTTGCAGTTGGGCCGGGGATTGCCACAGAAGCCGTGCTCAATGCCCAGGCTGTAGTTGAAAGCTGATTCGCCCACATGGCAGGCGTTGACTTGGTTCACGGTGATATTGTGCTCCTCTGCCAGACAGCTGAACAAATCCACAGGATTGCACATGAACTGGGCAAAGAGAAGGGAACAGATATGAGATATGGGTCCCTAAGGCTGGGGTTCTATAGGTGAGCAGACTTATAAGCTGCAACGGGACAACAACTCTGTGTTGGAATCTTTTCCCCATTTTTGAGTTTTCCCCTACTTCCACTCTCTGGGTTCCACACTTGTGGTAGTTGGGAGAGAGGAATGTATTCATTCCTCTGAATGTATACATCAAATTGGAGCAGGCAGGGATGAGAGTGTAAGAGTTATCCTAAGTATGTGGTCATAGCCTTACATAAAGTCAACCCAATAAGTATCTATTAAACACCTACTGAGCACCAGGCACTGTGCCGGATGTACAAAGAATGAAACAATTCCTAATCTTAAGGAATTTACATTCTACTTAGGTAGAGGGATGAAAGAAATCTCAGTATGAGAGAATGAATCTGGTTCTGGGCCATTTAAGATGTGTTGTGATGTCTCCCATGTTCTCCACAGCTCAGCTGAAAATATCACATTGATTTGAATATATGCCACTCACAAATACAGGACAGAACCTTTCAAGGAGACCTCTTTCAAAGGAAAAATGTAGGTATATGCTGAAAAATAATTGCACAGTATTTTTTAAATGTTATTGTAAAAATTTTTTACATTTTTTTCATTGAAATAAATGTCTTCAGTGATTTCTTTATTTTGAATATTTTAATTTTTCTAATATGACCTCAGGTTTTGGTGAAGCTAGATTTGAGAGGGAAAAAAATGGGCTTATATTCAGATTAATAAAATGGTGGTTTAGGTCTTTTAAATTAGTTCTAGCCCTGGGAATAGGGCACTAAATGGCTAGAAATAGAAGATTCAATGCTGGATGACCTTAAGAATTCAATCCTACCCCGGTCTCAGAGCCACATAGGTTAAGTCTCTGCAGTTAAACACAAGCAAGACCTTCTTATGGAGGAAGAAGACCTTCTGGACTCCGGAGGAATCCTTATATTCCCTTTGCTTGTAGAGCTCTGTCAGAACTAGGCCATGGATTCCGTGAAGTGGATGGTGGGACCACATACCATGTTGACAAATGCAGACAGGAAAACCAGGATGATGGTGAAGACCCCAACTACAGTGCTGTTGGTCCGGGACTGGACAATCTTCCTAGAGAGAGTCTGCAGCGGTGCTGGGAAAAGCTGCCATAGATATAAGGGGGATGAAAAGGTAGGGAAGGAGAGAAGGAAACGGGGTAGGGAGAGAAAGAATCAGACTCAAAATGGCTGCAGCCACATAACACTATAGTCTCTCAGCAGATCATTCCTCTCTCACCTTATATGGGGCAAGGGAAAGATCTTGCCTTGGGCTTTGGGGCTTTCTCAGCTTGGTCTTCCTCTCAGGAATTCGAGCTCCTTCCTCTTCAGAACCAACCCAAGATACCATGGCCTTTGATGACAGGGCTTTCAACTTTCAGCAATGTCTAAATGTCTGTGACCACTAAGTTCTATAGGAGACTCCACATATCCTGACTTCCCTTGGTTCCTGAATCTTGTCTCTGGGTTGGGAGATCTTTGCACTTAAGCCCTAGTTATCTTTCCTACTGCTGCTACTTCCTAGCTCTGTCACTAACTAGCTGGGTGGCCCCTGGTCAGAAGGCCTTTGACTCCAGGTGGGAGGGATGATTTGGAATAAGCATGTGGAAGCTTCTTACTTACTGCTCCGTCCACATCCTCACCTTTCATTCCTTTATAGTCCATCACTCCACCAATTTGATGCTGCTTACTCAGCTTAATAAATATAGCCCTTCCAGATGCTTTTGCATAGTTGGTTGAAGGTTTACTGAGGCCTGCCACCTAACGGCAAAAGATAACTGTTTTTGAAAAGGCTGGTTCCAGTTGAGAACCCTGCTTGAAGGTCACAGAAGAGCATAGGATTTAGAGCTGAAAGGAGCCTCAGAGATGAACTAGATCAAGCTGTTCATTTTACAGGGATTTGCACAGATAGGGAGAGAGCACAGACCTGTGACTTCATTGGTGGCAGCTGGTGCAGGCCAGCAAGCTCTCTTAGAATTACCAGGAGCCCAGGGTCATATAGCCAGTATGTGTAGGGGCTTGAATCTAGGTCTACTTTAATAATCTTTCATTACTGCAAATTAACTTTATGCCAGATTTGTGTTTGTGCCATTTGTATGTACACTTAGCAACCATTTTGGGGCCCTTCATATAATGTGCAGTATATGTACACTGCAGTAGAAAGAGTGCCTAGCCTGGAGTCAGGAAGACCCAAGTTCAGATCTATCCTCTGACATTTACTAGTCGTGTGAATTTGGGCAAGTCAAGTAATGCTATCTGCCTCAGTTTCTTCATCTGTAAAGTAACCTAGAAAAGTAAATGGCAAACCATTCCAGTATCTTTGCCAAGAAAATCCCAAATGGGGTCACCAAGAGTTAGACATGACTGAAACAGCTGAACCACAAATATTTACACCCATTTTCCTGAGGTCAAATCTCTGCGTACTGAAACACACTGCTTCTTGGAATAGGTTCTTAAGAAATGTTGTCAGATTGATGAGGAAACTAAACCCAAATAGGTAGTAAGATTTGGTCAAGGTATACAGTTAGTAAGTAGCAGAGCAGGGATTTAAAACTGGGTTCAGGGAGCCAAGATGGTGGAGAAAAGGCAGGGACTCACCTGAGTTCTCCAAAGTTCCACTCCAAAGAACTTTAAATTATTCATCAAAACAAATTCAAGAGGAGCAGAACCCACAAAAAGATGGGGTGAAACAATTTTCCAGCCAGAGACAACTTAGGTTCACAGAAAAGATCTGTCACCCTGGAGTGAGAGGGGAGCGTAGTCCAGCACAGACATCAGCCACAACTGAACACAGGAAACCAGGAGCAGGTCTTGGGAGTAGCTGAATGAATAGTGGCAGTGACTGTTTCTGCAGCTCTTAGCCCACAGACAATAAGGAGGCTGGAATACTGGTCAGAAGAAAATGACAGGGGTACCTTTGTTGGCACCAGAAGCATCTGATGCGTTTCCCATACTCAAATCTGGGTCATAATCCTGGGTTGCAGTCCTAGCACAAGGAAAAACACTAGCATACCAGAGCTTGTAACCACAGGGGAATGGAGACCCTGGTCACAGTTTCAAGGTGGAAGAGTATATGCAGTCACTCACAGACCAGAGCACAGGCCAGGAGACTAGTAAACAGACCTCTCCTTAGATCAGACCACCTTGAAAGAACTGAAAACTTACAGACCCCCAAAATAAACTCTGAAAACAGCTGCACAAAAAACCTGAAACTTAAGACAGGGCTCCCTTCACCTCAGAAGTAGAACCCAACTTCAATATAAAGATTAAAGTAAAAAAAATTAGGTTAGAAAAATGAGCAAACAACAAAAAAAGATCCTGACCATAGAAAGTTACTATGGTGACGGGGAAGATCAAAACACACAACATACAACAAAGTCAAAATTGCTACATCTAAAGCATCAAAGAAAAATGTTAACTGGTCTCAGGCCCCCCAAAAAATTGCTAGAAGAGCTCAAAAAAGATTTTAAAAATCAAATAAGAGAAATAGAGGAAAAATTGGGAAAAGAAATGACAGTGGTGCAAGAAAATCATGAAAAGGGAGTAAATGAGGTGCAGAAACTATCGAAGAAAATAACTCCTTACAAAACAAAATAAGCCAAAGGTTAAAAGAGACACAAAATCCAATGAAGAGAATGCCTTGAAAAACAGAATTGTCCAAATGAAAAAAGAGGTACAAAAATCCACTAAAGAATGCCTTAAAAAGTAGAATTAGACAAATGAAAAAGGAGATACAAAAACCTCACTGAAGAAAATAATTCCTTAAAAATTAGAATTTAGCAAGTAGAAGATAATGACTCCATAAGACATCAAGAAACAAACAAAATCAAAAGAATGAAAAAACAGAAGAAAATGTGAAATATCTCATTGGGAAAAAAAACCAACCTCGAAAATAGATCAAGGAGAGATAATTTAAAAATTACTGAACTACCTGAAAGCCATGAGCAAAAAAGGAGCCTAACTATCATCTTTCAAGGAATCATCAAGAAAAACTGCCCTGATATTCTAGAACCAGAGGATAAAATAGAAATGGAAAGAATCCACTGGTCACCTCCTGAAAGAGATCTCAAAATGAAAACTCTTAGGAATACTATAGCCAAATTCCAGAATTTCCAGATCAAGGAGTAAATATTGCAAGCAGCCAGAAAGAAACAATTTGGATATCATGGAGCCACAATCAGGATATCACAACATTTAGCAGCTTCTAGATTAAAAGGATCAGAGGGTTTGAATTCCAGAGGGCAAAGGAGCTAGGATTACAGTCCAAAATCACCTACCCCACAAAACTGAGCATAATCCTTCAGGGGAAAAAAATGGATATTCAGTGAAACAGGGGAGTGCCAAACATCCCTGATTAAAAGTCTGGAGCTAAACAGAAAATTTGACTTTCAAATGCAAGACTTAATAGAAGCATAAAAGGATAAGCAGGAAAGAGAACTTATAAGGAATTCAATAAGATTAAACTGTTTACATTCCTACATGGGAAAATGATACTTTTAACTCCAAAGAACTTGCTCCTTATTAGGGCAATTAGAAGAAGTATACAGATTCAGAGGGCATGGGTGTGAGTTGAATATGATGGGATGATATCTAAAAAAATAAAATTAAGGGGTTGAAAGAGGAATGCACTAGAAGGGAGAAAGGATAAGTATGGGGTAAATTATCTCACATAAAAGAGACACAAAAGAGCTTTTACAGTGGATGGGAATATGGGGAGGTGGGCAGAAATGCTTGAACCTCACTGTCATTGGAACTGGCTCAAAGAGGAAATAATAACATATGCATTCAGTTGGGTATAGAAATCTGTCTTATCCTACAGGCAAGTAGGAGGGGAAGGGGATAAGAGAAGGCCAGGGGCTGGGGGTGGGGTGGGGTAAGGGAGTTGAATTGATAGAAAGAAGGGCAGGTTGGGGAAGGCGGTAGTCAGAAGCAAAACATTTTTGAGGACAGATGGTGAAAGGAGAGAGAGGGCAGGATAAACAGGAAAAATAGGAAGGAGGGAAATATAGTTAGTAATCTTATCTATGAAAAAAATTTACAGCAAGTATCTCTGATAAAGGCCTCAATTCTCAAGCACATGCAGAACTAAGTCAAATTGATGAAAATAAGACCCACTTCCCAACTCAGAAATGGTCAAAATATATAAACAGGCTGTTTTTAGACAAAGTAATCAAAGCTAGGTGTAGTCATATGAAACAATACTCTAATTCACTATTGATTAGAGAAATGCAAATTAAAGCAATTCTGAGGTACCACCTATCGGATTGGATAATATGACAGAAACAAATGTTGGAGGAAATGTGGAAAAATTGAGACACTAATGAATTGTTGGTGAAGTTGTGAACTGATTCAACCGTTCTGGAGAGCAATTTGGAATTATGCCCAAAGGACCATAAAACCATGCACACCCTTTCCTCAGCAATACTACTATTAGGTCTGTATCTCAAAGAGATAAGAACAAAAAGGAAAAAAAGACCTACATGTACAAAAATATTTATAGCAGCTCTTTGTGTGGTGGCAAAGAATTGGAAATTGAGAGATGTCCATCAATTGAGAAATGGCTGATCAATTTGTGGTATCTGACTGAGATAGAATATTATTGTGCTGTAAGGAATGATGAGCAGGATGCTCTCAGAAAAATCTGGAAAAATAAAATATTAAGAATTAAAAAAAAACCAAGCCTGGGTCCAAATGCAGTGTTCTTCCAAATACACCATGCTGGAATGTATCCTTATGTCAGAAGGAATTTCACTGGCACAAAAGGAAGAACCAAAGGATTGCAGATCTAGAGCTGAAAGGGACCTCAGAGTCTAACCCCATCATTTTAGAGAGAAGGAAATGGTAGCCTAGAGTTGAAATAATTGGCCCAAGGTCTTACAGATAATAAGCACCAGAGGTGGGATTTACTTCTCTATGGATTTTTAAAGCAACCTGGACCATCCAAATTATTCTAAAATGGTCCTTCTAAATCAGGAATTTTTAACCATTTTTGTGCCTCTGACTGTCTGGTGCAGCACATGGACCTCTTTCACAGAATAATGGTTTTAAATGCATAAAATAAAATACATAGGAATGCAAAGGAAACTGATAATGCTGAAATAAAATTTACCAACATAAAACAGGTTCATGGAATTTTAAGAACATATGTTCTAAATAAAGGCAGAGTTATTAGCTACATGCTCAATTAAGGTTTATCATGGCTACCATATTAATTCAGTGTCAGATTTATAAACTGTTTGTTTGGATGCTTAATAACCCACTGGGAGGCCCTTATGTAATCCATCTGCATGATATATTTATGCCTGTTTTATAGGACTGACAATATTATTTTTATCTTAAATAGTAGAGGTTTATAGCTGTTGTACCTTTGTTTCTCTAGCAAATGGCTGGTAAATGTGATTTATTTGATGCTGTGACCCTGATCAGAAACTCAACTCCCAAGTAGAACATTTTTCCAATGAGAAAATTCAGTTTGCTTTAGGACTAACATCTGCTTGAAGATGGAGTTTCCAGAAATGTTATTACGGAAAAAAGGTGAGGGTTGCCTTCATGTCCTGATGGGTCAGCATGCTTAAGAGCCTTCAGGGAGCTTAAAGTAGGAGGGGTAGTATTTAGTCTTCCTTGAGCCATATCGTCTGCTCCTGTGAAGAGGAGGAACCAAGGATGACCCATTTCAAGGAGTTTCAAAGGCCAAGTTTATTCCTGGACACAAGTTCCCCTGACCAGGTTGTCTGGTGGTCCAATGGATGGAGTGCTGGGTCTGGAGTCAGGATGACCTGAGTTCAAATTCAGCCTCTGACACTTACTCGTCCTGTGGCCATAGGCAAGTCATTGAACCTCTTTGCCTTGGTTCCCTCATCATTAAGACGGAGCTCATAATAGCACCTACCTTTCAAAGCTGTCATGGGGATCAAATGAGATATTATTTGTGAAGCATTTAAGATGATGCCTAGTAGGTACTTAATAAGTGTTTGTTTTCTCCCTTTCTTCTTTCCTTCCTCTCTCTATCCTCCCTGCCCTCCCCCCACCCCTAGCTTTTCCCTCAGCCTCTTAGAGAATGGAGATAGGCCATTGTCACTGTCCTCTCTGCTGTTCCCATCTAAGTCCCAGCCTGGATTTCCTTCACCTAAGCTAACAGTCATTCATTGTTCTATCCTGCCGACCCTTACAGCCTCATGTCTCAAGAGCAAGGTGGCGTGGTGAGAAACAACCAGAGTCAAATGAAATCCATTTGGTTAGGAATGTTTTTCTTTTTTTCCCCTTTTTTATGAAAATTCTGAACTTAAGGGAAAAGCTTAAGCACTTACCATGTGCTTAGCACTGTGCTAAGCATTTTACAAACATGATCTCATCTGATCATCAACTTAACCAACACGTAAATGACTATTTCCAGAAACAAGTAGAAGAGGATAAGAGGATTGCACATGAAGCTGCAGATCTCTATTACATACAGCTTGCTTTTCTTTCAAAGGATACCATAAATTCAGCACTATTTTCAAAACCGACCTGCTTGTCTGTTTCCTGTGGATGGTCATTCTGTTCTCTTCTATCCATGTTTTTTTAAAATGGCTCAATGACTAATAGAAATAGAATGCTGGACTCCAAGCCAGAAAGAGCTGGTTCAAATCCTTCCTCAGACGTTAAATTGTGGCGTGATGCTAGGCAAGTCACCTAAGCATTCTCGTCCATACTTTCCTCATCTGTAAAATGTGGGAGTTGGGCTCCATGTCCTCTAGAATCTCTTCCGGCTCTTAACATCTGCTATCCTCTCAAAGAGTACTAGAAAATATCAGTTCCACTTTGAACTTAGAATTTCACTAGGTAGGGTTGGATTGGTTTTTTTTAGTTTCAATTTCCATTTTTTTAAAAGATGACAGAGTTCAGCTAAATAATGTTTTTTTAAAGACCATTTTCATCATGTTGCATTTTTGCAACGATAAGCATCAATCAGTTAAGGCTGTGTAGTTTTGAGAAAAGAAGGCTGTATGGTGACTTGATTGTGATCTTCAAGTGTATGTCAATGGATCAGTGTTACATGTAAACAGAATTCTACAGTCATGTGGTCCTTGCTGTATCAGTGCAGACCACAGACCCATCCGTGCCTTCTCATCCTGTGCAATCCTCATCTACGTCTTTCCAGCAGTCTACCATGGGGGACGCAATTTAATTTAATAGGTATTTACTAAGTGTTTACTGTGTGGTAGGTACTGGGCATAATTCAGTATTTCAGTGGATGTCTTCTAGTGGTATGCTCTAACAGTGTTGATTTCAACCCATTCAACCTTCTCTTGGTCCAAGAATATAAAGTCAAAACATTCTGAAACCTTTTCTCCATTATGAATAATTATTTTTTTTGCCATGCCATGGGCATATGACCTCTGAAGTCACAATGATTGTTTCAAATCAAAAAATGATTAGAATAAGTTTAAACAATGTAGCCATTGAAAAACTGAGAGATTAGATAAGGTGAACACTGAGGTTACTTCATTTCAGTTGTACTTCTTGGCCTAGTACCTATGTACTTTCAAGGTCAGGAGGTGAGGACACTGATAGACCAGTTTTGCTCTAAGACTGTCCACTTGTTACCTTGTGTTCTTGATAAATAACTGAGTCCCCTCCTTTTCTAAGCTTCTGTGTCTTTGATCACTGTTTTGTCACTTTTCATAGATTTTATCATTAGAAATACACTTCAGCCTGCTCATACCTACCATACATTTTTCCATTGTCTTTCTGAGTCACCTGTGAGTCATATTCTTCTGAAGTCCTGGTGTCCTACAAGTCACAACCATCCAGCATCACCAGGAAAAAGGGAATCGTAAACAGATGGATGGTATTTTGTAGCTATAAACAACTTGAGACTATAGAAAGTATTACTAAATTTGATCTTGCCACCCAATTCTGGACCTTGCAAATTGTCCACCTAGGACACTTGTCCAACATATACATTTGTTGTTGTTTAGTCATTTTTCAGTTGTGTCCAACTCTTCGTGGTCCCCTTTTGGGGGTCTTCTTGGCAAACGTACTGGAGTGATTTGCCATTTCCTTCTCCAGCTCATTTTATAGATGAGGAAACTGAGGCAAATAGGGTTAAATGACTTGCCCAGGTTACACAGCTAGAGTCTGAGGCCTGATGTGAACTCAGGAAGAGGAATCTTCCTGACTCCAGGCCTGGCAATCTATCTACTATGCCACTTAGCTGCCCACATACTGGTGGACTAACTCCATGGTTCTGGCAAGAAAGGCTAAGCCAGTGTCTTTTAAGTGGCCATAGATCTCAATGGGGAGAACTCATCTCCCCAACCCCCTGCCCCCAGGTTCCATGCAATCAACACAATGACATCTGCATACAGGAGCATCTGGAGAACTTTTCCACTGATCAAGAATTCTTCCTTTTGCTTGAACCATGCACAGTGAACACTTGTGACATGACAGGTCCACGACACTGGTGAACACCTGGTGAGCATCTGTTTGTCACCTTGTTTGATAGCACTTCATAGCGGATCATTGAACAAAATCAACTCTGCAGCAGCAATCTGTCATGTAATCTATGATCTTAACATATGCAAGGAAGTCTCTTTGTTTGAGGAGAACCTTCAAGGCTGCATTCTGCTTTAAGTGAACAATTTTTATTTTATTGTATTTTTTGGTGAAGAGGAATCAAGAAGCAGTAGATACAACTGAATCCTGTGTGTGTGTGTGTGTGTGTGTGTGTGTGATATGCACATGTATAAATAAATAAATAGATAGATAGATATTATACCTCTCTGTCAAATGCGAAAGGTTTCAATGAGGGGAACGTTGAGTAGTAGTTCCTCATGTCCCCAGAAGGAGCAGAAACGAGCACATGAGAGACAGCACTGTCTGGTGAGCCAGGAGAACTGGGTTCTACTCCAACTGTTAAAGGTTCAGAAGAACTTTCTGGCAGTGCAGGAAGTGAGAATCTGGACCGTGAGGATGTGAGGAAGCCTCTTCCCTATTGCTTTGTTGTTGTTGCTTTTACAAGAAGGATTCTACTGAGATATAATTCCTGAGTGGCCAGAGGCAGGAGGTGGGAAATACTATCCCAGTGTTCCTTACTAGATTTTCTATACAACTAGAGAAATGGATGGAGAAATGCCCAAGACCAAGGAAGGTAGGGGGGTGGGCCATGAGTACTCCTCTCATTGGATGGTGCCATGTTCTTGGGTTGGACCTCTCTGCAGCTGGCCTTATGCTGCTGCTGTCATCAGGGACTGAGAGATTTAACCCTAAGACTGTAGCAGAAGAGGATATTTTTTAGAAGGCAAGCTTCTCCCTCTCCTCAGAAGCAAAAAGAAAAAGTGGTTTACAACCCAGAAGAGATAGGAAGCTATGATACCATGACTAGATAATCTCTCATGTCCCTTTCAGCTTTATATTCTTTGAACCTGTGTGACCTGGAGACTCTGTTTGGGACATTGATGGCATCTGGGGCAGACAGCTTTATACATGTACTTTGGGGACCTTCCTTTCCATCTCCCACTAAGGCTGAAGGATCAGAACTTACCAGACCCTGACTATGGCAAATGCATTCAGAATTCACTTCTTCAATATTCCTGACACATGAAAATCTTCCACAGATGGGTCCAAAGGAGAGGCAGAAGTGATGTATTCTTGTCAGGGTCCAAATGTGCTTTCTTTACAAACAGGCCCAAAATAAAATATCCCAGCTCTCCTCCACCGATCAGCCCTTCAATCTTGCTCCTTAACAATGACAACTACAGAACTGTGACCACAATGCTACTCTCTACTTCCTGTGCTCTGTTCTAAGAATAATTTTGAATCAAGAAGCACCAGCTCCAGGAAGTTGGGATAGATACTGGGGACAACCCTATGCCCAGCAAACCAGAACCAGGGCCTCCTCTGTCTTTTCTTTGTCTACATCAAAAGCATTATAGACTCTTGAGTGCAAAAGAGGCCAGGAGAAAGTTTGCTTCCTTACTCACCTTGACACAGGAGTAGATCACGGAGACAAAGACCACTATGGTCAACAGCAGGAAACACGTCAAGTAGAAAGCCAGCATAAACATGGAGCTGGAAGCAAAGAGAAAGTTGGAAGGATTCCTGGACAATCTGGGAGAAAAAAACTAAGGTTTCCTTCAATAAGGTAGGAAAGGGCAGTTACTCTGGCTTTCAGGAAATAGGTAATTTCCATATCCAGGCTTCTAAAGGGAAGCACCTCTGTAGCCTTGTGGTACATTAATTAGGCTATTCAGAGAGGTTCTATCTAGTATAAAGGGAAGGACATATTACACATTATTAATTTTAAAAGAAGAACTATGGACCACAGCTTTTTTTTTCTGGATCCAGGATTCTGAACTGAAAATGTCCTTGTAGGTAAAAATTTGGGATGATTTCTAAGAGAATTTTGACACCGAGTTTCTCCATTTCCTCTGAATGCACTTTGTGATGATCACTAGGGCTCAAATTCAAACTTGCAAACAGATTCAGAAAATCTCTTCTTCCAAAAAAATGATATTTCTTTCTTAAAATGTACCCGGTGTTCTTGTTAAATTTCCTGATCACTTAGAAGCAGCAAAGGCCTATAAGACTAGGACCTAGGCCCTAGTGTTGAGTAACAGATTTTCAACATTTTAACCATTTTTACTTGATTAATTTTTATTCATACAACCATTCCTTCACTCATAAATGCATTTATTAAGTACCTATTATATGTTATGTACTGTTAGGTATCGGGGATATAGAGACAAAAACAGAATAATTCTTGTCCTAAGAAAGCTTAAATTCTGGGGCGGGGGAGATGGGGAGACACATGATACAGACACATAAGTAAATAAAATATACACAAAGTAAATTAAAAAGTAACAGGAGGGAGCAACCTAATATCAGGGGAATCAGAAAAAGCCTCACAGAGGAGGGGGCATCTGAGCTAAGCCTTGAAGGGATCTGAGGTGAGGAGAGACTGCATAACAGAGATAGCCTATGCAAAGTCAAAGAGGGATGGAATGTTGTACGTGGGGAATGTGGCAAGTAGCCCTGTTTGTCTGGAAAATGGTTGTTTTATTTATTCTTCCCTTAAAATATGTAGAAATATATTTTCTTGACTTCGTAAAAAATTACAAAAATTAATGGATTAAAAAAATTTCAGCAATTTTTGGAAATGTGCTGTACTGTCTCATACTGGCAGTCTTTGGTGATGGGGTGGGGGAGAAGAGGAGACTCTGCTGGCATCTGTCCATGGTGCTAGGATACGGACTAGAGACCCACATATCTGTGGGGAAGAGTGAGGATCTGCTAAATCCATCCCCTCCCATTGTCTCCTAATTCCTATGACAAGTGAAAATAATATTTCATCTTCCTTGTTCCAAGTCCAATTTCTAAGAAATCCTATTTCCATTTTTTTTCCACTTCAATCACAACCTTTCAACAGGAAATAGCCTTTGGGTTAGAGCTCTCCACACCTCTCTCCTTCCTGTCCCTTTCAAAGGGAAATCACAACTATAGATGATAGATACCAGCCTGCCTAAGCCTGGGGGGAATCCCCAGGGAGGGAAAATAATGGTAGCAAGTGCATTTCATTTTTGAATTGTCAGTCTCTCCACATATGGTGAACAAAAATAAACAAAAAACCACACCTTTAAAGTTTTCTGAAATTTCTTTGCTTTCAATAACAGAAGATTGGGCCCAGGGAAGTTAAGTATTGTTTGCTAGATTAAAGGAAAATGAAAGCCTCGCTGAGAAAGGGAATGCTCAGCAGCTATTTAAACCAGGTATTTGTTCCAACCTCCTCCAAGTGCCTGCACTTAACTGTCTCAAACCAACGAAGGGAAAAAAGAAATTCTTTAAACAGGGAAGAAACACTTTTGAAAGTAGATATTTAAGCTTCCCTAGAGGGGAGATTTGTGAGAGAATAACTTCAGTCAATTCTAGTGCCACAAGCTGCTGCCAGAGGATAAAATGACATCAGCTCCACTTGGAAACTGAGGCAGCCCAATGCATCGATCTTTGTTACTGCAGAAGCAGATAAAGGTTTTTGGAGTAATTAATGATGTGCAAGTATACACAAAAGGGGGGACTTCATATGCATATACAATGTGAGGTTCTGACTTATATTACAATAACTTATTTCCTTTTAACATTTCTGATAGCAGTAGTGACTTCATTACAGTATAGACAAATATGGAAGCAGTGAACCACTACACAAGTGGATGTCCCGTTAATGACCTGGATGAATGTTTAGTGTGACTAAATGTGAATAAAGGGCCTGGCATTTAAACTTACATACCACATCTCAGACATGAGTCAGTGTTTTCCCCTTTTAAAGAATCCGCTACATTGAGAAACCTTACACTTAACTCCATGACCCATGACCATGACTCTACTAGGATCATAGACTTAGAGCTGGAAGGGACTTTAGAGGTCATTAAGTCCAACCCCCTCGTTCTGTAGATGAGAAAACTGAGGTCCAGAGAAATGAAGCCACTTGTCCTGGGTCACAAAGCTAGTAAATGTCTGAGGCAGGATTCAAATTCAGGTCTCCAGAGTCCAACAGGAGCCCATAGCTGTCATATGATGACATCATAGAGTAAATCTTGTTTCTGGACCTAAACTTTGCTTTGTTGGTTAGAGAAACAAGTGTACCTACCCTTCTGAGGCCAGGGATGCTTGCAATTATGAAGAGTAGGGCAGAGGAAGTACTCACTGTGGCATGATGGTGATCTGGACAAAGCAGATGAAGAGGAAGACGAGGGAGGCACAGGCCACGTAGGCACCGAAGCGGTCATCCACCTGCTTGGAGTACTGAGAGGAGGAGAGGGAGAGGTTTGGAATCAGTCAGCACCGAGTGAATGATTCCTTCCGACAAGCCCCTCTTGGGCCACATCAGTTTACACTGCCAGAGTAAATACCCTGCCAACACCACTAGATGGGGATAAACCAACCAGGATTGGTGAAGAGGTCTCAGAGGGGGATAAACCAACCCAGACTGGTGAAAAGGTCTGGGAGGGGGATAAACCAACCCAGACTGGTGAAGAGGCTGGGAGGGGAGAGGAAGAAGAGTTCTTCCCAAATAATTTAGAATTTAAAATGCTTATTAGTTTGGTAAGCCCTGAAGGCAGAGTCTGTCTAATGCCCATTCTGTAACTTACTCTACCCACAAGTAGAAAGTTAATGAATCAAAGGAGTAAAATTATATAATGGAGGGTATACCTCCAGTGTGACCTTTGACAAGGTATTTCATTTCTGAATCTCAATTTCTCCATCCATAAAATGAGCCTGTTAAACCAGGTTTCTCAGTAAGGTCCCTTTTGGTTCTAATATTCTCTTCACATTATTAGTACCATCTCTGGGAGATGCAATGTGGCACAGCTGGGAGAGAGCTAGCCTCTGAGGCAGGAAGACCCACATTCAAGGCCATTCTCTTACAGTAATGGCTGGGTGACACTGGACAAATCACTTAACACCTCAGTGCCTCCCAAGCAACTCTCCAAGGCCATAAGCTGTACTGTAGATGCACTTGGGTAGAGAGTTTTCTCACTGGAAATTTCATACACCAATAAAATCATAGTCTGGGGCCAAAAAATTATGACTGAGAATTATCTTGGCTCAGATTTGAGCCTTTTGCCTTCCCTGTAGCTCTAGACCACACTAGCCCCTTGTTCAGTTTTCCTCTCCTCTCTCACTGTGGCCTACCTGTAGCTAAAAAGAACATGACACATGCAGATTTAGAAAAATCTCCATCCCAAACGTGCATGTGGATTATTTGTGCCTGACCTGTGGTAGAACCTTCTGAATTTATGTTGGTTTGATCAACCAGTCACACACACTGTATGTTGACCCCCTACATCGTGATGCCATTTTGGTCCTCTTCAAGTACAAACGACAACAATGACCCCTGGGCCCCACACAGGACTCACTGGGGACCTCGGGACATATGCATGTACCAGGAAGAGAAGGATAGTCCTCAAGCTCAAGTGTTTGAAGAATATTAACCAGAGGATTTCTGACTTCTCCCTCTCAGAGAGCACTTTGTTCTCTAACAGTCACATGAGAGCAAAACAAAACAAACTCCTGGACAGGAAGAACCAGGAGCAGTGTAAGCTCATGACAGTGACAATCCACAGGGCTGCAAAAGCCTTTTCTCCCAGAGCCCATTCTCCTCCGCTCATTTGTTTTCTCCAGCCAACTCCTGGTGATCTGCATGAATAAGGCTAATTCCTATTTTTAGTCACTGCCCCTCTCTGGTCTAAACCGTCTCATCTTTAAAATACAGGAATTGAATTAGATGATCCCTGATGTCCCTTCCAGTTCTAATACTCTGGGATTCTATGATTAATCATAAAAATTTACATGGCACTTGACCTTTTCAAAGCACTTTCAAAAGCTGTCATCTAATTAGATCTTTACCACAACCCTGTGATGTAGGGAGAATAGGTATTTTGCCCAATTTACAGATGAAACAACGGAGGTCAGAAGAGGCTAAGTGACTTCTCCCCAAATAGAGCTAATGGGCTAGACTAGTCAGAAATAGAACCCAGGCCTCCACCTTCCTAGACCAGGCTCTTTCCATTTTTATCAACTGGCTATTGCTGCAGGCTAAGCTAATGGTGTAGAACTCTTGGCACATAGAATCCCAAACAATGGATAATCCAGAAGTAATTTGTTTTGGCACTGGGAAGCATAAAGGTTTTTCCAAAGTAGATCTATCTTCCTAATTAAGTACTCCTCAGTTGAACACTGAAGTGAGTTTACATTCCTGGGTGCATACCAGCTCACAAGGGGAGGCCATTTGGTGTTGTAGAAAGAACGTGGGATAGGAGTCAGGAAACCTGGGCTTTGGTCCTGGCTCTGCCACTACGTATCTTTGGATCTGTGAACTCCACTTCTCTGGGGTCTCAGTTTCTTCAACTACAAAAATGAAAGGCATAGAACAGATGGCCTCTCAGGTCCCTTGTATCTCTCTTGTTCTATTATTGTACTTAGCCAGAAGAATGTTGGGTGGTACAATTCCTTAATAACATAATATCTAACAAATAAAGCCTATAAAATTCCTCTTATATTCTCCAATTTTTGGCTGTCCCTATTTCACAGGTGGAAAAACTGAGGTCAAGAAAAGGGACCTCACCTACTTTACCTGAATTTTTCTCCAGAGATTTAATACTTAAAGTCAGTGACTAGTAGTAAACTAGTTAGTGTTCAGGCTGAGGAGAGGAATTCATGCTTGGGTTTTGAGCTCTACCCCCCTGGAACTGGTTCCCCCACCCCAAATCCCATTGTCTACCCAGGACTAGGTTACCTTTTTCTCTAAGTCAGGCTCTCTGAAAGTTAAGAGGAACTTCCGAACGTGTTCTGACCTCAGTCGATCAATGCTTCTCGCATCAATAGCCCGACCCAGGAACTCATCCACCTCATCCTCGGGGTTCAAGTTTTCTTGGGTGTTCCTGGGGGGAAAGGGGCACAGACCCAAGACAGATACACCACCCAGGGAGAAGTTACATTAGTGGGAACATGTGCTCTTGTTTCTGGACCAAGTCCTGGAGATGAAGCATGGGGGAGGGAAGGTGAGGCAGAGCAAGGCAGTGAGGTCAAGTTCAAATAGAAACAGGGGCCATTAGGTCATACACGAGTCCCCAAGGGAATGCATATTGTCTTAGAAAAACACATATTAATATCATCTATGTTTTATTGCATTTTATTTACTTTTAATTTTAGTTATTTAAAAAAAATGAAAGAAAATTTAACTTTTAAAAAATATTTTAATTATTTGTGAAAATATTTCCCAGTTATATTTTAATCTGATTCAGGGAGGATTGAGGGTCACATGAGAGTGTTTGACACCTCTGGAATGGACTGTACTTTTATGAAGACAATGGAAACTTGAAGGGTGTGTAATACCAAAATCACAGCCATCCCCTAACTGACTATTATCACAGGGGAAGGTAGAGGGGAAGAAGCACAGGCTACTGAAATCCTTAGAAAATCCAAACCTGTCATTTTTTCACCCATACAGGTTGTGTCTCACATAAGGGCAACCTGACAGGCATTAATCAGAACCTTGAAAAGCAAATAACTTTAAGGATGGTCATTCCCATCACAAAAGGTTCAGTCACTTTACAAAAAAGGTCTCACTGTAGATTTCCTTTGACCAGATAGCTTCCTGGGTCTGCCTGGTAACTCAATTTACAAAAATCTGACTTCTGTGCAACTTTTAAATGAACAAGTCCATCTTCCTAAAGTAAGCGACACTTGTAATCTGTAACCCTCACCATACAGTCAACCCTTCAGCCTGTTTAGGGGGAGAAGGGAAAGAAGTAGGAGGGTGGGAGTGGTTCAGATGAACTGAAGGGAAAAGGGGACTGAAGCCAGGAACTGAGAAAAAGGAGCAAAACTCAACCAGTTTCTTGTTTTCCAACCACAAACTGTACACTGACGGTTTTTTTGTAGCCCAAGGCTATAGCTCTTCAGAGCTCAGTTTCAGTGACCAAATTACCCAAACCTTTGCCAGGAACTGAATGCCATCTTTCCCCCACTTGCTAATTCTTCCTCATTTTCTGTTCCCCGCCCCAGAGCATCACATCATTTATATTCTCCAGCAGCAAAAGACTTTGAGTCTCAATGCCCAATCAAATAAGTCCTGTTCCCCCAAAATAGGGATGTTTAGTATGTCCGGTAGTTTCCCTGAAGGAGAGTCAGGACCTTCCAGTAATTTCTTGTTGCCAAGGGGAAGGAGCTTAGCCAACTCTCTGAGGAGGAGATGAAATGGGCTGCATTCTCAGTGGGGGTCCCCATCACTCTAAGGGTGGAGAGATGGTCACATGTTGGAGAGGTTATAAAACACATTTGTCAATTAGGTAGAAGTCAGACTGCAGGGGAGGGAAGGGGAAGAGTTGGGATCTTAACCTAGAGACTTGTTAAAAAAAACTTCTTTTTAAAATTTTTATAAGTATTTCAACATGGTTGGTTGCCTTTGTCATCCTTTGCATTTTATGAGTTAAAAAAATCAAACCATCATCCTGAGAAGTCAATAGGGTTTTCCCTGACTGCCAAAGAGATCCATAACACAAAAAAGAGTAATAAACCCTGACTGATGTCATTACCACTTGGTGATTCCATAAACATTGCTTTCTAGAATAATCTAACTAGAAGGGGCTGGAATGAGCTGATAGGGCTGGCTGTTTGGAAAGCTGAGCTGAATGTGGCTTGACCCTTGACTGGCCTTTTTAAGGGCATTTCTTTACCTCCTATATAGGTTACTTTTCCTTATCCCCATCCCCCATTCTTAGCTATCCTTTTCATCCCATATTGGAAAGGGCACTCTGAAATCAGAGGACCCGGGTTCCAATGCTGATTCCAAAACTTTCTACCTGTATGACCTTGGAGAGTCTCTTGAACCTACCCAGGCCTCTGTTTCCTTAACTGTAATACGAGGAAATTGGACCAGACCATCTCTGAGGTCCTTCTGGCTCCAGTCCTATGATCCTCAAGACCCTCTGATGCACCCTTCATCAGTCATGGATTGGACAGGCCTCTCCCTGCTAGGATTCTCAGATCAGCTATTTTTCTTAACCCTGTTCAGCCCCAGGTCACATACTGGGTAGAGAGAAGGAAGACCCACTTAAGAACACAAGGTGAATCTATCCTAATACAAGTACTTCACCAAATCCTAGAGTCCTGCTGGGCCCTTTAAACTGGGACAAGGAGTTGACCAGAAATTGAAAGGAGGGCACACCATTACATTATTCACAAGAAGAGGAGTTTCCTCTATTCAGCATTGCCAGATATCCTGGATAAAAATTTGGTAGAAAGAACATTTAACTCATTGAGGTTCCTCTTCTATAAAATGAGGAATGAACCCCAAGGCTTGAGTAGTCCCTTGGCTTCACAATTCTCTTTGAATGCCCTGTTTTGATCATTTCGGGACACCTCACGGTCTTGCGTTTGGGCCTGATCAAATACCAGCACTAAATAGTACCAATCAATACTTCCTCTCTTCCAGGTTTTCATATAAGGATGCTCCTTTATTCTTCTAACATAAAGCCTGTTCATCCTAGCTGTGATGAGAGATTGTTGGGGTTTGAGACTGGCCCTCGTGTGGGTCACCTGGAAGGAGGTATTTGGCAATAACAGACTGCACTGGAAGAAAAGAGGTTGGAGGTGTACACCTTTTGACACAAGTGATGGACTCAAATGGCAGTATGACCCATATGGTTTTTGGACATGGTCAAATGGGAATTTGTTTTGCTTGATTATGTATATTTGTTTTAATGGCTTATTTGTTTCCTTGCGGGGGAGGTGGATAGGTGGGAAGAAGAAAAACCAAATCCTTGCCATTTTTTTTTAATCAATTGGAGTTAAGTGACTTGGCTAGGGTCACACAAGTAATCTCTGAGACTAAATTTGAACTCGGGTGCCCCTGACTCCAAGGTCACTGCTTTATCCACCTAGCTGCCCCCAATACTTGACAATTTCAAAAAAAGTTTATAAGAAGAAAGAAAAGGGGCTGGTTGCATACGTGCTGCTTTATACTCCTTAGTTCTGTTTTCCTTCTATGACTGAATACTGTCCTAGAGGTGCTATATTCCCAGTGTGGATTTTGTCTGGGGGGGGAGGGGACACAGAGGGAAACCTCTGACTTCATCTGAGTTGAAGAACTCTTGGTGTGGAAAATCTCTCCACTGATGCAGACCTGTAACATTTTGGTCATTTATAATCTTAGAGAGTTTCCTGGGAACACTGAAAAGTCTTGCCAATGGTCACACAACTAGTATGTGTCAGAGGCAGGACTCGAACCCTGATCTTCCTGACTCTACCTACTACTCAACACCTTTGTTCTCTCTACACACTGCTCGTTGGCAATTTCACCTGCACAATTCAGTTCAACAATCACTTATTAAGTCATGGTATTGGCTTCTAGGCAGATGATTCCCAAATCTTCATCTTGGACTTCCAGCTCTATCCTGGACTCTGATTCCACATTTTCAACTATTTGCTCGCTTTCTCTACTTAGCTGTCCTAAAATTTTAAATTTAGGGATAGAGATAGAGACTATGGACAACTGGAAGGTTCAGTAGATAGAGCACCAGGCCAGAAGACAAGAAGACTCATCTCCTTGAGTTCAAATCTGGCCTGAGACAGCCCTGTTTACCTCAGTTTCCTCATCTGTCAAATGAGCTGGAGAAGGAAATGGCAAACCATAGCAGCATCTTTGCCAAGAAAACCCTAAATGGAATCATGAAGAGTCAGACATGATTGAAAATGACTGAACTGTTGTTCAAGAGAACGAGACTAAACCAACAGGGACTACCTAAGTGAGGAAACTCCCTTGACTGAAATTGTCCTGATTAGAACATTAGATTAACTGACTCACCCTGGCCAGTAGGTATCAGAGGCAGAAAATGAACTCGAATCCCAAAGCCCAGCTTTATCCATTAGGTTTCTTATCTTTAACTTAATATATCTAAAATTGATATCCTCATCTTTACCCCAAAACCTGCCTCTTCCTCACATTTCCTTATTTCTCATGATGTCACCATCCTTCCAGTCACCTGGTATCCATTCTTTATCTCCTCTCCTTCCATATGTGATCAAGTGACAAAGCTTGGTCCCATCGCTCAGAGCTCTTGCCTTTCTGTTTCTGCTCTAGTTACCACCCTTGGGCTATTATAAGAGCCTCCTGTCTCCATTTCTTCCTCAAGTTTTTCCCTCTCCAATTTACCCTATTGCAGCAGCCAAGGTTATCTTTCTAATCCACATGTTTGATGGCGCCATCCCCTCCATCTTATCTCTTGCCCTGGACTGTTTACTGAATAGAATATGGATTTTTTAGCCTGGTCTCAAACTTGCTTCAGTCTAACTTTCCAGTTCTATTTATCATAAGATCATAGCTCAGGAACTGAAAGGGACGTCAGAGGTCATCTGGTCTAACCCCCTCAATCTACAGATGAGGAAACTGAGATTCAGGGAAACAAAGTGACTTGCCCATGGTCATAAAGTATTAAATGTCAAGATTTGAACCTATTACTTCCGAATTTAGTGCTGGTGCTCTTTTGACTTCATGCCTATATGTGGAATAATATTATAATAATTAATAATAATAATAAATAGCATTTACACGATGCTTAAGGTTTGCAAAGTGTTTTACAAATATTATATTATTTTATTACAATAATCCTGGGAGGTGGTGCTATCATCATCCCCATTTGATGGATAAGAAAGCTGAGGTTGAGAGAATGAAGTGACCTGTCCAGAGTCACATAGCTAGTAAGTGTCTGAAGCTGGAACTCAACTCAAAATTCCCTGACTCCAAGTCTAATGCTCTATTTACTCTAGCACCCAGCTGCCTTTTTCCTCCAAGGGCCACTCTCATGCCATCTTTTCCATAAAACTTTCTCCATTTCTCCACGTTGACCATGACTAGCAGTGGTCTTCCTCTTCAAAGCTCTCAGGACAGTCTAACCTCCTCCATGCTCTTAATCCTATTCTAACTTATTTCCCAGGAATTTGTGTACATGATTCTACTAGACTGTAAGTCCCTTCAGGGCAGGGGTTATCATTTTTAAAAATGTATTTTTTATTGTGAACTTAAAAATCATCAACAAATATAAACTTGGCAATACACAAAAAAGGAAAACATGCAATTGCATATGAAATCATAAAGTTGTATTACATGCCATCTGTTCTTTAACAAGTAACACAATTGCCCTGTTCATGTGTCCCTTATGAACTTTTTTGTGTGTATTTTTAAAATATTTTATTGATTTAAAAAATTTATTTCTTTTCTCTTTTTGCATTGAGACTGCCATTTTTCATTTTTGTATCCCCAGGATCAGCACAAAGCCTTACTTGCAAACAGTAGTTGATGAATTCTTTAATATTTCACCAGGCTGTAATTTTCTCTGTAACTGTACTCCCTCTATTGACACAGATCCTAACGGCTCTATATCAATATTCCAGACTAGCATCATGCATGGAACATTGTACTTGGAGTCAGAAAGACCTGGGCTCAAATCCTGCCTTAGATATTTACTAGTTGTGCGGCTCTGGGCAAACCACTCAGCCTCTCTGTGCTACATTTACTCATCTGTGAAATGAGAGGTGGACTGGATGTCCTCTAAGGGGCCTCCCATGTCTAGATCTATGCCCCTATGTACTATTTCCACTGAAATATTCATAACCCTGCAGCTAATAATGAGAGTCTCTGTGCTTCAGCTAGCCACTTGATGAAAGATCTGCAATCCATCACTAGACTCATACTCAAAGATTTTCTAGGTTGGTAGGAACTGCCAGGGTTTATGCTCGGCTAGTTGAACTCAGGGGCACTTTCATGCCTCAATAAAGCACCACAGTGGGACTTTAGGGGTTGAATAAATGTCTTTTAGGTTGAATTAAATGGGAGATGGAGACTTCAGCCAAAAAAAGGGAACAGCATTAACCCTGTGGGCAATTATGCAAAGCCATGGTATCTGAAGGTATTGCTAACATATCTAAAGTTGTAATTCTAGGACAGACACTAATTTATGGGGGAATATATGAATCATAAGGCACAAAATTTGAGCTGGAGAGGTCATAGTGATCATCTGTTGGGAAAGAAAATTTACCTCCTTCTGAATTGTTAGTTAAAGACCAAGGAGATATTAATTGGCTAAATATATTAAAGGCCAGAACTTAACATTTAATATTATTAATTCATTTAATATAATAATCATTATATAATAATTAAATAAGACATAATATTATTAAAATAATAATTAATTTAATATAATAATAAATTGATATCTTAATATTAATAGAAATGTCAAAGATATGACTGGAACAGGAGTTCTTAACCTGGAGTCCATAAATCTGTTTTGAAAAAGTTTTGATAATGGAATTTCGATAATTGATCTCCTTCATAATCCTGTGTATTTTATTTTATGCCTTTAAAAACACTATTCAGAGAAGGAGTCCATAACCCAAATGAGCTAGAATCACAGCTAGAGAATTGTACTCATCCCTTCTTGGAAGTTGAGTGGATACTGGGCAATAGGAAGTCTTTTCTTCCTTGGGGATACAATCCAGGCTACTTCTTTCCTCCCAGCTGTCTGCCACTTTCTTTTTACTTCCCACTCAGCCAGAAGACCACGTGTAGGCAAGGATATGAATTAGGATTTAAATTTGAAACAAGATCCAGCATTGCTGATGTACACATTCAAAACACAGACCTCCCTAGAAAGACCCACTCCTCCCCCTGCCCTTGAACAGAATTTTAAATAGTCACTAAAGTCTGAAGAGTCAGGAATGCAAACCTCCCTTAAGGAGCAAAGGGATATACATGTTTAGGGGTCTTGAGGCCAAATGTTTTGTGGGGGAAGGGAGACGAATAGGAGCACGGCAGTTGCCTCGGCCCTCAGATGTCCTGCTGAGTGACTTAGCATAAGAGATGCATTTGGCCACTTCTAAGGGGTATGTTCCAGCGTGCTAAGATCTGTCTTTTCTCTGATCCTGTACATAGGCTCCCTGAAGGCTCATCTGAGATAACAGAGGGTAGGAAGAGAGTGTAAGTAGGAAAAGTCTTTCCTTGTGGAATTTTGGCAGTGGGGGGACAGTCATGGGACAGCTTAGAAGCGCTCCTGAGACTAGGATAAGAGAGGCAAAGAAAGTCATATTACTCACTTGTCCTTGGGGTCTTCAAAACCCTAAAAAAAGAGAAAGACAGAAGTGTAAGAACAAACCAAAGTAAGCAACAAAGGTACTGTGATGGGAGTGGGCACCAGTCTTCTGGTCTGCTTCTCTTTCTAGAAGCTTCACTAACAATGGATAGGGGGGCACAATAAAGATATAGACAGGAGGCAATTGTAATTTTGAAATAAAAATCATCAAATAAAAAAATCATTAAAAATGGATGGTATGGGGGCAGCCAGGTGGTACAGTGCTGATAGAGGACCAGCCCTGGAATCAGGAAGACCTGAGTTCAAATCTCTCCTCAGTACCACATCACACCTGTCAGATTGGCAAACATGACAGAACAGGAAGATGATAAATGTGGGAGAGTTGGAACACTAATACACTGTTGGTGGAGCTGTGAGCTCATCCAACCATTCTGGAGAGCGATTTGGAACTATGCCCAAAGGGCTACAAAAACATGCATACCCTTTGACCCAGCAATATCACTTCTAGGTCTGTATCCCCAAGAGATCATAAAAATGGGAAAGGGTCCCACATGTATAAAAATATTTATAGCAGCTCTCTTTGTGGTGGCCAAAAACTGGAAATCAAGGGGATGCCCATCAGTTGGGGAATGGCTGAATAAATTATGGTATATGAATGTAATGGAATACTATTGTGCTATAAGAAATGATGAACAGGAAGACTTCAGAGAGGCCTGGAAGGACTTATATGAACTGCTGCTGAGTGAAAGGAGCAGAACCAGGAGAACTTTGTGCACAGCAACGACCACAGTGTGCGAGAGTTTTTCTGGTAGACTCAGGACTTCATTGCAATGCAAGGACTTAAAAAAATTCCCAGTGGTCTTCTAAGGCAAAATGCCTTCCACATCCAGAGAAAGAACTATGGAATTCATTCACAGAATGTAGCAGATCATTGTGTGCATGTGTGTGTGTGTGTATGTGTGTATATGTGTGTGTGTGTGTGTGTGTGTGTGTATTGTGTGTGTATTGCGTTTTGGCTTGTTAGATGATTCCTCCCACTCATTTTAATTCTTAAACACAGCATGACTATAGTGAACATGTATTTAATAGGAATGTATGTGTAGAACCTATACAAAATTGTATGCCATCTTGGGGAGGGAGAGGGGAGAGATGAAAAATAATAATCTAAATTATATGGTAGTTATTGTAGAACACTGAAAATTAATAAAATTAATTTTAAAAAATCTGTCCTCAGACATTTACTAGCTGTGTGACCCTGGGCAAGTCACTTAATTCTAACTGCCTCAAACCGCCCCCCCCCCAAACAATGATACATTTTGAAGAAGAAAGGAAGAAGGAAAATGAGAAATGAGGAAAAGAGAAGGAAAAGGAAGAGAAAGAGAAAAAAGAGGAGAAAGGAGAATGAGAACAGGGAAAGGAGGAGATTGGAAAAGGAGGAGATTAGAAAAGGAGAACTAGTGTGGCTGCTGTGGGATGTGGGGTTGGGGAGAGGAGAATCAGGCTAATGTTCCCTGTTGACACATCATCTATCACGAAATTTTATGCCTATGTAACTATGTAATTCTGTGTAACTACCTTTGGCAAGAAGAGCTGCCCTGCATCTGCCCACATTTCCTGGTACAACTATCCTCTTATTGAACAGAATTTAATTTCCAGCCAGTTCAGGTCCCAGCTCCTGTGCCTCAAAAGCCCACCTTCTATTTCTCCAGATGGGCACTCAAGTCCCCATTTTCTGTTACTGGTGAAGATGTGTGAAGGGAAATCTTCCTTGAGACCCTTTGAAGACTGTAACCCTAGCTACTTGCAGCAACTTTCTTGAATTATCAAAGAGGAGTTGCCCTCCCAGTGCTTATGAAACAGTGAGACTGAATGGAACGATGCACTGGAAAAATTATTAAATCTGGAGCCAGCAGGACCTGAGTTCAAATCCTGGTTCTGCTTATTACCTTCGTGACTTTGAACAAATCCTTAAGCTTCTCTGGACTTCTCTCAGTTCCAGAAAGGATTGGACTGAATGATTTCTAGGGTCCTGTCTAGCTCAAATTCCTATACTCTCATGATGAACAAACCTATTAAAGATTCAACAAATGGCCAGAATCTGACTCTGTCCTTCTGTCCCTCTGTCTCTGTCTCTCTCAGTATGACTTGTCCTTACTGATTTCTAAACTTGGAGCTGTATTTGCCCTCAGTTCACAAGATCTGGATCAAATCACTTGGCTGATATGAAAAGAGGTTGGGCCAAGAGGTGATAGTTCCATTCTGGAGGCATTGGGGAAGAGGAAGAGAGATCCAGAAGGTAGCAGAGAAGCCTGAGGAAATGGAGGCTGCTTGAAGCAAAATTCAAGTCCAAATAATTATTAGAAGACTCAGGTTGCTTAGAAAACTTAATAAAACCTTTTTTAAAGTTCACTACAGCAGCTGAAGACCAGCTGTTCAACATCATCTCCACCAAACAGGTTCTCTGCAGTCACAGCCAGAAGGATTTAAGTCTGTTTCTGTGCAGATCTGTTACAGACTGAGTTGGAAGGGACCCGAAAGATCACATTCAACCCCTTCATTCCATAGATGGGGTAAACTGAGAACCAGAGGAATAGTCATAGGTGCCTTAAAAGAGATGAATTTCTGCTGTTCTTTAGTTGTTTTTCAGTTGTATCTGAGTCTTCATGACACCTTTTGGGGTTTTCTTGGCAAAGATACTGGAATGATTTGCCATTTCCTTCTCCAGATCATTTGAGAGATGAGAAAACTGAAGCAAATGGGGCTAAATGACTTGCCCAGGGTCACATAGCGTGTAAGTGTCTGAAACTTATTTCAAATCCAAGCTCCCAAATGTGAGCCTCAACACCCGTCTTTACCAGTCCTTCGTTCTCTTCCCTGCCCCCTGCCCCATAAATACACACCCTTTCTCATCTCCACAGACTAACTACTCCATTCTCAGGCCTACATGATCTCTCTCTTTCTTCACCTCTAAGCCTCGGTTCAGGACTTTCCTCTAGCCCGAAATATCCTCTCCCTTCTCTCCTATCAGATGGGGAGATCCCTCAGATTAGAGGCCACAGCTCCTGCTTTCTCCCACAGGACTCAGGAGTCCTACAATAATGACGTCCTCATTAAAAGTGCAAAACTAAGTCACCTTCCCTCCCCCATGCCCATAAGGAGGGCCCTTTCCAAATGCTCATGGGAACCTCTGTGATGGAAGCTCTAAGTAGCTTCACTCTTGGACAGAGAAAGGACAGGGATTCTCACGGCCCTTATACTGACCACCAGTCCTCTTCCTCTGCACAGACCAGGACCATCAGATTCTGGGTAACTTTTTTTTTGAGGCAATCAGGGTTAACCGACTTGCCCAGGGTCACACAGCTGGTAAGTGTCTGAGGTCATATTTGAACTCAGGTCCTCCTGACTCTAAGGCTGGTGTTCTATCCACTGCGCCATCTAGTTGCCCCCAGATTCTGGGTAATTTTAAGCTTCTATTTCAGGTTAATTTCCCCACCTATCACAGAGTTGCTCCCCAAAAGATCACAACAAACCCTTGTGAGCCATACTCAGGATGTTCAACCCAGAACGAGACAGCCTTAGGCCCTGCTTCACCAAAGGCTCTTCACCAGAGCTGAAAACAGTTTATGGAAAATTCTCATTCTAATTACATAGTGGCTCAATTAGGCTCTCCAGAGAGCCAACACTAAGAGGCAGTCGAGTGAAGCCCAGCCCCATGCCAACAGAATGGCAGCATCATAGAGCTGATACATCTTCTGCCTAGGAATGTGTCAGGAGAGGATGATGGCAGTGGAAGGATGAGGAGGAACTGAAGAGTGAGTTGGGGGGGGTGGTGGTTGTAGAAGAATCAAAGGAGAGGAAAGGGGGGAGGAGGGGAGAGAGGAGAGAGAGAGAGAGAGAGAGAGAGAGAGAGAGAGAGAGAGAGAGAGAGAGAGAGAGAGAGAGAGAGAGAGCAGGGAAGAGACAAGGTGCACAGAAGATGGCAGGGGCAGGGGATGTAGCAGAGAAGGGATGATGGGAAGGAAAGTGAGAGAAAAAGCAGGGAAGGGCAGAGGTAAATGGGAGAGAGAAGGTGGGGAGGGAAGAGAGGGGAAAACAGGATAGAGATGAAGGAAGGGAAGAAACAGAATAAAGGAGAATTAGAAGAGGAGGAGAGACAAACTAAAGAGGGAGTAAAAAGGAAGAGAAAATCAGGGCAAAGGGAAGAAAAGTAAAGGAAAGAGAATAAAGAGCAGCACAGAAAAGAAATTCTGCATTTTTGAAAGATGTTTTGCATGTCTCCCCTCTGTTGAGAGAGAGGTAGGAGACCACACTGGGGAGCAATTTTCCTTTGCCATTTTCCTTGGTTTCAAGGGAGGTTTTGGAGTGTGTGTGCGTGTGTGTGTATGTGTGCACATGTATACTGCATATGTAGGTATATGCCTGTGTGTACATTGTGTACTACTTGTGTGCATGTATGTGTGTGTTGTGGACACATGCTCACACAAGCACACCTGGGAACTGGAGTTAGCGTATCAGGAAATGGCATCAATTTTTAAAAGTTATATTTTCATATGAATTAAGATGCTTGTTATTCTCCATTATTAAAGAAGTCAGTCTCTCAAGAAGAAGACGAATGAAGGGATGGAAGGGGACATGACACTTGGGGATGGGTCTGCTAGGTAACTGCAGTCAAGGTGTCATAACCAACACGTCCACTGGGGCGTCTTTGGATCATCCCTTTAGATCCCCAGTCTCTACTGTCCACATCAGCAAATTTTTAAGATTTTAGGATTCAACCGCCTCTCCAGGGTATAAAGAGTCATCTTCTCAGGCACTGAGCTCTCCTGTCCCTCTCTCTGTCTTGTTTTAATCCCTCCTGCTGCAGTTTAAACCCCTTTGGCATCATCTGACTCTAACTGAGCTCCCTGCCTAATTCCTCAACACTGGGCCTGTATAAACATAAAGGTAGGACAACCCTTCACTCTCACACCTTCCTTGCTCACTTGTTCTTAGGGTGAGCGGGGCCTTCACTGACAGAAGCCTTGATTATCCCCCTGAACAAAGGAAATGAATCTGAAAAACCAAGCTTTCTTAAAGGAAAAAAGATCTCATTATAATTCCTCTTCCTCCATATCCCACCCCCCTTCTATTTTTACTTCCATCCCTTTCTTTTCTTTCTCCTTTCTTCTCCAGTTTTCACCATAGGGATCTTGGCATATCCATTTCATCTTGCCCCTCTGAATGGACAAGCCCCTGGTGTGTGATGTACAGTGATTCCCCCAGCCCCAAAGTGGTGGGGTGCTCTTGAAACAGGCTTCAGAACCCAGTAAATAAATCCCCTTTGGCTTCTGCTTTTTTCAAGCCTCCCCTCCCCCTTCCACACTGAGGGAGAGCTGAGGCTGATTAGGGACTTTCCAAAGCATAGGAAGCTTTGGGGAGCTTTACAATGACAGTTTCTAGGCAGTAGTGGTGCTCAGGAGAAATTTCAGTTGCCTGGGAAATGCAGCAGACACAGGCAACACCTGGCACGTTTCTCTCCACCAGACTGGAGGTGAAAGCCCTCACCACATGCCAAATGCTGCCAACAAACAGCTGGAGGCTTTGACAGGTCCCAGATCCCAGCCTAAGCCTGGTAGGGTGAGCTCTGCAAAGGGCGAGGAGATGGTCAGGAGTGGGATGCAGCCATGTGACTGGATGGCAAAAGCCGTCAGTCTGGAATCAGAAGCTGGTTCTGGGCTTGGCTACCGTAAGCTAGATGGCTGAGTAGTTGTCTCTCTCTGGGGCTCTGTTTCTTCTCTGCCACTTGGTGGTACAATGGCTAGAGCAGGGATGGGGCATTGAGCCTAGAGTCAGAAAGACATGAGTTCAAATCTGGCCTCTGACACTTGCTAGCTGTGTGACCCTGGGCAGGTCACTTCACCCTGTTTGCCTCAGTTTCTTTATAAAATGAGCTGGAGAAGGAAATGACAAATCGCTTCAGTATGTTTACCAAGAAAACTCCAAATTGGGTCACAAAGAATCTGACAGAACTGAAAAACGACTCACCACCACCATCTACTCTGTGCCTAGCACTGTGCTTCCTTAACTATGAAATGGGAATCATAACAATGCCTACTTCACAGGGTTGTTGTGAAGATCAAATGGGTTAATGTTTGTAAAGCATTTAGAACAGTGTCTGGCGCAGAGCAGGCATGCAGCAAATGTTTAGTCCCTTCCTTTTTCCCACCTATTGTATAAAGTCAGAAGAATAAATCCCAGCTCTCAATTGGGCTTAGGGATAAAATAAGGTAACACATGTGAGAACACTTTGAAAAACTGAAAGCATTTTGTAAGTGCAATGGATTACTATTGCTATCCAATCTCTGATGGATGATGGGCCCCCTTCTCCCCGGCCCCCCCCAATTTCCACAGTCATCTCATTGGTAACTGACCATTCTCTTCATCTCCTTCGAGACCTGGTGGGACCCCAGGTGGTTGTAGAAGGGTCGCTCAGCACCCCAGGGTGGGGGATTGTGCCCAATGGAGTTGGTTCGCTGGCGATTCATTTTGGCAATCATGGCCTTCTCTTCTTTCTGGAGAAAAAGCACAGTTGGAATCAGTGTGAGAATGGAAGGGACCTGGGTTACACAGTTAACCACCCCTCTTCATGTCTGAGCACTAGAAGATGAGACCCTTCTCTAAAGCCTGATTCATCCTGTCTACATGGGAAGTTCCATTCCCTCCTGTGGTCCTTTGGTTTATTTTATTTCATTAAATTTGCCTAACTGCACAGTGGTCTGCATATCAATCTGTCCTGTACATTTGTGGCTAGGAGTGTGTCAGAACTGCCATCACCTAAAGGGCAGGGAATATGTATGTGTATTGCTCTCTGTAACCCATATCATAATAAGTAGAATTAGAAAGACATGTGGGAAATAGGTGTCTTCCTTTGAAGAAGAGGGATAGTCTCTGTAGCTTGAGATGGGATGATAAAAAGAAAAGCTAGGTGGTGCAGTGGACTGAGTGCCTGCCTGGAGTCAGGATAGACCTGAGTTCAAATATGACCTAAGACACTAGCTGTGTGATCCTAGGCAAGTCACTTAACTCTGTTTGCCTCAGTTTCATCATCTGTAAAATGAACTAGAGAAGGAAATGACAAACCACTTTTTGCCAAGAAAATCCCAAACAGGTTCACAAAGAGTCAGATACAACCAAAACAACTGAACAATAAACAACACTGGATTCAGAGTCAGGTGACCTGGGTTCTAGTTTTGCCACAGACTAGCAGTGTGACCTTAGGCAAGTCTCTTAACCTCTCTGGAGCTCTGTTTCCTCATTAGTGAGGGGCTTGGAGTCAATGATTTCTCTGGTCCTGCCTAGCTCTAAAGGTACGTATCTGAGGACTGGAATGAAGCCTCCCATATTATGCCAGGAGCTTTTCCAAGTGTGCGCATGTGGGAGGGATTTGTCCTCTAGGTTCTGCTATATCTCTTCCTCACACAACTCCTCCTCCTTTTCTCTTTCTCTGCTCTCTGTATCCCCAGCCTCAATGATATACAAAAGAGGAATGAGTGAAGAAGCGTGTTGGGATTTGGAACCAGATCCCCCGGATGCCAAGCCCCACTTTCCCACTTACTACGCATGTGACCGCAGACAAGCATCCCCCTCCTCTGTGTGACAAAAGGGTTGGGTCTGAGGCCTGTGGACTTGTATTTAAAAATACTTTGACAACACTATTTCACTATAACTGACTTCCTATATATAATCCTCTGTATTTATTTTATATTTAAGAAAACAGTTTTCTGAGAAGGAGACCACAGAATTCACCATCCAGGCAAAAGGGTCCAGGACCCCAAAAAGTTTCAGAGTCTCTGGATTATAGGATGCCTGAGGTCCCTTTGGGCTCTAAGTTTTATGAATCAGGGATGGAAGGAATGAGTAATGCAACTGCTGTCTTTCTTCTCCTCCCCACCCAAAGGTCCCAGTGGTCCAGTGACATTCTAAATGTTTTTCTGCCTTCTGAGAACCTTCTCCTGCTTCCCACTCCCCAGTCCAGCAGCCTTAATCACCAGACTTTGCAATGACACATTCCATCTGGCTCAGTTAGGTCACAGTGAGAATGGCCTCATGAGTTGATCTGCTGTTAGGAAGAGGAGCAGGATGGCTGGGATTTCTCCCTTCCCCCCAAGCTGTCCTTAAAACACCTCTAAGGGTCATTTTTCCCTAAAAGAACATTTTTGGGGTATCTGTATGCTTTAAGTAGCTTTAGACCTTATAGGTTCATAGATTAAAGCTGGAAGGGATCTCTGAGGCTAGCCAATTCAATTCACTCATTTTATATATGAGTAAACAGGTCTAGGGGGGTTAGTGACTTCCCTAAGGTCACATAGGCATGAAGTATCGGAGGCTAGATTTGAACCCAGGACCTCTGACTCCACTGCCAAGACTCTTTCCTCTAGTCCATGATTCTTCCTTGATAGTCTTGTCCCTGTGCCAACATTCCCCCAAACATATACAAGGGAGCTAGGTAGCTCAGTGGTTAGAGCAATGGACCTGAACTTAGGATAACCAACATCAGGCACCTCCTAGTTGTGTGACCCTGGACAAGTCACTTAACCAAAGAAAAAGAAATAAAGGGACCTGAGCCCATGAGCAAACTGTCCAGTCCATATCCTGGTCTGCAGAAGACATGCCCCACCTCCCCTGCAAAATGCATCTTAGCCCAAGGAGAGCCACGGAAGAGCCCGGATGCCGGGGCTTCTCTTCTGATACCATTTAACTGCAATCTCCAGTTCTAGAGATGTATATTTTTCCATGCTTCTAGAATGAATTAGGCCTAGTCTGGAACTGCCCCAGGGAAGGACAGGTAGAGAAAGAGAGGAAAAATGGCAGGTGAAGTCCCAACTTAAATTCTTTGGGCTGAGGAGAGGAAGGGCCATCTTGTGACAGCTCTGACGCAGCGGAGAAGGCAATGATCTGGGAGGGGAGGGGGGACTTAAGAACTCTGACCAGATCAATGACCAATCACATCTCTAGAGGGCCAGGGATGAAAGCTCCTGGCGGAGAGGCGAGGTGGGCAGAGACGTGCACTTTAGGACAAGGCTACTGGATATTTTAATTATACTTAACTACATTAATGGTTACAAGGGTTTTGTTTTTCTTTCTCTCTTTTTAAAAGGGGACAGTTGAGGGAGGGAGGTTAGCAATAAAGATGCTCCCAAAAGAGGGTCACTGTAACTTTTTTTTAAAACAAAAGAAAAAGGAGTTCCAGAAGGAAACACCGAAAAGGAATACAATTCTGAAACTAACACATAGATTTTTTAAAAAAGTGGCATAAATTGAAGACTTTCAGTTCTAATAGGGAATCTTTTTTTTCTGTTCTGCTACATCTATGGAAATGCTCTTTTGGGGGCATCAGGATTTAGAATTTAAAGCTGAAGATGATTTTGTTGATGAAGATACGAAGGATTTGGAAACATGGACAAAAGTATTTGCAAGGATGGAAAGCTTTTCAGAACTTTCTGGGAAACTAAGAGAAATTTCAGGTGACGAATATGTGCGAAGTTACAAATGCCTAAAAGGATGGATGGGTTAGATAATCCACTTTTACAGATCAAGCATCCTAATGTGTTTGCTGCTTAATCGGCACCTTAGTCTTCTAGCCAGAAAACTTCCAGGGGGGATGGGAGGGGGAGAAAAGAGGATAGGGAAAAAAAGGAGAGGAGGGGAGGGAAGGAGAAAGGAGAGAGAGGAAGAGAGAGGAGACAGAGATTGTGTGTTGATTTTCAGATTGAGAACAGGATATAGAAAACTATTAAATAAAGGCAGATAAAAGATCAAGAACCACTCACAGAAAAGATACAGAGGCAGAGACACAGACACAGAGATCCCAGGTCAGGGGCCACACTCAGGGGAAGGGGTGAACTCCCTGAGTGAGAGAGTCACAGTAGATGGATCTAACATGGGCTTTCATGGAATAATATTCTCCCCCTTCTGGCCTTTAGGGTATAAGCACTAAGGACTTATTTTTTTAATAGCCTCATTATTTTTCCCATTTTTCCCAACTATTGCCACAAATGGGAACATTACTTTCTGTTACTTACTTCATGAACCTAATGAAATTAAACAGAGGGTCTGATTCAACCTAGAAATACCTCAGAACCATTTCAGAATACTAATTTCTCTATAATTTTTACCTTCTGTGTCCTCAGTTTACCTATTTTAAGCCTCAATAACACTGACAACGATAATGATTATAGTGAATATCTACATAGCAGTTAAACTGCAAAGCACTTCATTCATACATACATACACACTATGTACATATTCCATACATATATACACACAATATATTTGTTGTTCAGTCACTTTTCAGTTGTGTCCAACTCTTCTTGACCCTATTTGGGGCTTTCTAGGAAGAGACTGAAGTGGTTTGTCATTTCCTTCTCCAGCTTGTTTGACAGATGAAGAAACTAAGGCTGAGAGGGGTTAAGTGACTTGCCCATGATCCCATGACTTGTAAGTATATGAAGCAGAATTCACACTCAGGTCTTTCTGACTCCAGGTCTAGCTCTCTATCGCAGATGCTTCAAGGGTTTGTCCCTTTGTTCTAACACACTGGGATCTAGTGAATAAGTCTGTGTTCCCCTATTCCAAAGCCTTTGGGGTTCATCTTTCCAAACTGAGGACTTCCGATTGTTTTGGGCAGTCATAACATTAGACTCCCCCCCACTTCCTATGACCATTTAAATTGCCCTTCATTGCAATGTCCTCAGCTCCAAACTGTGTGTGTATGGAGCGGGGAGGGGTGGGGGTGGGGGTGTGTGGGGGGGTGGGTTCCTGAGTTAGACAGAGAAAACTACACAGATTATTCTGGGCCCTAAAGCACCATGTCCTTTTATAAAAGAAACAGGAGGAAGAGAAAAAGGGTCCATGAAGAGGATTTTGCAGAAGAACTGAGACTAGGGTGGGATGACCAGGGCATTCTCCCAGGGCACTGCAATTTGGAAAGTCTTGACTGTGCTTAGTTATCCTTCAGCAGCAGAGAAAAGACTTATCTTAACAACAAGGATAATTAGTTAAAATAGGAAGCTACTATACCTCACCATATGATCACACCCAGGAGACCTATCTCAGTCCTGCTCTTATTTCTCCTCTACAATGGGCTCCCAGTAGCAGCCTGGAAGTATTCTGAAGTCTCTTTCCCCAGCCCCCTTTCACTAAATTTACCTTAAGGAGTTCATTAGAAGGCAAATTATTTGCCCTAGATAGGTTTGTGAAGCTTGTCTTGGACATCAGCATTGTTAGTTTCAACTCTGGTCTGGGGGTATCGGACTGATCCCTCCACTCTCAAGGAGTGGACACCCTCTATGTTCCTCCTTTTCCCCGACTCACCCTCTTCTGGCTGCAGCGCAGGATAAGAAAGGTCTCTATACTGTGCTCCTTGAGGTAGGCATTGCGTTCACCCCCGCAGCCAGGTTCTACCTCGTAATCACCATTGAGATAGTTCAGCGTGGCCTTGGTGATATGGATGCGCCTGCAGTTTAAGAGACACAATTGGGGAAGGAAATGAGATCACAGCGAGACAGAGCCTGATGTGTGATTTGGAACCAACATAAATCTTAAACCATGTTCCCCTCCATAACCTTAAGCTTGACCTAAACCCCCTGAACTTAAAGTGAAATTCTGACTTCAACCCCAATCCTTATTTTACCCCATCAAGCTGTCAACCCAACTGTTCATCCTTTCTATACCCTGCTAACCCACTATTGTTCATTCCACTCCAGTATAGATTACTATACTAGCCTCCTACTTCTGCTTCCAGATTCACCCAGCCCTGTAGTATGTTCTGTGAATTCCTACCAGATTCATTCTTTCCCAAGCACCACCTCTGATCTGGTCACTCCCCTCCTCTGAAGCCCCATTGCTCAGAGCAGTGGTTCCAAACTTGTGAGTTATGAACCTCCTCAGTACCATGGAGTTATTGCAAGTGGTCCGTGAATCCATAAATAAGCAACCATGCCTTTTGTAGACTGATTAAATCATAAATATTGCATCTATATGTATTCCTATTTAAAAATAAACGCTGCTGAATTCACAGTAATTTCTGGCACTGCACAGTCTCTCAATCAACAGACACTAACAGTAACAACTATTGTGGGGATCTGAGAAATTTCCAGACCTTATAAAGTTACTGGTTAAGGGGATGAGTCTAGACTCTTTGGCCTGGCATTTAAACTCTCTACAAAGTGGTCCCAGATGACCTTTCCAGTCTTATCTCCCATTACTCCCCTACAGGAACCTTTTCTGTTAGCCAATCTGCATTGACTGTTTCCTGAACTTTCAGCTTTGCTCAGGCCATTCTCTCTGCCAGAAAGTCAATTCAGTTCAACTCTACAGAAATCTATTGCTCACTCTTGTGTCAGGCACTGACTCGGTTTGACTTTTAAGAGAGAAAAGCCTAACATGAAAGACAACACCTTCTCCCTACCACCTTTCTTTTCTGTGTGGTCTTTCTCCTTTAGATTGTAAGATCCTTGAGGGTAAAGGATTCTTTTTTCTTCTTTTTACCTCTGGTGTTTAGCAGAGTATCTGGCACATAGCAGGTAGATACTTAATAAAAGCTTGTTGAGTACTGACTATTGAAACAATCCCTGCCTTAACAAGTAAGATGTGTGAAAACCCTACCTAATTCTTCAATGTCCAGTTCAAATGCCACCTCCTCTGAGGTGCCAGTTGGAAATGATTTGCTCCTCTGTATTCTTTTAGCTTATACATGTATCACATTCTGTATGATGACTTCTTATAAAAGCTCACAAATCATGAAATGCTACAAATCAGGGTCTGATTTGTTGTTTTGTTGATTGCTTACACAAGAATGTGGTGGAGAAAATGTTAAGAATGCATATTAATCATAAAAAGCATAAAAAGATTGCTGGTTGTTTACCAGCACACCACTGCCTCTCCTCCTGCCCCACTAGACTCCATGACCCTTGAGGTCTGGGACTAGATGTTATACAACTTAGTACTCAAGGAGTACCTGGTATCATGGGGGTAGGTAGTACAAAAATACTTTCTGAATGAATGAATGAATGAACAAATCTCTCGAATATTCTTTCCTCTCAGTCATCCCAACCCTAACCTTTGATTCCAGGGGAAAGTGACATGGCAGGGCCAAGTTCAAGGAACTTTGAGACCTAGCTCTGATGCTGGCTGGTGAGCTCAAATGCTAATGGCCTCGGCTAGGTCACTCACCCGGCTTTGCCTCCTGCTTCCATGTGGTTGGCTAATGTCACATCATTGGACCAGACATCAAACTGCCACTTCCTCAATCCAAGCACTCCACAGTGGACTCGACCACTGTGAATCCCCACACGCATATTCACATTCACCCCAGTCACCTCTCGGACCAACCTGGAGAAGGAAGAAAGAACAGTGGATGGGTGGAGATCTGAGGTCAGGGTCCAGCTTCTCTACTTACCACTAGCTATGACCTTAGCCAAGTCATTTGCCATGAAGCTCAGTTTCCTCATCTCTAAAAACTGAGAGTGTTGGATCAGGTGACATTTAAGGCAAGCTCTAATATTCTAAACTCTAATAATTCTAAGGTCTCAGGAGGGTCAAGAGGAGAGAAAAAGGCAAGGGAATGGGAACTGAGGATGAAGAAGAAAAACGTGATAGTGGAGGAGGGTCATAAAAACAGATCAAAGAGCCATTCCCCAATTCTATACAGATATAGACTATATAGTCTATATCTGTATAGAGATATACAGATATATCTCTGTAGATATATATAGACAATATATATAGTCTCTATATATAGAGACTGAGACTATTCAACCTGGAAATAGGGTTGCCATATTATTTGGGAGAGGGCTTTCTTCCCAATCAGAAGATGGCAGAAGCTGCAGTGTCCACCCATGACCACAAGGTGGTGCAGTGCATCAACTCACAAGCTATAAATACGCCTAGCAGTAGTTTTATTTAGAGTCCCATCTTTTCCTTCTAATCCAAATACTTCTGGCTTGTGTCTTTCACTGGTCAATTAGGGTGCACTTGGAAAATTCAAACTCATTTTAATATAATCTGGAGCCAAACATCATTTAGGAGGGAATTTTTACGGCTGCCAAAAAAATATTCCTACAATGCACTTGGAGGAAACACAAGAAATTACTTGTAGATTATCTGTTGTTTGGGTCTAGTCAAACCACTCTACTTCTTCCCAATAAACTGGATAATGGAGGATTACTCTAACTACTCCTTGGCAAAGCATGGTAGTTGGAAGGGCACCATTCAGGGGAGGGAACTAAGGTCAACTTAGTGCCACTGGATTTGATCTCAAAACTTGGCTCTGTCACTTTGAGCTATGACTTTTTAAAGTCAAGTCACTTAAACTCTCTAGGCCTCAGTTTCCTCATTTGCAAGATTGGGGTGAAATAGATGAGATAATCTCTAGGTCTCTCCTAGCTCTAAGATGATATCCTAGCCTGGGAGCAGACCCACTGGGGAAAGAAGATGAAATATCCCCTCCTGAGAGGAGTGGGGCCTGCTCCCAGGAAGCAGCATGAGGGGCCAAGCACTCATCCAGCCTGCTCTGAAAAGGGCGTTCTGGGTAGCACACTACACTGACTTGGACAATACAGCTACTGTATGCTATTGAAATTAGTAACTCCCAGGGCAACAGTGAGAGGCTGACACAGCAGGGAAGACTCATTATCAATCAATTTTCTTGTCATGGGAAACAGCACTTCGTAAATCAAGCAAAGGCAGATCCCAGTCACCTTCACATTTACTCCTCTTTGCTAACCTGGTTCAGTATCACCAGGGTGGATTACATACCACGGGGATGCAATGGAATGAGCTTCAGATTTGGGGTCAAAGGACTTGGGTCCGAATGTTAGCTTTGCTAATCACTGACTGTGGGCAAAGCCTCTCTGGCCCTCATGTATAAGACTTGGATTAAATGATGGTTAAGATCTCTAAATCTATGACCCTATGAATTTAAAAATTCCTCAAGTTAATCAGGGATTCTCAACCTGCAGCCCTTGAACTTTAAAAAATACAGTTTGTTAACTATATTTCAATGTAATTGGTTTCCTTTATACTCTTATGCATTTTGTTTTACATACTTAAAACCATAATTCTAAGAAGGGGTCTGCAGGTTTCACCAGCCTGCCAAAGAGGTCCATGTCACAAGAACATGGGAGGGGTGGGAAAGAAATTCCAGAGTTGATCATGTCTGTCCTACTTATCTAGAGATTCAGATGAAGGTTTGGATTAACCCTAGATTTCAGATGGTCATCACCCTTTTCATCATTAAGCCTGCCTTCTAAATGGGGTCTCTTCTCATTGCTTCTTTAAAGGTTTCATTGAAAAAGGAGTCCCTCTCTATGCAACATGACTAATATGAAAATGTGTTTAATAAGAATGTATGTGTAGAACTCATATAAGATTGCATGTCATCTCGGGGAGGAAGGGGGAGAAAATTTAAGACTTATGGAAGTGATTGTTGAAAACTAAAAACAAATTAATCAATTAAATTTTTAAAAAAAGAAAAAAAGAAGTGCCTTGCTTCTCCAACATAAGACACCGAGGCAGAATGGGCCCAGACCTCAGAAAAAGAGGATTCCAAGAAGAGAAACCCAAGGGCATGCCTGTTTGCCCTCTGAAAGGTTGCCCCTTTCTGGTTTCCTCTAATATCTATACCACTCCTCCCTCTACACTTCTTCCCTCCCCCTGCCCCTTGCCCTTGGGAACACTCTACTTACGAGATGGCCTCAATCATGTCCATGCCCATCTCCACACAGCAGTGAGCGTGGTCAGCCCGGGCCTCAGGAAGCCCGGAGACACAGTAATAACAATCTCCCAAGATTTTAATACGTAAACAGTGATTCTCCTACAGGAGAAAAATAGATAGGATTTTATTTTTAAATCCAGCAGTGAGATGGGGAAACAAATGGACTCATGTACAGCCTGAGATAACTTGCCTTTTAGGGGCAGAAAGCCCAGATCTGGCCCTGGTCTCAGCCAGCATAGCCAGCGTATCAGGTGAGGTGGAGGTGGAGGGGGTCCCATGAGCCTGAAACCCACCACCTAGTGCACATTTATCTAAAGGGCAGCAGGCGAAGAACAATTAACACATTCATTCATTAGGGTACTGTTAGTAGCTCTTTTGTACAGGGTAATCATTCATTATTTACAGTCAGATCCTGTGACTAGTTATAAATCTAACTCCGAATCTCCCAATACTTGAAAGAAGGTGGGTTTCATGATTTAGACATATATATGAAAATGTGAATGTATTTTTGAGGCCTCTATAAAGGCTTCTATAAAGTTGGTGAGAGTTTATGTAAAACAAAGCAACAATTAATGTTAACAGCAGTCTAATTAATGAGTGTGCTCTTACCCCACAGGCTCCAGATTCACCCTTAGGGCTAAAACTCCACTCTCCCTTATGCTTTTGAGGGTTATCTAAGCCATTGTCCGGCTTCCTCCCCTCCCCTCCCACTCCCCTCTCCACACCACCACCACCACCACTACTCACACATACTTCTCTCCATAGCAGGAGTTCTGAACATGCAGACTCATTTTATCACCCTGAATCAAACACCACCAGGAAGGCTAGTCTGCTGTTCAACCAATCAATCAGTCAACTCAAAGCCAAATAAATAGAAGTGACTTTGGGGTTTGTGACTGGGGTTAGCCACAGCACCACCCTCCTCCATCAGTGTAGATGATTAAGAGTTGACTGATGGTGTGGTGCGTAGGCATTTCCCTCATCTGTAAAATGAGCCCAAATGAGATCTAAAAACTCTTGCAGCTTTCCAATTTTCTGGTTCTATGATCTTGTGATACTGTCACTCTCTATGTGTGTCCAATGGCGGCTAAAAGTCTGCTGTGACCCACAGCTCCTCCAGCTGCCCCCAGTCCCCATCTCACCCTATCTGTGCATTTGAACAATTTGTCCTGGTCTGTGACTGTAGCATCTGTCTGCATCTGCTTGCCTGGTCATCTCCCCTCTCCTTTCAACAGTCCTGAGGCTTTTTCCCACATGTCCTTTCTCCCCGCCTCCCATCCTAGTTGTCCCCACCTCAAGCCACAGCTCAGTCTTTCTATGGCTAGGGATTCTCCAGTCACATTTTTGGACATAACTTGAGGGGATCCTGATTTATAGGGACTCCTGTGAAGTTTTCAGAAGGCTTTAGACTTGGGGGAAGATCACACTGATCATACTCTCCACACAGCCCTTAGAGAAGGAGGAGAAGATCTGAGGGGTGTCTTACCGCAGCCAGCTTGTCGAAACGGGCAAACAGCTCATTGAGAGTCATGACTAGCTCCTGCGCTGTACACTGGGAAGCCAAGCTGGTGAAGCCCTCAATGTCTGCAAACAGGATGCTGGGAAGACACAAGGGGAGGGAGGAAGACAGAAGAAAAATAACGGTGAAGGGAAAAGAGAAGAGACACCAGAAATGGGGATAGAACCTCTGCCTTAGGGCTTCTCAGACTGGATGGCATTGAAGGGAAGAGAGGGGTTCAGGCTGTTGAGAGATGGGGGACATACATGAAAAAAATAAGGGCATTGGTAGTGGAAAAAGAAATGAGACCAGAGACCAGAACTGCATAACTCTGTACATGTTACCTCCCTTCCCTACTAGCTGAATGTAAGCTTTTTGATGTCAAGGATTTTTCCCTTTTCATCTTTGTATTTCCACTGCCTTGTCCAGTACCCAGAAACAGCAGGAGTTTAATAAATGCTCGTATGAATAAATAGCTCTTTGGTGACTGCAAAAGGGAACCGCAGGCTGCAGGACTGGATGAACTTGCTAAAGAGTCTTTTATTTATCCTTGCCTTCTCTCCCTTTACTTATAGTCTGGGGACAGTACTTGCACTTTTTATCACTCTTACCCTTTCCCCAAAGTCCACCTCTATTTCCCATTATATCCTTATCCTTAACTCAAGAGGTAAGAAGAGGGAGGGACAATTCTCTACAACAGAGGCAGTTGGATTCTGCAGTGGTTAGTGTGCTGGGCTTGGAGTTAGGAAGACACGTTTGCTTCCTCCTCAAACATTTACTACCTGTCTGATGATGGAGAGGTCATTTAATTTCCCCCAGACTCCATTTTTTCACCTATAAAATAAGGATGATAATAGTGTCTAACTCATAATATTGTTGGGAATCAAATGAGATAATCTATCCTCTATACAAATGCTAAGCAACAATGATGTTGATGGTGGTGATGATAGCTAGAATTTACAGAGTGCTTTAAGGTTTGCAAAAATATTTTACAAATATCATTTCATTTTACCTACAACCCTGGGAGGTAAGTGCAATTATTTGACAGAGGAGGGAACTGAGGCAGGAAGAGGGTAAGTGACTTGCCCAGGGTCATTCGATTGTAAAGTTTCTGAGGCCAAGTGTGAACAAGTCTTCCAGACTCCAAGGTCCTGTGCTGTATACACTGTACCACATAATTTTACACTCTTCAAATGGGGTAACAAGTCTGGGGACAGAGAGAAGTGGGGTCTTGGCCAAGGTAACAACAGAGTGAAATCAAAAGTTTGGACTAGTACCCAGGCCTTCTAGCTTACAGACTTGGGGGTTCCCAAGACATAATACCATCCTGCCCAAGCCATCCTGTCTAAAATCCCCTGTAGCCATTCCTGGATCTGACTTCTAAATGACCCTGAGCAATTCAGTTGCAGAGCTGGGATTCCTAAACTGGCCAAGGACAATTCCTTGTCAAGAATAGCAAGATAGGCCTGGCATCAGTGGGTATCAGGCCCATTCCTCAGATCCTGCTCTCTGCTCTACCCCATCCCTCTCTTCCCCCCCAAAGCACCAGGTTGATAGTGGCCACCAGCAGGTCCCAGGAAAAGAAGGCCAGAAGAGGAGATGAATGTCTGTTAGGGAACAGGGCAGAAAACCCTAATCGATTCATATTCTCTAGGAAGCCTGGCCAATTTAGCCTGGGAATGCTTTCCCTAGTGTCCTTTCAGAATTTTCTGGTTCAGACTGTATAGTGTGTACACTGTACTAATGGATGTGTTGTTTTGTAAGTAAACTTCATTCAATTCTGTGTATAGGCTCTCTAAAAAGATGGTAAACTAACCAGAGGCAAGGATCTGTCTCCCTTTTGCCCTTTTTTGTAAAACTAGTACTAGTACAAATCCTCCCTCTAAACTTAACTAGCTGTGTGACCATGGATAAGTCATGGAGCCAATCCAAACCTCATTTAACTCACTATTTAGTTTTGAGGTTCAAATCACAGAAAATACATGTGTGTATATATATAAACGTATAACATATATTTAGTATAGAACATTATATAATATATAAAATATAAAACTTGTTTATAAAACTTTAAAGTTTTCAAAATGTTATCATATATGCATGTATATATAATATACTTTGAAAGTTGAAAAGTTTTCAAAATAAATTTTAAATGCTAATCATTATCAATATACCTTAGTTCATTCTAGAACCTATTGGATCTTCCATAAATGTTCATTGGTTCACAATCATACATAGAACAAACCAGGATGAAGAATTATGGCAATTTTAAGGAATGATTTTTTCAAATGCAGCCTGAGATGACATGACAGTTTATTTAGAGAATCCCAGAAAATCAGCAAAGAAACTATTTAAGACAATACTCTAGATAAGGTAACAGGATGCAAAATAACTTCGCAAAAATCAACAGCGTTACTATATTATGGCAATAACAAAATCCAAGAGGAAATAATCAAAATGGAAATTCCACGCAAAATATCCAAAATGCATAAAATATTCAGGAAGACACTACAATTGCTAAACACTTTTTAAAGAAATAAGGATCGACAAATAAGAAGGCATATTCATTGCTCATAGTTGGGCTGTGCTAAAATAACAAAAATGATGCTACTACTTGTTCAGTCATGTTCGACTCTCTGTGACCCCATTTGGGGTTTTCTTGGCAAAAATACTGGAATGGTTTGTCATTTTCTCCTCCAGCTCATTTTTATAGATGAGGAACCATGGTAAACATAGTTAAGTGACTTGCCCAGGGTCACACAGCTAGTAAGTGTTTGAAGTTGGATCTGAAGGCAGGCCCTCCTGACTGCAAGGCTGGCTCTCTATTCACTATGCCACCTAGCTGCCTCAACAACAACTTAACATTAATTTACAGATTTAATTATATACCAATCAACCAACTAAGGGGGTAGGACGTTTTATAGAACTAGAGAAAATAATGAAATTTATATGCAGGACCAAAGGGTCCAGAATTTCAAAGCAAACCTGATACATGATGCCCAGATGCAGAACAGGATACCTAAGAGCCCAGGTCACAGCTAATTTATGTTACCCTAGAAAAGTACAATTATAATATAGGCACTACAAATATAGATGGTCTCCAAGGCTGGTGGTGGATGCTTTATTCTATTTCCCACCCTCCTGCTCACCCTAGCCATTTCATTTCCTTCTAGAAACTTAACGTAAATACTCCTAGATCAGGGGAGAGAATGCTATGTAAAAGACTTAGTGTCTCAGACACACACTCACACATACACACACAAGGCTGGGAGGAAGAATGGGAGAAGAACGGAAAGCAAGAAACAGAGTGAAAGAGAAGCAGATATGAAGAAGTACATGGATAAGCAGAGGCAACTGGGGGGTCCTGTGGGTCAGCATGAAGTCTTACATGAGGACGATCTCAGACACTCACTAACTGGGTGACTCTGGGCAAGTCTCTAAACCTCTGTTAGTCATTTCCTAATTTGTAAAATGGTAATAATAACACTTACTTCCCAGGATTGTTGTGAGGATCAAATGAGATCACTGGAAAAGAATTTTGTAAATCTTAAGGTACTATATATTATTATTAATATACCACACATTAATGTGTTATATTTGTAATAATATTTTAATATATTTATAGTAATATGCTAATATATTCATAATAGCAACAATAATAGTCATAATCCATCCTGCCTTCACTATAGGATTCAGTAGCAAATGAAACTCTTTTATATGAGAACTCAAGAAAAAAAACAGCAAAAAAATGGTATTTTCCAAAGAGCTTTGAAACCTTGCCTTCCATACCTAGACAATAGGGGAAGGGCAAGCTGAGATATAAGAGGGGTTGGTTGAGGAAGTCGAAGGCCCTCCTGAGAATCTCCACTTAAAGATAGGTTGCTCTCCATTTCTGTCTCCAATCTACATGAGTCCTAGATGGCAGGGCTCTCCAAAGGTCATTCTTTCCAACCCCCTGACTTTCAGCTTGGTAGTCCCTTCCGTCTTCCAAAAGTTCTAATCTTGGTAGAATGGGAGGGAAATTCTTTTCTTCGTTTCGTCTTTCTCTTCTTTCTCTTTCATGTCTACATGAAAGCATCAGCTGTGTATGAAATCACACAAAGTTCTCCTTCCACCCCCAGGACATAAAACCCAAAGTAAGTTGAGGTCAGGGCCAGCTGAAACCCCATCCAATAGTTTGAACAAAAGGGAGCAGAATTTTAACAGTTTCCATTTCAAACACATGGCCAGAGAGCAAAGCTCACAGCTGCTGCTTTGCCTTGCCTAAGAAGAGGGAACAAAGTCTTGTGTTGGATTATGGGGGTCAAAAATGGTGATCACTTTATTCCAGGAACAAAGTGGACTGGAAAAGCCAGAGACCCCGTCCCAGAGGCAGGGACACACAGCATCAGCCAGGAAATGTAAAGAAGAGAGGAAAAAATCAGAACAACATAGTTGAGTAGATTTGGAATTGGAAGATCTCAGTTCAAATCCTGCCACAGCTACTTTCAAGCTGTGTGACCATGAGTGAGTCACTCAACTTCTCAAAGCATCAGTTTCTTCATCTGCAAAATGGGGGTAATATTATTTGTACTCTCTGACTTTCAGGATTATCATAAGGAAAGTGATTTGCAAACCTTAAAGCATTACACATATGTAATACGTCGGCATTACTTTCCTAAAGAAATGGAAAACAAAGCTTAGGTAGCCTCTTGAAGCATCTGGCTACATTTGTCAAATTGAATTGAACTGAATCAAGTTTCTTGTCCGTAGGACTTCTCAGTGTCCAAATATATCCAGAGGAATACCATCTCAGGCTCTGCCAAGCATATTCTCATCATATCTCATGCAACCAAATAAACGAGGATAATTCCTAACACTTACATCTATCCCAAAGGGGAATTCATTGCCTGGATGGTAGTAGGTTGTCTCTCCCTAGAGATCTTTTATGACTTCCTGCTTCTGTAACAGACACCTAGAAGGGCCTGCAGGAACTTCATGAAAAGACACCAAATTAGAATGATGAGACGTGGTCAGTTAATTTTCTTGTGGTGTTTGACTTGTAGGCAGGGCCATCTCTCCCACTCACCCTGCCCTGGCCCCCAATATCACTGGAGAGCTACTAACTTGCTACACTATCACTCAGACGTACTACCAAGATATAAGAAGCAGAGGATTTGTATTTGGATGGGATGGGGTGAGGTGGGGTGGAGAATTCCTTCTTTCTTTTTCCAAATCCCTTGACTAGTCTGATGTGGACACCAAGTAAAAGCATAGGTCTACAGGAGACCTCAGAGACTTAGAGTCTAACCTCCTCATTTCATGGGTGAGGAAAATGATGCACAAGAAGATTAATTAACTTCCTCACTTCACCAAGGAAGTAAACATCAGAGGTAGGATTGGAACCTAAATTCACTAGAGTCAGTATTCTTTCCACTGTAATGTGGGAGATAACGATTATTTATGGCGTGATTTCTAATTAGCTGTATGACTTTGGGCAAGTCTACTGGCCTTTCTCGACCTGTCTCCTCATCTGTGGAATTGGTGCGGTTGGTCTGAAAGATTGGTGACATCCTTTTCCAAGGTTTAAATAATTCTGATTCTATAACATTCTATAGCCTTTGTGTTTCCCCACGCACCCACCCCCCCACTCCTCTGCCACAATCCAAGGCACATTTCTCTTTTAGCCTACAGAGGTTTCTTTTTAGTCCTAAACTGAGTTCGGTAAGCTCCACCGTTTGAATACCTAAAAGCAAATGGCAGGATACTTCGTTTGTTGGCCAGAACTGCTCAACCTTTTACCCATTAAGTTTTCGAGGTTGGGTTCAGACTTTCAACCACATATAAATTAATAGGCTAGCCTGCACTTAAAGTCTAATTATTCACGAATTATCTTGGCAACCTTAACATGATTGAAAAATTACAAAAGACAAGAATGGTACACACTGGAGGGGTGGTAGGAATAAAGTTACAGGAAGACCCTGTGGGCAGAGCTCTGGCAGACTAGTGCAATGGCTCTAGACTCAGAACTTGGGTTCTAATTTTGTTTTTACCACTTATTACATGTGGGACTTTGGCGCAGTCATTTAACCTCTCTAAGGCTAAATTTCCTTAACTGTAAAGGAGGGCTTCTAAAGTCCCTTTGAGGGGCAAATTTATGATCCTAAAGAGGAGTCTAAACGCTCTAGAAAAGTATCTAAATTTATACTAGAAAGATAATGAAACTATATATCCACATATATGTATGTATGTGAAAATATATATAGAATGTGAAATACATACTATATGTATATATATATACATATATATGTATATATAATCTCATTTGCTCCTCACAACCCTGTGAGGCAGGTGCTGTCATCATCTATGTTTTATAGTTGAAAGAACTGAGGCAAACAAAGGTGAAGTGACTTGTCCAGGATTATGCCCTGCTAGAAAATGTCAGAGGCCAGATTTGAAAGTGGGTCTTGCTGATTCTGGGACCAGACCTCTATCTACTACACCACTTCATTTCCCCTTTATAAATACATAAAAAGACTGTTATAAGTACTTTGGAATATGTATGTCTGTATGCGTGTGTGTGTGGGGGGGGTACAACTAGTAGGCATATTCCCCAAGGTCAAAGAGAGAAGGATACCAAAATATTTCTAACAGTGGCTTTTCTGTATTTATCATAGGGCAGCTGGGTGGTGCAATGGCTAGAGCCCTAGGCCCCAAGTCAGGATGACCCAAGTCCAGATTTGTCCTCATTTGTTACTAGCTGTATAACCCTGAACCTCAGGGTTCCTCAACTACAAAACGTGAATAATGATAGCATCTGTCTCACAGGGATGTTGTGAGGATCAAGTGAGATAATATTTGTAAAGTTCTTAGCCCGATGCCTGCCACATAGCAGCTACTCTACAAATACTCATTCCCTCCACCTTCTCCTCTTGTTCTAGTAGCTAAATTAGAAAGCGTGGGAGAAAGCACAACGTCCTAATGACAATCCATACCAGTCGATATAGGGCATTTTCTTTATAACATGTTTTATCAACTTCATGCCCTCACCAGAGCGTCAGCTGGGCCCAATGTTAACTACATGCAGCAAAGAGAAGGCAAGCACAGGGGTATTTGTGCTTGGCTTTGGCCATGGGTGCCCAGCTCATGGCACTGTACTCTTTGGTGCACACCACCAAAATACCCTTCCTTCTCCCTTTTCCCTATCAAATCTTCTGCTTAGTTTCCCATCTCTCTCATAAATCCTTTCCTAGAGAGTTCCCATTTACCACAGGGTCACTTGACAGTATTCATTCCCTTCTCTGATTTTCTATAGCATTTCTACAGCCTGGACCATACAGCTCAGCAGCTGATCCTGTATAGTCTTGTATCAACTCTAGTCATTTCGACAGACTTAATCTTGTAACCTCAATTAGAATGCGATTCCCTGAAGACAGGAACCTCGTCTCTCTCGTTCATTCAGTGTCTATTGTAGCACCTACTATACAAGGCAATTCAGGTTAATTCAACAAGCATTTATAAAGTACCAAGTATGTACCAGGCACTGCTTAGGACAGTAAGACGAAAAGCAAAGCCTTCCTTCCCCTCAAGGACCTTTTATTTACTTCAGGGAGAGAGGAGGCGAGATCAAAACCCAGGCTGTCCCTGCAGTCAGAGTTTCTCATCTAGTCACCTATATAGCCTTCTATCTCCCATACTGCTCAGCACAGTTCTGGGACCGCAATAACTGCTGAGTAAATCTTTGTTGACCATCACAGTCAGTTCTCAATTTTCTGCACTGGGTTTGTAACTCATGGGTTTTTATTGACTGATGATCAGGGGAGCTGCCTAGAATCAAAGCAGTTGCCACCTATACCCCCAAAGTGCATAACCATGCATAAAGAACTGAGGTGGAACTACTGTTGTCATCAGTCAGTATGATAACTGAGACAGAGCAAGAAAGAGAAACAGGGAACTTGAGTATTAGGATCATAGGGAATCAGTATTTGAGAGCCAATTACAGATCAACCAGACCAGCTTTATAGATGAGCAAACTGAATGCCAGAGAGGTCACACAGCAACTTAGTGGTAAAGATGAGACTACTAGAACTCTGTTTTCTGAATTTTGGCATGCCCTCCATTAGGAGTCCTGAGATTTCCTGGCAGGCCATCAACCCTGCCCAGAAGGCATGGCCCTTCCTCTAGACATGGACACTGAAGCTTCCTAGGTTGTCAAAGACATGCCATCAGGAACACTGTACATGCCCTATCTGATCAGGGTCCTTTAAGACCCCTGGGAGAGGCATTTGATGAGGCAGCCTGAAGCTGCCCAGAATGAAAGATTCAATACCCTTGTATCAACTCCAGTAGAGTTGTCCTTGGTCCTGTGGCAGGCTTCCTAGTGCCTTGTTGACACCATGTTATCTAACCTCATACCTTCCCTAGTCCTACCCTGATATCTTAAGCTGCACTGAACTAATTGCCCATCACTATAGATGATCCTTGCCTTCTGGACGCAGAGTCTTATACAGCCTATCTCATTACAGTGACCCAAGCTAACCTGTGTTTCAATAACCATGAACCCAGCAGGACTCTTCCTAGTTCTGTATCATTATTACCACGACCCTGGTTGAGGTCTTCATCTTATCTGTGCCTCTAAAATGTCCTATAAATACACTCTGTTCATACTGGAGCTTGATGTCCATCCAAGACTACACATTGGGAGCTTCCATCCTAGGACAGTTCTAGCTCAATGAGAAGTATTCTCTCTCAGGATTTGAGCTCTTGCTCTCTCTCCCTCTTCAGTCTCCCTCATGCATACTCTCTATTTCCCTAATTCTCACCTTTTGTTTCTCTCTCTCCATCCCATCCTCACTCTCCTTCCCTCCTTTGCTTCCTCTCTCTCTGTCTCTCTATCTTTCTCTCTGTCTTCTCTCTTCCTCTCTCCCTACTTCACTCTCACTTTTTCTCACTCCAGGACTCTTTCTCCCTCCCACCCTCTTTCTGTTTTTGTCTAGTCTTCTCCCCTCCTCTCTCTCTTTCAATCCTTTCTCCTCTTTCTCTGATATTCTTGTGCTCCTTCCCTCACTCTCTGCCTGCCTCTCTAAGTTTCCCTCTTTCCATTCCTATTTTCCTTCTTATGTATCCTTCTTACTCTTGGAGTAGAAAGACACCAGGGCATGAATTGGGCCCAAAGGTTAACCACATGTAGCAAAGAGAAGGGTAAGATCTACTTCCCCCCTGACTCTGATAGCAGATCTGTACCTTCCAGAAGACAATGGAACCTTTGCTTAGGCATAGCCAATTTTGTTTCCACAGGGGAGGGGAAGGAGTAAGAGAGGGAAGCACAGGACCTCTAGACATCAGAGAAAGAAGGAACTTGGCCACTCAACAAACTCAAACTCAGGCACCTGTACCAAGGGCTAAGGATTCAAAGACAAAAATTAAACTGTCTCTACCATTAAGAAATGGGAAATGGCAATGGGTTGAGTGTCTGAAGACTTGGGATCTTTTGGAAACGACTCCACCTTCCAGACAAACCTAGCACTGGTGTCAAAGGTGTATCAGTTCCTCCTGCAACAGGCTCTCCTATACATACAGGGAGGAGACGGATCCCTGCATGCATTCAATTGTCCAGCCTGTGTTAGACTTCTGTTGATTACATGTCATTAAAACATACAACATGTTTCTTCCAGGCATCTCTGAGCCTTTCCCAGGGAATTACCCATTATGCATTAGCTTTAATTGCAGAGTATTAGACATATTCGTAGGACTAGGCCAACAAAGCTTGGCCTCTGGTTCTTCCTCTCCTATTTCTGTCTTTTTTCACCCCTGAACCAATCTAAACAATATCTCTCCCCCGGATCTGCTTCCCCCTTCCTTTGATCTGTCTCTCTCATACTTAACATCATCAACTCATTTCTCCTCTGGTCGCATACTTAGTAGGGGAGCGAGAACAGCAGGTCACCATCCTCTATATAACAGCCCTGCAGAGCTTGGATGGATGTCATTATTAAGTCACTCCCCAGTCTCCTTTTCTTCAGGTTGAAGAATCCAGGTTCCTTTGATGAGTGCAAGCATGCGCAGTACACATGAGAACCCACACACACACACAGAGGCTGGGAGACAAACTCTTTCTCCCCTTCTTTGGGGGATTCTGGGGATTGCCCTGGTGGCTCCCCAGATCCTTCCCATAACTTCACCCATGAAAAGAGACCTTTATTCTTCTGGTGGATAATATCTGTCCAGGAGGTAAGCTATTTTAACACTCATCTAATGACAAAGAACTTTTTGGCACAATTCTTTAGCCATGTGAGAGGAGGAAGAGAAGAGAGGAAACTGATACTCCATCTGTATTAATAAAAGGTTCAGGTCCAGCTGAGAAGCTAAGTTTTTCTTAGCTGAAGCTGTGAAAAGGGGTCTCAGGAATTGCCTTCCTCCCAAAACTGAAAATCTATAAGAAGGATATGAAACTGTGATGCCTCCAGACTCATCCCTGTGGGGCTCAGCCTTGAACCCATGCCCATACTCCCCCAATCACTGGGCCTCCTTTAGGGAAAAGACTGGTTAAGGCCACTCAGGTCTAATAAGACATTTTACTTATAGACCCAGAGCTTTGATTTCATGAACTGCCTTAGAGTAAACTGTACAAATGCAAAGGGACAACTGGTTTAGTAGTTTGCCCTCGATCAAGCAGCAGTCATCAGTATGACTTGAACTCTGATATTTCTACCTCTGTGTCAGTATGATTTAGCAACTCTGAGGCCTGAACACTTAGAAATTGGGTGGGAGGGGATGGTCCTCTCTCTTAGCAGAAATAATCAATAAATTAGTCTGTGCTCAAGTATAATCCTAATTGGCCTAATAAATGTTGACCACATGAATAAATGAATGGATGGCTCTTCTTTCCTTTTTTTCAAAGTGCTGATCTACCCCCTCAGTTTTAATCTGAACCCGCATCCTTAGATTCCTTGCCCATGGAGAAAAAAAGCTCTCTAGAGTGAGAGCCAATCTGTATGTTCCCTGTTCACTGAGGGATTCTCAGCCTCCCCAGGAACTATCCCTGATGGGCCCTCCCAGTCCCAGCATTCCACCCAGCACCACGTAATTCACGTGTACACTATGCGCTCTAGTAATTTACATCCATTTTCATCATCTCTGCCGTCTGTGCCTGTAGGGGATCCTTTACAGTGAGCCTCCAGTCTCTCTCATTGTGCTGAAGGTGCCCCAAGAAGTGGGCTAGGTCTCAGCCTTTTTCCTCTGCATCTTCCCACCCATCAAGAAGTGTCACAAGATACAAAGCTAATTAGATGCCGATGATTCCCCAGGTCATCAAACCAAAAGGAGAGGGCAAGGCTAAGACAATGAATCTAAAAGCTGTGCAGGGTTTCTTCTTTTAATCAAAATGTCTCAACTTGTTGCTCCTATGTAGTGGATGGGTTTGGGGGCTGTTGCTCCATTGATCTCTAGCAGTCAGCTGGGTGGCCCTAGTGGATCGAGTACTAGAGTTGGAATCAGGAAATCCTGAGTTCACATCTCACCTCAGAAATGTATTAACTGTGATACCCTGAACGAGACACTTAAATTCTTTTTTAAGCCTCAGTTTCCTCATCTGTGAAACAAAGATGATAATAACTGCACCACCTTTACAGGGTTGTTATGAGGCCCAAATGAGATAACATGTGCAAAGTGCTTTGTAAACCTTAAAGCCCTGTATAAATGCTAGTTTTTATTGGTTCATCACCAACTGGCCTTTTGGGAGCACCATCTCTCACTACCTTCAATTCCTCCCCCCTCCCGCTTCCTGATTCCCCTCCCCCAGTCTTCCCCTACCTCACATTGTCATGTTTCTGGATGTAAATCTTGTGGAACATCATATCTTCCTGCTTGGCATTGATGTCCGCTTTCATCTCCATGGCAACGTGACGGGGAAGGACAGACAACAGGAGACGTTCCTGGGGAGAGAAGCAGACAGAGTCATCATTGCTCCTACCACCTGCCTCAAGGCCTGCTTTCCTCCGTGGGACTTCTCTTGGGCATGAGCGAGGCCTCCCTTAACGTGTTTCCATCAAAAATCTCATTGTAGCCATGAAAACAGGACAGGCTCCCTAGCCCTGCACTGTAAGTTGTTCCCACCAGGGGGAGCATGGGAGCCAGAGAGCATCCCTGAGAACTGCTGGGGAGTGCTTTTTTGTTTTGTTTTTTAAAAAGAACTGGAATTTCACTGATATGGGAAACTCCTAGCTAGGAGACCTTTTCCACCAATAAGAATCAGCACCTTCTTCTCAATTTAGTAAGTTCTTAATAAGTGTTTGTTGACTTGAGAGAGAGCCCTGAGTCCTGGGGTCCTGAGATGACTCAGTAAGGCTCATACAAACAACGTGTCTGAGTTAGGGTTTGAACTTAGGTCTTCCTGACTCATTGACTGGCTCTCTGTTATCCACTCTATGTAACACTGACTCTCAGGAGTACAATTTTGATGGAGAAGCAAGACTTACTTGGACAATTCCCTAAGTCATTCCATCACAAAGTCCAATCAACATTGCCAACAGATTGTGGTGGGGATGGGGGATCACTTAGGCTTTACCCAAGTAAGAGTCTATGTCTGTGTTTGTGTGTGTACCCAGTCCCTCATCCCCCCATTCAATTCTCCACACGGCTGTTTTTACCCCTAGTTAATTATTCCTGTTCCAAGATAAATGGCGTTCCCTTTCTCCTTGTCTCTAACTTTGTCTACATTGTGACTAACTACAAAGCCTGCTGATTCCTGTTCTCCGAATCTATGAATCCAAGCACAAACTTCTCAGTCCTACTGCCTCCCAGCAAACTTTCACCCCCATCCAACCCTTTAGGTTTGCCTTTTCCAAACTCCTTCTCTTGTTTCCTACTAGGAATTCTCCTTTTTTCATACGATTATAGATTTAAAGTTGAGAGAAATGATTAGTAAATAACCAATTATTAAAATTGAGGAAATCCAGAATTTTTCCCCTTCCTCATTTGGAGATTAGGTCAAAGCTTAGTTCTCTGAAAGGCAGGGCAGGATGATGAGATGAAATCTTGGAGCTGTTGCTCCATCCAGCTAGAAAACCTTACAAAGAATTTAATCTGAGATGAATTCCTGGCCCATTGTGTTCTACTCAGGCTTGGGTGGGGGTAGATCTTTAGTCTAAAGAGTCCAAGGCTGGGGGTGGTCTGGAAATAAATGACATAATCAAAGTCACATTCCCACAGCCCTCCATTAGAATAGGTCCACTTCTCATTATAATATTAATTCTTCTTACTAATTGTTAACCAATCAGAGTTGATTGCTACCCTCAGGAACACCCACTCTTCCAAGGGCATATAAGTATTGAGTGGGTTCCATGAGGGATCTTTGGCATTGAAGAGCACCACTGACCCCTTTGATTAATTATCTGCTAGCATGATTAATAAAATAATTATCCAGAAACTATATCTCTCAGACTTTTTAAAAGTTACAAGGCTAAAAGAGATCTTGGAAGCTATCTGCGTCCAATCTTTCCCTTTTTATAGGTGAGGAAACTGAGCCCAAAGAATTGAATTGCCCAAGGTCACACTGGAAGTAATAGAGTGGGATTTGAAGCCAGGCCCTCTGACTCCAGAGTCAATGTGTGCTTTCCTGCTGGTTCACCCTCCTTCAAGAAGTCTCACCTTTTCTCTTGGCCTCCCCTCCCAAATTCAACCCTGATCTCTTCCTGGTTATCACATCCATCACTCCTCTGGCCTATGAAAACCATACCTTGAAAAAGCTGGGGCGGAGCCAAGATGGCGAAGTAGAAAGACGCACATACACATAGCTCCTAACCCACAAAACACAGAACGGCAGAGGGGACTAATCCAGGGCGAATTCTGCACCCAGAGACCACGGAATATTGGAGCGAGGGAGATTTCTGTTCCGGAGAGACCTGCAAACCTCTCGCGGGGGGTCCTTCGCACCGTGGACTGGGCGCCGGGGCGAGAAGCAGAGAGCAGCCCTACCGCGGCAGCGACAACGTGGGAAGCAGATCCGAGAGGGCTGCGAGACGGGATCTCCAGCGGCCACGCGGGTCCCCCCACCCACAGAGGGACCTGCAAACCTCTCGCAAAAGGTCCCTCGCGCTGCAGACATGGAGCCCAGCCGGGACCTGCGGCGGCGGCCGCGGCTCTGAGAGGCACAGTCCTAAGAGGGCTCCAGAGGCGGGATCTTCAGCAGCGGCACGGGCCCCCCCCACCAACAGGTGACTGACGGGGGTAGGTGAGAGAGTCTCTTTGGCGGGTTGAGAGGGGAGTGAGGTGCCCCCATGGCTCAGGGCCCCCCGGGAGGTGGGGACTGAGAGGCGGCTGCGGATGGCGGATCCCCAAGCGGACGGGAGCCTGGATCCATTGTGGAAGGTCTGTGCATAAACCGCCTGAGGGAATTGAGCCAGAGAGGCGGCCCTGCCCCTGACCACCTGAACTTAATTTAACACTGAATAACAGCCCTGCCCCCGCCAAAAGCCCTAAGGCGGGAAGCAGCATTTGAATCTCAGTCCTCCCAAACGCTGGCTGGGAGGAGTAGGAGGCGAGGTGGGTGTGAGGAGAACATTCAGAGTTCAGGCCACTAGGTGGAGAATATGCCAAGAAAAGGGAAAAGAAATAAAACTATTGAAGGGTACTTTATCGCAGAGAAAAAAACACTTCCTCCCCTCCTTTCTGATGGGGAGGAACAATGCTTGCCATCAGGCAAAGACACAGAAATCGAGGATTCTGTGTCCCAGCCCACCCAATGGGCTCAGGCGATGGAAGAGCTCAAGAGGAATTTTGAAAATCAAGTTAGAGAGGTGGAGGAAAGACTGGAAAGGGAAATGAGAGGGATGAGGGAGAAGCATGAAAAACAGATCAGCTCCCTGCTAAAGGAGAACCAAAAAAATCTTGAAGAAATTGGCACCCTGAGAACTAGCCTAACTCAGCTGGCAAGGGAGGTGCAAGGGGCCAATGAGGAGAAGAATGCTTTCAAAAGCAGAATTAACCAAATGGAAAAGGAGATTCAAAAGCTTACTGAAGAAAATAGATCTCTCAAATCTGGAATGGTACAGATGGAAGCTTTGGACTTTTCGAGAAAGACAGATATCTCAGAACATACCGCGCAGATTCGAAAAATGGAAGATAAGGTGAAATATCTTATTGGAAAAACAACTGACCTAGAAAATAGAATCAGGAGAGACAATGTAAAAATTCTGGGACTACCTGAAAACCATGATCAAAAGAAGAGCCTAGACATCATCTTCCATGAAATTATCAAGGAAAACTGCCCTGAGATTCTAGAACCAGAAGGCAAAATAAATATTCAAGGAATCCGCAGAACACCGCATGAAAGAGATCCAAAAAGAGAAACTCCTAGGAGCATTGTGGCCAAATTCCAGAATTCCCAGGTGAAAGAGAAAATATTGCAAGCAGCTAGAAAGAAACAATTCAAGTATTGTGGAAATACAATCAGGATAGTACAAGATCTGGCACCTTCTACATTGAGGGACAGAAGGGAATGGAATAGGATATTCCAGAAGTCAAAGGAAATAGGACTGAAGCCAAGAATCACCTACCCAGCAAAACTGAGTATAATACTTCAGGAAAAAAAATGGTCTTTCAATGAAATAGAAGACTTTCAAATTTTCCTGATGAAAAGACCAGAACTGGAAAGAAAATTTGACTTTCTAACACAAGAATGAAGAGAACCATGAAAAGGCGAACAGCAAAGAGAAATCATAAGGGACTTACTAAAGTTCAACTGTTTACATTCCTATATGGAAAGACAATATTTATAACTGTTGAAACATTTCAGTATCTGGGCACTGGGTGGGAGTACACACACACACACACACACACACATGCACACACGCACACATACATAGAGACAGAGTGCACAGAGTGAATTGAAGAGGATGGGATCACATACTAAAAAAAAAAAAAATTAAATCAAGCAGTGAGAGAGAAATATTGGGAGGAGAAAGGGAGAAGTTATATGGGGCAAATTATCTCTTATAAAAGAGGCAAGCAAAAGACTTATTAGTGGTGGGATAAAGAGGGGAGGCAAGAGAAAAACATGAGGTCTACTCTCATCACAATCCACTAAAGGAAAGAATATAATGCACACTCATTTTGATAGGAAAACCTATCTCATAATACAGGAGAGTGGGGGACAGGGGCACAAGTAGGATGGGGGGGAGGATAGAGGGGAGGGCATGGGGAGGAGAATGCAATACGAGGTCGACACTCATGGGGAGGGAAAGGACCATAAGAAAATAGAAGTAATGGGGGACAGGACAGGATGGAGGGAAATATAGTTAGTCCTATACAACACAACTAGTATGGAAATCATTTGCAAAACTAAACAGATATGGCCTATATTGAACTGCCTGTCTTCCAAGGGGAAGGGGTAGAGAGGGAGGGAGCCAAAGAAGTTGGAACTCAAAGTGTTAGGACCAAATGTAATGTTATTACCACCGGGTAACAAGAAATACAGGTTAAGGGGTCAAGAAAGCTATCTGGCCCTACAGGACAAAAGAGAAGACGGAGACAAGGGCAGGGAGGGAGGATAGAGGAGAGAGAAGATAGGTCACAGGGGCAATTAGAAAGCTTGGATCTGGGGGGGGGGGGAGGGGAAAAAAGGGGAGAAAATTTGTAACCCAAAAATGTGTGAAAATAAATGTTAAAAGTTTAATAAAAAAAATAAAAAATTAAAAAAAAAAAAAAAAAAACCATACCTTTTCCCACTCTACTGAGTGAATGGGAGATGAGGGAAGGCTCAGTCTTCTCCTCAAATCCTAGTGGCATCTCATGCCATCTGCCACCTTTTCCTGCTTCTCATCATTTGAAGTATATGCCACCTGTCTATACTATCCTCTTCAAGTCACTGCTTCTGTCACTTGCTCCTCACCTTACACCTGAAGCCCTGTTCTAACATTTCTCTCCCATCTACCCTGAACATCACTGCTCAGCTAATCTTCCTAATGGGTCTTTTTTATCATGCCATTCCTCAGCTCAAAAACTCTGGATGACTCCCTCTTACCTACCCTATTGATGAGGCGCTAAAGATGGCTACCTAAAATGCCCAGTCCCTAGTGTTCGCCTGAGGCATTTGGCCCAGCCCAACTCCCTTGATTACTTAATTAGCTAACTTGCCACTCCTCTATCCCATCCAGATCTTCCCACAGTCTTTCTGCATAAAAATATCAGTTCCATCCTCATCAAACGCTCAGATTTTTAAAATCTGGCCCGCTAGTCTTGGCGTCACAAATAGCACAGACTCACTAGGAGTCTGACCCACTTCTATTGGTGTTACAATAAACTCACTACTTGCACTGAAAGAAGGCCTGAGTGGTTGAATTCTTTCAAGGCAGATCCTGGCCCGGTACCCTTGGATTTAGACCACAAGACTATCAAGTGGAAATTCCTGTCTGTCCTTGTGGCCACCCATTCCAAACCTTTCCATCCTCCTGCATGAAATCTCCCCTGTCTGCTAGGTCTTCACCGATAGCAACAGCTTACAAAGAAAACACATAGAGTTGTAACAAATGCAGGATTATACATGCAATGAAATGTTGAAGCCATTTTCCTAATTCTCGATTCATTATTAGAAAACTCCTTCATGGGGCCTTGTCCCTTTCCTTTCTGCTCAGCCCTCTCCACACCACCCACATGGAGAGCTCTCTACCAAGGTTACAGTGTCACTGTGACCTGAAGGGTTGGGGAGGGTGGTTTCCAAACAACTTGAATCTAGGAGGCAAATGGAGTAAGGAGGAGAAAGAACAGGGGTGGGATCTCTACAGCTCAGAGATAAGTACTACTACTCTTCTTTCCATTTTACAGATGAGATAAATTGCCCACCCAAACTCACACAGGCAGTAAGTGGCCAAAGGCTTGAGCTTCAATCCAGGTATTTAGATTCCAAATTCAAGGCTCTTTTCACTGCATGACCTGCCTCTTCTGAGCTAAGCTAATTACCTTGCTTGTTAAGTGTTCCCTGTGTGCCTACCAACCATTTTCTAAGCTTGTTGAGTGATGGGGCCCTGTCACCCACTGGGGCCTAATGAAACTCTAAGCACACAGTAACCACACTTTAAATACTTGGTTGATCTATGAAACAGCTAGGCAGTAATTTTAAGGCAATAAGAGGACTGGAATTGGAAATCAGGAGACCTGGGTTCTAGTCTAGTTCTAATCAGTTTGTATGAGCAAGGATCAATCCCTTCCCCTTCCCCAACTTCAGTTTCCTTATCTGCAAATGAGAAGATTGAACTAGGTGATCTCTACGGTCCTTTCTCCCTCTAATATTGTATTACTAAGATCATAGAAGTACAATCAATCAACAAGAATTTATCAAGCATTTTACTGCGTGCCAGGCATTATGTAAACACTTTTTGTTGAGGTTTTTCAGTCATGTCCAACTCTTTGTGACCCCATTCGGGGTTTTCTTGGCAAAGATACTGGAGTGGTTTCCTTCTCCAACTTATTTTACTGATTAGGTAACTGAGGTAAACAGGGTTAAGTGATTTGCTCAGGGTCACACAGCTAGTAAGTGTCTGAAGCCAAATTGAACTTGAAGATGAGTCTTCCTGGCCCCAGGCCTAGTATTCCCTCCACCTCCCCACCCAGTTGCCCCCTTGCTAAACACTACAAAGACAAAAATGAAATAATCCCAGCCCTCCAGGACCTGGTATTCTATGCAGGCAGAGAACAAGGATCTATATACATTTATACAAACATAAATAAGGTAGGTTAGGGAAGGAGAGCATTAGCATTTGGGGGAAGTGAGAAAGGTTTGCAGAAATCAGTATGGGACAGCTTCTGGGGCCATGGGGCAGAGCAGTTCTCAGTCCTTTCTACCCCAGTGTACCCTGAGGACTCCCACCTCTGCTGTCAGTTCTTTTCCCTAGACTAGGCCTAGAGAAAAGCTCCAGATGATCATCCATTGCCTTACACTTACTATAGTCTCCAAATGGGCACTGAACATATGACTCAAGAGGGCAGGGGTAGGTAGGTAGTACAGTGGATGGAACACTGGCCCATGGGTTGGGCGGGGTGGGAACTGAGTTCAAATTTGGCCTCAGGTACTTGACATATACTAATTATATGATTAACCTCAACTGCCTCACAAAAAAATAAAATAAAATAAAACAAAGAGGGTCTAGGGGTCCATGGCAAAAGTGGAGGGAAATTAATGTCTTTGTCCAAAAAGTAGAACCTTTTCACCTTTATATCTTGAGGTTCTATGACCCTACCCAAGAAACCACTGTGGACTGGGGCAGGAGGACTGAGGCGCAGTCCTCACAACCATAGGCCAAAAGAATGAAACTGTAATGGAATTAGGGAAATGCTAATAGAGGCTAAAGTCTGCTCAGGCTCAAACACTGGACTGAAATACCTAATACCCAGAAAGGCTGATCTGTTTTGTGGAGTTGAGTATAAACTCCCTTTCAGGGGCTGGGAAAGGGATCTCCATTTTCTCACAGCACTTGGTCTGACTCTCCTTTGCCTTTTTTCCATTCTGGGTCATACTTCCTTGTGCACCTTGCTGGGTACCAGGTACCAGCTCTATTCACCCGAAATCTCTTTACGTGAAGGGGACAATATTGTTTTTCCTGTTTATAGTCCCCGATCTAGCACAGTGTCATACACACTGTGTATGTTTAACAAAGTAGATGCTGAACAAAGGTGTGCTGCTTTGAACTGAGAAAGAAGAGAAGAGGCATGAGGGAAGAGACCAAACGAGCGGATCCTGACAAGGATGTGCACTTTGTGACTAGAGGTGCCTATTTTATACATAGTGGATAGATAGCAGGCTTTGGGTCCAAGAAGACGTGAGTTCAGATTCTACCTCTGACACATACTGGCTGTGTGGTCCTGTGCCCCTCAATGCTCCAAACATTATCAAGTTACATTATTATTATTATTATATTATACATTATATAATATAATTTATTATACTATATTATTAAAAAATACATTATCAGAAGCAGAGTCCCCAATTGATAAATGGTTAAAGGATATGAACAGGCAATTTTCAGAGGAAGAAATTAAAGATATCTATAATCATATGAAAAAATGCTCTAAATCACTATTGATTAGAGAGATGCAGATCAAAACAAGTCTGAGGTGCCACATCACACCTGTCAGATTGGCAAACATGACAGAACAAGAAAATGATAAATGCTGGAGAGAATGTGGGAGAGTTGGAACACTGATTCATTGTTGGTGGAGCTGTGAGCTGATCCAACCATTCTGGAGAGCAATTTGGAACTATGCCCAAAGGGCTACAAAAATGTTCATACCCTTTGACTCAGCAATATCGCTACTGGGACTGTATCCCCAAGAGATCATAAAAATGGGAAAGGGTCCCACATGTACAAAAATATTTATAGCAGCTCTTTTTGTGGTGGCCAAAAACTGGAAACCAAGGGGATGCCCATCAATTGGGGAATGGCTGAATAAATTATGGTATATGAATGTAATGGAGTACTATTGTGCCATAAGAAATGATGAACAAGAAGACCTCAGAGGGGCCTGGAAGGACTTATATGACCTGATGCTGAGGGAAAGGAGCAGAACTAGGAGAACTTTGTGCACAGCAACAACCACAGTGTGTGAGAGTTTTTTCTGGTAGACTTGGAATTTCATAATAATGCAAGAACTTATTTTAAAAAAAAAATCCCAATGGTGGTTTTCTAAGGCAAAATGCCTTCCACACTCAGAGAAAGAAATATGGAAGTCATTCACAGAATGTAGCAGATCATGTTTGTGTGTGTGTGTATGTGTTTGTGTATCATGCTTTGATTTGTTATATGATTTCTTCCATTTATTTTAGTTCGACTACATAGCATGACTATAGTGAAAATGTACCCAATAGGAAAGTATAGGTAGAACCTATACAGAATTGTATGCAGTCGTGGGGAGGGAGGGGGGTAGTGGGGGGCAGGTGGGGGGGGATAAAATCTCAATTGTATGGCAGTGATTGTAAAACATTAAAAAATAATAATAATTAAATTAAATTAAAAAAAAAGAAGCAGAGAAGGTGCTGACTGCTTGGATAGCTTCCTTCCTCGTCTGGGAGTTTATTAATGAAATCACAGGTCCTGTTTCTATCCCCTCTCCTTATCCCTATTAAAATTGTTACCCTTGTTGTTCAATCCTGTCTGACTCTTCAGGACCCCATTTGGGGTTTTATTTTTTCTTTCCACATTAGTCATGTTGTATAGAAGAATTAGAAAGAATAGAAGGGACCATGAGAAAGAAAACAAAACAAAAAAAGAGAAAATAGTCTGCTTTGTTCTGTATTCAGACTCCACGGCTCTTTCTCTGTACATAGATGGCATTCCCCTGGCGTTTTCTTGATAAAGATACTGGATTGGTTTGTTGTTTCCTTCTCCAGCTCATTTTACAGATGAGGAAACTGAGGCAAACAGGATTAAGTGACTTGCGCAGGGTCACACAGAAGTGCCTGAGGATGGATTTGAAGTCAGGATGATGAGTCTTTCTGTCTCCAGGCTCCATGTGCTATCCATTGTACCACCTAGCTACCTTTTCTATTAAAACTACAAATGTACAATTCCTAATAAGAGTAAGAGAAGGAGGGATGGTGACTCACCCAGCTCAGGGGAGCTAAGCAAGGCTCTGACGCGATGCACCAAGAGTAGAGGCAAGGCCACCAGCCTCTGGGGAAGCTCCAGGCCGCATCCACTTTCTGTGTGACATCCTGCAGGTCTTCCCTAGCTCTTCCATTAAACTTAGACCTCCCTGCAGGTAAAGACTTCTCTCTCTGATAGCCCTCCCTCTTTGCTCCAAATTCCCCAGCATTTTGTTCAAGGTTTTGTATACAAGATTAATCCCTGGGAAGGACTGACTGTCCCTGCCCCTTACTCCAACCCCACCCTTTCCTATAGGTCTTCTGTCCCTGATAATGAAGAACATAGGAATCTAAGACTAACCACCCAGGCCCCCTCCTACCACTCCCACCCATTTGTATACCAGCTTCCCAGGGAAGGGGTGGGCAGTGATATATGAAGCAAAGGCGTTTTTTGGGACTCACATTTCTGCATCCAAAGGCCTATTTGATTTATTTACAAAAAGGGGGAGGGAGAAGTCAGGGAAGGAAGGTCAGTGGGTTGAGTTCTCTCTCCAGGGTACCCAAAGAAAAGGATTCCTACAGAGTCAGGAATGCCAGTCCCTTTCCATAGAAAACATTCCCATGTCAGCTGGGCCCCAAACCCATGACCAGGGAAAGTGAAGCAAAAGGCTTTGTGTTCAAGGTGAAAAGAAACACAGGAGAGGTGGACAGGGAGGCTCCCATGTACCCAGCTAGCAGGGCTTCTCATCCCCACCCTGCGAGCAAAGGCCTAGGATAATTCACTCTCCCATCCAGCCCAAGCAAAATGGAAGCCAAAGAAGGGAAAGGGGCGGGGGCAGCTTGGATCATCAGCAGCTCCCTAGAATTGTGGTTGGTCATTGTATTGATCAGAGTTCCTAAGCTTTACAAAGCTGTTTGTCTTTACAACATTATTGTTATTATCTAAATTCTTCTGGTTCTGTTTCCCTTTGGTCTCCATCAGTTCACGCAATGATTCCTGAGGTCTGAGGATGAAGAATGCTACCTACCCTCCTGCAGAGAAGGCGGTGGACCCAGTGTGCAGAATGACACAGACAGGTTTAGATACAGATAATGTGGGGATTTGTTTTGTTGGCTATGCGTATTTGTTTTGAGAGTTTTCTTTTTCTTTTTCTATTAAGGGGGGAGGTAAGGTGGGAGGAAGAGAAATAAAGCATATGCTTGTTCTTTGGGAAAAAGAATAAAACAGATTTTTTTCTTAAAAAGAAAGGGGTAGGGGAAGGGATTCATCTTCAGAGCACCTCACCTGCTGCTGGTTTTCCCTCTGTGAGTGAAGCCGAGCCTGGATACATTCCCTCGTCTCCTGGAAGGCCTGTCTTTGAGAGACCTCTGCTGGGTAATGGGTACATACTCCCACAATGTTGGTACAGGAAAAGATGAGGACATTGGAGACAAGCTGCAATATTGGAAATGGAAATAAACATGTTAGTGTCGATCTGATATCTGGTTGGTGTAGAATGAAAAAAATAAGGGTTGTATAACCTCAAATACAGACTGTGCCCAAATTTTCACCCACAACACTCACAGGGTGCCCCAAATCTGAATTCTGTGGGATCCCCAATCATGGATCAGGGATGCCAAATATATCCTGTTTCTTCTTGATTTTCTTCCCTGACTTCATCTGGGTCCAGGTCTTACTTGTCCTTCCTAAGTTCCAGGGCTGGTTTAATGTTAACAGTCCATAAAGGCATAGGGATAATTAAATAATAACTACCAAACACATACATAAAACAGATTAAATATTTACCTTGGCTACAAATTAAAGGTTGAATTCATTAGTGAGGCAGCAAAAAGGACATGTAGGGTATGTTGTCGAGGGAGGGAAAGGGATTATACAATTACAGGATTTTAGATGTGTAACTGTGCCCAATGTATAGTGATCCTTAATGAATTCGATTGGATGTTGGTGTCAGTTCTATCAATAGACATTCATCAGGTTCCTACTGTTTAGGGAAGCAGTGTTGCTCTTGAGTCAGGAGACCTGGGCTCAAAGTCAGCTTTGGACACTGAACTATCTGTGTGACCTTAAACAAGTCACTTGATCGTTGCTTCCTCACCTGTCAAATGATGGACTTGGTATAAACTGCTCCATGGGCCCTTTCAGCTTTCTCTCTCTCTTTACACTCTTTATTCAACAAATATTCATTAAATTGCTGCTATGAAGGGTAGGCTAGTGCAGTGGGCAGAATGTCCAGCCTGGAGACAGCAAGTCTCATCTTCTGAGCTCAAATCTGGCCTCAGACACATACTGGCTATGTGATCCTGGGCAAGTCACTTTAGCCCCGTTTGCCTCAGTTTCCTTAGTTGCAAAATGGGCTGGAGAAGAAAATGGCAAGCCACTTCAGTATCTTTGCCTAGAAAATCCCATATGGGGTTATAAAGGGTCAGACATGATTGAACAACAACAAATGTATAATGTAGTCTCTTGCTACCACCGCAACTGTGTCCAGGGCAGAGATTCTTAACATGATAGATTTCAGGTCTCTGGGAAGGACTTGGATAGGAAAAAAAATGACAGCTTTATTTTCACTAACCTTTGGTTTCCTTTGTAATTTATGTTATGCCTTTAAAAACCTTAGTTTGAGAAGGGAGTCATTAGGCTTCACCAGTTTTCCAAGAGGTCCATGACATAAAAAAGGTTAAGAATTGTTGCTGTAGGAAATATATGCATCCCCACTCAATCCTGACCAAGATGTGGAAAATTCTTTTTCCCCGTAGTTCAAACAAAGTTATGTTTGTGATTTCTTAAAAGGAAATTTTAATAGGAAATTAAATGAGGAAAAAGACCTACCAACACAAAGCCATAGAAGGAAATGAATCTGCAGGTTTCTGGTTCAAACTTGAACAGCTAAAGACTCAAGATCTGCTTGGCTGCCAGGGCTTATGAGGCACTCTATCTCAACTATCCTTCTCCTACCTGAACTCTATCTAAGCAAATAAACCAAAACTTCTAGCTAGGGGAAAATTCGAGTTACCCCTTCCTGGTCTGATGGAATCCTCAATCCCTCACACAAACTGCTCCCAGTGTAATAGAATCCTCAATTTCCACCCAGAATCTTGTTCGATTTTCTCTTCAGGTATTATTGGTGACCAAGGACTTTCTCACTGGAACTGAGCTGCATCGAATTTCTGGTTCTTCTCTGGTTCCTGACAATGAGAACTGTCCAGAAGTGTAATTGGCTGTCTCTAGAGGTGGCAGCTTCCTCCTCCTTGACGTCTGCAAACACATCACCACTTATCTGCAGGTAGGTTAGATAGCAGATTCCTCTTGTGTATGGGTTGGATTGTGTGGTTGTGAAGATCTCTTCCTACTGTCAAAATCTGTGAATCTGTTATCTCTAGTCCATCTGAATGAGGAAAGTACTTCTCTATTTGCTCCCTTAAATTTTCTGACTTTTTAAGCCATCCCACACTCTTTGTTTTTTTTTTAATGTTTATTTATTTTTAGTTTTAATATTCATTTCCACAAAATTTTGAGCTTCTAATTTTCTAATTTTCTCCCCATCTCTCCCCTTGCCCCACCCCATAACACCTTGCATTCTGATTATCCCTTCCCTCAGTGAGCCCTCCCTTCTATCACACCCCTCCCTTCCCTTATCCCCATCTTTTCTTGTAGGTCAAGATAGCTTTCTATACCCCACTACCTGTATTTTTTATTTCCCAGTTGTATGCAAAAACAATTCTCAACATTCATTCCTAGAACTCTGAGTTCCAACTTCTCTCCCTTCTTCCCTCCCTACCCATCCCTTCTTATTCAACTTACCCTGTGCTCTCTGTCTATATGGGTGTGTATGTGTGTGTGTGTGTGTGTGTGTGTGTGTGTGTGTGTGTGTGTGTGTGTGTGTGTATAACCTCTCCAACTACCCAAATACTGAGAAAAGTCTCAAGAGTTACAAATATTATATTTCCATGTAGGAATGTAAACAGTTCAACTTTAGAAAGTCCTTCATGTTTTCTCTTTCCTGTTTATCTTTTCATGCTTCTCTTGATTCTTGTCTTTGAAAGTCAAATTTTCTATTCAGTTCTGGTCTTTCCATCAAGAATGCTTGAAAGTCCTCTATCTCATTGAATGACCATTTTTTCCCCTGAAGTATTATACTCAGTTTTGCTGGGTAGGTGATTCTTGATTTTAATCCCAGTTCCTTTGACTTCTGGAATATCATATTCCAAGCCCTTTGATCCCTTAACGTAGAAGCTGCTAGATCTTTTGTTATCCTGACTGTATTTCTACAATACTTGAATTGTTTCTTTCTGACTGCTTGCAATATTTTCTCCTTGACCTGGGAATCCTGGAATTTGGGTACAATATTCCTAGGAGTTTCTCTTTTCAGATATCTTTCAGGAGGTGATCTGTGGATTCTTTCAATATTTATTTTGCCTTCTGGTTCTAGAATATCAGGGCAGTTTTCTTTTATAACTTCATGAAAGATGATGTCTAGGCTCTTTTTTTGATCATGGCTTTCAGGCAGTCCTATAATTTTTAAATTGTCTCTCCTGCATTTATTTTCCAGGTCAGTTGTTTTTCTAATGAGATATTTCACATTATCTTCTATTTTTTCATTCTTTTGCTTTTGTTTTGTAATTTTTTGCTTTCTCCTAAAGTCATTAGATTCCATCTGTTCCATTCTAATTTTCAAAGAACTATTTTCTTCAGTGAGCTTTAGAACCTCCTTTTCCATTTGGCTAATTCTGCTTTTGAAAGAATTCTTCCCCTCATTGGCTTTTTGGACCTCTTTTGCCAATTGAGTTAGCCTATTTTTCAGGGTGTTATTTTCTTCAGAATTTTTTGGGGTCTCCTTTAGCAAGCTGTTGACTCAGTTTTCATGGTTTTCTTGCATTGCTCTCATTTCTCTTCTCAATTTTTCCTCCACCTCTCTTACTTGATTTTCAAAATCCTTTTTGAGCTCTTCCATGGCCTGAGACCATTGCATATTTATTTTGGAGGTTTTGGATGCAGAAGCCCTGACTTCCTCTGATGTTATGCTTTGTTCTTCCTCATCAGAAAGGATGGAAGAAAATACTTATTCACCAAAAAAGTAACCTTCTATAGTCTTATTTTTTCTCCCTTTTTTGGGCATTTTCCCAGCCAGTTACTTGACTTTTGAGACCTTTGTTGAGAGGAGGGTATATTTTGGGGACCTGTAAATTCTCAGTTCCTCCAAGGTGGCACAATCAAGGGAGAGGTGTGTACTCCTCTCCTGACCTGCGCACTTGTCTGGAAGCAACCAAAAACTTTTCTGCCCAGAATCTGCAATTGAATTCTCTCTCCAGAGCCTCCACAAGTTCCATGGCCAGTGCTCCTCCTCACCTCTGTGTGGAGCTCAGGACTGAGAATCAGATCAGTGGCTCAATTCCCCCAGGGGCTTTAGGCTGAGGTCTCCCACTCAAGGATGAGATTTGATCAACCCTTCAGTTGTCCCAGGGGATCTAGGTGGAGGGTTCTGAAAATGGCAGCTGCGACTGCAGTGCCTGCTAGTGGAGGTCCAGACTGCGCTCCCCTCTCCTGGGTGAAGGAGCCCTCCCACTGACCTTTGAGATTGTCTGTGGCATTTGTGGGTTGAGGAATCTGGGAACTGCTGCTGGTGGCACCCTGAATCCTGTTCTGGGTCCTGTCTCTGCTGCTCCATGCTGGTCTGTGCTCATTGAGCTGGTCTGGTCTGCGCTTGTCTCCCATACTGTCTTTGTAAATGTCTCCTTTATTGCTCTCCTGGAAATCTACAATTCCAGGCCTCTAACATCCTACTTATACTTCTGGCTCACTTGATTTGCTCAAACCATATTCATGAGCTGTTAAGAATAGGTTTTTTACTTATGGCTCTAAGACCGTATTTCAATTTATTTCAATCCCTGAGTTTTCCTATTTTGAGGCCCATCTTCCTTTTTGGACCGCCCACTGAGTTTCAGTTTCCTGTCTAAGGAATGCCTGCATCCTTCTACTCATTTTGAGAACAAAAATGAATGAAGATTCAGAACTCAAGTGAGTAATCAAACTCAGGTTATCAACCTGATTATTTCCATGCTTCACGTGAAAGGTATAATGTAAGCTGAGATTTGGAGGTGGGAGGGAGAGGAAGATGGACAGACAGACAGAGGTGAATAAGGTATTCTAGTCCAAGGAAAAAAATATAGAGGTAAATCATTGTATAGAAAAGTATGATTTGAGGTGAAGGACTTAAGGGACTGTTGAGATACACGTTTGGAAAAGCAGATCGTGACAAGTTTTGAATAATAGGCTAAGAAATATAAACTTCATCTTAGAGGCAATAGTGAACAACTTAAGATTTCTGAGCAGGTCAATGAAAACGGTATTTTAGGGAGATGAATTTGTCAAAACTTTGATGAATGAATCGCAGTAGGCAGAGACTGAAAGCAAGAAGACTAATTAGGAAGTTATTGAGATAGTTCAGGCATAAGGTGATAAGAATTATGCCAGCAGCAGAAGGATCAGACAGGGACAGATGCAAGAAACATTACCAAAAAAAAAGAAAGAAAGATTGAATAAGAATTGGTGATTAAAGTGACCCAAACCAAGAAATGAGAGAATTTCAGGAAAGGGAGTGGAGCAATATTTTCATATTCAGTAGAATGGTCAAGGAGGTTCACAGATTCAAAGACTTGGAATTAGCCTTGATTCTGCCTTCTCCTCATGGCCTATTGATTACTAAGATTTATTGGTCCCACCTCTGCAACATCTGCCACCTTTTCTCCATTTACAGGCTCATTTTGAGGTCAGGACTTTATCACCTCTTACCTGAACTAATGCAATTGACTAATTAGTCTCACATTCATCCTTACAAATCCCACCTCAGAGGGGTGTGGGGGTGGAGCCAGATGGTGGAATAAAAGCAGAGACTTCCCTGAGCTCTCCCCCAAAGCCCTCCAAATACCTGTAGAAAAATGACTCTAAACAAATTCTACAGCTACTGAACCCAAAAAGTGACAGAATGAAACAAATCCCCAGCCCAAGACAACCTGGAAAGTCAATAGGAAGAGTCTTTTACACTGGGCAGGGAGTGGAGGGCAGTCTGTGGGCCACATGGTCACAGACCCGCTGGAGTAGGCCTCAGGGGACTGAATCACTACAGTTTCCAGATTTCTCAACCCACAAATGCCATAAAGGTCAGTGGGAAAACTCTGTGGGACCTGGGTGAAAGAGGAGCACGAGATCTGGTCAGGTCTGGCCCCAGCTCCAGGGCATGTGCAGAGGGGTGTGGGGTGTGTGTGGGGGCAATGTGTGGCTGTGAAGCAGCAGTGCCAGAGGGGACTTCCAGAGTTCTGGGCCCACAGACAGTGGTGGATCAAGTGAGCTGACACAAAATCACTGAAGCCTGGAACAATACACCTACCCCAATCCCTACCTCCACCCCCAATGGAAGCAGTTCTACCTTGACAAAGAGTTAGAAAGTCAAGTGTTTGATTGGGAAGATGAGTAAACATGGTAAAAGAACTCAAACTATAGAATCTTACTTTAGTGACAAGGCAGATCAGGGCATACAACCAGAAGAGGACAGCAGAGTCAAAACTCTACATCAAAAGCCTCCAAGAGGAATATGAATTGGTTGGAGAACATGAGGGAGCTCAAAAAAGATTTTGAAAATCAAGTAAGAGAAGTAGAGGAAAAATTGTATACAGAAATGGGAGTGATGCAAGAAAGCCATGAAACTCAAGTCAATTGCTTACTAAAGGAGACCCCCCCCACCAAAATACTGAAGAAAATAATGTGTTAAAAATAGCTTAACCCAAATGGCAAAAGAAGTCCAAAAAGTCAATGAGTGGAAAACTGCCTTAAAAAGCAGAATTGGCCAAAAGGAAAAGGAGATCCAAGAGCTCACAGAAGAAAATAATTCCTTAAAGATTAGAAAGGAGTAAATGAAAGCTAATGACTTTATAAGAAATTAAGAAATTATAAAACAGAACCAGAAGAATGAAAAAATAGAAGACAATGTGAAATATCTCGGAAAAACCACTGACCTGGAAAGTAGATCCAGGAGAGATAATTTAAAAATTATTGGACTACCTGAAAGCCATGATCAAAACAAGAACCTCAACATCATCTTTCAAGAAATTATCAAGAAAAACTGCCCTAATATTCTAGAATCAAAAGGTAAAATAGAAATTAAAAGAACCCACCAATTACCTCTGAAAAGAGATCCTAAAAGGAAAACTCCCAGGAATATTGTAGCCAAATGCCAGATTTCCCAGGTCAAGGAGAAAATATTGCAAGCAGCTCAAAAGAAATAATTTGAGTACTGTGGAAATACAATGAGAATAACACAAGATCTAGCCGCTTCTACATTAAGGAACTGAAGGACTTGGAATATAATATTCCAGAGGTCAGAAGAGTTAGGATTAAAACTAAGAATTACCTCTGCAGAAAAATTGAGTATAATCCTTCAAGGGAAAAAAGTGGATATTCAATGAAATAGAGGACTTTCAAGCATTCTTTCTTTCTTTTATTTATCTTCAGTGTTCTACAATCACTACTATATAGCTTAGATTTTTTCCCCTCCCTCCCCTTCCTCCCCTCTACCTCCCCCCTACCTCCCCAAGAGGACATACAATTTTATATAGGTTCTACACATACTTTCCTATTAAATACATTTTCATCATAATCATGTTGTATAGAAGAATTAAACTTTCAAGCATTCTTGATGAAAAGACCAGAGCTGAATAGAAAATTTGACTTTCAAATACAAGAATCAAGAGAAACATGAAAAGGTAAACAGGACAGAGAAATCATAGGAGACTTATTAAAGTTGAACTTTTTCCATTCCTACATGGAAAGATGATATTGGTAACTCATGAGACCTTTCTCAGTATTAGGGTAGTTGGAGGAAATAGATAAATAGATATAGATAGACAGATAGATAGATGGATGGATGGATGGATGGGTGGCACAAGGTGAGTTGAATGTAAAGAGATGATATCTAAAAAATAAAATTAAAGTGTGAGAGAGGAATATATTGGGAGGAGAAAGGGAGAGATAGAACCAGGTAAATTATCTCACATAAAGGAGGCAAGAAAAAGGTTGGAGGTGAGAAGGAATGAGTTAACCTTACTCTCATCAGATTTGGCATATGGAGGGAGTAACATACATACTTAATTGGGTATCTTACCCTACAGGAAAGTAAGGAGGAAGGGGATAAGAGGGGGGATGATAGAAGGGAGGGCAGATTGGGAAAGGGGGTAGTCAGAAGCAAACACTTTAGAAAACGGACAGGGTTAAAGGAGAAAATAGAATAATTAGGGGGCAAATAGGATGGAGGGAAATACAGTCAGTCTTTTACAACATGACTATTATGGAGGAGCTTTGCATAACTACACATGTATAACCTATATTGAATTGCTTGCCTCCTTAATGGGGGTGGGTGGGAACAGAAGAAGGGAGAGAATTTGGAACTCAAAGTTTTAAAAACAAATGTTTAGAAATTGCTTTTACATGCAACTGGGAAATAAGATTTACAGGCAATGGAGTATAGAAATCTATTTTGCCCTTCAAGAAAGTAAATGACAAGGGGATAAGAGGGGGAGATGATAAAAGGGAGGGCAGAATGGGTGAAGGGGTAATCAGAATGCTTGCCATATTGAGATGGGAGGAGGGGAAAGATGGAGAGAAAATTTGAAACTCAAAATCTTGTGAAAATGAATACTGAAAACTAAAAACAAATAAATAAATTTAAATCTTAAAAAAATGAAAAAAACAAATCCCACCTCAGATACTTACTAGCTGTCACTTAACCCCCAAGTGAATGTCACATCTGTAAAATGAAAGAGGTGATGAACATTGACAGCTTCTAAGATTCCTCCTAATTCTAAATATATAATCACGTGATTATATAATCCATCTTCCATACAACTATCCTAAAACAGATTTACCACGTCTCACTCTCCAAACATTTTTATCCTGACATGTCTTTCACATATCTTTCCACTATTATTTCATATTATTCACCTTCATGCAAAATCCCTCATAGGTAAATTGACCTACTGTCTATTCCAAACATGTTCCATCCCATTGCCTATCTCCATAATTTTGTATAGGAAGTCCCCTGTGTCTGTAATGAACTATCTTTTCACCTTTGCTTCACAGAATCCCTCCAGGAAGCTTTTCCTGATCCTTAACATCCAGTTGTTACTGCTCTCTCCCCTTTGAAATTATTTAGTGTAGGTATAAACTATTTGGGAGTGTATCTACTAAGATACAGCTAAAAACTATATGAATTCAACCATAAAACATTCTTTGCAAAAATAGACATAAATAATTGAAAAAAAATTCATTGCTCAGGATAGGTTGATCTAAAATAATAAAAATTACAATATTATCTAAATTAATTGACATAGCCATACCAAACTACCAAGAAATTACCTCATAGAACCAAAAAAATTATAAAATTCACTTGGAGGAACAGCAGGTCAAGAAATCTCAAGGGTGATAATGACAAAAAAAGGGTCAATCAGTACCAGATCTTAAATTTTACTACAACGCAATAATTATTAAAAAGGTTTTGCTCTTTTTGATTATAGGCCTCTGGGTACAGTTATGAAAAAGTGGTTAATCAGTGGAAAAAAATAGGTATATAATGTATCGAAGCAAGTAAACACAGTAGCATAGTTAGATAAACCACCAAAACTCCAGTTATTGGCAAAAATAGCTGGGAAAACTGGAAAGCAATTTGGTAGAAATTGAGAATAGATCAATATTCCAAAACATATACCAAAATAAACTGCAAAAGACACCTGATTTGGACACAAAAGGTGATATCATAAGCAAATTAAAGGAACAATGAATAAATTACCTTTTAGCTCTGTGAATTGGGAAAGAGTTCATGACTAAACATACAACAGAAAAGAATCAGAGAAAATAAAGTGGCCAATTTTGACCACACGAAATTGAAAAGTAAGCCCTTGTACAAACCAATGTAATGCAATTAAAATCAGGAAGGAAACAGGCAACAGAAAAAAAAGTCTTTTCATTAAATTTCTCTGATAATGTTATCATCCAAGATGAGTAATTGATTCAAATTTATAAGATTAAGTCTTTCCTCTAACAAATGCATGGTGAAAGGATGCAAACAGATAGTTTTCAAAGAAAGAAACCTAAGCTACCAACAATCATATAAGATTGTCCCAAACCACAAATAATTAGAGAAATGCAAATAAAAGCAACTCTGAGGCTCCACCTCACATTCCTAAGACTGGAAAATGACGGATGTTGAAGGGTCTATGGGAAAACAGACACACTAATGTATTGTTGTTGGAACTGTGAATTGATCTAGTCATTTTGTAAATCATTTTGGAACTATGTCCCCAAATTCTAAATTGTACATACTCTTTGGCTCAATTATATAATTACTAGCACTATACCCAAAGAGAACAAAGAAAATGGAAAAGGACTTACGGACACGGAAATAATTATAGCAGCTCTTTTCATAATAACCTAAAATGGGAAGGAAAAGGGGTGCCCACTTATCGGAGAATGGTTAGACAAGCTGCGGTATATGTATGCAATAAAATATTATTGTGTCATAAGAAATGACAAAAGGACAGTTTTAGAAGTAGAAAAATCTTTATGAACTGATATAGAGTGAAATGAGTAGAGCTAGAATAATTTCCACAATGAGAGCAACATTATAGAGACAAACAATTTTCAAAGACCTTAGAACTCTGATGAATGCAATGGTAAAAGATGAGTCCAGAGGGCTAAAGATGACTCATACCACCTACCTCCTGCCAGAGAGGTGATAGATTCAAGATGCAGGATGAGACATACGTTTTCAGACATGGTCAATGTGGGATGTTGCTTTGCTGGATTATGTGCATCTGATGTGTACACATACATATATGTGTATGTATGTATGTATATACATATATGTACATGTAATATATTCCTGATGGTTCAATGGGAAGGGGCAGTGAGAGGGAGAGATAACAATTGCCTGCAAAAGAAAGAAATGTAAGAAAGCTAAATAAATACTTCAATGGTTTTGAAAAGCTACCTTGTATCACACTGTATGTACTTTGTATTTACTTAACCGCGCATAAGCAGCAGCCTCCCTGTAGAATGTAACATATTGTTGTTCAGTTATTTCAGTTGTGTCTGACTCTTTGTGACCCCATTTGGGATTCTCTTGGCAGAAATCCTAGAGCGGTTTGCCCTTTCCTTCTCCAGTTCATTTTACAGATGAGGACATTGAGGCAAACAGGGTTAAGTGACTTGTCCAAGGTCACACAGCTAGGAAGTATCTGAAGCTGGATTTCAACTCAGGTCTTCTTGACTCTAGACCTGGTATTCTATTCATTATATAATATCTATATATTACAAACATATATACCTACTCATGCATATATATAAACATACATACTCACATATGTATCTATGTATTATATATGTAGGTTTGTATGTATGTGATATGTATGTGGAACATGACAGAATGTCTTTGAGGATAGGAATAGTTTTATTATTTGTAATCTCAGTGCCTTGCATACACCGTAAATGTTTAATAAATGCTTGTTGAGAGTTGAAGTTAGAGGGGGATGAGGGCTGAAAAAAGAAAATAGGATTTGAAAATCAATAAATTACTGGGTGACCTGGAAGAGTTTGATTTCAAGAGAACTAGAGTGGTTGGGGATGGAAACTTCACTGTAAAATTTTAAGGAGAAAATATGTGGGGGACAAAGTGAAAACACTGAGTGTTACATGCTTATATAAGGAACTGGGCAGTGAAATTCAATTCAACTGAGCACTTGAAGTGGCTGCTGTGGGTCAGGAGGAATAGATATAGTACCTCCAAACAGCAGATGGAACAGGTTCATCAGGTGGGGCTTTAAAGGAAAGACTTGAGAATTCTGGTAGACAGAGGTGAAGGGCGGGGCCATAGTGGTGGTGGCGGATAGACCAGATGTGTTAGAGACAAGAAAGTGAGTAGAGGAGCAAGATCGAGGAGATGAAGGTGAGACAACATGAGTGAAAGTAAACCCTGGGAAGGCGTAAGGATTACCGATTTGGAGCCAGAAAGAACCTAGACCAATCAAATTACCAAAGAATTACTTAACTGAACTAGAAAAACAATAACAGAATTCACCTGCAGGGGTGGGGAACCTGTGGTCTTCTAAATCCTTAAGTGCATCCTTTCAACTGAATTCATTGGTCAAAAAGTCAAAATGCCCCACACAAGGATTTAGAAGGCCACATGTGGCCTTAAGGCTGCAGGTTCCCCACCCCTGACCTAGAGGAACAAAAATTCAAGAATCTCAAGGGAAAGAATCAAAAAGATTCTCAAGACAGGGGAATGACAGGTCAAAGTAGTCGTCATTATAATGTTAAAAAAAACAAAACAAAACCAGAAAACAAAACAAAACAGGAAAGCTGATCAGTAGGTACACGTCTCAGAACTTACTGAACATAGATGTACAGAGTTACTTGACAAAAACTGCTGAGAAAACTGGAAAGTAGTCTGGCAGAAATCTGCTTTAGACCAATTTATCCAGCCACATCGATCAGCATGGGGAAAGAACTAAGACTCAATTAGGAGATTGCTGCAGTGATCCAGTAAGAAGCGTGAAATAGGGTGGTGTTGGGGTAAATAGAGAGGAGGGGACACACAGAAAAGATACCATGGTGACACAAATAATAAACTGTAGCCACCACAATTGAGGACACCAAGATTGTGGACTTGTGTGGCTAAAATAATTCTTGTTGTTCAGTCATTTCGGCTATATCTGACTCCTCCTGACCCCAACTGGGGTTTTCTTGGCAGAGATGAGAGGTTTGCCATTTCCTTCTCCAGCTCATTTTACAGGTGAGGAAACTGAGGCAAAGAGAGTTAAGAGACTTAACCAGGGTCACCCAGTTAGTAAGTGTTTGAGGTCATATTTGAACTCAGGTCTTCTTGACTCCAGGCCCAGGACTCTATCCACTGCTCTAGCTATGCATGTGTATAATACATATACCATGTACTTACCCCTTTAATGTCTTTTTCTAAATCCTTATGCAATGTGGAGGTGAACCTCCATTCTCCTAGGGGCGAGAACCTGTAGCCTCAAGTCCACATGTGGCCCTCTCAGTACTCAAGTGCAACCCTCTGACTGAATCCAAACTTCACAAAACAAATCCCCTTAATAAAAAGATTTGTTCTGTAAAACTTGGACTCAGTCAAAAGGCCACACCCAAGGACCCAGAAGGCCACATGCTCTCCACCCCTGTCCTAGACTATACCATGGGATTGCAAGCATTAGTAGGCCCTATATCAAGATGGAATGACTTCAAGTAGTGAATGTCTTTGATTTTAGGACTAGCCCAGAAAACTCATCACCAGAATTTTGGCCACCAGGTGATCAGCTAGTTTGGTCAAAACAACTCATGGAATAAATTGCTAAGGAGTGGAGGGTGTACAATCTACAATGGCAGAAGAAAAACCCATACCAAGGTGGCATAGGAAGAAGGATGACATACAATAGATACTGGTTATCATTTCAATAGTCCAGAAGACATGCAAACTTTCCAAATTCAGTTCTTATTGGTAATCCTCAAACATACCCCACTCTCCCGAATTCTGATATGGATCTGCATATATTGGCACATAGATCGAATATGCATCACACAGAATAGAATAAATGATATTGACTGACTAGCATAGAATGGATTGTCCTTACATAGATAAAATTGAGAGTAAGAACTCACTTAGAATTAAGAGACAACCAAACAAAAGATCTGAGCAGTCTTAGCTAGGCTCCAGAATCTAAATTATAGAGAATGTTCGAACTGAAAGGACCCCAGAGATCACTGAGTCCAAGCTCTCATTTTCCAGATGAGGACAATGAGGCCCAGAGGAGTTAAGTGACTTTCCTGAGGTCACACAGCTGGTCAGTGACAGAACCCAGGCTAGCACCCAAGTCTCCCGACTTCAGGCCTGTGCATTCACCAGCTGCCTCCTCCAATTAATTAATCAGTATTTATGCATCAGCTACAGAGGAAGGGGCAGGGATGAGCAATATGGGTGACTTTGTGATTCTTGGCGAGAGGGAGAGGGGAAGAAGAGCGAGGGGTTGAATATTTACAAAGAACTACTTACAAGGTTTGATCCCCCCTGCCTCCAGATCACAGAAACTTAATCTGTTGGCTCCCCTCAGGTTGTGTGTTTATTTGGACTGTTAGTGTGAAGTTAAGCTTGTCTGTTTGTACCCAATGTCTCCTGCAGCAAGAAGACGAAAGGAAATTCAGCAGCAGACATGAGAGAAATGGAGTCATTTCTGCCTTGCCTCTGTTTCCTATACCCAGAGTTTTTATGAAACTCGCTGGGAGAGATGCTCTCTGTTTAATGCAAGTAGAAGGGGGAGGAGAGGTAGCAAAGGGACTTCAGGATGGTGTTGAAAATCAATTGGAAACAAATTGTTCTGACAGGAAGCAGTGTGGTCAAAAGACCCTGTTAGAGATCCCCAGAGACACTACAGAGTTTAATCTTTGCACTGATTTTCATGCTAACAGTCAGTTTTTCAGTCGTGTCTGACTCTTTGGGACCTCATTTAGAGTTTCCTTGGTAAAGATACTGGATTGGTTTGCCATTTCCTTTTCCAGATCATTTTACAGATGAGAAAACTGAGACAAACAGGGTTAAGTGATTTGTCCAGGGTCACATAGCTAGGAAGTATCCGAGGCTAGATTTGAACTCGACATGAGACCTCATGATTTCAGTCCCAGCGCTTTACCCACTTCACCATCTAGCTGCCTGAAGATTTCCATGCTACATGATCTCTTTTTGCATAACAAAATCGCCTTCCCCCTCACACACACACACGTATACACCCCAACCGTTCCACCGACACCAAGCACCTTCCTGCCAGACTCAAGAGGCAGAAAAGAGGTCATCTCATACTGTGGCAGTTACTCCTCTGGACTTCCTCCTTTCCAGTTCAGATTTACTATGGACACTCCCTTCTTCTCTCTTTCCAGGGATTGAAATGGACACGTAGAGCCCATGGTTCCCACCTCCCAAATTCCCAGTTGCAGAGCTGGCTCTGGACTGTTATGCTAGCTTCAGTCTAGCCTAGAGGACAGGATGGTTCCCCTAGAAAAAGATTCCCAATCCACTGGCTTCCAGATGTTCTGTTACCTCTAGTTGGCAGACTACTCAGATTCCCCAGTCAAAGAGGAATGACTGAATTCTGAGTGTACAGAGAAAGAGGGAAGGGTGGCATGGTGGAGAGAGAACTAGCTTTGGAATTAGAGGGTCCTATTTTGGTTGTTTTATTACCTATGTGACTTTAGGTGAGGGACTTAACCTCTCATTCTTATTTTTCTCATCTATAAAATATAGAAGCAAGACTGGATGGTCTCCAAGGTTTTCTCCAGCTATCTATAGGATCTCTGGGATAGGTGGTTGGGGAAATATACAGGATTACTCATGGTCTTCATACTCAGCACCCACTCCAATGTGGGAGGCTTAGTCTCTGTTCTTGGGATACTGACAGTGTGATGGGAAGTCATGTTCATGGCCACTGGGAAGGCTTCTGGACCAATGCAGCAGTCAGACCACAAACATATGCCCTGACTCTTAAGAGCCACCTTCATCCCTCTCCAATCCAATTTATCCATGTTGTTTCTTGAGCTACTGACCCTTTAAACACTAGTTGCTGCTGCCACTGCTGCCCCAGATAGAATCTATGTGATTTGGGGAGATGTTTTGGATGATACCATCAGATTTGGCAAGGCCACTCAAGATGGAGGACTAAGGAAGAGTTCTAAGGAAGGATAACTCTTAGGATCAGATATTTAGAGCTGGAATGAGTCTTAAAGATCATCTAGTTCTAGGTTAACTTTTGTATTTTACATATGAGGTAACTGAGGCTTTGAAAGATGTAGTAACTTACCCAAGGTTACCCAGGTGGTAAATGGAAGAAGAGTCAGGATTTGAACTCAAGTCCTCTAACTCTTGCCAAGAACACCCCTAACAGGGTCACAAAGAATCATGACTGCAATGATTGAACAACAGCTTCTGACTTTAAATCAAACACTCTTTCTCCTGAACCAAAGAAATTTTTTTTTTTGTTCCTGATCAACAAATACTTATTGAGTACCTGTTTAGATCTCAGCATGGTGTAAAGAAGCGAAACAACGAGCTCCTCTCCACAAATATCTCCACACAGGTCTATGAAATGCACCAAACCATCCTCAAGGGCATATCCAGAAAAAGTTACAGTAACCAGCTCAGGTTAGCATAAAAAACACAGGCAGGGAGATCTGCCCAGGACAGGGTCAGGCACTCCAGTGCTCAGGGAGGATCTGGACCCCAGTAAGAGGAGATCTCAGACCCACATCAGGGCACCCCCAGACCTATACTGGAGCACTAAAATAGAGACAGGTGAGAATGGATAATTTTGTTGCCCATTACCTGGGACTATTCACAGATCCAGTGTAGACTGAAAAGGGGACCTGAACAGGGGAGTGATAGGAAGGCCCCAAGTAATACACTGCGTAAAAAGGAAGTTCAGAAGCCAGCAGCAGCAGTGATTTAACTCAGACTCCAGATTCTGTGCAAGGTCTCACTTTTAGGATCTAGTCCAGCCTGCAGAGGAATAACCAGGGCAGGAATCCCAGAACAAAGTGGAGCCTATAATCCTGCCACTCTGAACCAACAGAACTTTCCATCTAGATGATGGGGCAGAACCTAGACACAGTCTACTCTTACACAAACCCAAAGGTAGGTCAGGGACTTGCAAAGCTCAGACTTCCTGCCCTAGATCAGACCACTTTAGGAATGCTGAAAGCTTGCAAGTCTCCAGCTTGACTCTAAGATCCTAAAATAACACAATATCCAATCCCTCTAACAGGACCAGACCACACCTTCCCTCCAGAAATGTGGCAGAGACCAGCCCTAACATCAAGTCTCAAGACAAGAAGGCTGAAAGAATGGGCAAACAAAAAAGAACCCCACCATAGTGAGTTATTACAGTAGCAGAGACACTCAAGATGCAAATGCAGGAAGAGAATGATTCCAAAACATCTACAAGCAAAACTTCATTAAAAAGTACAGCTGGTGCACAAACTCAATCAGAATTCCTGGAAGAGATGAAGCAAGATCTAAAAAATGTTTAAAATGCTTTTTATAACTGGAATGAGAGCACTTGAGGGAAAAAAATGGAAAATACATGAGAGCTATGGAAGAAAGAAATGGAAAGGTATTAATACCTTGACACAAGAGCTACAAAACCTTGCCCAAGCAACAAACTCCCTGCAAATTAGAGTGGACCAAAGAGGCAACTTCATCAAATAACTTCGTGAGGCAACAAAAAACATTAAAACAGAGTAAAAAGACTGAAAAAATAGAAGAAAATATAAAGTATCTCAGAGCAAAAACAATTTACCTACAAAACAGATCAAAGAGAAAAAAAATTTAAGAATCATTGGGCTATCTGATTGTCATCACCCACTCACCCCAAAGAGCCTAGACATTGTATTTTAAAAACAATCTTAAAAGAAGTTTGTCTAGATTTCTTAGAACCAGAAGGTAAAATGGAAATAGAAAGAACCCATCAATCATCTTCTGAAATAAACCCCAAAATGAAAATTCCCAGGAACATCACAGTCAAAATTCAGAGCTTTCAGGCCAACGAAAAAGTTATCTCAAGCAGCTAGAAAGACAGAATTCAAATACTGAAGAGTCAGTCAGGATCACACATAATTTAGCAACCACCAATATAAAGGAGCAGAGAGCTTGGAATATGAGATTTCAGAAGGCAAAGGATATGTGATTACAGCCAAGAATAACTTACAGCTACACAAAGGGTGGAAAGTGAATTTTTAATGAAATAAAGGACTTCCAAGCATTCCTGATGAAAAGACCAGAACTACAGAGAAACTTTGAAGTTCGAATATAGGAGTCAAAAGAAACATAAAAAAGGTAAACATGAATAAACAGTGATAAAGGACAAGGACAAATGCTTCCATTCCAATATGGGGATATGATACATGTATCCCCTCTGAACCTCATCATCTTCAGGGCTCATACAGGGAAGCCCTGGAGTGGTTTTGTTACATCATGAAGATGTTAAGAAATGAAGGGGGTGAGGAATACATTGGGACGAGGTGGGGAGGAGAAGTGGAAGAGAATGAAATGTTAGGATAAATGATCTCACACAATCAGAGTGTCAAAGCAGACAGCTATACAAACAAGGAGGAGTGAATGGAGGGGAGTGGCTGGTACTTTGAACCTCACTCCCATACTTGTCATATTTCATATATTGTCATAAGAATAAAAAATACACACACACAAATGAGCACAGAAATACATTTTGCTTAACAGAGGAAAAAGGAGAGAAAGGTGGGGGGAGAGGAAATTAGAAGGAAGGAAGAGTAAGGGAGGAATTAGTCATAAACAAAACAAATTCTAAGGATGTACAAAAATATTTATAGCTTTTTGAGGTGACAAAGAATGGCAATCTGAGGGGGTGTCCATAAAAATGGATGAACAAGTTATGGCATAAAAATGTGATGCAGTACTATTATGCTGAACTCTCATCAACTTAATGACTAACCAGGATTCCAAAGGACTAAAGATGAAACATGCTGCCCACTTCCTGATGGAGAGATGAAGGTCTCAGAATGCAGAATAAAAACAAATTTTTTTGGACATGGTCAATGTGGAAATTTGTTTTGATTGATTACATATGTGTGATATTTCTTGTGTTCTCAATTTTGGGAGCAAGGGGTCGGTTTGGGAGGGTGAGAACTGAAACAGAAAAAAAAATCCTTTTAGACTGGCAAAGAAGTTTATCCTCACTACAAAACAGGATGCCACAGACTGTTTCTTAGCAAGGAAGTGACAGCAGTATTTTAGGAGGATTGGTCTGACAACATGGTACAGGGTGCTTTGAAGGGAGATAATTCTGAAGTGAGGGAGTAGTTGTCCTAGTGACCCAGGCACGGCATTAGATTAATGATGACAGCGGGCATGTAGAAGAACAGAAATGAGAAATATTTTGTAGTAAAAATTGGCTGAGGCTATAAAGAGGATGAAAGAGAGGGATGAGTCTCCTTTTTCTGCCTCATAGAAGAACAACTAGTATGGAAGGAATGAAGAGTGGGTGGGAGGAAAGACAACTGATTCAATGGAAACTAATTATGATCTAGAAAGAGGGCATGCACAACTTTTCAAATTCACCTCCCTTCTCATTAAAATCCTTAAATATACTTAGCTCTCCATTATCTAACTGAAGTGCAGCCACACCAGGGTGTGGATTATTTGGACTTCTCCTCAATCCCTTCCCATTTTCCTTCTACTTCATGGATATTGTTTTCTGCTTATCAGACTTAATCCCAAACCAACAACACAGAGAGGAAGGGAGATTCACCAGAAACCTTAAGAGGGGGTGAGTACGGGGGATCATTGATTCAGAGTTGGAATGGGAGCTTAGTAAAACTCTCTCATTTTATAGATGAAGAAACTGAGGCCCTGAGAGATTAAACTAGAGGCAGCTAACTGTCATAGTGAATAGAGTGCTGAACTTGGGGTTGGGGGTTGACCTGAGTTCAAATCTAGCCTCAGACACTTACTAGCTCTGTGACCCTGGATAAATCACAACCTCTGCTTGCCTGTTTTGTCATCTTTCAAGTGGAGATGACAATGGCATCTACCTCCCAGGGTTGTTGTAAAGTACTTTGCAAACCTTAAACGATATTTAAAATGCTATTATTGCTATTATTATCATCATCACCAACGTTAAGTGAAACAAGGTCATATACAGGATGGCAGATGAATGGGTAGGCAATGCTTTGAAGGAAAAAATAGGAGTGTTAATGATTGGAAGCTCAAAGTAAGTCAACAGTGCCATTCTATGTATATGATTTAGTGCCCTATAAGTCAGGATTTATAGGGAAATGAAACTGATCAGCGAGGTAGAAAGAGCCTCCTCTCTCTTCCAAAGCAAAGTGGGCCATCGTTGTCCTCCCAATCCCTCCCTTTAAAAAACGGAAGCAGATTAAATTTCCTGTCTATTCTCTAAAACCTCTAACCCCCTATCCCCTATAACTCATGGTGGGGGGGACCGGGGCCAATTTGCTTCATCTCTCCTCAACCCATCTCTTTCCATCTCTCCTTAATCAAATATTCCTTTCACTTTCCATCCTTTCCCATTAATGGTCCTACCTAAAATAAAGAACCGATGAACTATGGGTAATCTACCATTTAGATCAGAAACTACCAAAAGCCTAGTTATTCTTGCCTGATCAACCACCTAATTCAAGCCACTAATTAGTTCTGATAAGGCACAAATCCCCTCTATTCCAAGTTGAATTCACTCTGGGAGGTGAGACAACTCTTCCCTACAACAGCTGTGGACAAAAGAGACTAACCCATGCAATCCGATAAAATCACCTATGGTTTCATAACATTTAAAGCTGGAAGGGGCCTTAGAGATCTTGTATTTCTTTTATGTATGGGAGAAATCAAAGTTCATTGAGTATAAGGAGCCTGCCCAAGGTCACAGTGACGATATGTAGCCGAGGTAAGATTCAAAGTCAAGCCCTTCAACTCCAAGTCCAATACTTTTAGCACCACGCACACATTTTTTCTTGTGGGGGAGGAGGTAGACAACCTGGGGTTAAGTGACTTGCCTAGGGTCGCACAGGACATGTCTGAGGTTGAATTTGAACTCAGGTCCTCCTGACTCCGGAGCTGGTACTCTACCCACTGCGTCACCTAGTTGCTCCTGATGCATTTTTTATCTTCCATTTTACAATCCAAGCCATCTCAACTTCTAACCCATGCTAGAGATTCTTACATATGTTGCCTCTTCCTTCTGGGTTGGCTTCTTTGTGGTCTTGCCTGGTTGGAAGGTGATGGACCAGATACCTCTTTCAGGGTCTATCCTGCCCAAGAATTCTGTGAAGATGTCAAGTTATTAACAGAGAAGAATTTTGTATCGCAAAAGCCATCAAAGTTGTTCTGTGCGGATTGTTTTTTTGTACAGCACCACATTCAGTTAGGTACTTGATGGATTTTCTGGAGGATGATGATATATTCTGCTCAAAGGCAAAGGCTGAAGTACATAAACCTACTCAAGAGTTTGCCAAGGCTGTCAGCATTATTAGCTCCCACCTGCTCCCACCTCCAATACTTCTTCCTTTTAAAGTGTCCCTGGATTGATAAGGTAGAGCTGACAAGAGAGGAGCCTAGTTTTTGTACTGCCCTACATGTGCCACTTCAGGTCACGTCTGGCGTGACGGGGGCCCAGGGAGCATAGGAGGGAACAATGACAAAATCAGTTTGGTACTGAAGCACACAGCTCCTTCCTTGCTGCTCTACTCCCTTCATGAGACCAATATTTTCTTCCTGTCCAGTCAGCTCAGTAGATTACCCAGCCTCCCCTTGGCCAGAAACAAATGATTTCAAGTCTACTTGAAAAAAAGTTCATTCGAGGGTGGATGAGACAAAGAGGGGAGGAATTATGGGTGACTCTAGCCCTAATCTAGCTTACCCAATGAGACTAAAAACTCAATGCAGGCAGAATTTGGTGAGGTAGGAGTGACATACAGAAAAACTTCCTAACAAATAGAGGTGTCCAAAAAATAAAGTGGGCTGCCTTGGGAGGTGGTGATCAATTCTCCATCCCTGGAGGTCTTCAAGAACAGGCAAACTCTCTTATGTTGTAGGGACAGTTGGATGGTGCACTGGAGAGACCAATGGGCTAGGAATCAGGAAGTCTCATCTTGATGAGTTCAAACCCAGCTTCAGACACTTACTAGCTGTGTGACCCTGGACTAGTCACTTCATCTGGTTGCCTTAGCTTCCTCATCTAGAAAATAAACTACTATAGTATGTCTATTAAGAAAACCCCAAATGGAATCATGAAGAGTTGACTGAACTCATGACTGAAATGACTAAAAGAATAAAAATGTTGTAGAAGGTATTCTTAGGTATTAGTTGGAGTAAATAATGTCCCAGGTCTTTTCTTGTTCTCAGATTCGGTGATTCCAAGACTTTCTTTCTTAAGCTTCAAATGTAAACTTCTCTTCTAGTCATTGAAGTCCCTCCATAATCAAATAATCTAATCTGTTCATAGTCAGAATGCACCTAAGTGCCACAATGGATAGTCCAGTGGTTCTAGAGTAAAGAAAATGAGTTTGAAATAGGGCTTAGATACTAGTAACCCTCGGCAAGCCACTTAACCTCTCTCTGCCTCAATTTCCTCATCTGTCAAATGGAGATAATAACATAGCACCTACTTCTCAGGGTTGTTGTGAAGATAAAAGGAAATATCTGTAAAACATTTTTGCAAACCTTAGTGCATAAATGCTAAATATTATTGTTATTATTATTATTATTATTACTATTATTATTATTATTACTCTCTAATATATTCCTTCTGTTCTAGCCAAACCAGAAGAAGTACAGCATTACACCTGGAGATGGGAAGCTCCTCTCGCTCATACTTCCTAGATGTGATCACTGAACTTCTCTCCACCTCATTTTCCTTATCTGTATGATGAGGAAGCTGTATGATGAGGAAGCCGTATGCAGTGGCCTCTAAAGTCCCTTCCAGCTTTAAATCTATGAACCTATGATCATAGGAGAGACCACCCAGGTCTTCACTCAGAGCCTTTTAAAATTGACTCTTTTTAGGGGGAACAATTCTAAAGAGCTCAGTGACTTAGTTTCCCAGATGATTTCAGATTAGAAGCAGTCAGTCTGAAATGGGATCACTGCACCAATCAGGTACACTGAGAGCTGACACTGAAGAATTGGGGAGAAAAACTATATGAAGCAGACAAAAGAATTCAAAAATCACAGCAGCCTGAGGCCAGTGTGTGCATGTGTGTGCGTGTGTGTGTGCATGTACGTGTGCATTGTGTGTGTGTGTTTGGAGCAGGGTAGGGAGGGAACAAACAATCCCACATACCAAGATAGACCCTGTATTAGAGCATAATCATTAATTTTCATATTAACCTTGAAACAGATTACGGAATGTTTTCAGTATGTTCTGTTTAAGGTTAAAGGAGCATGGGTTCCAATTTTAAGATTTCTTTAAAAAACTGTTTGGCAGACTATAAACATACAAATATAGCCGATTGATGCATTGTCCCCAAACCCTTTAAGGTTTTCAAAGCACTTACCTCACAATGTTTGCCCTTCCCCACCCCCACCGGGTTGGTTGTTGATTGAATGCTGAATTCTTAGGGTATCTCTACAGAATTAGGAAAGAGAAAACTCAGTCTATGAAATAGGAATTTTTTAGGACTATTTCAGTTTAAAACAAGAGTGAACATCCTGAAAGATCAGTTCCTCACTTAGAAGCAAGTAAAGTATGAGACAAAGATGGAACTGAGTTATAGTCTGAAGTACAATTTCTCCCCTGGTGACCTCCTATGGCTATGCCATTGAAAGTGAGCCCCTAAAGGAAAAATCATTGTTAATTAGGTAATTCAGATTTGAAAGGGATAGTTTAATGGATACTGTGCCCCACAGAAGACACAGTCCTTCAGATTTCTCCCCCATCTCCTCTGTGAAATTTGATGATTAAAAAAGCCATGGCAGAGTCTTCAAGATGAATCTTAACCACTCAAAAGAGTTTGAGCTAAAGATGACCAACATCCTGGAAAAACCCAGGAGATGAAGAATGCCAGTCACCCAGACTGTGCTACACAGTTGGATGGAAACCTATAGTGCTTGTCATTCAGGAAACGTAGCTCGGACAGATGCTGCAAATGAGTTGGCCCAGAATGGATCATGAGGACAGACTGCCATTGGGAAAGTGTAAGCTTCTTTTAATGGCACCAAATGAAGGCCCAGATTATTTTTTTGTTCATTTATTCATTGATTTGTTTTTGCATGAAACTGACACTCGTAATATGTACAGTTTGCTTTTCTTTCCAAGTATATAATAAATTCAACGTATAACTCTCAAATCTGTCCTGCTTATCTGTTATTCCTCCTGGCCTCCTGTCTGTTCACTTATGTGCAATTCATAAACATGTTTCTGTGTCTTATTTTCTGCCTGCAAACCTGTCTGTAGCTTCCCTTTCTCTCTCTGTATTTCCCTCCCCCACACCTCATGGGGGAAGGAGGGGAATATATGTGTTTGTGTGTGTTTGTGTGTGTGTGTGTGTGTGTGTATAAACCTTTGTAACAAACACACATAATCAACAAAAATAAAATCCCATATTGGCTGTGTCCCATTCTCTATTACCCCCCTATCACTAGGTACATAGCATGTAAATGATCTGGAATCATGGTTGGCTATTGCACTGAAGCTCTTAAGTCTTTCAGAGTTGCTTTTCTTTACACTGTTGTTACTGTATACATCATTCTTTTGGTTCTGCTTACTTCACTCTGCATCAGCTCATACAAGTCTTCCCAGTTCTCTGAACTCATGTCTTTCATCATTTCTTATAGTGCAGTAAAATTCCATCATGTTCATATACCATAATTTGTATTAATATCAGTATCCTTCCAGTGTTGTTGTATGGCTGTTAGACATGAAACATGACTTTATCTAAAGACTTGAAAATGAGAGTCACTCAGACTTCAAGGAAAAATGGTATCAGGGGGAAGGTAGGTTGTAACACATAATCAACGGACAATTATGAAGAACAGTAAAGGATGTTATCAAAAAATGTAAAAGTGAAAAAAGAAGATAAGTTAGCTTTGATACTAGAGCAAGGGACTGTGGATGGACTGTATGCCTCCTGGTATCCTTGAGATGTCAAGAGGAAAAAAAAGAAGGAAAAAAAAAACAAAGAAAGAGAAGAGGGCTCCCAGCATAGTGGGTGGGCACTCTCGGTAACCTTGTAAAAGGACCCAAATGAAAACTACATAGTATGGGCCAGTGTGGATGGATTACAACCTGCTTCATTAGAAGGAATATTCATACTGCCGAAGCTCACAGCTCAAGAGAAAAGTAGCAGAGTAGGAAAAGTATTAATGTCTCATTGATACTCGCCTCATACCTACTGAACCTTTCGCCCTCTGATCATCTTTCCACCTTTGTCAGGAACTGTTTTGCTCTCACCCTCCTCATTCCCATTCTAGACAAGTCCCTGTCTTCTAACTCAATCCTGCTCTGTCCTTGCATGGGAAGGGCATAAGGAACTCCACTACCTCAGAAAGCCTTTGGTTCAATATCAGGCTCCTTTTGTGACTGGGATCCTGTGGTTGTTCCCCAGATCCCTTGCCTCAATCCTAGTCTCATTACCCAGACTTTCTTCCCGTGTCCCTGACCCTTTGTTTTCCTCTTTCCTAGTTCATGTTCGTGATCTCTGCCTTTGATAACCTCCTAGACTGTAATTTTAACTTATACTTACATAGCGTTTTGTTAAACATACATGATGCCCAAGCATTAGTATCCCCATGGTTGCACAGGTAATAAGTGCCATAACTAAGTTCCAAACCCAAGTTTCTTGTTTCCAGGTTCAAAATTCTTTCCATGAAATCTTGCAGCCTCCTGTGGATAGTGAGTAGTACCTAATATTGTATCTGCTTATTCTTTCCTGCCTTGGCTGATTTTTCTGGACACAAATGCTAGATCCACGGAAGGCTGAAAGAGGACTGGGTTCAAATCCTAACTTTAATTCACATTGTGCATTTGACCTTGGATATTTAATGTCCCTTGACCCTCAAATCCCTTGACTATAAAATGAGAAAGTTGAACTAGATAATCTTAGATCTCTTCTAACTCTAGTTCAATGATTATCTCACTTATAGTACTTACTAACTCCACCTCCACCTTGCTGAATTCCCAGTCTGATCTCCCCCTCCCCCACCTCTACTGTTACTTTAATCCCAGTATGGCATCTTCCATCCCTATTTCTCATCCTTTTTGCCATTAGTGAACCTCTTTCTACCACCCTTTTTGTATTTGTATATATCCCTCTGAATTGTATGTCTCTCACTCTGTTATCGTGAGAATATCTGCTTCCTTGTGTGAAATTCCATCATGTTTACATACCATAATTTGTCTCTTTTTCACTGCATTCTCCTATTATTCTCCACTTACTACCTCTATTTTTTTCTTTCCTTCATCCTAAACAAATATAATATAGAATGAAAGTATTTTTAATTACTTATTTAATAAAACATTATCGTTATATATTTTGTATATGGCCAATACAGGAATTAGTTTTGCTTGACTAAGCATATTTATTACAACGGTCTTTTTTTTCCTGCCCCAATGGGGGTAAGTGAAGAGAGAGAAAAAATTGATTTTTCTTCTTTAAAAAAAATGTAATTAACGACAAAAATATTGCCTTGCTTCCTGAAAGTGTATGTCAATTGATTGCACTATGTATCAGCTAACTATCCCTGTGAATCCCTGGACCAAAGTTCCACTCCCTGCTACTACTCCTCTAGATTTGTCATCTTTCTATATTAGAATATAAACTTTATGAAAGTAGGGATTGTTTTATTTTTATATTTGTATTCTCAATGCTTGTCACAGTTCTTACTATGCAGAAGGGATTCAATAAATGCTTATTCACCCAAAAATATATATAGTCTTGTGTTCACTTCTAATTTGAAAGGGCAAATAAGCTATTTTTTAAAGAGAGAAATTAAGTCTTCTTTAAAATTTTTCAATTACGTGTGGCTCTTGCCATCTCCCCACTTCATCCTAGTTCAGTGTCCCTTGAGAGAAAAAAAAAAGATTCCCTATCCTTAATCTAAAAGATAACAAAATATCCTGATTAACACTGGAGAGGATTTGTTCCAGTGATTTCAAAAGTACCTGCTTCAATTAGCTTTGATAAATCATCAATTAGTTTCCTGATTAAGCTGTAAAATTAATCTTAAAAATATCAGAATGCATCACCACTTTAAAATGAGTAATGTGTACTTTCTAAAAATGGAAGCTGTCTCTCTGATCCCTGAGTTGTGAAGAATATGTGGCGAAGTCTTATCAAAAATAATAACTGCCAACTTAGTCTACTACAAATTCATGTCATCTCACTGCAACTGGGCCCTGGAGGCTGCTGGGCAGGCCTTTTTTTCACATCTTGTTGATTCCCCAGAGGAATCCCCACAGCAACTACCACATCCATAAATTGGTCCATCTACCACACACACACACACACACACACACACACACACACAGACACACACAGACACACACACAGACACACACACACACACAGACACACACAGACACACACAGACACACACACAGACACAGAGACACACACACAGACACACACAGACACACACACAGACACAGAGACACACACAGAGACACACACAGACATACACAGACACACACACACACACACACACACAGACACAGAGACACACAGAGACACACACAGACATACACAGACACACACACACACACACAGACACACACAGACACACACACAGACACACACACAACCTCAGCTGACATTAACTTCCCGTACTGAAAATCAACGCAATCCTGTAGGGCTTCTCTTTCAGTCGTACCTTTTTCTTTATCTCTCCTTCCCTCCTAACCCTTCGCTTTTCTAAAGGCTAAGTTCATAAATCAGATTCTAACTCTCATTCCCTCTCATTTTCTCCAGGCACACTTCAATTAGCATCTTTCTGTGTGATGCAGGAAGGTGGTCTAGTGGTTAGAGCACTGAACTTGGAATTCGGGAGATTCATCTTCCCTAGTTCAAATCCAGCCTCAGACACTTACTAGCTGTGTGACCCTGGGCAAGTCAGTTAACCCTGTTAGCCTTAGTTTTCTTATCTGTAAAATCAGCTAGAGAAGGAAATGGAAAACCATTCCTGTATCTTGCCAAGAAAACTCCAAAATGGGGTTATGGAAAGTCAACACCACTGAAACAGCTCAATAACTCTTTTATATTCATGAAAGATCACAAATTTAGAAGTGAAGACATTTCAGAGGCCACCTATCTCAACCTCTTTATTTTACAGATGAGGCTTTTGGAGATTAAAAGATTTAGATAATGTTGGGGGAAGATTCAAGCTCAGCTCTTCTTGATTCCAGCTCTAATATTTTAATGAAGCTCCAGCTGACACTGATGACCACTTATATTTTGGCCCCAACTCAGCTTTCCAGAATTTTATTGTATAACTCTAGGATTTGAACTCATCACACAAATGGTGATATGATCCAGAAGGGCAGGTAGGTGGCCAGGAGATAGAGTACAAGACTCAGAGTCAGGAAAACTTGAGTTCAAATGCTGCCTCGGACACTAGGTGCAAGTCAGTTAACTCAGTCTCACTTTCCTCGTCTGTTAAATGGGGATAATAATGGCACTGACATCCCAGAGTTGCTGAGGGTTAAAAGACAGAATTTTGGTAAGATGTTTTACAAACCTCAAAGCACTATACAAATGCTATATACTGCTGTTGCATTATCATTCATCTATGGTCCAACCAGGGAGAAGAAACACGACTCACACTCTTACCTCCAAATCTTCATTCATCTCATGCCCAACATCCTCACTTTCTAAATCCTCATGGGAAGTTTTCCCTTTCCATAGTCGCCATAAATCCAAGTGTTGTGCATCTTTCAAGGCCTAACCTAGTTACTGTCTCTGCCATAAGGCTTCTAATCCACCATGATCTCTGCATCCTCTGAATTCATAGCAGCTACTGTCTACATCCTTCATTAGATACTTAATGACACATTTCCTTAGGAAGGGCATTATTATTTACTTCACATTATTGTTTAGCATTTTACATGTATGCCTTCTTTCTAAAACTTAACTGTAGGCTCCCTGAGGACAGGGAATAAATATTCTATGCATTACATCTTTCAAATCTGGCAAAGTGCCACACACTCTGTTTTCTTCCGATTGAAATTTTCCCATAGCACTTCATCTGGCTTTCTTCTTGGCCTGTATCACACTCTGCGTTTTTTTTCTTCTCATTATATAAAAGAGACAACATTGCAAAGTAGATAGAGGGCCAGCCTCAGAGCCAGTAAATCTTGGGTTCAGATCCTGCCTCTGATACACTAGGTATGTGACTCTGGTCAAGTCTCTTCACCTTTCACCATTCTGGAGATGTAAGAATAAAAGTTACTGAGGAGATGTTAACATTGATAGAGGAGGCCATGAGCATGCTTAATCTCTTCTAGTTGACTATAAAATTCTTCAGGGCAGAGAATATGTTGATTCTCATATTTGCATCCCTGGGGCCCAGAAGGAAATTGTTAATAAAAAATGAATTAAAGAAGATATTGATGAAATGGAGCCCTTGGGTTGGGTAGTTCACCTGGATGTGCACCTCAAGCAAAGTTCACCATGACCATGTTATGATGGCTTAAGCCTTGGAAAATGAGAAGCAACTCATTGGAACTTTATCATTTATACTCAGACAGAAACTTTTTAGAAAGAAAAGGCAGAATTTGCTTCAACCTTCCCCTCCTCAATTCTTCTCCTTCTTTTTAGTCCTCTATAGATCAGAACCATAATGGCAAAAGAAACAGTGAAGTCAATATAAGACCGTTCTTAATTATCTACAGAGGGAGTAGTGCCTGGAACAAACGTTTTATCTCAGATTTGCCTCTCCTTATCCGCAGGGGGAGGGGGGAGAAAAAGAGAGAGGGAGGGAGGAAGAAGAAGAAGGAGGAGGAGGAGGAGAAAGAGAAGATGAGGAGGAGGAGAGAGCAGAGAGAAAACAGAGAAAAGAAAGAGAGGGAAGAGAGAGAAAAGAGAGAGGAAAGAGGATAGAGAAGGGCAAGAAGAGAGAGGGAGAAGAGAGAGAACACATTCAGGGAAGGAAGAAAAGCTTCTCATAGAATACACAACGGCTTTTGTACTGACCCTTGAAAGAAGTTAGGGATTTGAAAAGGCAGAGGTAAGGAGGTAGGACATTTCAGGTATAGCAACCCTTCTGGATTATAATCTCCACCTGTCACTAAGACCAGTGGGTTGGGTACCCACAAGGTGGCTGCTATCTTGGGTTCAAAGGGGATCTTGTGAGTACCCAGTCTTAAAGGTATAGTTCACAAGCCTCTAATGATGTGCTTCCTATTAACAATCAACTAATAGACACAACTGACACCTAGCAAAGACATATGGGACAGCCAGACGGCAACGTGGATACAGCACCAGGTTCGAAGTCAGGAAGACTCATCTTCATGAGTTCAAATTTGGCCTCTGATACTTCCTAGCTGTGTAGCTCTGGGCAAGTCATTTCACCCTGTTTGCCTCAGTTTCCTCATCTGTACAACAAAGGATATGGCAAACTACTCTGGTATCTTTGCCAAGAAAACCCCAAATAGTCATAAAGAGTTGGACAGGACTGAAATGACTGAAGGACAATAAAGACATTCGCTAAGTTACTACAAAACATTCCCCCCAGGCAACCTGGGGCTCACTCTTTCTCAGCTACACCCAGCATCTTTGGAAGAGTGTATATGAAATTAGAATACAACAGTAGTGATTCATTCTTATAGGGAACACGTGAACATGGCTACTCACTCTCTGATACAAGTAGATCTCTAAGCCTTCTTAGAAGCACCAGGACAATGGACAGATAACTCAATGTGAGGCCCGTTGGTGCCTCAATGTCCTCTCTCTCTTTGTGCAGGCTTCACAAAACTTCCTACTACCCTCCAGGCACAGTGTGTCTGCAGGGCAAGCGTCTCAGCTGGACCCCTAAAGTCTACCCTTCTCTACATAGTGACTGAATTGCCGGCGCTACCTCTTTGTGTCCATAACTATCTTTTCATAACCCGAGGTTCCACTCCATGAATTTGCTTCTAGCCTTGAGGCCTATCTGGATTGTATTTCTGCTAGACTGCTGACTGCCTAGAGGCCTGCTGGATTCCCAAGTGACAGATTCTTGGAATGCTGGATGGGAGGGGGTCTTTTCCATACTCCTTTCCACCTCTGCCTGCAGAGTTCTCTTCCGCAAGCAGTTCTTGCTTGTCACTGACTTGTGTGGTCACTGACTGACCTACAGAACTCTCTAGGGCTTAGTTAGCTATTTAAAGTTCAGCAAGGGTGTGGTTCATTCTTTCTTCCCTTCCCCCTACCCCTTGCTCCTCCATCAATGTCACTCCTTCTAAATGCAATCAGAGTCTTTGTAAAAAGATGGCACCTTGTTAACACATTAAAACCTCATCACTGGTTAGTACATCCTGAGACTATACCAACAATTCAGCTTTCTCCTTAAGAAGGGCCTGGAGGAGACCCTGTTTATGCAAAGCGTGAAGGGTGTTGTGGAATATCAAGTTCTGAGAATAGTAGGCTAGTTCAACTGGAATGGAGACTTTAATAAGCAGAGTAGTTTAAAATCCCTGGAAAGGTAACTGGCTTATGTTGTTCAGTCATTTCAGTCACTTCTGACTCTCCATGACCCCATTTCGGGTTTTCTTGACCAAGATCCTGAAGTGGTTTGCCATTTCCTTCTCTAGTTCATTTTACCAGTGAGGAAACTGAGGAAAATAAAATTAAGTGACTTGCCCAGGGTCACATAGCTAATATGTGCCTAAGGCGGGATTAGAACTCAGGATTTCCTGACTCCAGGCCTGGCCTTCTATCCACTGCTCCACCCAGCTGCCCTTATGACCTAATGGAATACCCTAAGTGCTAAGCTAAGGAGAGTTGATCTCCTAGAGGCAACAGACAGCCACTGAAAATTACCAAGCCACAAGAGTGACTGGCCAGTCCTATGTCTTAGAAAAATTAATCTTGCAGTTTAGTGGAGGGTAACTTGTCAAGAAGAGAGGTGTAGAATAGTGTCAAAAGCTGTAGAGAGGTCCATTGGAATGAAGATTGAGGGGAAAAAACCCATAGAATTTCACAGTTAAAAAATGGTTGGCAATCTTAGAGAAAGTGGAATGATGGTGCTGGAAGCAAGATAGCAAGAGGGCAAAAAGTGAGGGGGACATAAGGAAATGGAGGAGGAAAACATGGACAATCCTTTCCAGGAGAATCACAGGATCAGAGTTTTAGGTTTGGGAAAGACTGCAGGGGCAACCTAATTTAACTACTTTATTCTGCCAATGAAGAAACTAAGGCCTAGTAACTACACAGGTCTGTAACAGGGATTATTTTTTTTGCTTTCTCAATTGTGGGGTTTGGGGGTATGTGGGAAGGAGAGATTTTTAATCTGAAAATAAAAATGAAATTCAGAACAACACTAGGGTCCAGAGAGGTTAAGTAATTTGCCCATGGTCACATGGTATTAGTTGATAAGAGGTAGGACTCAAACCCTGGTCCTCCAATGCCAAGTCCAGAGTTCTTTCCACTATCTCTCCTAGGATGATGTATTAGAGGGATAGCAGGATCAAAGAGGTTGTTGTTTTAAGGTTAAGGGAGAGTTGGGCATGTTTGTAGGTGACAGAGAAGAAACTGCGAGATAAGAAAGAGATGGAACAAGAAAGAATGAGAATGAGAGAGGAAGAAAGGTGTGAGTGGAGAGAGAAGAGAGGACCAAGAGACAAGTGGAGACAGACTCTAACAGGGAGAAGAGGAACCTCTTCCTCAGAGACTAACACAAAGGAAAGCATGGGAGATGATACAGAGCGGAGAAGCCACATATGGCCCACAACACTCTCATGCAGCTTGAATCAAATTAAAATGTAATAGGGAAATATTTTTAAAAAATAAATAAAAATATAAGAAAACACAGATAATAACACATTTTAAAACTAATTCAATACTCTGCCCACAGAGATCCTTCTCTATGGATTCATTCAGCTGGTTTTTAGTTGTGTCCACCTCTTTGTGACCCCATTTGGGATTTTCTTGGCAAAGATATTGGAATCATTTGTCATTTCGTTCTCCAGCTCATTTGACAGGTTCACAAAAAGGGTTAAGTGACTTGCTCAGGGTCACATAGCAAGTAAGTGTCTGAGGCCCGATTTGAACTCAGCAGGTTGAGTCTTCCTGACTCCAGGCACAGCACTCTCTCTATCTACTACACCACCTAGCTGCCCTGTGTGTAGATTAGTACCCCCTTTTTATTTGAGTTTGATACCACAAGTGTAGAGGGGTTTAGGGTAGGGTTTAGGGGAGGACAGGGAACTCATAAAAGCCTCTATTTTCTCAGCAATATGGGCAATCAGGTCCTGTCAAGAGAGAAAGGGAAGGGAATGGTATTGAGGGCTTGGGGGCTCAAAAAATGTTTGGAATGTGGCGAGAATGGGTCAGAACAATCAGAATTGCCCTGCAGCAGTGAGTGTCCAGGTGAGATTAAATAACATATGGTTTCTATCAGCCTCAGCTGGCACAGATGAACACTTCAGAAGTGTTCAGCAGCACATGAGTAGGAGCACAGTCAAATGATGTACACTGAGAGAATTTATATCATTTTAATGCTGGCCTGAGGAAGGCATCACTAGTAATCAGCCGCTGGAAAAAAGAAACCACAGCGTTACAAAGACATACAAAAATGTTTTTAATTGTCTGCTTTTTCTGATTAATGGTGTCATAGTTTCTGGCTCTTTTTGTGTATGTGATCAAGTGCTGACTGCACTAAAATCAACACCACATGTGAGAAAACCACTTTTTAAAAACACTGGGCTACATTGGTAGCTGAAATGTGTTTTAAAATAGTCCAAGAAAAAAAGGATCTGACCCCTTTAAGAAGAAAGTATCTGGCAGAAGCCAAGTGTTCTCACAATAAGGAAGCTAGGGCAGGGGAGCTATGGCAAAGCAGCTACTGTTCATAGCCCAGTCCCTCTTTGTTCTAGCATTACCTAGAGTCAACAAGAAAAATAAGAAAAAGCAGAGTTTCCTGACTGGTATTCTCTTGGTTAGTCATTTCGGATTCTTCCTCGGACCCCATTTGGGTCTTTCATGTTAGAGACAATGGAGTGCTTTGCCATTTCCTTTTCCAATTCATTTTACAGATGAAGAAACTGAGGCAAAGAGGGTAAAGTGACTTGCCCAGGGTCATAAAGCTAGTGTCTGAGGCCAAATTTGAACCCAGGTCTTCCTGACTTCAGGCCCGGCACTCTAACCACTGTGCTCCCTTCCCCCCCCCCCCCCCCCCTAGTATTCCAGGCTGGCTCATTAAACTGCTTCTTGGAGAGCTAACTGGAAGGAAGTTAGGGAGGCAGACAAAGTACATTACTGTGGTTATAGGGACTGCTCTTCCTGTAGACCTTTTCCTACTAAGTCTATATTTCCCTGTGCTGTGGGTATCATGACACAAGTCACGTGGACTGGGCCATGCTGTCAGCTGCCTCAGGCCTTGCACACAAAGAACAGAAGGCATGTCTGTGTCACAGGTTCATAATGACTGTGCCATGGGATCATAGGAATTAGAGCTAAGAGGACGTTGGAGATAAGTGAGTTCAAACCCCTCATGTAAGGAAATGGAGGACCCAGGAAGGAAGGGACATTTTCTAGGTCACAGAGTTAGTAAGTGACAGAATTAGAATCTGAATCTTGTCCTTGGATTTCAAATTCTGCCTACATTCCCCTAAAGTACATTGCCTCTGACAATAACTCCTGAGTCACTGCTAGGAGATAGCTAGGTGGCATGGTGGATAGAGTGGGGGCCTGGAGTCAGGAAGGCCTGAGTTCAAATTTAGCCTCAGACACTAGCTTTATCACTTCACCCTGTTTATCTCCATTTCCTCATCTGTAAAATGAGCTGGAGAAGGAAATGGAAAACCTCTGCCAAGAAAACCCAAACAGGATCATGAAGAGTCAGACATTACTAAAACAACTCAACAACACTGCCAGTATCCTCTATGGAGCTTGCAATCTTCTATACATGAAATAAGCATAAACCTCGTAAGAATATCTACAACTGAATGCCCATGTCAGAGGTCAGGAGAACCTGACACCAGATCCTAAAAGTATTGAAACTTGCTATCCTAGTTAAAAATATTAAGTGTTTTATGCAAAATAACTTCAATACAAAAAGATGAGCTTCAAAGGAAGAGATGGAGATAGAAGCTTTTTTCTTTTTCTTTTTTTTTTTTGGACCAGAAGTAAAGGAAAAGATAGCCTTGGTGGGGATATGCCCGTGCACTTGTGATCTCTCTTGACTTTTCAGCTTTGACCATGAAAGGAAATAGAAGCCGTAGACTGTTACTGTAAGCAGAACTCTCCTGGAAACTTAGCAGCTGCTCTCTAGACACAGAGAGACTAGTTAGTGAAAGTCAAATCTGAGATGTCTGAGAGGAAACCTGTAGCAGCCAGGGATTCTCAATTGATTCTGGCAGCGGCAGGGCAACAGAACAAGAACCGGTACTCCACAGCTCAGGATCTGTGGATGAGGGCTAAGGCTGTCAACATCACAAGCAGCAAAAAGCTGAAGGTTCCTCCTCAAAGTAAAACAGAAACCCAAAACTGAATTAAGCTGCTAGATGAATAGAACTGAAGTTGAGGGTGGGCAGAGTATTTAACTTTTCCCTTAATAACTGCATTTCTTTAAGTTGTGACTTATATTTCATCTCCTAAACATGTGCTTGTTACCACAGGATAATAATTCATGATATTATGTTAATAAAGATATATCTTTAAGGAAAAAGCACAACTGACTGCTTAAATGTACTATATTTCTGTTCTGTCTCAGATATCTATACCCAAGGAAAGTTCAGTCGGTTGTCCTATCCAGGGGTGGGGAACCTGCGGCTTTGAGGGCCTTCTATTAAGGGGATCTGTTGGATAAAGTTTGGATTCAGTCAAAGGGCAGCACTGGAGGACCTAGAGTGCCACATGTGGCCCTGAGGTCAAAGGTTCCCCACCCCAGTACCTATTCAAACATCTTCCACCTGGCAGCAGGTACCAAAATGCTGATTTAGTGCCCAAGGAGAACTACCTGGTCTCTGAAGACCTTGTAATCCCTTTTACACGAAATGAACATAAACTTTGCCTCTCTTAAGAATGACTACAACTTCTCACACTGCTAGCTGTCAGGAAAAATCCCAAATAAGAAAATCCCAGCATTCTCTCTAAAGATAACCTTTTCTCCAAAGGAAGACATCCATCCAACATTTCCAAAAGAGGCAAACTTCAGATCACAAGGTCTATTCCAGCTTCTCCCCGCCCCTTAATATGGAAGTGTGGTTGTAGGGAGGGAAGAAGCCAAGTTAGAGTGGGGGAGGGGATTCAGCAAAGAGCCAAAGGATATGCTCAGATAGACTGATCTCACTCAGTGAGAAGAGAAGGCTTTGTGTCCTTGCAGGGACCGGAGCAACTTGTGGTGTCTGGAAATTTCTCCTAGGGTATCTGAGATTCTTAATAAGAATTTCAGGAAATGCAATAGCCTCTGGAGATATAAGGATTAAAAACTGTAAATGAGGTTCAATGGGGTATCACCCTGAGGGCAATGACATAAATCCTCCAAAAAAGCATCCTATCATCTTGGGACTATAACTTTGGGTTTTGAGCTGATTGCATCAGCCTACTACTGGCAGGCCACCCTAACTTAACAACCTGACCAATAAATGGCTGATTTCTCTTTCCCTCTCCCTGTGGGTCATTTCATTATTTCATCCCAACGCCAAATGCACTAAATAGAGAGGTATCTCTGAAGGGATGTTGGGCAGAGATGGGAGGGGGAATGTGTGTGTGGGCGCAATAAACATTCAGGATGTTGGACTCAACACTGGGAAGCCTCTATTAGACCATTAAAGAAATTAGGCTGTCAGTGAGTAATGATGATAACAAGACAGGAGCTAATTTACACCTTGCTCTGAGGTTTGAAAAGTTCTTTAAGTATGCTATCTCCTTTGAGTCCCATGACAACCCTGTAAAGTAGGGGCTGTTAGTACACCCATTTTATAGATGAGAAAACTGAGGTTGAGGGAAGTTAAATGACTATCCCCCTCAGACACATAGTAAGTCACTCAGGCAGGAGATGAATTCAAGACTTGCTCACCCCAAATCCAGTGCTTCTAGCATGATTCCACAGGACTTTTAATGAAAAGCTCACTGCCTTGTTCTATTTCATCTGAGTTACTGAATGGCAGTACAGATGTGCATATACCAAGGGAACATGCCCACTGACCCTTCTCCTTTACCTTCCTACCCAGTGAAGAGCCAACAGAAGTGTTTATATATTCTCTGTTCTCTGTATGTGCTTATGATAAACAGTTTTTCCTGATCAGGCCTTGCATATAAGCCCTATGCAGAGTGGAAATCCAGGCGAAGGAAGGAAGAAACTCTATCCTTACCAAGTTCCTAGCCTAAAGAAACAGGCCACATGGATAGGGCAGAGAAACCCACACTCAAGATACTCAAGATCAATGATAAGTCTATATGTATGTATATAAATATATAATAAGCAAGCTCAAACTAAGTATAAGAATATCATACATCTAGATTCTGAGAAATACTGTGTTACATGAAATAATGTTATAGGAAAAAGGTAGCTGCATATAATTTTCATCTTGGGCAATCACCCAAATAAATGATCTAACAGCGTGGTTTTGAAATGGGTGTTTAGTTACAATGGCAAGTGATCTTGGTTAAGGCAACATCATTCAAGGTGAGACTGCTTTGGCACTGACTGGGTAGAGTGTAAGGAAGAGACTGATTAGGCAGAAATAAGTTACAGCATAATGAAAAAGGCACCGGACAGAGAGACTTGGGTTCTAGTCCTTGTTTTGCCAGTGCCCAGGTGGATAACCTCAGGTATGTCACTTTGTCCCTATGGACTTGTTTCTTCATCTCTAAGATGAAGTCCTAATCTAAGATTGGTCCTCTTAGAGGCTTGAAGTCAGAAGACCTGGGTTCCAGTTGGAGATCTGACACTTAACTAGCTATGTGACCTTAGGCAAGTTACTCAACCTTTCTATACCTCTGTTTTCTTATCTCTAAAATGGATGAAAAATAATACTTATACTGCTAAATCACAGAGGATTGCCATAAGGAAGGAGCTTCATGAACCATTAAGGGTTATACCAAACTGGGTTTTGAGGCTGAGTCAGAAAAGCCTTCTAGAGACACTGGGTGATAGCAGCCACCAATCTCCTCCTGGTGCTATGCCCTGACCCTGGGGAAGGACAGAGGGAGAGGAGAAGCTCTTTCTGTGGTCTGTTAAAAAAAAAAAAACCAACAAATTTTTATGGGCTGAGAGATTATTAATAATCTGTTTAAAACTCTTCCCCCTCCAAAATGTCCTCCCAGAGAACAATATCCCACACTCTCCCCCACCCCCCTGCCCCACCCCCCAGCTTCCTCCTCCCCAGTGCAGAAACGCTAGACAAGCTTCCATTGTTCAGTGTGAGCTGCAGTGACAGCTGAGGATAATGCTGGGGTGTGTAGGTGGATGGAACAGGCTGACAAAATGCTGGAATCAAACTGGGGAGGGGGGAAACCCACCACTTAAACTTTTGAGTTCTATCCTACGTGAACGGAGGCAGGTGAGCAGGAGCTGATCTGCCTGTTTCTAACCTGAATCCTTCCATATCTATCCTCTCACCCCCACCCCAGCCTGGGGCTTAACATTTAAAGTTTACCACAAGGCACAGGAAAGAAAGGGAAAGAGCCAATAACATACCTGATGAAGCAAAACTTTGAGTGAATGAAGGGAGAAAAAAACAAACCAAGAGAGGACATAATGAAACACATCTCCCCTTGGTGGAGAGGTGGGGGACAATGAGGTCACTGTCAACCACAGTCACTGTGTCACGTGGTTTTGTTCAACTGTTTTCATTTGAAGGGCAGAAGTGATTGCCATGTAAAAAGAAGGCGGCCAGGAAACTTATTTTTAACAATACACCTGATGAAACTCAAAGGCATGGAGGAGCTCATGTGAACAGCTCCATTGGATATGTCTGCCCTGCAGCCTTAGCCTGCTGGACCCTGGAAGGCAGAAATTGCTTTACCTATGCACTCTGGAAAGCACCCAGCAGGGCTGGCTTTGAGTATATATGAAACAAGAGGCATCTCAGTGAATTTGTCCAGAGTGGGGATGGGGGGGGTGTGTGTGTGTGCAGGGAGAAGGGTTTACTTGAGGTAGCTGAAGCAACCTTGGTCCTCTGCCACAAACCTGCTGCTCTCTTCTCAAACTCTAAACTCTACCCCACCATAGCCTTGGCTCTCAACAAGTGACCTTGCCTCCTGCCTCACCTTTCTTTTCAAAGTCACTATAGCCCAACCAAATGACCTTTCCTTCCCTTCTCCTTGCCCTCTGCAGCATCTGACACTGTTCTCCTCTCCTTATGGAGGGACTCTTCTTTTGGATTCTACCCCAAGCATCCTTCGGGTTCTCCTAGTCATCTGCTTCTTTCTCTGTCCCTTTCTCGGGTTCCTCTTCCCATCTCCAAAATATTCTCCCTTTACCTTCTCCCTTGGTGACCTTCATTCCCATGATTCAATTATCCCTTCAAGGCTCAACATGAGGAGCACTTTCCTCTAGTGAATCGTTATTGATTCCCCCAGATAACAGTCACTCCTCTACTCCCCCCAATCACTTTGGACATCTTTCACACACACTTTGTATTGACTTACTCTGTATGCATGTTATTTTCTCCCTGGAGAATATATGCTTCTTGAAGATAATGACTATTTTGTTTTCCTATGTCCAGTACCTGGGATGGAGCCCTTGCTGCCTTAGCATGCTGAATCCTGGAAGGTAGAGATTGCTTTACCTGTGCACGTGCATAATAAATGCTTGTTAGATTCAACTGAGTCTTAAGAGAAGTCCTGACTTATGGCCTCCAGTAACAAATTTCCAATCAGTACTGGAAAACACTTGGATATCATACTGTCCAGATGTATCTTCAAAAGTCAACATGTCCAAAGCTGAACTCATCATCTTCCTCTCAAAAGTTATATCCCACACCCCTCCTCCGGACTTTCCTATTCCCATATGTGACACCAGCTGCTTTCCCAGGAGCCCAGTCTTGAAACCTTTGCTTTCTTAATCCCCTCCTCCCACAGCCAAACAAATTCTGTTCATTTTACCTCCACATATTACTACCCTTCATACACTCTATGTTCTAGCTAGACTGGTGGTCTCTCATCCATTCCTCCCTTCACCCTAGCACAGATGCTCATTAGTGCTTGCCTCAGCTGTTCTATTGTCTTAACTGGTCTCTTGACTTCTAGAGTTTCCTTTCTCCAATCCATACTTCATACCAGGATGAGGCAGCTAGGTGGTGTGATGGATAGAGCACTGGACTGGGAATCAGGAAGACCTAGTTCAAAAGTGGCCTCAGACACAGTAGCTGCATGACCCTGGATAAGTCATTTCACCTCTATCTGCCTCAGTTTCTTCATCTGTCAAATGGGGATAATAAGAGCACCTACCCCCCAGGATTGTTGTGAGGATCATATAGGATAATATTTGCACAGTGTTTTACAAACATTAATGAGCTATTGCTACTGGTCAGTTATTTGAATTCTGTCCTAATCTTTGTGTAACTCCATTTAGGGCTTTCTTGGCAAAGACACCAGAGTGGTTTCCCGTTTCCTTCTCTAGCTCATTTTTAAAAATGGGGTAAACAGGGTTAAGTGACTTGCCCAGGGTCAAACAGTAAGTCAGATTTGAATTCAGGAAGATGAGTCTTCCTGACTCCAGGCACATCCACTGTCCATTATCTACCTCGCTGCCCAACAAGCTATATGAATGCTAATTATTATACCACTGCCAGAGTTATCAGGTGGATGAACAGTTCAGATGCTACTACTCTGTTGCTCAAAAGCCTTCAACAGCTCCCTAGTGATTATTAAACTAGATGGAAGTGCTTTAGCCTGGGATTTAGGTCTTCTGTAATTTGGCCCCACCCAAACTTGTCCTGGTATGGTGAAAATAACATCAGAACTGGAGTTCTGGGTCTATGTCCTAGTTCAGATACTTACTAGATGTGTAACCTTGGGCAAGTTCCTTAATCTTTTTAAATCTGTTTCCTTATCTATAAAGTGATGCAGCCCAGAGACTCATTGCAAAGAAAGCATTCTATAAATCAAGAGTCACGATTACTGCTCCCCCTTCATGTACTCTGTGTTCCAGGTAAATCAGATTATTCCCCATTCTCTTCTTTTGTCTTGCTCTTTGTCACCTCTGTATCTTTGTGTATGCTGTCCCCAAACTCAAGAATGCTTTCCCCTCACATCTCTGTTTTTAAAAATCCTTCCCTTCCTGTAAGCCAAGGTACTAGTTTTCCCATGATGCTCTGCCCGATGGCGTGAGCTGCCTGGCCTCTACAACCCCACTTTTCAAAGCTCTCATATCGCTCTTCCATTCAGTGGTTGTGCAATGACTTACATTTATCCTTGTATTTATCTAATCCTTCTCCCCATTGGCTTATTAGCTCCTTTAAATCAAGGATTATGTCTTGCTTCATCATCTTTAGTAGCTACTGAATATGGGCAGTATTTAATACTATTTGTTTAATTGAAATGAAGTCCTATGGGAGTTCAAAGATGCCTAAGGACTTAAGTCAGCAAATATTTGTCTAAAATATGCTAGATGCAGTGTATACAGAGACCAAAATAAAGTTCTAAGATCACAGATTTAGAGCCAGAAGGGACTTTACATATCATTCTTCATGTGTGTTCTCGATACTTTTTTGTATAGTGGATTCTTTTGGAAGTCTGGTAAAGCCTGTGGATTTCTTCTCAGAATAATAGCCATTATCTATTTGTCGCCACATTTGAAAGAAATGTTCAATTTCAATGAAAGGTTAGTGAAAATAAAGACATAATTTCCCCCAAGTTCATAGACCTATTAAAATCTATCCAAAGACCTTTTAGGGTCTGTGGACTAAAGTAAAGAACTGGGACCTAGTTCAACCCCCTTATTTCACAGACAAGGTAACTCAGGATGAGAGGCATTAAGTAACTTGCTTAAGGTCACACAGGTCATAAGAACCAGGATTCAAACCCAGGTCTTGTAACCCCAAGTCCAGCTTGTACCACATACTTCCCTCTGCCCTCAGCAGTGCTTACCTTCTTTGGGGGGAAAGGGGGAGATATAGAATATACAGATAAAAATCAATACAGAGTAACTTTTAAAAGGATTGAGTTGGAGTGTTTAAATAAGACTCCACACAGAGGAAGTGCCTTAGGTACACCTTAAAAGAAACTAGGGATTTTAAGACAGAGATGAGCAAGAAGGATGTTCCAAGTAAAAGTGGTAGCTTGTGTACAGAGACAGAGATAGAACACTGAGGTCAGGAGAGCACCCAGTTTAGCTAGAACGTAGAATGTATGAAGGGCAGTAATATGAAATAAAGCTGAAATGGACAAGTGGGGGACAATCGATGCAGAATGCTCCATACACATCAAACAAGGTCAATGTGCTAGATGGATTTATTTGATTCTCACTGAGCACCATCCCCCCCCACCCCCAGCCTTTCTTCACTGCAAAGGAAGGCTCCTTAGGGTTGAGGTCTGGGGGGGGGCGGGGGGAGCATTGCATCTGAAAAGGACTGTGATATAAAAACAAAAAGCATCTGTAAAGCTTTGAAAAGTCTAGTAATACATGTGAAGCCAGATTGTGAATGGCTATAAATGCCAGGCTGAGAAATTTATATTTTTTCCTGGAGGCACTAGGGAGCTATGAAGCTATTTGAGCAAAAGAGCAACACAACCAAACTATGTTTTAGGAAGGTTATTTGGGGATAGGGATGGGTTATTTGGGGATTATTTGGATGGTTTGAATAAGGGAAGACAAGAGAAGCTGGAACACCAGGAGGCTCTTACAACAGTTTGGGGTGCTGAGACCTATATAAGGAAAGAGGAGAGGGACGTGAGAGCTGTTATGGAATCAGAACTGACACAACTAAGCAACTGATTGGAGATGGAGGGAGGCCTGAGGGAAAAAGAAAAGTGGAGAACTACTGTAAGGTGAGAAACCCAGGCCACTGGAAGGACAATAGCTTTCAGTACCAATAGGGAAGTTTGGAAGATGGGTAAGTTGGGTGGAGATAGGGACAGGGGAGAGGAATTCCACTTTGGTCCTGTTGAATTGGTGGTACTAATGGGAAATGCAAATGGAAACATAGGGAGAGGAAAGTCGGGATTTCTGGGCACCTTTGTGGTCTTCAATATTCAGCCAGTTAAATACCAGTACCCAAAGTGGGTAGGGCAGCAGGGCACTAGGCACTCAGGAAATTCTCACTCTAAATGAAGGTGGAGGATGGGGAGAAAAAAGGACATGTGCCCAGGAATGGAAGGTGGAGGAGTTAAGACTAAGAAGCATAACTGAATTCAGTAGAAATAGTTAACCTAATTAAGGGGCTGGTGATATTGCAAAGGAGGTAGACTGCTGATATAAAGCCTTTAGAGCAAAAGCTTAAAACAACGAGCACCCATCAAAGGGGAATGGATAAACAAAATACAGTATACAGATTACTACGCTTGTTATTGCTGAGTCATTTCAGTTGTGTCCAACTCTTTGGGACCCCATTTGAGGTTTTCTTGGCAAAGACACTGGAGTAGTTTACCATTTCCTTCTCTAGCTCATTTACAGATGAGGAAACTGAGGCAAACAGGGTTAAGTGACTTATCCAGGGTCACATAGTTAAGAAGTATTTGAACTCAGGAAGACAAATCCTCCTGATTCCAAGCCCAATGCTCTATCCACTATGCCACCTAGCTATCCCCAAATAATAAATATGAGAAACTCAGAGAAGCTGGGGGAGACTGGGAGGAATTAGGGTGAAGGAAGTAGAACACAATGTTGATGCTAAGGTAATATAATTAACAATGCTGAAAGGCAACCAAATTCTGATGAATTGTTATGACCAATCTTGGCTATCAAGAACAAATAATAAAACTCCTTTCACTAAAGAGGTGGAGGACTACTGAGGCAGAATGTTGAATGCACTATGAGGGTGGGTTTTATTTAAATGTTTTCATATGTCATGATATTAGAAAGATTCTCCAAATCAGAAAATAATTATGATATGAAAAAGCCATCAATAAGACTTTAAATTTTTTAAAAACAGATTAGGTCTTCCCATCTCACTCCGACTAGAAGTGCACACACTACTCACAGAGCTGATCCCACTGATTGGCACAGAAGTTTTGACCTTCTCTATTTCAAACATGACTCAGTTCACCCCTCCAAAAGGAATGAGCAAATAACACAAGCTTCTTGCTCCCAAGGGCTCACCACACTGGTGCCAAACTTCGTGTAGACACCTAATGGCTTAGTTCACTGGAGCTCTGAATTCCTGACCTCAAGAGATCCACCAATCTCTGCAAGGATTACAGACACGTGCCACCACAACCAGCAATCAGACTTAAAAAAAAAAATCTATGCAGCCTAAGGAGTTCAAGAAAGAAAAGGGGGGGTGGGGAAGAGAGAGAGAGAAGGGGAGAGAGAGAGAGGGAGAGGGAGAGAGGGAGAGTGACTGAGTGTGTGTCAGTCTTCTCCAACAGGCTGACCCCAGGTCTGCTGACTTCATGGGTGGTTAAAATCAAAATGGTCATCTTCCTTAATCCCCATGGAAATAAGGGACCAGATGTGTGACCCTAGTATTCTTCTTCCACAGTTATCTCCCAGTTGGATTTGTTGGGGTTTTTTGGTTTGTTTATTTGTTCTTTCCGGCTTCCTAGTTTAGTACTCGATTATTCATGTATTACTCAACCAGGCTTGAATTACTTCACTTTATAAATATTTTTTTCTCTTTTGACCTGGACCTATGATTTCACTGATGGGGGGAATTCTCCATTGTAGAAGCGCTCACCATCAATACGGATCAGCAACTATTCTGTGACCTAGAGTCTTAGATTGCCACCTGGGGTACTAAGAATCTAAGTATCATCCGTCCCAAAGTCATTGGTCACTATGAGTCAGAGGCCTATCTTGAACCCAGACTATCTGGGCTCCACCACACTGCTGACTTCTTTGTGACTCAGCTCTAGTAACCATTTAACTTCAGGCTGATCTCCCCTGGCCTCCAAACTTCTCACAGAGATTCAAATTGTCTGATGTAATGAATCACCTGGTCCCTTCCATTAGTACAAATAACTGGGAGTATATTTGCCATTTTAGAAACAAAAAACAAATCAGAGGATCATGGCTCTAAAGCTGGAAGGAACCTCAGAAATCATCTAAATCTAAACATTTTATTTAAAGAGTGAGGAAGCTGAGGCCCAAGGAGTTGAAGAGCCCCAGAGGCAGGATTCAAACCAGACATCCTGGGCTGCAGATTGGGAATCTCTTCTCTGTGCCTACCTTCCCAGGTCCTGCACCTCTTCTTCTTTTCTTATCATGGCTTCCAGTACAGGAGAGGGGGAAAAGGGCAGAGAAGGTAAGGGAAATGAGGATGGGATGAAAATGAAAAAAAGACAAACAAACAAACAACAAACCCACACACATCTAAAAAGAGCCAAAGGTGCCTAGGGACTGAGCAGTTCTGAGCAGATCCGAAATGTTGCAGAGAGCCAATGAGATGAATGGGAGATGAATGGATGCATGCCCAGGAGTGGAGATGAAGCAGATGCCGAGGGAAGCTGGAGTCTCTTATGTTTCATCTCCCAGATGGAGAGCCAATGACCTGTCTGGGAACCTGACTCAAGGGAAAGAAAAATACCCAAACCCAGCCTCAGGAGCCTCACAGGCTACTTGTACCCAAAGTGACACTTTGAAGGAAAACCATTTTAAGTATTTAAAAACACATGACAGGCTCCCTTCAGCTATGGTGACTAACAGACCAAGAGATAAAGCAGCAGCAGACGGAGAAGAGAAACCAGGCATATGCTGACCTCAGTTTTCCCACCCATCCAGCTTGGACGATCAGGCCTGAGAGAGTACTGGCTGTACCTCTTCTCCTGTGGGACCTTCTTGTTTTGGATTTTTTCCTTTCTGCACATCCTTTGGGATGGGAGAAGACTGGGTAGATTGTCTCCACTTCCCATGTGGGGAACTGAGAAACAGAGAAGGAGTAGGTCTCCTATCATCCCCAGCAGAGGCAAGTAGCCTTGGTAGCCACCAAAACCCTGAGCCCTGAATAACAAAAGCACACGTGCCTGGGGCTTCCTAGGCCCACCAAATTGACTAGCATTTCAACCTTCTCTACTGCAGTTCTATCAGACTCCATGGGACAGAGCTCTAGTAACCATCAGGAGACAAGACATTAAGTAAAAGCTCTGAGATGTATTGCCTCTCTGGTTTTCAGTTTCTCCACTTACACAATGAAGGGGTTGGCCCAAATCACTGATATCAAACTCAAATAGAAGGGGGGTGGGGGTATTGGTGGCACTAAAACATATATAAGGATCTCTGGAGACCACATATTGACTTAGAAAACCACATATTAACGTTATTTGTGTTCTATTGTATTTTTACTTGGCTAAATAGTCCCCAATTACATTTTTTGTGTTTTTTTTTTTTAATTTTCCCCCAATTACATTTTAATCTAATTCAGGGTGCACTAGGAATTGTCCCCAACTGAGCGCATGATGCCTCTGCCCTAGATAATCTCCAAGGTTCCTTGGGCTCTCACATTCTATGCTTCTATGAGCTGGCGGTATAACTGAAAGATGAAGCCAAGCCTCAACTTCATTCCTAGGTTCTCATAAATCATCATCTTTTTCAATTCCTCGAACCCTGAAGCTAGAGACTCTCCTCCCTTCTTCCTTCCCCTTTATCAATGTGTTACTTTCTCCCTTCAAAACACAACACTCTAATCAATAGTGATTTAGAGCATTTTTCATATGACTATAGATAGCTTTGATTTCTTCTTCTGAAAACTGTTCATATCCTTTGACCATTTCTCAGCTGGGGATGACTTCTTTTCTTATACATTTGACTCATTTGAGAAATGAAATCTTTATCAGAGAAACTTACTGTAAAAAATATTTTTCCAGGTTCCTGCTTTCTTTCTAATCTTGGCTTCATTGATTTTGTTTGTGTAAAAACTTTAAAAATTAATATAATCAAAATTGTCCATTTCACATCCTGTGATCCTCTCTATCTCTTATCTGGTCATACATTCTTCCCTTATCCACAGATTTGACAGGTCAAATATTCCCTTCTCCCCAAATTTTCTTATGTCACCTTTTAAGTCTAAATCATATACCCATTTTGATCTTGGCATATGGTATGAGATATTGGTCTATGCCTAGTTTCTGATAAACTGCTTTCAAGTTTTCCTAGAAATTTTTGTTAAATAGTAAGTTCTTGTCTCCAGAGCTTGGACCTTTGGGTTTACCAAAAATAGATTGCTATGGTCACTCACTACTGTGTATTATATCACCTCACACCTATCAGACTGGCTAACATGACAGAAAAGGAAAATGACAAATATTGGAGGGGATGTAGAAAAACTGGGACACTAATGCATTGCTGGTGGAGTTATGAATTGATCCAACTATTCTGGAGAGCAATTTGGAACTATGTTCAAAGGGCTATAAAACTCTGCATATCCTTTGACTCAGAAATGCTGCTACTAGGACTATATCCTAAAGAGATCAAAGAAAAGGAAAAGGACCTATATGTACAAAAATATTTTTAGCATTCTTTTTGTAGTGGCAAAGAACTGGAAATTGAGGGGATGCTTATTAACTGGGGAGTGGCTAAACAAGTTGTGGCATATGATTGTTACGGAATACTACTGTGCTATAAAAAATGACGAGCAGGATGGTTTCAGAAAAACCCGGGAAGACTTATATGAACTGATTCAAGGTGAAATGAGCAGAACCAGGAGAGCCTTGTACACAGTAATGACAATATTGTACAATGATCAGCCGTGACAATGATCCAAGACAATTCCATTCTATCCACCTCCAGAAAAAGAACTGGTCAAGTCTGAGTGAAGATTGGAATATAATTGCTTACTTTATTTTTCTTGCTTTTTTGCAACAATATGGAAATACGCTTTGCATGATTTTACATGTAAAATTGATATCACATTTCTTGCCTTCTCAATGGGTGGGGGAGAATTGGGAGGGGGGAGAAAATTAGGAACTCTAAATTTTTTTAAATTAGTGTTAAAAATAAACAATAAATTGAACACACACACAATACTTCACTAAGTACCTCAGGGATGACTTTTCTAATGGACCCTGAGGCATTTGGATGACTCCTTTACTCTGACTCATCATTTGAACTTCTACTATCCACAAGAGACTGGGAAAGGGCCCCAAGCAGGGCAGAGATTGAATGCCAGCCCTACCTTGTTCCTATCTCCTTGCCTACCCAGCAGTACCAAGCAGTACTACCACTGATATCACCACTAATTCATTCACTGAAAACAGAAAAAAACAAGCAAACAAACTTTCACCATGTAAAGGACTAAGGAAAGGAAATGCGAGGAGCACCTCAGCTTGTGGTTGGATATTATCTGGTAATAGAATGATTCCCCAAAAGTTTGACGCAAATAAAATGCTATTTCAAATGCTCTAGAGGAGGGGGGCCATTTGAATGAATGAATGAATGAATGAATGAATGAATGAATGAATGAATGAATGAAAGAAGAAAAAAGGATTTGTTAGGCATTTATATGTCAGGTACTGGACAAAATGCTTAGCGTACAACTATAAAAAACAAGCCTGCTCACGCTTTCAAGGAGCTCACACTAGATGCTGGTGCAATTTCTTTATTTTATAAATAGGGAAATGGAAGACTAAAGAGAAATATGAAAAAACTTTCTCAAGTTTACCCAAGGTGTAAGGCACAGAGTCAGGATTCAAACTCAGCTCCTCTAAACTCCAGATTCAATGCTTTTCCCACTTCAATACACTGTCTCTCACTGACTACCGTAAAGTCAGCTTCTTTCTATAATGGCACAGCAGAGGAAGTTGTTCACTTCAGGAATTATCCACAGCAAATGCTTATATCTGCCTGGTGTGTCCTCACTACCCTGATTTCTGCCAGACCACCTCTGGCTAGTTAATGTGTGTTCAAAGGATACAATCTAATTTATAACACCAGCTTCAGTTCAACATTGGTTATCAGTGTGGTATAGCCTGAAACACTGAGCTTGGTATCAGAAGTCCTGGGTTCGAGTCCTGACTCTGTTGGTTACTGGATACGAGACATCAGCTAAGCCACTTAGCTCTTCTGGTTTCTCCACCTCTATCAAATAAGGAAGCTGGGATAGAGGACATATAATAATCCCCCAAGTTCTAAAGTTCGTGATTTTAGAGGATGAACTCTGCGGCAAGACAAGTTACATCCCACATTCTGACTTTCTGATTTTTTTTTTTTGGTAAAATTAACTGCTTAACTTCCTCAGTGTACATAACAGAGAGATGACTTTTTTGTTGTTCAGTTGTTTCAGTCATGTGTGACTCTTCATGACCCTTTTAGAGTTTTCTTGGCAAAAGTACTGGACTGGTTTGTCATTCCTTCTCCAGCTCATTCTATAGATGGGGAAATTGAGGCAAAGAAGGTTAAGTGAATTGCCCAGGGTCACACAGCTAATAAGTATCTGAGGCCAGATTTGAATTCAGGGAGATGAGTTTTTCTGACTCCAGGCTCAACACTCTACTATTTAGCTGCCCCAGAGAGATAACTATATTTGCACTAAATTGGTAATAAGTGGAAAAGTCCTTTGAGCCTGAAAGTCTGAACCCCTTAAATTACCCAGCCAATGTTTGAGGGGATTAGTTAGATAACTCAGATAATGGTAGGGAGGTGGCAGGGAAATGTGGGCTCTCATCCCATTGAATCCCTGCCTGTAAATTCTCATAACCCCCAAATCTCACAGCGTAACTCAATTTCTCAGAAATGATCCAATTGTCCAGAAGGGAGAAGATGAGTTAGAGTGTTGTTTCTCAAAAGGGAATGAGCTTGGCCCCTAGCTCTAAGCAGCTTGGATTATCAACATAAGTCACTTATACTAAATTGCCTTTGTCCAAACAAACCACCTATCCTTTGGGGCTTCACTGGTTTTTCTCTAGAGTACTTAATAATTTGCGGAATCTGTCATTGGAGGCTGCCTCCTCCCCAGGAGAAGCAGAGTTCCATTCTGCAGAGAAGTACAAAGGTAAGGCCAGGGAACTTCCCCACAGCCTGAGGGCTGGCACAGGAGGACTGAGTAAAGCAGGGGATACATTTCATTCTTAAGCTTTAGGTTGAGAATCAGGGCAGAGGTGGCTCATAGTTTCACTGTACAATGGTAAAAAAAAAAAAAAAAAAGAAATAAAGCTAGTATTTCTATAACACTTTAAGGTTTGCAAAGCCTTGCATGTACTGTCTCTCATTTCATCCTTATAATAATCCTGGGGAAAGAAGTAGGTCCTATTACTATCCCCATTTGACAGATGAGGAAACTAAAGAAGACAGAAGTTAAGTGACTTGCTCAGTGTCACACAGTTAGTATGTGTGTGAAGCTGGATTTGAACTCAGGTCTTCATGACTCCAGAGCTCTATCCATTGCACCACCTAGCTGCTTCTATATGTCCTAGAACAAGCAGAGCCTACATTAGCTGAGAGCCTTGATAACAGCAGAGGGCACAACTTTGCCCATGGGACTCCCTGGGGGACTGGTCACTCCATGTTCTCTGTACTTCACCACATTTTGGGACTTTCCTCTGCGTGTCCTAGGGCTAAAGTCGGGGGAGAAGGATGACATCAGCAAGCGGAATTTGCCTCAAGTACAGAAAACAAGGCAACCGTCCTCTCTTTTTTGTTAAAATCAAGATATGAATATCCCAGTTTTTGTGAGGGAGTTGTTATTTATAATGTCAAATCAACCATTAACTGGTGAAAAGACCTTAATTTGTCAAAGAAACCATCAAGTTGTTAAAATGACCTTAAAGGGACCCAGTCAAGTTAACAAGTATTTATTATTGATATAAGAGGCAGCTAGATGGCTCAGTGGATAGAGTGTCAGGTCTGGAATCAGGAAGACCCTAATTCAAATCTGGCTTCAGACTTTTCCTTACTGTGTGTAATCCTGGGCAAGTCACTTAACCCTGTTGGCTTCAGTTTCCTCATCTGTAAAATGAGCTAGAAAAGGAAATGGCAAATTGCTCCAGTATTTTTATCAAGAAAACCCCATGGAAAGTATTGGCTAATCCATGGGGGTCACAGAGAGTTGGACGTGAATGAATATGCACTTATTGATAATAACAATGAGTAGCTATATAAAGTTTAGATAAAGTTTGTAAATACATATACACACATACACATGTGAGTACTGCAGACAGCTAGCTAGGTGATAGAGGAAATCAGTTAAGACCAGAGTTCAGATATGACCTAAGATACTTACTAGCTGTGTGACCGTAAGCAAGTCATTTAGCCTCTGCTTGCCTGTTTTCTTATCTGTCAAATGGGGAAAATAATAGCACCTACCCTCCAGAGTTGTTGTGTGAGGATCAAATGAGATAACGTTTGTAGACAACTTTTCAAACCTTAAAGTACCATAGAAATCTAGTTATTATTACACAGTAAAAGAGTCAAATGGGGATAATAATAGCACCTGCCTCCCAGGATCAAATGTGATCATATTTGTAAAAGAGTTTGGCATGGTGCTAACTGTGCTTTCCTTCCCTTTATGATTAAGAAACAAAACTTCCACATTTGAAACAACTAGAGGAGCAGCCTGAGAGACAAGACTGACAGTGAAGGGGCAGGGTCAGCCCTTCATTCAATCCCAGCTGTTCCTCTACTACCTGTGTCACCTTAGGCAACTCACCTCTTCACTTTCTCCTCAGTTTCCTCATCTGTAAGTAAAGAGATAGGACAGTAAGGCCCCCTTTAGCTCTAAATCCCATAAACCTATGAATGAGATGGTATGTAATTAAGAGCTGGACTGTGGCTCAGCCTCTAAGGGCCACAAAACCACAAGAGACTCAAGAGACTGGCCTAGGAAATCTTCATGAAGGAGATGGGATGATAGGAAATAAGGTGGATTTTGGATGGGGGCATCAGTAGGGACAAAAGCAGATAGGGAGGAGCGAGTGTAGCTTTCGGGAGATGAAGCAGAATGTATCTGGACAAACTGGAGCCAAGGAAGCTTATTAGGGTCTCATGTAAGATAATCCAATTCAACAAACATTTATTAAACACCGACTGTCTTTGGATGGAGAAGCACATGGCAAACCACTCTAGTATCTTTGCCAAGAAAACATCAAAATGGGGGCACAAAGAGTCAGGCACGACTGAAAATAAAACAACTTCCTGACTGAAGGTCCAGAGCTCCACCCACTGCACCATCCAGCTATCTGGATTTTGTTGTTGTTCCAGTCTTGTGAATGCCTATTTAGGAAAAACAACAGAGAAGGAGGAGTGAGGAGGATCTCAAGCTTTTGAAGATGAGGGGAATTCTTTCAAAGTCAGATAAAATCCCACCTTTTGCAAAAACCTTTCCCATTCTTCCTTAAATCTTGGTGCTTTGCCTCTGAGAGAATCTCCAGTTTATCCTTCATATCCCTCATTTGCACATAGCTGTTTGCATGTTGTCTTCTCCATTAGAACATAAAAGCTCCTTGAAGGCAGGGGCTGTTTCTGCCTCTTTTTTTTTAATCCCCAGAATTTAGCACAGTGTCTAGCACAGAGCAGATACTTAATCAATGCTTGTTGACTTGACTTGAGGAAAGAGGTCCCAGTGGAGAAATTGAGGAAGAGAGCTCATTTTTGTGACAATGGTCTCGATTTGCAGAGTTCTAGGCAATCCAAACCAACAGATTCCCATCAGGAAGTTCTCTCCTGTGTCTAACCTTAAAGTCATTTGCCACACAGTTTACATGTACAGTTAGTTCCATATCCTTCATCTGACACTTCAGAGAAATATGCTGTTTACTAGATGTCTCATCTTCCTCTTCATCTTCTTCTACAGGCTGCACTCACCATAGCTCAGCCCTGCAGGTTGAACTGACAACTCTATTTTTTTCTTCACCCCCTCCCCCATCACTAGTTCTTCTCAAGGACATTCTTTGTTCCAAGTGGAAGCGACTGTGTTCTGGATAGTGTTTGCTCCCCATCAAGTGTTCTAAGATTGTATATGCCCTTCACATTTGTGTGTGTGTATGTGTGTGTGCGTGCATGTACACACATGCACTCTCAAGTCCATGCATATGTGTCAAGATTCTCCAGTTATAAACAACTCTGCCTGTGATGATCTCCAGTATAATAATAAAAAAAGGAAAGACATTTTCACTTTTTTTCCCTGTGGATGACAATCAAAGATAAACCAGATAGTAGCTTAGTTTTCCCAAGATGCATTGCCAGTAATCTCAGTCAAAAAGTCTATGAGAGCATACATTGGACTGTGTCATGCCCAGGCTTCAACCTCCTCTGCTCACCCTATATTCTACCTCCTTTTGAGTCTTGGGACCCTGACGTCTGGTCAAGATCTAGAGAGTAAGAGTGGTATTTATAGCCAAAGCCCAACGGCCAAGTGCCATCTTGTTTAGTGGACTTCTAGGCTGGTTGCTATGGTACCAGAGCTTTAGGAAGAATCTCAGCTTCAGAGAGTTTGCTCTAGGATTGCAATTAGTTTTTTAATTGTCATAGGTTTTAGTGTCAAGAGGGTTGGGTAGGAAGAGGAAGACATGGGGAGGAAGTTAATACTCAACTCATCAAGTAAGACAACTCAGTGAAAAATAGAAGAAACCATTAAGAAGATTGGAAACAAAGAACCTAGGCTCAAATCCCAGCTCCATCACTTCTTATTGCGTGGCCTTAGACAAGTCACTTAATATCTCTGAGTCTCAGTTTCCTCAGTTGTAAAACGAGAGAGTTAGACTAGATGACCTTCCAGCTCTAAATCTATGAACCTATGACACCAGGAAAAGAAAAAGAGACCATCTGGGTGGGGTTCTGGAGAGGCAAATGGATGGGATGATCTCTGGAGAGCCTGGCGGGCCCCACCCAGTCAGTCCTCCACCAATGAAACCAAGGGATGGGTAAGAGAAGACTATCACACCTGTTTGTGATATGTATCAAGGCTGTGAAAAAGTTTTCTCACCAGCCAAACCTTCAAATCGAATTCTCCAGAGATCACTGTTTTCCCCCTCTCTGAAGATAAAATGCTACCAATAAACAGCTCCTGAAATCCCACTTACTTCAGGAAGTCTTGAGGGACTGAGCAGAGATGATCTGGATTCTCTAAGCTTCTAATTTCCAAAGCAAACACCCCCAAACTACCCACAGGCCTGTCATGAATATGTAATGTCAACATCCAACATTCTAATTCTTCTAGCCACATGGTCCAGCTTTCTGTGTGCCTGTGGGAGTGGGTTTATCTAAGGCTGGGAGACCCTCAAAGGCAGACTCCATTTCTAGCTTACCCAAAACAGCAAGTATGGAGCAGCAAGAGAACTTACTTTGCTTTATGGTAATAAGCATAGCATGTCAGAAGGACTTGATTCGATATCCCTCAATCACTAGCTGTATGACCTTGGGAAAGTCACTTCATTTCTGAGCCTCAGTTTCCACATCTGTAAAACTGGGACGAAAACAGCACCTACTTCACAGGGTGGTTGTGAGATTCAAATGAGATAATGTGTGTAAAGTGTTAAACATAAGCTGTTATTATTGCTTTAAAAAAAAACCCAACCCTCTCTCCTCTCCTAGGAGTCATAGACCTGAGATCTTTTCTATTGGAGATTGGAACTTCTTCAGAGTCTTCCCCCAATGAGTGGGAAAAAATCGGAAATGCTCACAGACAGGCCTTGAGATTATTGCATATGGATATGGATCAGTTAAATGAACTGGGGATGCTTAGCTTGGTTAGGTGAAGAGGACACTCAGAGAGGGCTGTCTGCAAGGATCTGAATGGCTATCAGAAGTAGGAAGGATTTGATCTGTTCTGTTCGGCCCCAGAAGGTCAAACTAGGAGTAATGGGTGGATATTGCAAAGTGGTAAATTTAGACTTGATGGCAGGAAATATCTCCTAACAATAAGAGCTGCCCAAAAGTGAAAAGGCTGCCTCAAGAGAGACTAGCTTCCACCTCCTTAGAGGTCTTCAAGCAGCTGGATGACCACTTGCTGGGCTTGTCACAGTGGGGATTCCTTTGGTGTGTGGGTTGGATTAGATGGCTACTGAGGTTCCTTTCAACTCTCATATTGTGATGTGCCAGCAGGCAAGTTCTGGTAAGACCAGAAGAGAAGAAGTCGGGGAAGATTAGGCAGGAATGAGAGAGAACTCCAAAAATGCCTTCCTGTTCCAGAAAAAGGATCTCCCAGTCTTGGTTTGGGAGAATGCAAGTGCACAGCTCATAGCAGCTTTTATCTATCTATCAATTTATCAATCAATCTATCTAACTAATCTGTCCCTTTCTATTTCTGTCTCTTTCTTTCCTTTTCTCCTCTCATTCTCTCTTTCCTTCTCCCTCTATTTTTCTCCTTTTCTTTCTGTCCTTATACTCTGTCTCTCTGTCTCTATCTCTCTCTGTCTCTTTGTCTTTCTCTCTGTGTCTCTGTCTCTATGTATCTGTCTGTCTGCCTCCCTCCCTCCCTCCGTCCCAGGGATTTCCAATCTGCTGTCATCTCCTTCCTCTAGCTGGCTGTCTCTCTCACTACCTCTTGGGAAAAACCTCATCGGCAGGAAGAGCCAAGACACCTGTTCCCAGACATACTCTCCCTTTCCTCTGCTCTAAGTCTTCAGGCCATATATGTGTAAGTGGAGATCCCAAGTGAGCCAATGACCAGTCTTCAACCTCCTAGAAACAAAGACCTAAAATAGATAATCACAAAAATAAAAAGGGAGGCCAAGCACTGTCTTCCTGAGTCTACTCTGAGCAGAAGCAGCAGGCAGCTACACACACACACACAAACACACACACACACACACACGTCCTGAACCCCAACCTATACTAAAACAAGAGAACCAGCCTGTGGAGAGGCTGGAGACTTTGGCAATAGAGGAGATGGATGTTGGTAAACTGATACAGAATGCAGGTTCTTTTTTTATTATCTTCCCCTTTGGCAGGCTGGTGAAGCCCACAGACCCTTTTGCAAATTAGTGTTTTTAAGTGCACAAAATAAAATACATAGGATTACAACATAGGAAAACAATTATATTGAAATATAGTTATCCAAAATAAAATTTTAAGTTCCCAGGTCCCATGTTAAGAAGCCCTTGACTGGAGACAGAAAGAGTGAGAAAGTAAGGAATCTTTTATACATGTGTGTATGTATGTATGTGTATATATGTATGTATATGTATACATATGTGTGCATGTATGTGTATGTATTCCTTAGCTATAAGGAATCTTAATTATATATGCATGTATATATACACATATTCCTTGGATATATAGCTATACATAAAACAGAGAAAAGGAATTCCAAGACTCCACAGTAAAAAAGAGATGGGAGAAATCATTTAAATAATCCCCAAACCAATCTGAGACAGCTGTCCCTTTCCCTGTGAGCCCCGTGTCTCCACCTAAAATTCATGGTCAGGAGTTTCCTTCATTTCCTAGAGGCAAGTCTCATATGAACGAATAAATAACAAATAAAGTATTTATTAAGCGTGTACCATGTGCAAAGCACTGTTGATGACACAAATAGAAAAGGAAGAGAGTGTCTGCTGTCAAGGACTTCACATCCTAATGAGGGAGACGACACACTGTTAGAAGCCTCTGGTGTTTATGGAGTTTGAGGAAGGAGGAGAAAAACGTTTTCAGATACAAAGCCCACGAATGAAGAACTTGTATGCATACACATACATCTGGAGAGACACAATGCAGATATGGACACAAATATATCCATAGGCACACAGTCATACAATCCCGTCTGGACACACACCTTACCAGCTAAGAAAGTCTAAGTAGCTCCTGAGATCAAAGCCCCTTTAGAACTTTGGCTTACTCCTGCACATTCTCCAGAGTCAAGCCTCTATTAACGACTCATCCCTAACCACTGGAATGAAAGAAACCAAGGTCTAGAACAACAATTCTCAAACTTTTTGATCATTGAGGACCTTCCAGAGAAAACCTTTACATGCATTAGTTATACCTATAGATAGTTGCTGTATTTGAAATTAAAACTGATGAATTTTTAAAATATAAATTCATTAAAAATAACAATAAATCCATTACAAATGGACATAATATATTTTATGAAAACTATTTTTCAAAACAAAAAAGTGAGAATGGTCTTATTTTATATACCTTTGCAAATCTAATATCTGGCTTAATAGAAAATAGCTGGATTCTCATATTTGCTTCTACATCTAATCTGTTGCTATAGCTGATTTGGTTGAAGTATATGAAGAAAGTCTGGCCTCACGTAGATATGTTTGGAAAAGGGAGGAATATTTTAACAGACAAATAATGTTTTGACAACATTATGAGGTAGCTAAGTGGTATAGTGGACAAAGCCCTGGGCCTGAAGGCAGGAAGACATGAATTCAAATCTGGCCTCAGGTATATTCTCTCCTTGTCGTAGTATCCTGGAGCTTTAGGTCTGGAAAGGTCTTTTCATATTTGTACCCCTTTCCCTTTTACAGTTGGGGACATTAAGGCCCAGAGAAGTCAACTAATTTATCCAAGATCACACAGCTAGTAAGTGACAGAACTAGAACTAGATGCTTGGAACTTTTACCCAGTTCATTACTCTTTCCACTACACTGACTCTGTATAAGGGAAACTCTCTATTTAGAGAAACACCCTGGTGTAGTAGACAAAGCATCAGCCTTGCATCCAGGAAGACATGGGTTCGAGCTCTGCCTCTAACATACACTGTAGTGCTCAGTACTCGAGGTAATTTTACTTTTTGGAGAGAATTGGGGTTGTGACTTGCTTAGGGTCACACAGCTAGTAAGTGTCTAAAGCCAAATTTGAACTCAGATCCTCCTAACTCAGGTGCTTTATCCACTGTGCCACCTAAGTGCTCAAGGACAGCTCTTTACACTATAAATTAAAGAGAAGGTGCTAACCTGAATTGGTAAGAGTCTCCTCATTAAGAATTTCTCTAGGCCAGTGAAATCACAGGTTCATTCCCTATCCTAATCCTAGTGGTTGGTATAATTCCTGGCATATACTATGTGCTTAATAAATTAAAAATAACAACTGTCCAAGAAGTCTTTAGCCTATAGTTCTGATACTGAAATTCTGGCCAAGTTTCCAAAGCAGGAGATCCAGCCAAACTCTTGCTCTGGCTAAAAACAGGGTGGAGGGGCAACTATCTTTACCTGCTTGGGAGAGGAAGGTCTCTTGCATCATGGGAGGAAGGGAGATAGAGGTTGTTTTTTCATATGGAGGGTCTACAAGAACAGGTGGTTTAGGGAGAACTTTGCTCAGAAGAAGGCAGCAAGCAAAGTCGGCAAACAGTAATTGCTGTTGATGAACATGGGGTGGGGGTGGGTGAGAAAAGGTGCAAGGAAGAGAGTGGGAGAGAGAGACAAAGAGAGCTGTCAGAAGCAGATCTTCTGAAGAGCAGGAAGAGTGGGAGGGGGAGTGTGGGTGAAGGTGGGGGCTGCCTCTTAGGGGGCTCCAAGAGAAGGAAAAAAAGAGTAGGAGGGACAGGAACTTTCAAAAAGGAGGGTGATACAACAGTAGAGTTGGGTAACCCAGTCCAAGAACTAACTCTTCAGTTCTCAATCACTTACCAAACTTCCAACCACCTGAGCAAACTTCCCTGTCAGACATATCACAGCACAACCTGCCTGCCTAAAATACCTAAAATGGTTTCTGGGGTTGGATTGTGTTTCTCCTTTTCCTTAAGTGCCACCCTTGGGACTATGACTATAGAGTTAGGAGTTGGGAAACTTGGTTTTCCAGTACCAGCTTTCCTGACCCACTGGGTGATTTCAGACATGCCAATGCCACCCTCTGAGCTTGATTTTTCTCTCCATACAATGTAGGGTGGGAGTCATGGAGGTGTGGGTGGGAAGTGGGATATCTGCTGGCTTCTAAAGGATAGGGACAATGTATTTTGATCTTTTGGGGGGTGGTGGTGAAAGCATCACAGAAGGTCCAGATATTGTTACCCTCAGCATCAACAATCAGTCAATGAATAAGCATTTATTAAACATCACCTATGTGCCAGGTACTCTGCTAAGGACTAGGGATAGCACAAAAGGCCAAAATAGTCCCTGCCTTCAAGGATCTTGGGGGAGACAATCTATAAATAAATAGATGCATATGCAAAGAGGAAATTGGATTAGATGTTGTCTCTGCCCCAGCACTTAGCACAGTGCCTGCACATAGTAGGCGCTTAATAAATATTAATTGAATTGAAATTCCCATTCTATTTATGATGTTAAGATAGGACAAACATATTAAAAAGATAAATGCAAAGTTGATCATGAAAGTAGCCTTAGAGAAAAAGACTCTAATAGCTGAGAAGGATAGGAAAAAGCCTCCTGCAGAGGATCACATCTGAGCCAACAAATATGTATCTCTCTCGCCTATAGAATGTAAGATTCTTGAGGGCAGGTACTATTTTCTTTTTGGTTTTTGTATTCCCAGTCCCTAGCCCATAGTGGTGCTTATTAAATACTTATTGATTGATTGAGTCCCTACCGTAATAGAAAGCCTCCTATGTGCAAGTCACTGTGTTCAGGACTGGTAATAGTGACAGCCTTCTAAGCATGTCATGTTAACCACCCTGAGCCTCAGTTTCCTCATCTGTAATTGAGGAAGGACTAGATAGCTTTTGAGGTGCCTGCCAACTCTAGATCCATGATCATGTGCCAGGACATATACATAAAGAAGATCAACGATGAAATAAGCTGGTGCATAGTGAATGCCAAGAGGCCGGTACAAGCATTAAGTGCTATACCAACAGAGGCAAAGTGCTTCCCTCGTTCTTACCATCGTTGTATTTTCTAGGCATTGGCAATGACAACTTTCCAATAGTCTGCTGTACAGACTTCAGTCCATACCTCCTCACAGCTCATTGGCTTATATAATGTTAGAACTGAAAGAGCCCTCAAAGCTCATACAGTTGAAGCTTCTCATATTACAGATGAGAGACAGAGACCAGAGAGGGGAAGGAACTTGCCCACCCAGCAAATAAATGGCAGGCATTCTACTAGTCCTGGCCTAAACATCACTATCTCAGTCTTTACTTGCCTAAAGGGGAGACTAAAGGTGGTACCTGGAGAATCCAAAGAGGATGGCAGGATGGCAGTAAACCGACTTGAGTCAAGAGGGAAAAAAAGGATAACAGAGAGTCCTTGTAACTCTCTCATCTCTGTAAGATTCTTTGAACTACAGAGGATCCTGAGAAGTTATAAACAAATGCCTATCCTTCTGCTCTCAAAGAAGGGGCATAATTAAAGTTATCTGGTCTGAGATCAACTAATTTCAAATCAACTTCAAAGGACCTATGAAGGAAGATGCTATCCATAACCAGAGAGAGAACTGATAAATAGTACATATAATATGGTTTTATACACACACACACACACACACACACACACACACACACACACACATTTGTGTCTTATGGTAGCCTTCTCTAGGGTAGGGAAGGAGGAAGAAAAAATAAAAAATAAAAAGTACACAGCAGAAAACAAAAGAAAAATTAGAAGGAACCACAGAAAAGCAAAATAGCTTTGAAAATCATTTGTAGTATTAATTACATAGTTTAAAAAAAAGTAATCAGTAAGAAATGGACATTTAAACTTATGGTTGTAATCCTCTTGTGTTGCTCTGTGTACATGAAAATGTGTTTTTTTCTTTTTATATTTAAGTTCAAAATAAATAAAAATTTAAATGTATATATGTGTGTATATATATACATACATGTATATGGGAGGGAGAGAGAGAGTCTGAAAGGGTCTGAAAGACTCCATTTTAAAGCTTAAATGTAGTGGCTCAAATTTAACCTTACCTAGATAGAAGCAAAAGGAGGTAGCTAGGGAGTGTGTGAAGCTACTTAATTTTTCTGTCAACGCCATAGAGATAAGAAGTGACTTAAGAGCTGTGCTATTGGAGAAGAGGGAAATCAACCTAGAATCATAAGATTGGAAAATGGAAGGGACCCCACGGTTCATTTGGCTCAACTTCTTCATTTTACAGATGGCAAAGTCACTTGTTCAAGATTATAGTAGAGTAGATAACAGTACCAGAAATCAAATTCAGTTCTTCCGATTTCAAATCCATTACAATTAACTCCAAGTGCTCTCCAAGGTAAGAGATTACCTTGGGATCAAATGTAAAATCTGATTTATCTTCTAAAGCCCTTCTTACAGATCCCTCCCTACCTTTCCAGTCTTCTTATACCTTACTGTCTTCCATGTACTCTATGATCCATTGACACCGGCCTCCTGGCTGTTCTCAAACAAGACACTACATCCCCTTACTCCAGACGTAATTCACTGACTGCTCTCCATGCCTGGAATTCTCCTCTACCTCCTGGATTCATTGGCTTCCTTCAATTCTCTTACCTTTTGCAAAAAACTTTCAATGATCCCTCTTAATCATAGTGCCTTCCCTCTTGAAATTAGGGGCAGCTAGGTGGTGCAGTGGATAGAGCAGGAGTCAGGAGGACCTGAGTTCAAATCTCACCTCAGACACTTGACACTCATTAGCTGTGTGACCTTGGGCAAGTCACTTAACCCCAACTGCCTCATCCTGGGTCATCTTCTTCATCCTGATGAATATCTGGTCACTGGATTCAGATGGCTCTGGAGGAGAAGTGAGGCTGGTGACCTGCACAGCCCTCCCTCACTCAAAACAAAGTCAAGTGCAAGTCATGTCATCATTCCTCCGATGGCATGGTCTTCTTCGAAAACAAAGGACGAACACACACATCCCTCTTGAAATTAGCTCCAATTTACCTTCTGTGTATCTTGTTTGCGCAAGGTTGTTTTCTTCGCCTGTTGTCTACCCTGCATTGGATTGTGAGTTCCTTGAAGGGAGGGACTGCTTTTTACCTTTCTTTGTATCCCTAGCACTTATCATAGAGCCTGACACGTAGTAGCCACTTAATAAATGCTTGTTGACCTGACTCCACGTTGCCATTATGTTACATCTGCTCTAAGGTCAATTCTCATCCATCAATTCTCATTTCACTTCTCCTAGTGTGACCAAATTAAGTAAATTTCCTATTACCTTCTGTCTCCCTTCAGAGGTAGGGATAGGACCTGGACTTCTAGCACAGGCAACTCCCTGGTGATAAAGCACTCTCTTCCAATCCAGATTGGCACCTCCGCTACAATTTATACTCTTCAAGAATTGCCTAGGACATATTTAGTAGTTCTTTTTGTGGTGGCAAAGAATTGGGCATTGAGAGGATGTCCATCAATTGGGGGATGACTGAACAAGTTGTGGTAGATGAATGTAATGGAATACGATTGTGCTATAAGAAATGAGGAACAAGCAAACTTCAGGAAAACCCGGAAAGACTTATATGGACTGATGCTGAGTGAAATGAGCAGAACCAGGAGAACATTGTATACAGTAACAGCCACACTGCTCCATGATAGACTTAGCTCTTCTTAGCAACGCAAGGATCTAAGACAACTTCAAAAGACTCAGATGGAAAATGCCATCCACATCCAGAGAAAGAACTATGGAGTCTGAATGCAGATCGAAGCAGACTATTTGCTTTCCTTTTCTTTTGTTGTTTTGTTTTGTTTCTTCTTTCTTGGAGTTCCTCTCATTAGTTTTAATTCTTCTTTACATCATAACTAATGTGAAAAGATGTTTAATATGAATGTATAAGTAGAACCTATATCACGTTGTCTGCCATCTTGGGGAGAGGGAAGGAAAAGGAGGGGGAGAAAACTTAAAACTCAAAATCATATGGAAGTGAATGCTGAAAACTAAAAATAAATAAATAATTTTTTAAAAAGAACATGAACATTAAAAAAAAAAAAAGAATTGCCTAGAACACTGAATACTTAACATGACCTGTCCAGGATCACATAGTTAGTGTATGTCAGAGATGGGACATGAATCTAATTCACTAACTCAGTTACAAATGCAAAGAGAGTATTTACTGATCCCTGTTTTCCTAGGAAACACAGAGATGAGATACTACTCCCAGGAACCAAACCTGAACAGGCTGGTTCTTTGATAACAAAACTGACTCTCATGAATGGATAGGAGGAAAAGATCCCCACTATTCTATGTGTACATGGATGTATTCCTCATAAAAATCCAAGTCTCCCTCATTACAGCACAATCATCAATGTCAGATAATGGCCTTGCGTCTGAGTTGTATATTTCTGTTCTAAGCTCCCGGCTCGCTAGACTCCTCAAACGTGAAAACCTCTCAAGAGATGCCACCATCTCTGCAAGCTATCATCTTATGTTTCTCTTCCCATCCTCAGCCAAACTCCTTGAGAAAGCTGCCTTCTCTCTTCCCCATTTTTTCTTCTCAACACTCCACGATCTGGCTTCCGATCTTATCACTCAGTGGAAATGGTTCTCTCCAGTTATCAATGATCTCTAAATCTAAAGGCCATTTCCCACCTTACTTCTCATTCTTTTTGACTTCTCTGTAGCATTTGGTACTATTGACCACTCTCTGCTCCTGGATGTTCTCTTATCTCTGGATTTGAATGACACTGATCTCTTGGCTCTCCTCCATCTTATCTAACCACTCCCTTCTCAGTCTCTTTTGCTGCCTCATCATCCAGCTCACATTCCCTAAGTGTGGGTGGATCCAAAGTCTCTGTTGTGCACCCTCTTCTATTTTTTCTCTCCGTCCTTTCTCACTTGGTGAAATTATAAAAAATCCCATGGATTTTACTTTATTACCATCTTTATGGTAATGATGCTCAGACTGATATATTTATATATTCTGCCCTACTGACTGCAAGTCCCACATGGCCAACTGACTATTGGACATTTCAAACTAGATGTCCCTTGGATATTTTAAATCTCCATGTCTCAATAAAACCCATTCCCTCCAAGCTCTCCACTTTTCAGATCTTCCCTATTTCTGTCAAGTGTACCACAACTTCAATGTCCTCCTTAACAGTTTACTCGCACACCGCAAACTTATCAAATCATTTGCCAAATCTTGTGCTTCTGTTGTTGCTCAGTCATTTCTGTCATGTCCTCCTCTTTGTGATACTATTTTAGGACTTTCTTGGCAAAGATCTTGGAGTGGTTTGCCACTTCCTTCTCTATCTCATTTTACAGATGAGGAAACTGAGGTCTACAGGGTTAAGTGACTTGCCCAGGATCACACAGCTATTAAATGTCTGAAGCCAGATTTGAACTCATAAAGATGAGTCTTCCTGATTCCAAGTCCAGTGCTCGACTGTGCCACCTGGCTTCCCCTTTTGTGTTTCAACTTCTACAACATCTCTCAAATTCATTCCTTTCTCTCTTCCCATACAGTCATCACTCAAGTTCAGGCCCTCAACACCTCTTACCTGGACTATTACAATAGTCTTCTAATTGGTTTCCTGATTCAAATCTCTTCCCATTTTAATTCCTCTCCCATAGTCAAAATGATTTGCCCAAAGTGCAGGTCTTATCATGTAATGTTGCCATGCCCTCTATTCAATAAACCCCAGCTCTTCACAAGCAGTCTCCATCCTCTCTTTTGGACTTTATTAGACATTATTCCCTCCCACAAACTCTATGTTCTACCCAAACTGGTTTTCTTGCCTGCTCCTCATACATGATATTTCACCTCCCACCTCAGTATTTTTGTACCAACTGTTCTCCATGCCTTCAATGCTCTCCTACCTCACCTTTCCATCTTGGAATCTTCTGTAGAGTTGAGGCTTGGCTGAAGCTCAACATTCTGCATGAAGCTTCTCGGTGCCCCTAGCAACCACTACCTTCCCCACCCCTCCAAGGTATCTGTTTTGCATATGTTGTTGTTTTTCAGTCCTGAATGACTCTCCATGACCCCATTTTGGGTTTTCTTGGCAAAGATAATGGAATGATTTATTTTCCTTTTCCAGCTCCTTTCACAGACAAGGAAACAGAGCAAATGGGGTTAAATGTCTTGTCCAGGGTCACATGATTAGGGAGTGTTTGAGACCAGATTTGAACTCAGGAAGATGAGTCCTCTGACTGCAGGCCCAACACTGTAAGCTATACCACCTGGCTGCATATTACCTACACTGGATGTATTTTTGTAGTCTCCCCTGTTAGAATGTAAACTCCTTATGGGCACAGATAGTTTCCCTTTTGCTTTGTTTCCCCAGTCCCTAGCATAGTATCTGGCTCATAGAAGGCATGTAAGGACTGCTTAGAGATTGAGGAAGATTCCCCTTGATGAAGACCCTTTCCCACCAAGTAATTAATTCTATGAATCAATCAAATAAGATGGCACAAACTCCGTCATCTCTCATATGGTGCAAACTTTTTTGACTGACACAAAAAGCGACAAAAGTGTGATGGACAAACCGAAGAATTTCACCATCCTCTAGGAGCTTTAAATAGCAGAGGAATTTTGACAGTTCCCCTGTCCAGAGGGGAATCAAGTGGTAGAGACCTCCAATCTCCAGAGCACTTTGAGGAGGAAGGCTTTTGCACTTACACCAGAGAACAGCAGAAGTGGAGAAAGAGGGAATATTATCCTAACCGGCTCTTCCCACATCCTTCCCCACCGTCCACACTGTACCCCCCTGCACCCGCCATGTCTCCGGAGAGAAGAAACTGGGTGGTGGCCTAGCATCCAGCCAAGAGCAAGAGGGACATATTGAGAGCAAACTGGGTCACCCCCAAAAAGGAGAAAGCGTATGTGGAAGCAAAAAGAGATACACCTGACCACAACCTTATCATTCCCTGGCTCAAAATGCTCCAGAGCCTTCTTATATCTTCTGGGATCAAATACAAATTCTTCTATTTGCCATTTAAAGCCTTTTACAACTTGGCTGCAAGCAACCTTTCCAGTCTTATTACACGTTATTCCCCTTCTTCACACACTCCTTGGTTCAGCCAAACTGGCCTTCTTCCTGTTTCTCACACTTAGTATTCCATCTCCTGTCTTCCTGTCTACGCAGGCTGTCTCTCCTCCACCCAGGGAATGTTCTCTCTCTCTCTCTCTCTTTCTCTGACACTATGACCTCAGCTGTTTCAAATCCCTAGCTTCTTTTAAAGACTGGCTCAAGCCCACCTTCTATATAAGGTCTTTTCTGATACCAGTTTTATGTGCCGTCTCCCTACCAAATTACCTTGTATTTTCTTTGCATATATTTTGTAGTCAGGATTAAGTTATTTCAATTATTATGCATATTTTTAATTCTGAACTATTTAAACAAATCAAAAAGAGGAAATGGACATCAGAAGTAATACTGGTTACAAAAATGCTATATAAATGTGTTGCCCCAAGAAGACAAAACAAGCTCAGAAAACATTTATCAGCTATATTAGCTATATCAGCTAACATTTGACTTTAGTCAACAAGCAAAGAGAGGGCAGTCCAACGTAACGCCCAGTTTAGAATTTAATCTCATTTATAAAAATCTTAGAAGGATGATGGACAATTATGAGCAGTATTATTTCAATAATCAGAAGGAAGTAAAGAGTTAAAAACAGTTTAGAGATAGCTTGCCAAGAGATCTAGCTAAGTATAGCCATATTATTTGTAATAGTCTTCTATTCATATTTTAAGAAAATGGAAATTTTAAAAAGGACAATAAATAAAAGAAAAATGGAAAAGATTTACAAAGACCACTGTGACAAATTGTTTTAGGCATCGAGGACCATTTCGTATAAATGGAACTAAGGAGAACAAAGATGAGAAAAGCAGACTGACTGAACCACCTATATATAAAGGAGAATCATGCTGAAGGAGGCGTGATTATGAGAGTGGTGATAGGTCAAAATTCAAAACATCTGGAGGCAATACCAAAAGCACAGAAAAACCTACAAAAATACCACAACAACTTGGGCCTTGGTCGTACCCAAAAAACGAGACTGAAGAAACAACTACCTACCTATATGCCTACTTTCTCACTTATACAAAAATCTTTATGTGAGTGAAATGTACAAGAATTGAGGGCATTCTTAATAAGGGCATACATGGGGAAAAAAACCAAGCTTTTCCACGTGATATTCAGAATGGACCACATCTTTATCATTTCACAACAGACAGAAAGACATGGAGAATACAAGGGCACATTGTGACTGCTGTTTTGCAAGAGCATTTGATTTGGCAGAACAAAATCGTCACCTTAATAGTTCTTTACCTACGAAGTGTCCCCTATTCATACGTCAAAATCATTCAATATTCCTTCAAAGGTGTAATATCAGAAATAATCCAGTTCAACAGTCCCCTGATTGTGAATACCAGATGAGAGATAAAACAGGGAGATGTATGCTTGTCAATGACATTTGCTACTATGATGAAAAAGATCCAAGTTGAGTCCAAGTGGAAGAGAAATTTCCTATAGGGAGTGAGTTGAATCCAACTCAGGAATATTGTAGAGCCTCTTGGAAAAGATTTGTAAATACTCCAAAGAGCTGAACCTGATTATCCATGTAGAATAGTCCAAAAAGATGAAGAATGTCTAATGTCTACATTATGGCATGCAGTTAAATGGAAAATTTGTAAAGCTTGTGCATCAGTATATATCTAGGACAGACTACACAGATGAACAATGAGTTGGGCCCAGAGTTGAATAGGAGAGAAAGCTGGAATTCCTTAAGACACTTGAAATTTTCTTGAATGACCCCAAATTTCCCATGAAAATGATGACCTAACTTTTTAATACCAACATTCTACTGGTGTTAATACATGGACATGGACAGCAAAAGTCTCCTAAGAATTAAAAATGAATATCACACAAAAGACAATGGAGAAATACATGGTGGATATGAACAGACTATAACATATTTGCAATGAGGAATTTCCAACAACATACATTTTTTTAAAAAGTCATCAAAAAGAGGTAGTTTAAGTGGTGCAGTGAACAGAGTACTGGCCCTGAGTTCAATTCTGGCCTCAGACACTTGACACTAGCTGTGTGACCTTGGGCAAATCACTTAATCCCAACTACCTCGCCTTCCCCTCTCAAAAAAAAAGTTATCAAAGAAATGAATGACCCAAAAAAAAGATGGATGGTCACACAATGAGGATAAGAGATAACAGATGGACAGTTAGAGTGTCTACTGATACCCTCAAAGAATGACCTCCAGCATGTTAGGTGGATCTTCTGTGACAGGATGGGACCCTATGGACAAGAGATGCACAGTCTAGTCCAGCATAGATAGATTGCATGGAGAGAGCTCCCAAAATTGATGAAAGCACAGATCCATTAGAATATATTTTACATATATTTTGTGTAACAGAGGCAATGTGGCAGTGCTTACATATTACTTGGGTTCAAATCCCACCTCTGATATGTGCTAGCTGTGTGACCCTGGGCAAGTCAACATCTCAGTTGTCCCAAGAAACTCTGAGAATCTAAGTTGCAGAGAAGGTATCACTCTGAACTGATAAAGGAAGTTCCTAATTTAGAGCTTCCTCCACCGACTTATCACAGGCTATATAATCATATAGCATACATACATAACGCTCATAAGTGTATACATACATATACAAAGGTTGGTGTCAGTTAAGAACTATTATTGTGTGTGTGTGTCTATCTATATGGGCAGTTAGGTGGCACAGTAGATAGAGTGCTGGCCCTGGAGTCAGGAAGATCTGAATTCAAATCCAGCCTTGGATACTTACTAGCTGTGTGACCCTGGGCAGGTCACTTAACCCTGTTTGCCTCAGTTTTCTCATCTACAAAATGATCTAGAGAAGAAAATGGCAAACCCTTCCAGTGTCTTTGCCAAGAAAATCCCAAATGGGGTCATAAAAAGTTCATAACTAAAACAACCAAACCATATACATATATACACATACACACATATATATGCATATATGTGTGTATGTGTATATATGCATATGTACATATATCGCACATACGTATATGCATACATGTATGCACAATATGCATATATGTGTGTATGTGTATATATGCATATGTACATATATCGCACATACGTATATGCATACATGTATGCACAATATGCATATATGTGTGTATGTGTATATATGCATATGTACATATATCGCACATACGTATATGCATACATGTATGCACAATATGCATATATGTGTGTACACATGCACACACACATACATGTACACACATAGTCATAATTATAAATACATACAGATATGTATTATTATATATCATATTATAATGACTTTATTATATATATATGTATATATATAATGACAGTGTGATAGCTAACATTTATATAGCACCTCCTATGTGCCAGGCACTCTGCTAAGTACTTTCCAATATTATCTCATTTGATCCTCACAACCATCCTGGGAGGCAGATGCTATTATTATCACTCCCATTTTACAGACAAGGAAACTGAGGAAAGCAAGTTAAATGACTCACACTGGGTCACACAACTAGTAACTGTCTAAGGCTATATTTGAATTCATATCTTCCTGACTGAAGGCCCAGTGTCCCATCCATGGTACTACCTAGCTTGTGTATATCTATATATCTATCTATCTATCTAGATAGATAGGTATATCTATATATATCTATATCTATACATGCACACGTAATATTAAATGCAGGTCTATATGTTTATTTTTCAAGTTCTTAAATGTGTACCTATTGTTTTCCCTAATAAAACATGAACTCCTTAAAAGCAGATTCTACTTTTATTTTTGTTTTTATAGCCTCAGTATCTAGCACCATGTGTCACTGACTAAGACACTCTAAATTAATGTTTGTTGAATGAATGCAGGAAGCCAGGGGAGATAGTGGACATGTGTAAAAAAAGATGTAAACTAGCTGCATGGCCTAAGTTAAGTTACTTAACCTCTCTGGGCCTCAGTTTCCTTATCTGTAAAATGAGAACAATGAACTAAATGGTCTGTTAAATATCTTTCAGCTCTAACATCACATGTTAATAAAAAGTAGGCAATGATAAGTGTTAAAGAAGTCCTAGTGTCCATAAGGAAGCACTGTATCTATTAAAATACAGTTGTTTTTTCCGGTCATTTAAAAGTAAATGAGGAAGGAAGGAGGGAGAGAAAAGAAAAGAAGGAAGGGAGGAAGGGAGGGAAAGAGGGAAGGAAGGAGGGAAGGAAGGAAGGAAGGAAGGAAGGAAGGAAGGAAGGAAGGAAGGAAGGAAGGAAGGAAGGAAGGAAGGAAGGAAGAAAGGAAGGAAGCAGGGAGGGAGGGAGGGAAAGAGGGAAGGAAGGAAGGAAGGAAAGAAGGAAGGAAGGAAGGAAGGAAGGAAGGAAGGAAGGAAGGAAGGAAGGAAGGAAGGAAACATTATTAAGTGCCTCTCTGTGCCAGGCAATGTGCTAAAGATTTCGTAAATATTTCACTGATCCTTACAACAACTCCAGGAAGTGCTGGATATAGTTTAAGAAATTGAGGCAAACAAAGATTAAGTGGGAAGTATCTGGTCATTCACTGGTGCTGAGTAAAAGCCTTCCTTATTAGTCCACAATTAGAGCTAAGTTTCTGTGTTGAGCCAATGTATTCCAGGAGATCTCTGGTTAAAAGTCAAATACCTCCTAAAGGGTAACATGAGAAGGTATTATCAGCTACTAATGCCTTAACACATACGTGTTTATCACATTAGCGATAGTAGGAGCAGGAGGGAATAGGATACAAGACAAGTCAGTTTTGATAGAAGAGAAATAAGCAGGAAAGGTCTCCAGAGCATGGTGTCAAGGGCAGGTCTTGGCAGGGGTCAGCCAAGAGAGGTTCTGAGAAGCATATGGGCCTTGGATCCCTTTTGAGGGACAGATACAGAGAAAGAAGTGAGTCCTCAGCAATGACTAGCATTTCCTACTGCACAATGTTGCCCTGTCTTGTAGAATCAAAACCATGAGAATATTTTAAGAATACTCTCTCTTCCTCACTGCCACCCCCATCTTGATAGCTGGGACATTCTAAACTCTGTCCTTCTTCCCCCATCCAAGTTCCACTATCCAGCGAGACAGAAGGAGAATTGAGCAGATGAGCGTACTATGTTTATCCGGCTATCAGATCCTATGAAAGGAGGCATGCTTTCTGCTTCTCTCTCCTCTTGTGAAGGTTGCCTGTTTGACTGTCTACATCTGCTGTACTCCTTGCTTCAACTTGGGGGAGGCATGTCTCTCAGTAGTAAGAAAAATACCAAAAATACTGGGAATTAGGGATCTGCCATCTGCTCTTAGGGGTCTGTTGCTTCCAAAACTCCTAAGGATACTACATATTCTTTTAAGGTGGGCTATATTTTTTTGAGGAGGAGGAAATACCATAGAACCAAAAAATGTCAGAGCTGAAAGAGAATGCCAAAATGATCTGGCCCAACCCCTTTATGAATACAGTATCTCTGTGTCAATAACCTCTGAAACTTCAGCCCTAAAGATATCCTGCCCCCTTGGTTGGCACAATGGGAGTAAGATTTCCTTGGGCCTCTAAAGCCTGTGTACTCACTTGAATATTTCTCAGTTATTATGAACAGGAAATGAGGGGCAGTTGTTGTAAACCTGGATAAAGTGGGATCTAAGTCTACCACCCCCAGATTTCTACCTCTGCTGAAGGCCAATCTCTTTGCAAGTTTTCAAGGCTGTTTTCCTGGTCTGGCCTGAGTGGGTGGGTTTATTTCCTCTAGTTTCAGTAGAGGCTGCTTTTCTCTTTTGGTGGGAGGAGGGCCTTTGGCTGAGTTTTGCTATTCTGGGGGATGTCTCCCACCTCTTTGGAGATGGACAAGCTCTCTAAGGAGAGAAATACCAGATGGAAAAGTGCGCCCACGATGCTAATTTTAGGAAGCATAAGCAGCCATCTCCTAGTGCAAAGGCCCCCCCTGTGCAGTCTTCTCACATAAAAATCACAGCGTCAGTTGTTTATACTACAAGGAGACCAAGAAGGAAGGGGTGGGGGAGATCACAACACAGTATACACTAATCTGACTATTGTTTTTCTGGAGAAGAGAGGGGGTCCATTTTCTGCATTTTTTGTGACCTGTAGCTTTAAGATCCCTCTGATATGCTGCTTTCTCTACCAGAAGCACTTAGTAAGAGGGGTATAAACAAACTCTGCTCTGGAAATGTTAGAGTCAAAGGGACTGAGGTTATTGAGTTGAGAGAATAGAAGTCTGAGGGTGGATTTAATGATAACAGTCTTTAGGTCTCTGGAGGGCATTCACACAGAGGATGGGAAATATCTGTCTCCATACAGAGTCAAGCAACGGGGCCAAGTCTTCAAAATGAGCTTAGACATAAATCAGAAGTCTTAGACTGTGAAACACCAGAATTAACCATGGAGTCAGATCATAGATTTAGGATTGGAAGGGACCTTCTACTCCTAACTTTCCCATTTTACAGATGAAGAAATTGAGAATCAGGGAAGAGAGTTGCCCAGAGCCACACTGCTAGTAAGTGGATGAGTCTTCCTGACTCCATCATACTACCCCATAGATGACCTGTGGAATTTCAATTCCTGAGAGTCTTCTAACATAAGAGCTTCTTCTCCTTCTAGAAAGGCTTAGGGTGGCTCCTACAAGGTGACCTTGAGAGGACCCTTCCAGCCCCATGACCTTAATGCCAAGAAAACTGATCCCCAATTTCAATTGGTGTGTAGAGGTAGCCTGCTGTAGGGAATGGCAGATTCCATGCCATAGAATCGATGGGGTTTCGTTCAAGTCCAGGTTCTTAGACTAACTACTTCATGACCTTGGCAGTCAGTACAGTACATAGAAATTTGGGCTTGGAGTCACGAGGACTTAAGTTCAAATTCAGCCTCAAATACACTCAACTTTGGGACTATAACACATGCTTCCTAGGGTTCCAGGGATGATCAAATGAGAAAATATTTGTAAAGTACTTAGCACAGTGCCCGGTACACAGTAGGTACTTAATAAATGCTTTCCCTTCTCTAAGCCTCAGTTTATTGATTGGTCAAATGAGAGGGCAAAACTACATAGTGTCCAAGGTTCCTTCGAGCTCCAACATTTCTCTGATTCTAAATAGAAGACAATTACAACTGAGGCAACTTTCAAAGAGACAGGAGAAAGGAAAAAGGATGAAATGAAGGGGGGTTGGTGGTATTAGATTGGCAAAACCTTCACTCAACCCTGTAAGTACAATGGAGGACAGGACATTCAGCCTGTCCTGGTTCTCACAGTGGTTCTGTACCCTGCTCCTCCTAATCCACTCTGACGAAATTCCTAGGATCCCTCTCTAGCCCCTATTGTATCTCCTGGTTTGGTTGTTGGGCAGTTAGGTGATAAGTAGAGTCATGGCCTGGAGCCAGGAAGACTCATTTTCCTGAGTTCAAATCTGACCTCAGACACTTCCTAGCTGTGTGACCCTTCACCTTGTCACTTCAGGCAAGTCACTTCACCCTGTTTGCCTCAGTTTCTTCATCTGTAAAATGAATAGGGGAAGGAAATGGCAAACCACTCCTGTATCTTTGCCAAGAAAACTTTAAATGGGGTCACAAAGAGTCAGACACAACTGAAGATGACTGAAATTTGATTCCTGGGCATTCTATTTATATCAAAAACCCCAAGTCCAACCAATTCAGCAGCCCTGATTCCATGTTGAGTTACCCCAAATACCAGATACCTCTGTACACAAGAAGGTTCCATTCTTGGTCTTCCTCCCCTCCAATAAATAAAAAAACACATCAATAATGGGTAAGCTGGATTCTTGGATGGCACCCCAAATCAGAGCATGTTGCCCTGACTCCAGAGGTCACCAAGGAACCAAAATTAAACACTCAGCCTGAGAGACATCACACATCCTTCTAGGGGCAAAAAATGTCCACAGCAGAAACACACACAATCCCATAACCAATTCCGTACTGTCAGGGGAGGAGAGGGGGGAAGGGGGATGTCAATAGGGTCGAATTGTTTATTTTATTAAAGTGTCTTATAAAAAAAATACCTCTGGTCTTTTAAAACACTTGGCCTCTGCCAGAGAGGCAGCTTATTAGGCCATTACTTACAACTCTTTTGGTTCCTAAAGATCAAATGGATGGTGGAGAGACCAAGTTGAGTAAGATACAAGGCAGCAGTAGCTACACTCTTATGAAAACCCATCTCATCTTCCGTAAAAATGAGGTTAATAATAGCACCTACGCTTCACAGCATTGTTGTGATTTCCAAGTAAGTTAACATATGTAAAGTGCCTTGAGCATCATAGAATGTTGGCTTTTAATTATTAATATTAATTATTATTATTCCAACCTTATCCCTTCCAACTTCTCTGATTACATGTTAGCTAGAGACACAGAGGTATAGTTTGCCAGTCCCATCCCTTCCTTACCTGCCCAGAGAGACCCTTCCCTCCCCACAGTTTTCAAAATGACTTCCTCTGGGTAATGTGGTCTGACAGAACAACAGCGGACTGTCCACTCCACCACAGCTGGCAGAGAACAGCCTGATAAGAATGGCCAAGCAGCCAAAGAAGGGAACAGAAAGGCTTTCATTACTCTCCAGTGGAACTCCCCCTCCCTTACCCCCAAATGTAAGGGGAGGGAAGGTGTGAATGAATGAGCCCAGACTGGCTCAACAACGGAGTAGAAGTGGGGGGAGGAGGGGCAGGAGTTTGGAATGAATGCCAAAAAGGGTGACTCAGAGTTAGCACCCTAACACCCTCCCTTTCCTCTGCCTCCAGGGGACCTTGGCAGGAAGCCCAAATGCCTCTTTCCCTAAAGTTGATCTCATTCCTATAGGCTTATCCTCTTTATCAAAGAGTGTAAACCAGTCTTTGTCATCTCAATGGAGAACTGAAGAATGTCAGAGTTGGGAGGGGGGACCTTGGAGACTGTACAATGCTGAGACCAGGGGATTCTGAGCTGAAAATGTAATCCAACTGTTTCATTTTGCAGATGAAAAAACTGAGATCCAAAAAGGGTTCAGTAATTTGCCCAAAGACTACATAAGTAGCCAACAGGAGAACCAGGCTTAGAATTTACATTTTCTCTTTCCAAGTCCGGTATTCCTTCTACCACACTGCACTAATTCAACTCTGAGAAGGAAGAAAGCCAAGCCTAAACAGCGCAAGACTCGCTCAAGGTCATACAGCTAGTTAGTAGCAGAGAATGTTTTCTGTCATATCTCCGCTGCTGCTTCTAATTCGTTTCAATTCTATGTCCCTGTGGAACACCAATTCCTTAGAGGACAGGAAAAGAAAAGTTAATCTTTAATAACTGATGTCAGCCTTTATTAAGCTAAATTGGATTCTACTCAACAAACACTTATTAAATTCCGACAGTGTAAAGACCCCAGTGTTAGATACTGGAGAAGATACAAAGTTTAGTCAAAATACAGACTAGCTTGGAGAAGCTCACTGTCTAACAACCTGATAATTTCATCTTTCAAAACAGTCAGTCAATAAGCATTTATTAAGTGTTTTTTGTGTGCCAGGTTTGGAGATAAAGGGAAAAAGATGGAAGAAAAAACAAGGGAAATGGCTATTTTGGCCTTTACTCTAATAATAACAATAAATTGACTGAAGAAAGTGACAAAATTATCTTTGATAGATAATGAGAGGAAAAGCGGGATATAGACTGATGAGCTCCTTCAACTTTCGGGGAGATGACTTCAAATAGTACAGAAAAAGGATAAGTAGGATGCCTGAGATTTTTTCTTTGAGCCAATAAGGTTAAATGACTTGTGGGGGGGGTCACACAGCTAGTAAGTGTCTGAGGTCACATTTGAACTCAGGTCCTCCTCCTTCCAGGGCCAGTGCTTTCTCCATTGTGCCACTTAGCTGTCCTTGATCCCAGAGATTCTATCAAGACTACTGGGATGTTCTCAAGAATGCAATTCTAATACCACAAATGATTCTGAGGAAGAAATGGGGAGAACTTTTCTAAGAATGCCAGCATGACTGCACAGGGAACTCATTTATTAGATTTCTAAAAGGCATAAACAGAAAATCATGGTGTTAGAAGTATCAAGAGATCAAGTCTTGACCTTACCATTTATTATTTTTGTAACCTGGGGGAAATCATTTTCTTAGGTTTTGTATGTGCATAAAATAAGAGGGAGCTGGTGAGAAGAGAGGGGAGCTGGATGATTTTAATGGTCTTTTCATCATGGAATGTCCCCCCTGTAAGACCCACTTCCTTCTCCCATTGGTAAGATCTTCCTGGAGTCTCCATTTTGTGATGGGGTCTAGGCTGGTCTTTAGTTCCCCCTCCAGCCTTGTTCTTGCCTTCCAGATTTAAAATCATGTCCCCTCGCCAGGTACTGTCATCTCCCCCATGCTTCCCCCCTTTACTTTATACACACATAAAACTAACAAAGTGATTTCCTCATGCTTGCCCAGATACTATGGTCCTTTCTATGTGTTGTCTTCACCGACTAGAATGTAAGTTCTTTAAAGGCCAGGACTCTTTGTTTTTGATTTTACTTCAATCCCCAGTGTTACAACACAGCACAGTTGTGTTTTTCATTCCTGTCTGACTCTTCATGGCACCGTTTAGGGTTTTTTTGGCAAAGACACTGGAGTGGTTTGCCATTTCCTTCTCCAGCTCATTAGACAGATGAGGAAACCAAGGTAAACAGGGTTAAGTGACTTGCCCAAGCTCACACAGCTAGGAAGTATCTGAGGCTGGACTTGAACTGGTGGAAAGAAGTCTTCCTGACTCTAGGCCCAGCAGTCCAGTCATTGCACCACTGAGCTGTCCCTACTGTTTAAGCACAGTACCTTGGCATATATTAAGCTCTTGATGTTTCCTTCCTTCCTGCTTGCCTTCCTCTACCCTATGTATGATAGCAATTCTATGAAGATGTAAAGCAGAGGAAAGGATGTAATTACCCAATGACTGGGGGACAGCTGGGTGGCTTATTAATGTAATCAAATATTATTGTGCTACAAGAAACAAGGAATTGAGAGAAATTTCATTCTCTTTCTCTCCCTCACCACCCGTATCCACTGAATTGCCAAAGTCCTATAGATTTTATAATATCTCTTGTATCTCTACCGATAATGTGGGATGCTGACTCTAAGAACCTGAAGTGACTGGAAGGATAATGGAACCTTCCACAGATATAGGGATGTGTTCTTTCTCTTTTTGGATGTGTTGAGTTTAAGTACTAGAATCATATCCAGTGAAATGATCCAGGAACACAGCTTTGTGGGGCATCCATGTCTTAAGGGGTGGGAGATTGATGAGGATTCAACAAAGAAGAATGAGAAGAGGTCAAAAAGTGGGAAGGAGAACTGGAGGAAAAAACCATAATGGAAACCAAGGGAGATCAGAGAGGCCAATAGTGTTAAATGGTACAGAAAGGTCAGGGAGAACGAGGTCTGAGAAGAGGCCATTAAGAGACCACTGATAACCACTGAGATAGTAATTTCAGTAGATTCATAGAGTGGTGGGTTTGGAAGCCAGACTAGAGGTCTGAGGAGTGAATGGATATTAAGAAGTAGAGAGAGATTGTCTAGAGAACTAGTACAGGAGTAACCAGTAGAAAGGAGGAGAGATGTGGGATGATAACTTAAAGGAATGGATGGCCTTCTTAAATGAAGGAATTTGTTTTGTTCAGAATAGAGATTACCTTGCATCTACTCTGTATGTATCTTGCATGTAAGGCTGCTAGGTGGTGCCATAGTGTACAGAGCTCTGGGCCTGGAGTCAGAAAGACTCATTTTCCTGAGTTAGAATCTAACCTCAAACACTTACTAGCTGTGTGATCCTGGGCAAGTCACTTAACCCTGTTTGCCTCAGTTTCCTCATCTGTAAAATGAGCTAGAGAAGAAAATGGCCAACCACTCCAATATCTTTGCCAAGAAAACCCCAAATGGAAGCACAAAGAGTAGGATACCATTGGAATGACTCAACAGCAAAACCATGTCAGGTATCGTGCTGGGAGATAGAGATGTACCACCCCACATGGGGTCACAAAGAGTCGGACATGACTGAAGAAGGCAGAACTTTCCATCATGTGGGTATCCAATTATTTTTATGTTTGTCTCCCACGTTAGATTACGTGCTCCTTGCAGGCAGACATAGAGTTTTTTTGCCTTTCTTTGCATCTCCAGAGCTGGGCAGTGTCTGGCACATAGCCCTTAAAGAATGCTTACTGACTAATAGAGTGTGGGCAGGGAGAAGTTGAAAGGTGAGAGACAAAATAATCAGTGGGGCAATCTCTCTAAGGAGTCAGGAAAGGTAAACGAGAAACTCTCGTAAAGGGGGTAGTCTTGGCAAGAAAATGGGCTACCATGTGCTCTTAGACTGGAGCAAAGGAGGAAAGAGTGGGTGAGGATGCCGAGGGGAATGAGGGAGCCCATGACAGATGGTCATGGTTTCCTCGGTAAAGTGGGTGGCAGTGACTGGATGGAATGAAAGGCATAAGTAGTGGGATTAATTAGTCTTCCTGAGTAGTAGGGATACCTCTTAGAGATGAGTGTATGAACATAGACAAGCATTCTTGTGATTCTTTGTTGGTAAAGTTCTGACTCAGGATGCTATAAAATCAGGCAGCCAATTTATTGAGCAGTTACTATGGCCACTTAAAATACAAAGAAAAGCAAAAAATAATGCCTACCCTTAAGGAGATCCCATTTGAATGGGGGAGACAACCTGTAAAGAAAAAAAAATTCAGAGTAGATGAAAGTAATCTCAGAGAAAATACTGGCAGCTGGTGGGGGACACAGGGAAAGGCTTCCTACAGAAGGTGTGAAGGAAGTCAGAACAGCTAATACCTGCAGAGGTATTAGTTTGAGAGAATTAGAAGCCTATCCCACCCCAACACGCAATAGGGGCTTCTGGCTGTGTGTGTGTGTCTGTGTGTGTGTCTGTGTGTGTGTGTGTGTGTGTGTGTGTGTGTGTGTGTGTGTGTGTGTGTGCGCCCTCCCTTTGCTAAAGCACCTAGCACATACAGAATCTACACGCAGAGATGAGAGGGAGGGCGTTCCAGCGACAGTGGACAGCCAGTGCCAAAGTACTGAGTTGGTACTGGAGAGGGAGTAAAGAATAAGAAGAAAGGAAGGAAGTAACGAAGTAGTAAGGAGCTTTAAATGCTAAAGAGAAGAGTTTATATATCATGGGGGTGGATGTGGGAGGGGCATAGGCAGCCCCTGGAGTCTCATGAGAAGGGGAAGGGCACAGTCAGACCTGTGCTTTCAGAAGCTTTTGGTAGTTGAGTGAGGAGCAAGAAGAGACTTGAATTAGGAGACCAATTAGCAGGTTAATACAATAGTGCAAAAGGGAGGCAAGCCAGGGAAGCCTGAACTGGAGGTGATGGCTATGTTCTGTAGGCGGGCAATGATGAGATGAGAGAGTTCTCTCATGAGTCTCCTGAAGTCGGGGGTTAGCTGGCCAAGAATTAAACACTTCAATCAATCAACGAACCAACAAGCATTTCTTTGATTGATTGCTTACCATGTGATCAACATGGTGCTAGGGATCCACCCCAGAATCCATAATCTATGGAGGAACAATCAAGAAGGGAAAAGAAGAGAATAAGCATTTATATAATGCCTACTATGTGCCACGGGCAGCTAGGTGACATGGTGATAGAACGCTGCACTGGAGTCAAGAAGACTCATCTTCCTGAGTTCAAACCCAGCCTGAGATGTATACTAGCTGTGTGACTCTGGGCAAGTCACTTCACCCTGTTTGCTTCAGTTTCCTCATCTGTAAAATGAGCTGGAGAAGGAAATGACAAACCACTCCAGTCTCTTTGCCAAGAAAATCCCACATGGGGTCGTGAAGAGTCAGACATGACTGAACGACACTATGGGCCAGACATCGTCCTAACTAGCCTCTTTTTACAACTATTATCTTACCTGCTCTTCACAGCGACTCTTTGAAGAAGATGCTATTATTATCCTCATTCTTCAGTTGAGGGAATGGAGGCAAACTGAGATCAAGTGACATGCCCAGGGTCACACAGCTAGTAAATATCAGAGGCTGGATTTGACCTCAGGTAGTTGAGTCTTCCTGACTCCAGGCCTGCTACTCTATCCACTTTGCCACCAGCTACCACTAGAACTGGGTATATTCTTAATGCATAAATATAATTTTCCAGTCAACTAGGGCAATCAGTGTGACTTCAGACAAGGGCACTTATAACTCTGCCCAGTCCAAAAGCAGAAAAAAAAAAAACCATTAAGGGAACCACAGGAAAGATTTTGAAAGAGGTCTATTAGCAGATGCAAATGAGATGTTACCAGTGCTTGAAGATAAGCCCAATAAACAAAACAAAGAAACTCATTAGAAGCTAACAGTGAGATATTCTGGCTTTGAGGACTTGTCTTTGAGGAATGAGTGGGAGGACAGTCGGAGGAGTACCCACTAAGAAAGGGATTTGTTCAACCTGCTTATCTCAAGTTTTTAATGGTTTTTAATAGTCTTTCTCTCATTTGTTATCATTTAGATTCACATATGGACTAGGTTCAGGGATAGAAGTATCCCCGAAGGTATCAGTCTGAGAGCTAGAAGCCTACCCCCAACACAAAAAAGGGAGTAGTCTTCCCTTACTGAAGCATCTAGCACCTAACAGAATCAAGGCACGGGGTGAGGAAGATGTCGGGCACTCACTAAGGTTAGAGAAGCCAAGATTTCCTCCTCATGGACCACGGATCCAATCAAGTGATCTCTTCTGGAATTAAAAGTTTCCTATGCTTGTGGCTTTGAATGGCCAACATCAAGCTACGGTGAAGGAAGGATTAATGTAATCCTTCCTGAGGGCTAGGGGGTGGCAGTGGAGGGATGAGAAGAGAGCTGACCAGGGATTAATTAATTAGGAAAAGGCTGGGTGTCCTTGCAAGCAGTGGCTTTGATATCATGCTTTTTTTTCTTAAACACAGTGCATTCTGGACATTAAAGACCAACTGATGTTTTCCCAACATGGAGAGGAGAGGCAATAGATAAAGTCAGTCTGGGTACTTGTGTGGAGCACAAAATGTCAAGGTCTGCAGATTGTACATCTCTCTTGGGAGGGGTTAATCTGGTCTTCAATAAACAAGAAAGGCCCCACAGCATTGGAGCTAGAAGATCAGGGCTCAAACATTAATGAATGTCCTGAACCAACGTTTCCTCATCTATAAAATGGGAATAATCATACCTCTAACACCTCCCACTTGGCTTGTTGTGTAACTCGGACCACATAATGTATATAAAGTGCTTTGCAAACTTTAAGACATCATAGAAGTATCTGATGTTATCACAATGGCCCCCTTTGTGTGACTGGGACACAGAGATGGATAAGAAAGGAAGCACAGGTGTCTGGGAGGTAGGGGGTGATGAGTGACATAAATTTCAAGGGCTTTAACAATGGATTATTTTTAACAAACTAATTATGCTTCATTAAACTAGACGAGCTCTCCAGCTAAGAGTATGAGACCATGACTTCACAACTATTGGATCCAATTCAATTCAATTCAACAAACATGGGTGACCATGAACTGTCTAAGCTTCTCCAGATGTTCTGCAGATGTGCAAGAGGACCAGTGTTGGTGACAGCCAATGCGGTGCAGAGAAAAGTGAAAAATAAACCTCTTGGGAAAGACACTAGAAAAATGCTATTATTATTTCCCAAATGGAAATGGCCTGGAACAGAGATGGTGGGGGCAGGAAGGGGGTTACAGGAAGAGGAAGAACTTTCTCTGGGAGAGTTCAAGAAACAAAATTTTATATGTGTGTATGTATACACCTAGAATAATATATGTGTGTGCGTGCATGTGTGTGTGTGTGTGTGTGTGTGTATGCGGGAGAGAGACAGAGACAGACAGAGACACAGAGACAGAGAAAGAGAGAGAATTTTGTTATTGTTTATTCATGTCTGATTCTTCATGACCACATTTGGCATCTTCTTGGCAAAGATACTAGAGTGTTTTGTTATTTCCTTCTCCAGTTCATTTTACAAGTGAGGAAACTGAGGCAAACAGGGTTAAGTGACTTGTCCAGGGTATCACAGCTAGTAAGTGTCTTTGGCTGGATTTGAAGTCAGGAAGGCAGTCTTTCTGACTCCAGGCCCAGCACTCTATCTACTGTACCACCTAGGAGAGACAGACAGACATTCAGACAGACAGACACAGAGAGAGACAGAGAATGTACGTACAGAAACAGAGAGACATTCACTCTAACATTTGCACATTTGTACCCAAACTCATGATTAGTTCTGTTAGCCTTGGCTGGTGGGGGGGCTCCTATACTGTGCCTGGTAATTCCCTTACAGCTGAAAAGGGGAGAAAAGAAGTCCAGCTAGGAAGGAATTCCCCTTTTGCCAATATTTTCCAATTGTTTACATGATTTTTTTCCCCCTTGGCAAGCCCACAGTAAATAGATTGGCTAAATTTATCTCTGACCTGACAATCCTGAGAATGGCTGGAACTAGGGGAAGGGAAGGGGCCCCTGCCAATATTCTCCTCTGCCTCCCTGCCTAATTGACTTTTTCCTTGTTCCCTTCTGCAATGTGATGAAGGCACAGAACATAAAGAACCCAGAAAAACAGCACCCCTCTTCCTTCCACTCCAGCCAAGGTATTCCCCTCTATTCTCTATTTTATTTTTCATTGAACAAAAATATATTTCCTTTCCCTTCTTCCACTTACCGCATCCTTTTGGAACAAGAAAAAAGAAAAATTAAACTCTCAGAACAAATAATCAAACAAAACAAATTCCCAAATTAACCATGTCCAAAATGGTATATTTCATTCTGTAGCTTGAGTTCTTCCTTTTCAGGAGGTGGGTAACGAGCTTCATCTTTGGGCCTCTGGAATTCCCCTCTACTCTCAAAAACCCTCTTATGAAACAGTTCCTAGCAGAGCCATTCCAGTGTTCTAATCCGCCTAAGCTTTCTCCAGAAAGCTCTTCTCCTGATGGCTGGCTCGAACACTTTGAATGCTTTACTTTTCTGTCCTCTAGGGAGGGTTTTTCCTGATAACAAGCTACTTAATGCCCTCCTTCAGTCTTCTTTTAGTCCTGGAGAAGTCCAGCTAACTCCCTTCTCCTTTCTGTACTTTGTCCTGATCTGAACTTGCTAAATAAACCCCAACCAGAGCTCTGGAAGGAAGGACACATGAGAATGATTTATGCTGGGGTCACAGGGCAAAGACATACTCTAGGTAGAGTAGAGGGGATTCAGAAACCTACTGCAGAGAGGGAGAGAAAAGAGAGAAGAAAGTGAAGGGTAAGTAGACTGCTGGTACAGAACGCATAATTCTTCCATGGCAAAATTCGAGAAGAATCAGGGACTCTGGTGGTGTACCTCTGTAATCCTTGCAAGTATCCACTTGGCTGTAGCACTTTTCCATTCCCAAAAGAAATGCAACTCCCCCTCTGCCCCACCTCCTGGGGATGCCACAGCCTCAACCCTGTTACACTACAACTGCCATCTGCTCCCCTCCTCTTCAGGGCATCAGCAGTGTGTGCCCATCCCCATGGCAACAAGCTCTCTCAGCACCTGGAGACAGTGCTGCACCAGCTCCAAAGGCCCTGATTTTTTTTTCTAGCAACACTACCACCTCCCTCCCCTTTCCCCACCTCCAAAAGCAAGGACTTTGCCCACCCCATCTCCTAGGACTTAGGCTCCTTAGGACAGCAGAAAATGGAGAGTCCATTAAGCACATTCTCAGACTCAAGCAAGACTTCAATTCAGGATCAGCCTGAGAAGCCTGAATTAAATGCCTCTCCTATACATCTCCGTATATAGCAAGTGACTGACCAACAGGTTCTCCCTCGGTGATTCTCAATCTGAAAGAGACAAGCTGATGTGAACAATGAGATCCAGGACAGCTATTTATCAAACACACTCTGTTGTCAGAAGTTTCACAAGGATCAAATTTGATTAATGTCTCTTGGATATCCCCTTCTCATCCATTCTCATTGCAATCAACCTAGCCCAGCATTCTCCTCACCTCATGGGTGGATTCCTGCCAGTATCCTAGCTGGTCTCCCTATGATCATTGATTTAGAGATGGAAGGGACCTCAGAGGTCATGGAGTGCAACCCACTATCTTGCAGATGAGAAAACGGAGGCACGGAGCTGGCAGAGTGACTTAGCCAGGGTCACACAGTCAATATGGGCCAGAAGCAAGATTTAAAATCAGGACTCTGAGCACAGTCCTCTTTCAAGTTGACTATACCAAGAGGCCTCCTCAATCTAGTCCTTTTAAAACTTCATTTTCATAATAACACCACTCTTCAATAACTTGTTAACTTCCTAGGGCTGTCAGATCAAATCCGTCTGGTTTAGGCTGTCAAGGCCTTCCCTACCCACTTTTCCAACCTTAGATGTCACTATTATGAGTTAGTCTCTTTGCAGCTGGAATTTTCTTCTTCCTTCTTCTGTTTACTCTTGCTTTAATTACTTCTCTTTCTTCTTTCTCTCTCTTCTCTCTCCCTCTTCCTTCCCTTCTCTTTCCCTCCCCTGTTCCTTCAAAACAGCTTCAAACTCATTCTCTCCAAGAATTCTTCCTTCGCTGATGTCACCCCATTCTGTTAATCCTTTACTTAATGCTTTTTCCATTTGTATTTATTGTTATTATTTTGCTTTGGAAATGGTAATATTATTTCGCGTTTCACAACTGGCTCCGTTTCCTTCTCTTCATCCCTTGTCTTTGAAAGGCGTTCAATGCCTGCTAAAATTTTCCTAACGTGTTTCTGTTGGATCTTACCCCTGCTGTCATCACAGCCTCCTTATAATACATTTATCTGTGTATATATTGTATTTCTTTCTCTGCTCCCACAAGAATATAAGCTCCTTGAAGGCAAAAAAAATGTATAATTTTAAAAAAGCCTTTGCATCCCCAGCACTTAGCGCAACGCTTTGCGTATCTTTTTTTTCCTCCTGGACTGGATCTGTAACTTAGGCTTCTACAGGGAGGCTTTCCCAATCCCCTCTCAGTTCTAGTGCCTTCCCTCTGTGGCGTATTTCCTATTTATCCTGAATATAGCTTGTTTGTATATGTTTGTTTGTTGTTTTCTCCCATTAGATTTTCCTGACATACAGTAGGTGCTTAATAAATGTTGACTGATTGTTCCATTAATTCACAGGTATAGATAATTCCCTAGGTGGGAAATTCTCTCCACTTATGCAGAAGGACATCTGCTGTACAATTTATAATCTTAGAGAAATTCTCTGGGATGCTGAGAAGTTAAACAACATAGGTAAGTGGCAGGGACAGGACGTGAAACTGGGCCTTCCTTACCAGGCTAGCTCTCTCTCCAGTATCTGGGTTTGTACATAACAGCCAGGTTCTATCCCATTAGTCTGAGAATTCATTTAAAGGTTGTAATTGTTTGATTTTTTCTCTATTACTTGTCATTTACTTAATCTTTATCAGCAGATCAAATCCCTCATCCGGGGATTTATTCAGAAGTCACAGGTTCGCAATTAACCCTGGGGTCTTCCTTAGTCGGGAGTCCTTTACTTATGGTTCTGTCATTTTCAGTCCTGACTCTTTGTGATCCCATTTGGGGTTTTCTTGGCAGAGGTACTGCAGGGCTTTGTCATTTCCTTCTCCAGTTCTTTTACAGATGAGGAAACTGAGGCAAACAGAATTAAGTGACTTGCCCAGGTTCACACAGTTAGTAAGTGTCTGAGACTGGATTTGAACTCAGGAAGAGGAGTCTTCCCAACTCCAGGACTGACACTCTATCCACTGCACCATCTAGCTGTCCTATACACTCAGGCCTTAATTCCTTGCTGATGCAACAGGAAGTTGGTTCCAGAGGCAAGAGGATGGCAGGAGGTTAGACACACATATAGGGAATTATGTTAAGATGGGCATAGCTCAGGGCTCTTATCTCCTGGATTGTATTAGACATGGAGATACTGAGGTAGAAATAAATGCCTTAGAAATAGGTTGCCCATAGGAGATCAAGGTATTCATGCCATCTAGACTTTGGGGGGAATATCATGCTGTATGGTAAAGCAGAGAAGGCACTGTCTGAGGGCTTAGGTTCGAATCCTGTCTTTTGATCCCTGGTACCTGTATGACCTTGGGGGAAGTTGATGGACCTCTCTGAGTCCCAAGTTTCTCATCTATAAAAAGAATAAGTCAGACTAGATAGCTTCAGAGAGTCCTTCTAGTCTTAGAGCTAAGAACCTATAAGCCTACATGTTGGTAATAAATAAAGCACGCTTGAACATGAAAAGAATGAAAACAACCAAGTAATGTGTCAGAAGATTCCCCAGGCCCCATAAAAAGAAACTTCCTCTGATAGGGGAAAAGGAAATTGGAACAGTCCAGTTTTCCTGACCCTTCTCCCCACCTCAGAGAGCTTGGTCAGCATACTCTATATACAGCAGTGAACTTTTTGACCTCGGTATGGCAGATATCCCTGAAGATGTGGGCCCAAGGAAGAGCTGTAGCTGGTGACACCAGAAACATCTTTGGCATCACTGGGAGAGTGCTGGAGACTGAACGGAGAACCTTGGCCTTCCCTTGCAAAATACCACAGGGCTGCACCTAGAATATCATGTTCAGTTCTTGCGACTAAATTTCAAGAAAGACATTACGGAGCTGGAGAAAGTCCAGGGAACGAGCCAAATGATCAAGGAAATAGACTTTTTAAAAGGGGTCAGGAGCCCTCAGTCTAGAAGGAAAAAGCTGATAAGAGACAGCTCCAGTCTATGAAAGCATTATGGATAGGGACTGCTTTACCAAATACCGGAACACTAGCAGGGCAGCAAGGGGATGCCACAGTGCACAAAGTGCTGGGCCTGCAGTCAGGAAGACTGTGTTCCTGAGTTCAAATCCAACCTCAGACACTTGTTCCCTGTGTGACCCTGGGCAAGTCACAACTGAACAACCTAACGAAAACAAATACTAGAAAACACATCTTAAAGTTTGGAAGGAAGAAATGTAAGGCAAATTACACAGGTAAAAATAAATCGATAATAATCAGTTTATTATTAATAAGAAGAGATAATAACTAACCTTTATGTAACACTTGAAGGTTAAGAATATTCTCTCATTTGATGGTCATAACAACTCTGGGAGGTAGGTGCTATTATTATTCTGAGATGAATATATTGAGACTGAGAGATTACACAGCTACTTCTTTTTAAGGAAGGATTTGAACTCAGGTCTTCCTGACTCTAAGTCTACTACTCTATCCCCTTTACCACCTAACTGTCCCTAGAACTTATAAGTACATAAATAGAGTCAATAAGGATGGAGAGAGATTCACAGATGACAGATACATTATAGGCTAAATTAAGAAAAAGCTTTGTTCAGTGGTATCTGACTCTTTGTGACCCCATTTGGGATTTTCTTGGTAAAGATACTGGAGGGCCTTGCCATTTTCTTCTCCAGTTCATTTTCCAGATGAGGAAACTGAGGCAAACAGGGTTCAGTGACTTAGCCAGGGTCCCACAGTGTCTAAAGCAAGATTTGAACTCAAGAAGATGAGTCTTCCTAACTCCAGGTATGGCACTCTATCCACTGTCACCTGGGGATAAGCTTATCCCTGAAAAGGAGAGGAGGGAATAACCCTCACTCCTTTCATTGTAGGGGTAGGGACCATGGATGCCTGACTTAATCTGGTAGTATTTAATTTGTACACTCACAGAGAGTTTGGTCACAGCACATGTGTATGTGTGTTCCCATGTGTGCATGGGCATACTCTCTTTTAAAATGCAGACAAGACTTCTTTTCGGCCACTCGAAGTGGATTGAAGTGCCTCCAATCCCTCAGGGTAGAAGGTTTATTCAAAGTACTTATCTCTACACTGTTTGAAATCAATCCCCTCCTTCACACTCCTGTTACCTCCCAAATCCTGGGCTTTCTCACCTAGATTATTTAACTATAGTGTCCCCTGACAGGTCTCCCTGCCTCCAACAGCTAACTTTATTCTAGCCAATGGGCCACTGCCAAAAGCATCTTCCTAATGCACTACAGTTATCCCTTCCACATCATGAATTTCTCCATTATATTCTGTGTCACCATAAGAAATTAAATGGGAATTTTGAGGGAGTTTTGTGGAAGACACGGGCAACACAGGAGGCCAGCAAAAGTTCAGAAAAACTTCAGAAATTCAGAAATGCATAAAATATGTGTATAGTATTGTGTAAGGTCAATATATTTTATCTTTTAATAGCATAATAATTCAGACTTCTTCTCTGATATGAAGGGAGGGTCAAAAAAATTTTCCATAGATTTTCCAGCTCATTCCTGTGATGTGGATGGGATAACTGTATTTCCCCAATGCTCCAAAACCTTCCATTGAAAAGGATATGTTTATTAAAAGTTTCTTTTTCCCCCTCAGAGACAAAAGAAATGCGCGTTAATTGAAAAAATTGATTTAATTTAAAAATAAAGAAAAGAAAAGCTGTCCAACATCCTTCACCATCTGGTCCTACTTTGAATGTCTCCTGCTACTCACCATTTCTGCAGTCTTCATTCCTGGTAAGCTAGTCTCCTCGCTGCCTGCTACCACACAGCCTCAATCTCACGACTTCATGTTTAGGCAATCCAGGTGTCACCGTGGATAAGTGGATAGAGCACTGGACTAGCAATCTGGAAGACTTGAGTTCAAATCTTGCCTCACATAACAGCATGTTTTAAAGCATTCCTTCTTTCCTCAGTAAAGTGGGGATAATAATTGCATTTACTTGAAAGGAAATTGGGAGGATTATGTGAGATAACAAAAGAAAAAAGCTTACTTTGCAAACTGCAAATTGTTATGTAAACGCTAGTCATAACTATTTAAATTTATTTATCCAGCTGCCCTGGATATCTTTCCATACCTAAATTCTAGGGATGTCTGCTCCTGGACTGACTCAAGTTCTATCTCATCACCCCTGCCTCGGAATCACCATATTGAGCTCATCGGCTCATCCTACTTTGACCCTCTCCGGGGTCTTTTGTTTCCTGTGTTTCATTAGCCTTGGAACCCCTGGCCTTGTTCTTGCCATACATACCGACCTGGCATTCAAAGCCCTTCATAACTTAGCCCCCTCCTATCTTTCCAGTCTTCTTATACCTTATCCCCAAAGCATACCTTCAGGACAGTGAAACTACTGGCCTCCTGGCTAGTCTACCAACCAGACACTCCATCTCCTGGTTCTGGGCATTTTCTCTGGCCTTCCCACATGCTCTCCCTCCTTCACTCCCATTACTGACCTCCTTGGCTTCCTTTAAGTCCCAACTAAAATTCCTCTGCAAATAAATAGAAGAATTCCTCTGGTAATCATTTCCTATTTAACCTGTGTATAGCTTGTTTATCTGTATTTGTTTGCACGTTATCTCCCCTAGTAGATCGTAAGCTCAAATCTTTTGTCTCTTTTTCTGTCTCCAGAATTTTACACAGTGTTTGGCACATAGCAGGTGCTTAATCAATGTTTATTTAATTGAATTGACATATTAGGTCACTGATGTTTCAACTTTGCCCAGTTCCAACCAATTCACCCCAACTCGGTATGAACTCGTTAACAGAGATCTCACTTGGTTACCACAGACTAAGCCCTTAAGAACTCAGGAGCTCTTCACATCCTGCCCTCACCAATCTAGATCCTGCCCAATGGTGGCTGCTAATTAATGTGGGGGGGGGGGGGAAGTCCACACAGCTTACCTCAGCCAGCCCATCTAGTCTAACTACTTACCTGTTTCCATAACTGACACTGGTCCCTACCACCGAACCCAGGCAGTGTGTGTTAGGAGCCAGGAGGAGGAATGAGGTCTTAAAATATGTTTTTATTACTTCTGCTGTAAGGAAGCTTACAGCAAATGCTTACTTATTTGTTGGATTAGAAACAGCCTAGCTCAAGGTTCTATTTCTTGGGTTCTTTTTTTTTTAATTAAACAGACTCATTAATTCCACAAATACTTATTAAGTTGCTATTATGGACCAGGCATTGTGCCAGATGCAGGAGAAACAACCCCCTCCCCCCAAGTGGAAGCAATCTCTGCCTTCGGGAAGCTTATGTTCTATTAATGAAAAGACATGTACAAATACAAATGAAAACCTACAAAATGAAGGCATCTAATTTTTGCTCGGGTCAAATGGAAGGACGCAACTGTAGAAATAAGGACCAGCCCTGTCTGGGAAATAGCACTTGGGTTTCACTCTAGAGGGTTTAAGCTAGGGAGTCTTTCAAAAGTGAAAGTGAGGAGGGAGCACCTTCCAGACCTGGGAGAAAGGTGCAAAGACATAGAGATGGGACAGCAAATAGATAAGGAAACAAGGCCACGAAAGGTAAGTGACTAGTCCAAGATCACACAGCTACTTCAGAGCAGAGCTGGAATTTGAAATCAGGTCTTCTGATCTGAGAGCCAGCATTTTTTCTATTATAATATTTCTCTGTGCTGAGAACTTTTCTGAGGCCTCGTAGGATAAACAGAAGAAAAAAAGCTGTCTTTTCTCCTCCCACCTGTCTAGGCTGGTATAAATATACTCCAGTGTATAGGCATAGAAATAGATAAAATAACCTGTGGAGACATGGGCCAGTCAGGAGGCACAAAGTATAAGTACTTCTGTCTTCTAGCAGCGAACTGGCACTGTGGATAGAGTACCATCCTGGAGTCAGAAAACCTGAATTCAAGTCAGGCTTCACACTTACTAGCTATATGACCCTGGGCAAGTCACTTTACCTCTGTTTGCCTCAGTTTCCTCATCCGTAAAATGGGATGATAATAACACCTTCCTCCCAGGGTTCTTATAAGGCTCAAATGAGACAATAACCATAAGTACTTGGTGCAGTGTCTGGCCCTGAGTAAGTGGTATATTAATGTTAGTTACTGTTATCATTTTTATTCTGTAACTCAAGCCCCCAATAACCCTCCAGCCCCTCTCTCCAGTGGTACTTGGGGCTTAAAAGAATCAGCGTAATGGGACGAGAGGCTTGGCACTCAGCCCACGTCCCCTGCCTCTTGCTTTGGGCTCCATGACTTGTTTTTCTGTATTTCTGAGACTCTGCTCCTGGGAGAAGAATGCATACTATGCCTGGAACAACATACACGCAGCTCATCGAATTAGAGACTCGTAGAACAGGAAGGCCCCTTGGGGATCTGTGAGATGCCACAGGTGAGTAAGCATTTAGGGGAGCTACCTAGAGGCAGAGAGGCCAGGACTTGGGCCAGTTGCTCTGCACAACACCAGGCTCAGAGGAATGTTTTGTAGGGATGATGGGAAATCAACTGAAAAGGCAGCTGGCCATGCTTTCCAGTATCCTCTCCCTAGCTCCTGCTCTGAACTGGAAAACTCCTCACCTGTGATCTGCTAAATTTCGAGGGCAGTATCCCAACCCTATGGAGCAGGCACTTGGGCTATCATTATCCTCATTTTACAGATGAGGAAACTGAGCTTCTGGAAAGTTAAGTGAGTTACTCAAGATTACAGAGGGAGGATTTGCACCCAGATCTCGCTGACACAAGCTGACACAAATCCATCACTCTATCTACTGATATCATTTTACTCCTTTACCGCTACTTCCTTTTCTGCATTCTGGAAAACATGAAGAAATGAAGTCTCCTCCACTAAGTGGAAAAGAACAGACTATGGAATGTGGTATACATGGTCAAAAGGTAGCCATGGTCAGCTGGCTTTGCAGAAATGTTTTTCTTTTTTACACAGAAGGGTTTGGTGGGTAAGGATGGAGATGGGGGAGGAAATGACTGTATTGTCAAACAGACAGCAATAAAAAAAAACAAAAATAAAATGAAAAAGGAGATTTTAGGTCAGGTTTGGGGGTTCTACCCCCAACTTGTTATATAATTAGTATACTCCCCAATATTCCTCTTGTCCTCTGTTTCCCTATCTGTACACAGAGTGATTTGGTAGGAAGAACACTAGATTTGGAGTTAAAGGTCCTAGATTCAAATGCCAGTTCTATTCTCAACCAGCTGTGTGACTCTAGACAAGTCACTTACTTTCCCCCCAGCCAGTCTTAATTGTCTCATTTGTACTTTCAAGAGGAACTATGAAGAACATACTTAATAAGGCTTGAAATATTGTCTAAATGTGAGTTATTATTATTATAATGGAGAGGATAATGCCCAGACCTGTCTCTCATGGGTGGCGTAAGTATTAAGTGAGATAAGCAGTTTTAAAATATTGGCCTTAATAGGCAAGGGCCTGGGTTCAAATCCTGACTTTGCCACTTAGTCTGAGACAAGTCATGTAACTTTTTGGGATGCCAGTTTTATTTTCTGTAAAACAAAGCAGCTGGACTAGATAATCTCAGCTCATCTTAAGTGCTCTTTGATGACAGAGACCATTGGACCATTTTTTCTCTGTCCCCTAATAACATTCCTGGCACATGGTAGGGGCATAATAAATGCTCATCAAATGAACGAATCTTTCAAATCTTTTCCAGCTTCAGCATTCTATGATCCTAAGAAAGGAGTGATCAGAGATATAAGGGCTTTTCCAATAATTGCTGTGATTACATTGTTGGTAGCCGCATGTCTGTATGCTGGGTTGTTCTGAGAAGGCCTGCTGGGCCCGGAGGGCAGATGCCTCCCCCTAGGAGGTTTCCTGTCTTCTGCTGTGGCTTTGATTTCAAGACCAAGGGATTTCAGTCCCTCAGACAAGTAAGTGTCGGGGGCCTCGCACCTCACTCCCTTCTGTACCAAGAGTTTCCACTGATCTGGAGCTGATCAGAGCTGGGGAGGAGATCAAAGGCATGTCTTTCTGTAAACTGGACTGGAATGTCTCTTTTTGGAGGGTCTCCCTCCATTTCCTAGCAAATACAAAATAATTCCTAAGCCTCCCATTTAGGGGCTACTCCATGGTATAAGCTTGAAAGAGAGGGGCTGGTCCCTAACTCTCTGTTCTTTCCTTTGTGTCACCTATCAACTCTCTGTACGTTATGTATGTACACAGTTGTTGGCATATTGCCTCTCCCCATCAGAACGTAAACTTCTGGAGAGCAGGGACTTTGTTTCCCCTTTCACTGGCTCATTATAAGCACTTAAATTCTGGAGAAAGACAGGAAAAGCAGGGAAATGAGGGGATGAGGAATAGGAGGAGTTTCGGATGCATTCTGAAAGTAAGGATCACTCACTCCAGTGTGGTGTGGTGGAAACAACTCTAGACTCAGAAGTCAGGAGACCTGGGTTCTAATCCTGGTTCTGCCAGAAATTAGCTGTATAACCTTGAATAAGTCACTCGACTCCCTTGAGTCTTCGTCTCCTCATCTTGTAAAATAGGATTTAGTGTTAGTTGCCCAGCCTACAAGGGCGTTGTGAGGATGGTGGAGTGAAAAGAATGGAGGCAAGAGACCTGGGTTCCAATTCTGGCTCTGCTACTTTCTGGCTGCTTGACCTTGGAGAAGTCATCCAGCCTTTACATTCTTCATTTTGTCATCTATACAATAAGGAGTTGTGATGAGATGGTCCCTTTTGACTCTCTATCCTATGATCAAAAGTCATATTTTTCTTAAAAATCTTGCTCAGTGCAATGATCAATCATGATTCTAGAGAACAAACAATGAAGCTAGTTCCCATCTCCTGACACAAAGGTGGTGGATTCAGGGTACAGAATGAGATGGACATTTTTAGACATGGCCAAAGTAGGAATTTGTTTCACTTGACTATTTTTAACAAGGGTTTTCTTGTTTCTAATAGGGGGACAGGAGGAAGAGAAATTCATTTTTGTTCATTAAAAACATTCATTTTTGCTAATTAAAAAAAATAACAACCCAAAGTCATAAAACCATGTCTTTGAGCTTCTGTTTCCTCATGTCTAAAATTAGAGAACTCTACCCCAAAATGCCAAAGGTCTCTTTCAGTTCTATGTTTATGTCTAATTCGAGGTAACTTTCCATTGTCACTCTTAGGTGATCGGGGGTGGGAAGGGGAATTATCTCTCCAAAGGCTGCTCTATCCCCACCCTTAACCCCCAATTGGGAACTCCCTGCCTTCCTTCCCCTTTTTCTCTTCTCCCCCAGTCACCCACCCTACCTCACTGCAGCTCAGAAAACACAGTCAGCCAGCGGTCTCAAATGCATAAATTATGTTACTCCAGCTGCAAAGGAATCTAGGGGCAGCAACCATGTACCAGTTCAGGAAGTGACAGTTACATCATCTTAGATTATCCAGTTCAGCTTATCCAACTTGGTTTAAAAAGCATGGCTTGGAACCTTGCGGTCCCTTCTTGTGTCACTCTCAGGTCTACTCCTCCTGTCAAGCTATCTATCTCCAGCCATTCTGTCTTTCACTCTTACTTTTATCCCCAGGTTTATGGTCAAAGCTGTTCCTCTCTGCTCTTGATTAGGAATCAGGAAACCTCAGTTCTAGTCCCCAGCTATGTGACCCTGGAGAAGTCATTTCCCTTCTCTGCACCTGGTTCCTCATCCATAAAAAGCAGCCTAGTATGGGGGGAAAAGCCCTGGACTTGGAGTCAGGCAACCAGGACATTAATCCTGGCTTTGACTACAGCTGCATGTGAGGCAAGTTTCCTCATTTGAAATATGGAGATGATAATAATAAACAATTACTTCTATTATTATTTTTGTTGTTGATGGTAACATTTACATAGCACTTTAACGTTTGTAAAACACTTAACATTTTTGATCCTCATTTGATCCCCACTAAAACTATGTGAGGTAGGTACAATTATTAGCCCCATTTTACAGATGACGAAACTGAGGCTGAGAAGAGGTTACACAGCTAGGAATTATCCAGGGCAGGATTTGAACTTGGATCCTCCCAATTCCAAAGTTGTTGCACTATATTCACTAGTTCCATTTATTATGTGCCAGGTCCTGTGCTAGGGGCTGGAGATACAAGTTCATTGAGTATTTGTACATTCCCTACCGAAAAGGAGCTCACATTCTAAAGGGGAAGACAACGATGATACACAATGATATAAATAGAAAGAAAACAAAAAAGAAGTCGATAAATAGAACATAGTTTGAGGAACAATGCACCAGAAGTTGTAAAGAGGATCAGGAAAGGCTTCCCTTAGAAGGTGGGGTTTCAGCTACCTAGAAGAAAAAGAGGAATTCTATGAGGGAGAGGTAAGGAGAGACAACCAGTACAGAGGCATGAAGTTGGGAGATGGAGAATGTATATGAGGAGCAGAAAGGCCAGTCGGAATGTATCACAGGGCTAGAAGGGAAGTCATGTCCAATGGGACTGGAGATGGGGCCGGATTGTAGAAAGATTTAAAAATTAGTCTAAGGGCTATAAAACTGTGCATACCCTTTGACCAGGGAATACCATTACTAGGTCTGTATCCTAAAAAGATGATAAAAAAGAGAAAAGGAGCCAGTATACAAAAATATTTATAGCAGCTCTTTTATGGTAGCAATGAATTAGAAATTGAGGGGATGCCCATCAATCAGGGAATGGTTGAACAAGTAGAAATATATGAATGTATTGGAATACTATTGTGCTATAAGAAATGGTGAGCAGGCAGACTTCAGAAAAACCTGAAAAGACTTATTATATAAATTGAGGCTGAGTGAAGTGAGCAGAACCAGGAGAACACTGTACACAGTAACAACAACATGGTGAAGTAAATAACTGATAGACTTACCTCTTCTCAGCAATGCAAGGATCTAAGATAACTCCAAAAGACTCATGATGACATGGTATCAAAATGCAGATTGAAGCATACTATTTGCTCCCCTTTTTTTGTTTCTTCTTTCTTGTGGGTCCTCCCTTTAGTTCTAATACTTCTTTACAACATGACTAAAGTGAAAATATGTTCAATGTACATGTATATGTAGAACCTATATCAGATTGCCTGTCATCTTGGGGAGGGGAGAGCAGAGGGAGGGGAAGAAAATTTAGAACTCAAAATCTTATGGAAGTGAATTTTGAAAACTAAAAATTAATTAATTAATAAAATGCTAAAAAAAAAAGACTTGTTTTAAAAAAAGAAATGATGAGCAGGAAGATTTCAGGACAATCTGGGAAAACTTATATTGACTGATGCAGAGTGAAATAAGCAGAACCAGGAGGACATTGTACACAGTAACAGTAACACTGTGCTATGACCAGCTCTGATCAACTTAGCAATAGAAAGATCTAAGACAATTCCAAAAGACTCATGATGAAAAATGCTATCCACATCCAGAAAAAGAACTGATGGAGTCTGAATACAGATTGAAACATACTATTTTCACTTTACATTTTTTGTAGGTTTTTTTGCCTTTTGCAAACTGTTTCTTCTTTCACAACATGATTAATATGGAAACAGGTTTTGCATGATTATAAATACATAACCTATATCAAATTGCTTACCATCTTAGGGAGTGGAGAGGGAAGGAGAAAATTTGGAACTTAAAATTTTATAAAAAATGAATGTCAAAGATTGTCTTTACATGTAATTGGAAAAATAAAACACTATTTTAAAAATTACCATCTACATTTTATTTTAGAGGTAACAGGATTCCAGTAGAGTTTTATTGACTAAGAGATTAATATAGTCAGATCTATGCTTTTAAGGAAAATCTTTTTGGCAGCAGCATGGACAACTGATAGAAAAGAGAACAGACTTGAGGCAGGGAGACCAGTTAGGAGACCACTGCAATAATCTAGGTGAGAAGTGACTAACCTTCAAATTATGATACGTCAGTGTAGAGAAGATGTCAGAGATGTTGTGAAAGTAGAAAGAGCAAGATGTGGCAACTGACTGGATAGGGTGATGTTGTTTGTCCCTTGTTCTCAAAGAGGATGATGACATCAAGGAGGTGATGCTATGATATGCAAGTGAATTGGATTTAACTGAGGCAGGGCTGTGCCCGGTCACCATCCTCACTTTCTCCTCCAGAGTCATCTGGGTCCAGTGCCCAGATATTAATCAGGATGATTGGAGATAGTTATGTAGAAAGAGAAGGAATGAGGAGTTGAGCACAATGCCAAGGTTATGAACTTGGAAGATTGGATGAATGGTGGTGCTTTTGAAAGACATAGGGAATACAGGTAAAGGGGTATAGGATGGAGACAAGGGTAGAGAGGGATGATAGAAGAGAGGGCAGATTGGCAGACAGGGGCAATTAGAATGCTCGGTGTTTTGGCGTGGGGGGAGGGGACAAAAGGGGAGAAAATTTGGAACCCCAAATTTTGTGAAAATGAATATTAAAAGTTAAATAAATAAAGAAAGAAAGAAGGAAAAAAATAGAATAAAAAACCAGAAGTAATACTAAAAAAAAAAAAAAAAGACATAGGGAAGTGTGGGAGAGGAATGGGTTTAGGAGGAAAGAATATGAACACAACCAAGAGAACACTGTATGCAGTAACAGCAATATTGTTTTAAGAACGACTTTGAGCGAATATGTTATTTTGACTATTACAAATCCCCAAATTAACTATAAAAGACATATGAAGATAAACAGAAGCATGTGTAGAACAGCTTTACATATCTATACCTATTTGCGTCTAATAGTAGCCATCTCTAGGGTGGGGTAAGGGAGAGGAAAAAAAGAAATTTACATGATAATTTTGTTGCGTATTTAAAAGGATAGCAAGTTGTGCATAGTAGATTTATAGCTTCATATGCAACCATCTTTTTAAATGTACTATATTATAGAAATGCTTGTTTTATTCCATAAATTAAAAATACATTTAAAAAAAAAGAACAAGAGTTCTGTTTTGGGCATGTTAAATTTGAGGTGTCTCCAAGACATCCAGTTTGAAGTATCCAACAGATAACTGGTGATACCGAACTGAAACTCGAGGAAGAGACGGGACTAAATATGTAGACCTGAAGTTCACTGGCACAGAAGTAATAATTAAGCCACTGGGGACAATGAAGTTACAAAGAGAGCTACATAATAGAGAATACATAGCAGGTAGATCATACTTGCATTCTCTACCTCAAAGGGTTACTATAAACTTTAAAGCATTTTAAGGTTTATAATGAAGCTATATAAATGTAATTATTATGAAGTGAAGGGGTTGGATTAGATGACTTGGATTTGAGTCAAAGTACAGAGAATCCTGGCTCTGCCACTTACTATATTTATGACCTCAGGCAAATGACTTATCTGCCCTGGGCCTCAGTTTCTTTATCCGTAAAATGAAGGAGTCATATTAGATGACCTTGAAAATTCTTTCTGGCTCCAAATCTATGATTCTATAAAGCATTTGCAGCTCTAATATTTTATGATTCTAGGTTTAAGTCTCAGTCTCAAAGAGTTTATAATCAAATTGAGGAGACAAGATAGGGGCATATTAAATGATAATGGCACATAGTCTGAATGAATGAATGTTATGGTCAGTGCTGCCTAACAAAGACCTTTACCACCTCCTTTGATGGTTTCTGCCAATATTTAGAGGAAGGCATGTGTATTCAGACAGGATGTTTGCTTTTCTGCCACCATTCAGATGTAAAATGTGGGAATCTCTTAAGATGGACTGTCTTAAAAGCTGAGAATATCTATGTAAGAACTCAGAGGAAAAGAAGATTAGAGGGAGATGGAGTAGCTAGGGGAGGTTTCAGAGAAAATCTGGGCCTTCAAACCAGTAGAAAGAGTATTGTAGGCAGAGACAATGGCATTAGCAAAAGAGGAAAGAAAGAGAATAAGGGACAGGGAGAGAGGAATACGAAGAAAGACAACTTGTTCTTTTTTTTAAGTTTATGGAATAAAACAAATATTTCCATAATATAGTACATTAAAAAATATGATTGCATATGAAACTATAAATCAGATCTAGAATCCCAGAATTGGAAGGGACCATAGTGGTCATCTTGTGCTACTTATATCTAAACTAGACTCTCATTTTATCCTTAACCAACAAAGGTAATCCAGTTTTTGTTTAAAGATCTCCAGTGAGAAGGAACCCACTACATCCCAAGATGGCCCCATTCCACTTTTGGACAACTCTAATCATCAAGAAGTTTTTCTCAAGCTTTCTGGAATTGAACTCAGTCTTGACTCTGCCCTCAGGACAAAGAAGCAATCCATCCCCAAACACTTAAAGCGAGCTGTAATACCCTCTCTGCTCCCTCCCCTCCACCACACACTCAAATCTCTTCTCTAGGGTAAACATTTCCATTTTCTTCAATCTAAAAATGGTTTGAACACAAGCAGTCTCACAATCCCACTTATCCTCTTCTAAATACCCTTTACTTTATCAATGTCCTTCCTAAAACCTGATCCCCGGAATTAAACACAAGATATAACCAACAGAGAGAGTATGCTCATGATGATATGTAATCTTGGATAAGAAACTGAGAAGGAAAGATCCAAAAGGGACTTTGGGGACAAATTGTGAAGGGTCTTGAATATCACTTTAAGAGCTTTTAAGAAGTGGTGAGGAGCCCATGGAAGGATTTTTGATCAAGGAAAGTAACCTAAGGAAAATAGCATTTGGGGAAGATTAATCTAGTATCAGTGTGTAAGACGGAGTGGAGAAAGGAGAAACTAGAGGCGGGAAGACCAGTTAGGAAGGAAGTTATTGCAATGATCCAGGTATGAGGTGATCATGGTGGGAAAAGACCAATGAGACAACCATCAGTGAAACAAATGTTACAAAGGAAAAACCAACAGAATTCAGCCACTTGCTAGATTGACAGGAGAAAAGGGGGAAAGGAAGTTGAAGTTGAGATAGTCAGCACAGAGCAGTGGGAAACATGAAGGATGTGAAGTCAGAGAACCTGAATTCAGATCTCATGTCTGATACTTCTGTGTGACCTTGAGCAAGTCACCTAATTCTCAGGGGGCTTTCTTCATCTGTAAAATGAGGGGTTTGGATTTCTCCAAGGGTCCATTCTAGGCTTTAAATCTATCTATGCTGTTATGGTCCCCAGGACTTGAGTCTCTGTGACTGCAAGAATGTAACACAGATAAAGAAGGAAGTCTGCAAAAGGAACCGGTTGGGAAGGAAGATAATGAGTTTATTTTTGGACTTGAGGGACATTCCCAGTGGATGTGACTATCGGGCAGTTAAAGATGCAGAGCTTGTGGGGGCAGAAAATGGGCTGGGGATTTGAATGCCCTGGGAGAAAGTGACTTTTCTCTGGTATTGTTCTCTAGTGTAAGATCTCCAGAGGGGGACAGGATGTTTGTGGGCAAATTCAACATCTAAACGATCTCCCTTTTTGCAGGGGTAACTGTTTTGCGCTGGAAAAATTCAAATCAACAAAAAAATTTTTTTTTAACATTTACAAGGTCCAAGGCCCTGTGCTAGCCTAAGGGTTCGCAGATGAAAAATTAACACAGTCCCTGCCAGCTAGGAGTTTATAACAGTGTCAAACTCCAGTCAGGAAAGGGAGCCAAGAGGCCAACAAAACTACCAAGCAGCACCCACACCAGATTAAAATGTCATTAGGAAATGTTTAACAAAATCAATGAAAGTACAATAAAACATAGATAATGTTAATTTGTGGTTTTCCAAGTCAACATACAGTCAGCAGGGACCTGTTTTCTACTGGAGTTTGATACCACTGGCATCGAACTTTGGTTGTCAGATCCCTTAGTATTCCATCATAATCAAGTACCATAATTTGTTTATCCATTCCCCAAATGATGGATATCCCCTCAGTTTCCAGTCTTTGCCACTACAAAAAGAGCGGCTATAAATATCTTGTACATATAGATACTGTTCCTTTTTCTTTGATCTCTTTGGGATTTGGTAGTGGTTTGGCCGGATCAGAAGTTCTGCAGAATTTTACAGCCCTTGGGGCATAGTTCCAAACTATTCTCCAGAATGGCTAGATTAGTTCACAGAGTGTTGACTGACTTTGCTCTACTGGATCAATTGAGAAAGCATCTAGGGCCTCTGGACCTCAGTTTCCTCCTCGAGAAAATGATCGGCTGGATTAGATCAACTAACCAACAGGCACCTGAGGTCTCTCAGCTCTAAACCTATAACTCTGTATTACTTTCTTTTATTTTTTTAAAATAAGATTTATTGACGGCTGTGGTCTTTAGATATGATAGTGTTCTCAGGGTATAGGCTCTACCTCAACCCCTCCCCTCCCCACAATAGAAACTTCCCTTAATTGCCGATTGTTTTCACAATGAAGCAAACCTGATTTGCTAGGGTTTAAAGATCAGACAGAAAACGAGCATACAGGGAAGGGAGTAAATAATAAGAATAATGGACATTCATCATTTGCAAAGCACTTTACAAATATCAGCTTATTTAAGCCTCATTTCACCCCTCTCCCAGCTCTCCCCTAGCTAGGTGCGCTGGATAGAGGGCCAGGAAGACACTGTTTCCCAAGTTCAAATATGACCTCAGATGCTCACTAGCTGGGTGACCCTGGGCAAGTCACTTAACCCTGTTTGCCTCAGTTTGCTCATCTGTAGAAAGAGCTGAAGAAGAAAATAGCAAACCACTCCAGTATCTGTGCCAAGAAAACTCCAAATGCGGAGTCAGGAAAAGTTAGACATAACTGAAAAGACTGACCAACAGCCTGGGAGGTAAGCCTATATTCTAATAACAACAGGGGCCACTAATTGCAACATGAAGCTCTCCAGGGGCAACATTTTGACTTAGTTTTTAAGTGTAATGTTAGCTCTGTTTTACTGTGTTTTTATTTATTTTGTTAAATTATCGATTTATATTTTAATCTAGTTTATTATTGATTCTATTTTAATCTAGTTCTAGATTCTATTTTAATCCTGATTCGATTTTAATCTAGTTCAGGCCACACTGAGGAGTGTTCTCTGACATGTTCACACCTCCAGACTAGATGACCTCTGAAGTCCCTTCAAGGGTTAAATCTAGGATCTGATTCTAGGATTCTGCTATTGTTCGCATTTTACAGAGAAGGAGACTGACTCAGAGAGGTTAAACGACTAGCGAGCTCACAACTATAAAAACAGTAGAAAGAAGATCTGAACCTAGGTCTTCCTGCCTCTGAGATCAACCTGTTTGCCATCAACATTGCTGCCTTTGCAAAAACCAGAGGAGGGACAAGATCAAGACCCTCAAGCACATTTGCTCATGACTAAACCAAGAAATATAAGTAAATAATTTAATTACATACCTTCTCCAACCTCCACCCCACCCAGTGCTGAACCAAGAAACATTTCCTCCTCCCCCTGCCTGTCCTCCTCCCCTTTCCCTAACCAAGTAGTAGTGTAAACTCCTTGAGAGCAGGGACAGTTGAATTTCTGTCTTGGTATCCCTAGTGCTTAGCACTTCCACAAAGGTATAGGGCCTGGACCTGTGATTTCATTGATACAGGCATCTCCCTGATGAGGAATCTCAGCAGTTTCTCTGCATCTTATAGAATTTCAGCCATAAAGAGCTGCCTAGAGCACGGAGTCATCATTAGAGAGTCTAAGAGCATGGGGCACATGCGGTCCTCTAGGTCCTCAAGTGTGGGCCCTTGACTGAATTCACAGACTGAATTCCCCATTCCTGGCCTACAGCAACTGACTTGCTCAGGCAAGTGATAATATGGGTCACAAACAACATGAACAGAGGTCTTCTTGGCTCTGAACCCACTGGAGCCACATGTCACTGCCTCTGAAATGCTGAACAAATCTTTGTTGAACTAAATTGCATTGAATTTCAGCAATATATCTCAATTCTCTGGTTGTTGTGTTGTTTCAGTCATCCAACTCTTCATGACCTATTTGGGGTTTTCTTGGCAAAGATACTGGAGTGGTTTGCCATTTCCTTCTTCAGTACATTTTTTAGAAGAGGAAACTGAGGTAAACAGGGTTAAGTGACTTGTTCAGGATCACAGTTAGGAAGTATCTAAAGGCAGATTTGAACTCAGGAAGATGAGTCTTCCTGATTCCAAACCCATTGCTCCACCCAGCTGCCCATAATTCTCTGGACCTCACCTCAAATGGATCTTTCCTCATGCTGTATGTGAAAAAGGGGGCACAGTTCCTTCTGGGGGTGAAAGATCAAGAAGACGGAACCCTCTGGGAAAATGACCCTCTTATGCCATTCACAGAGGTAGGTCAAAGAGATCTTTGGTGGGAGGTCAAAGAGAGAGAAAGGCAGAGGGCTAAGGACAGAGTTTTGGGAACGTGAAGGGCAGGAGGAAGTAATAAAGACAAAAAAAAGGGTGAGAGAGGTAGAGGAGAACCAGGTGAATGAGATAGAAGACAGTCAATTAGCATTTACTAAGCACCTCTGACAAGTCAGGCATCAGGCTAAGGGGTGGGGATACAAAGAAAGGCAAAAAACAGTCCCTACTCTCAAGGAGCTCCCAGTCAAATGGGGGAGATAATCTACAAATAACCATGTATCAACATGATATATTGAGGATAAATTGGAGATCGAGGGGAGGCACTAAGATTAAGGAGTGGGAAAGGCTTCTTGCAGAAGGTAGGACTCTGGCAGAGACCTGAAGGAAGTTAGGAGGCTGAGATGAGTGGGAGAGCATCCCAGGCATGGGAGACAGCCATTGAAAACACTAGAAGTTGCAAAATGGAGTGTTGTGACTGAAGGACATAAAAGAGGCCAGTGTCACTGGAGAATAATCTGTGAAGGGGAGGTAAGTGTAAGAAGATTGTAAGAAAACAGTAGAAAAGTAGGAAGCTAGGAGCAGAGAGTCTCCAGAAAGAAGGGGTCATTAGAATCAAATACTTCAGAAACGCAAAAGGGTTGAGGACTGAGAAAAGGCCACTGGAGTTGATCATTAAGACTTCATTAGTGTTTCAGAGACTGATGATGAAGTATGCCTCCTGCCTCCTGACACTGAAGTGGTAGGCTAGAAAGGCAGAATGAGGTACACTTTTTTTTAGCCAGTCAATGCCCATGGATTTTGCTTGACTGTACTTGTTGCAAGGGAGGGCTTCTATTTGAGAGAAAGGGCAGAATGAGTTAGTAGGAAGGGATGGAGATGTGGGGAAAAAAAGAAAGAAAATATTAATAAAACATTAAAACACACAGAAAAGAAAAAAGTATTTCAGAAGGAACAAAACAATTTTGTTCCTACCCTCATAAATTTAATATACTCTCTTTAAAAACAAACTGTACCTAGCAGTTCAGTTTCATATACAATCTTCTTTTATGTTCTTCTTTATTTGCTTATGATTAAATTCATAATGAAAAATAAAAAAATGTAAAAAGAAGTCATTAAAGAGTGCTGTTTTAATAGTGAGGGAGGCACAAGCCAAGGATCACAAAAGGGGTTTAGGAATGAAAAAGAGAGGGGGAGAGAAAAAGGGGGACAGAGGATGGGGTAAGGGAGAGGCAGGAGGAAGGGCAAAGGGGAATAAGGAAAAGAGAGGGAGAGAGACAGCATGCACATGTGTGCCCCCAACACCCCACACCCCTATGGAGAACGCAGACATAAAATATAAAGTACTGGTTATAGAATTTGGTTAGTAAAACTATGAAAAGGAAAAAAGTATAATCACAGACTTTGGGGGAGAGGTGGTCGAATCATATTTTCTTTTTTAGCACCAGAATACTTTAACTCACAAAATTGGTCTTGCTTCACAAAAGTGTGCCCACCTACCCTGTTTAGGAAACCAGACAGTGATGGTTAGTGTTCAAGACCCTTCCCAGGAGGGAGTATAAAAACAGAAAGCCTACTAGGCCCTAGGCTAAATCACATATTACTGCTCTCTTCCTCCTTTAAAAATATTTCTGTGCAGGTGAAATTTGGTTAAAACAATGAAGCCTTGGGAAATAGGGGAGAACTTGTAAGAATAGAAACCTTCCTGTGGGATCTCAGGGTTTCTACATAGCAGCTGTGAGACCTTGGGCGAGTGATTTTATGTCCCTGAGCTTCAGTTTTCTCATCCACAAAATGGGAAGGATACCTGCCCCAGCCTCCCAAGGTAGCTTTCTACATAAACATGTAATTATTACATCACAACGGAGCACATCTTTATTCACTCTAACCTGTAGATTTGTTTGATTGATACCAGTAGGCCCCACCATCATCTTCTCCCTCCCCTAGGCCAGAATTCTGCAGCTCATTCCTTGACCCCTCTTCTGTCTTACAGATATGTAAATGAGGTACAAAGCCTCAGCAGCTGGAATTTTCTTTCCTGGAGGGTTCAGTCGGTTCAGCCAAGGCCATAGTGGGAAGATGGGGAATAAACTAAGGTTAGGAAGAAGAACAAAACCTTGGGAATCAGAACTGCCCCCCATTCCTAAGTTCCAGTTTCACATCACCAGTAGTATGGCTTTGAATTAATCACTTAATCTTTTAGGACCTCAGTTTTCCCATTTGTAATAGAAGAAGGTTGGGCCAAATGACCTTAAATGTTCTGGTTTTAAGGCTATCATTCCACACCACCCTTAAGACCAGAGGGGACAATCATAAATTTAGAGTTGGTAGGGACCTTTGGGATCATCTGTCTAGTCCAAGGATTCTTAACCCAGGGTCCTTGAGTTCTTTTTATATATTTAAAAAATTGTTTTTCATTAGAATTGGTTTTCTTCATCATCCTATGTATTTTATTTTATGCATTTAGAAACTTTATGCTGAGAAGAGGCCTTTAGGTTTCACCAGACTGCAAAACCTTCACACATGAAGGTTAGGAAAGTCTGCTCTTATGGAGTATTTTACTTGTCAGAGGTATGGATTAGGGAAGATTTTATGACCAAATAAGAGATAGAGCATTATAAGATGTAAAAATGATTATATTAAATTAAGAAAATTTTTACACAAACAAAATCAATGCAACCAATATTAAAAGGAAAGTGGAAAACTGGGGAAAAATTTTTTACCGCAAGTTTCTCTGATAAAGGACTCATTTCTCACATAGAGAGAATGGAGTCAAATTTAAAAGAACACAAGCCATTCCCCAATTGATAAATGGCCAAAGGATATCAACAAGCAGTTTTCAGAAGAAGAAACCAAAGCTACATGAAAACCACAGATACATGAAAAAATGCCTAAAATGCAAATTAAACCAACTCTGAGGTACCACCTCATACCTATCAGAGTGGCTAACATCACAGAAAAGAAAAATGACAAATGTTGGAGGGGATGAGGAAAAATTGGGACACTGATGCAATGATGATGAAGCTGTGAACTGATCCCACCATTCTGGAGAACACTTTGGAGCTATGCCCAAAGGGCTATAAAAATGTGCATTTGACCCAGCAACATCATTCCTAGGTTTGCATCCCAAAGTGAGCAAAGAAAAAAGAACTATATGTACAGAAATATTTTAGATACTCTTTTTGTGGTAGCAAATTGGAAATTGAGGAAGGATGCCCATCAGTTGGGAAATGGCTGAACACGTGATGGAATTCTATTGTGCTATAAGAAATGATAAGCAAGATGGTTTCAGAAAAAAACCTGGGTAGGCTTACATGAACTGATGCACAGCGAAGTGAGCAGAACCAGGAGAACATTGTACAGTAACAGCAGTATTGTGTATTGATCAACTGTGAATAACTTAGCTCAATACAATGATCTAAGACAAGTCCAGAGGATTCATGATGAAAAATGCTATCCAGCTCTGGAGAAAGAACTGATGGAGTCTTTTTTCACAGAATTTTTTTTGAACTTTTTAAAAAACTTTGTCTTGTTTGGTTGGGTTTTGGGGTCTGTTTTCTTTCACAACATAGCTAAAAAGGAAATATGTTTTTGCATGACTGTACATGTATAATCTATATCAAATTGCTTGCCTTCTCAAAGAGGAGGGAGGTGAGGGAGAGAATTTGGAATTCAAAATTTAAAAAAACAAATGTTAATTGTTTTTACATGTAATTGGAAAATATTAAATATTACAATTAAAATAAAAAACCACTGTTCTTGTCAAACCCCCTCATTTCACAAATGAGAAAACAAGCACAGATACACAAAGTGATTTGCCCAAGGAATCACAGGCAGTAAGTGGCAAGGCTTGATTTTGAACTTAGGTCCTCTAGATCAGGGCTTCTTCAATTTTTTCCACTTGGGACCGCTTTTCTCATTTCAGCAGCATTCATTAGTGTTTCATGGCTGAGGGCACGTGCAGTACAAAGTGCTCAGGCTGTGTATTCAGAACCAAGGTTACAGTGAAGTTGCGTGATGCAACACAGGCAAGTGCTGCCAGAAACACCTCAGATTCATTACATGTTTGATTTTTAATTAATTTTTGGTTGTTGCACATTCAGAAACCTTTCTCAACCCCATCTGGGTCTGTGACCTACAGTTTAAGAAGCCCTGAGCTAGATCCCATCCACATCTCACTGCACTGAACTGGTTCTCAAGACTTTCAATTAGAGTCTGTATGACAACTTGCCAGGAATTTTGTACAAGGGATCCCTGCCCTAAATGGGGAAGATGGGGCAAGATTATCTGTAAGTCCCTCTGTAACAAGTAGGTGTCCCAAACTATAGCCCATGGTGCCAAATTCAGCCTGCCACCTGTTTTTGTAGGTACAGACCCCTAAGATGGTTCTCACAGACATTATGTGGTTTGTGCATTTACAGCCCTCAGAACTGTAGTTTGCTGACCCCCTGAACTAGAGCATTCTAGGATTCTAAGTTCTCACCCTGCCTAACACTGAGGTGCCCAAATAAGATTCTACCCTCAGGGTGTCATCTATCTGCCCTAGAAAGGGAGCCTAATGAGGAAAAAAAAGGCTTAGAATTCCATGGCAAGACCAACCAAATCAGCCTTCTAATACTCAAGCCTGCTTCAGCTGGATTGGGTTTTGCTCTCCCATCCTCCTTTCTCTGGGTCAGATAAGTTGAGAAAGAAAAATCAGTGGGGTTAGATGGGCTAATTCATCATTTTGATACAGATTAACTATCCCTCTCTCTTCATTCGACTCCCAATCCTGGGAAAGGCAAACACCTGGAGAGAGAAGAAAGCAGGTAATAAATCTGCCCAGTTCTGTTTCTGCACACCCCTCTCCCACACCTCCATATCTCACCTGCCCTGAACCTGTCAGGGCTGTCAGGTGTGTCCCAAAGCCCTGTCGTGGGCTGGGAACTCAAAGGAGGAAGAGAAAGGGCCCTAATCAAACATCACCTCCCTTTCCTGACATGTCAGAAAGAAAGTCTCTGATGCCAGCTCAACTTCAGCTCACAGACAAAAATCATAGGGCCTCCCATCCTTTAATCTAACCTCGCCACAGGCCAGGGCAAAGAGGAATGCCAGCAAGGTCATGAGGAGTTTGCATTCAAAGTTCTCAATTAGTCTCTTAGTTCCACACCTTTGCCTTGTACTCCCCTCGCTCCCAACCCAAAGCCACCTGGGCCGGCTGCACAAGTAAGTCATGGTTCCCTGGACTTCTAGAGACAACTACTCTCTCCATGTTTTTGCAGAGGCTGTACCTCATGCCTGGAATGCATTCCCTCCTGATCTCTATTTCACAGAATCCCCAGATTCCTACAAGGCTCAGCTAAAATCCTCTTCTTAGAGGAAGTATATCCTCTCTTATTTGCTAGCACTCATCATCTATAAATCACGTTGTATATGTTTTGTATTTAATTTTTTACTTATATGCTGTGTCACACTTATATGCTGTGTCATGCCTCCCCTCTCAGTAGAATGTAAGCTCTTTGGGGGAAAGGACAGATTTAATTTTGTTTTTGTATTCTCAGCATCTAGCAAAGTGCCTGTCATATAGTACGCTGTTGTTTGTCAGCTATTTTCAGTTGTGTCTGACTCTTTGTGACCCCTTTTGGAGTTTTTCTTGGCAAAGACACTTTGGTTTGCCATGTCCTTCTCCAGTTCACTCTACAGATGAGGAAACTGAGGCAAATAGGGTGAAGTGACTTGCCCAGGGTCACACAGCTAGAAGTATCTGAGGCCAGATTTCAACTGAGGAAGATGAGTCTTCCTGACTCCAGGTCCAGCACTCTATCTACTGTGTCACTTCGCTGCCCCCGTTTAGTACAGTGTAAGTGCCCAAGTAAATTGTTGAACTGAATTGACTCAGGGACTATGTACTTCACAATGTGATCTGGCATTTCTGAGATATGTCCAAGCTGTTTTAAGGAAAGTGTGTATCTGTCTCTCCCTTCATCCAAGAAGGGCATTTAGCCAGCATCTTTCCAGGTTCAAAGGGGAAATTGGAACCACAACATCCTCCACGACGCAACTGAGTCAGCTTTATTAGGTGAGTCCCTGCATTGAGGGTGATAAGGAATACCTCTGAAGGACTCCCATTCAGAGGCTGGCACATCCTCTTGCAAAAAGGGGTCGAGATGGACAAGAAGACATACAAAACTTTGCCAGTATTATGACCCTAAGGAGACCCAGTTCCTCCCAATGGAAAGAATATATGCTCAATACTCGTAGACTCACAGAGTCATGGAACATCAGAGTTAGAAAAAACCTTGGAGATTTTCTGAGAGTCAGACAGAGTCCTAGATTTAGAGTCCTGAGTGGAATCCTACTTCTGACTCCTCACTAGCTAGTAGTGTAAACCTGAGCAAGTCTTAGAGCCTCAGTTTGTAAAATGGACATCATAATACCTCCAATAGATTTTAACCTTACAGACTTCCAGAGAGGCTCAAATGGGAGGTCAAGTGCTTTGCAAAAAAAACATCATCAAAGCTACTTATTGCTTCTACCTTGCATGACCTTGGACAAGTGACTTAACCTCTGTGGGCCTCAGTTTCTTCATATGTAAAATAAACGGATTGGAGTAGATCAGTGGTGTCAAACACATAGGCCCACGTGTAGCCAGCAACACTTTCAGGAAGCAGACTGAAATATAATTAGGAAGTATTTAATAAAATAAAGATACAATAAAACACAGATAACGGCACATTTTAAAACTAATCAGTATGTGGCCTGTGGGGAATCCATATAGACAATGCAGGCCCTGTTTCTATTTGAGTTTGCTACCCCTGGTCCAGAGAGTCTCTGTGGTTCCTTACAGCTCTAGCTCTATGATACTATGAATCCCCTCATTTTCTAGATAAAACTGAGATTCAGAGGGGTATCCTAAGATAGAGGCAGAACAAAGACTCAGTCACCCAGGCCTCCTGACATCTTGTTTATTACATTTTCTTATTCTATAGTATCTTCCACTCTTCCCTCATTACTGACTGTTATCCTTCCCAAATCTTGGACTCAGAGTCTAGCAAACATACTCAGCATTCCCCTCACCCCTCCCAGAGTAACCTCACAATACACGTCTGTCCTATTTCTTTCAGTTCCCAAACCAGCTTCCTTTATACAGGCATAGTATTCTTTGACCTCTCAGGATTCATAACTGGACTATCAAACGTAAAAGCTCAAACATTTGATGCAGTTTTATTGCTGTTGTTGTAAATATGTTTTCTCTGTCAGCTTTTCTTAATCACTGTTGTTAGTATATAGAGCTATAGATCCCAGGATCAATGATTTGGTCCAGAATTTCTTCATTTTTTGTGTATGTCATGGATGTCCTTTGGCAGTCTGGTGAGACATACAGACCCCTTTTTAGAATAAGGTTTAAAAAACCTCATAAAACATTCCTTCATAATGACAGGAAATGGTACATTTCAGTTAGGGGCTATTGAAAATAAAAATGTAATTTTTCTTCCTGTCCAAGTTCAAGCACCCCCTGAAATCTATTAAAGGAATTCTTGAGGCTCTGTGGGCCCCAAAATAAGAAGCCCTAATTTAGAGCTAAGATGGGTCTTTGAGATCATCTAGCCATAGTATCACAAGTTTAAAGCTGGAAAGAACCTTAGAAATTATCTAGTCTGATTCCTTCATCTTACACATGAGGAAACTGAGGCCCACAGAAGTTAAGTACTTACGTAATATCACAGAGGTATAAGAGACAGAGCTGGGATTTGAACCCAGGTCCTCTGACTCCCAATCTAGCACCTTGTTCATTGTACCATGCTATTCCAAACTCCTCATTTTATAGATGTTCCCTAGGATTGGACTCATGTTCTCTTGCTCCAAATTCTTAGAAGGGGACTATATAGTCAATGGGCCTTGAAGGCAAACCAAGGCTCAGAAAAGTGAAAGCTGCCATATGAAGTCACATCCTGGCTGTGCTCTTGCCTTGGGATTCTTATAAGGGGAGGCAGCTGGGCTGACATATCAATACAGGTGAGACCAGGCCACCATAGGGCTTTTCATTTTTGTTGACAACATAACAAATGACCAGGCATGGGGCAGATCCCAGGTGGAGGGAGTCACTGGCTCCAAGGGTCCCTTCCCCGAATTCATGGGGTTCCTGTCATCAATAGCTGTTTAGCTACAATGTTACCAAAACCCAAACCCAAACAGAATCTTTTCACTCACTCACAAAAGTATTGTGTTCAGAGAAATTCCATCCTGGGCCACATTCCATTTATGAGCCAAGGTGAGCCACCCTCCCTCCTCAATGGTCATCAGGCACAACATCCTCACAAGAAAGGTCAACTAGTCCAAGCCTCTCATTTTACAGAATTGGAAACTGAGGCCCAATGTCGTACAGGTCATAAGTAGCAGGGCCAGGATTTAAAACCAGGTCCAGTGAAGACAGAGCTAACTCTTTGCCACACTTCTGCCCTCACATTCACACTTAGTGAAAGCATTCTGCCCAACCCTGATTCCTTCACCAAGACAAGGGTGCACAGGGAAGGAGAATTGAAACAGAAAAAACAAGAGACTTACGAGTTTAGCTCCATCTGCTTCTTTCTGTCTCTTACCACCCCTTCCCTTCCCCATCCTACTAGCCCCAGACTCTTTGAAGATGGTGAATTTATGGTATTCAATCTAAATGACCCACAAGAGACCAATTCATAACAGGCCAATATTTCTCAGAATGATGGTCAGGATCCCCAAGGCAGGGTGTGGGGGGATTCTGGAGGATCTTACCGGGCTAGAGTCACGGAACTCTCAACAGCTATTTGATAGTGGCAGGACTATGGAATGAGATTGAGGACTTCTTTTGCTAGGGGTGGGGCTGAGAATGGGTAGGGGGTTAATTTTCAGTATGGAGAGGTCACTCGGTGAAAAAGTTTGAGTCATTGCCTGATGAAAATTATCAGCCTATTGCTATCCAGAAAGGGAGGCTTAAGGACCCCATCCCACACACTCCTCATTTTCAACCTTCAGTCTTTATCTCCATCACAGAAACATCTGGAGAACTGAAAACATCTGAATCCTTCCATATGCAAAGTTACCATTAAGTATTTGCTGAATGTCTGTCCTACATCAGTTGGTCTGTGTCAGATTGGGCTAGATCACAACCTTGGTATGGACCCCTCCACAGACAGGCGATGCTATCAGATCTTAATGAGGAAGAGAATGACTTTATTTCCTCGTTAAAAACCAGATTTATTTATTAAGTAAAGCTATTTTTAACATTTTCAAAACATGAAATTCAGCATGCCACGGAAACTAACGAGAGAGGTCTGTATTGTCCCCCCCTCCCCACAAGACCAAATCCACAAACCAAGCCTCAGGACCCACTGAAGTATTCAACCCATTGTTTTCTCTTAACTGGTGACCTTTCTTGAATCTACTTGAAATATGCACCATTTCCCAGAACTTTAATCACAATATGTCAGCAGCATATCTAGCCCTCCCCCTTAAAATAGATCCCAGTCAGTCTGGCTCCAGGACATAAGTCAGATGAGAGTCAGGGTCTGTGGGTGGGCTAGGGCAAGAGGATGAAGCATTTCTGCATAGTTTCAAAGCTTAGCCTACAGAGGGAAAAGGATCCTTCCAAATAGGTTTTTGCTCAGTATTTGGGAGTTAAATTCTAGATCAGAGTAGAAACATTACTCTACTACGACCATTTAAACCACCACAACCCAAGGTTCTTGAAAGTAAGCATTAAAACAGAAGAAAGGATATCTGCAAAGACTACCCTTAGGTTCACAAAACTTCAGGTCACCTTCAAAGTGTCATCTTTTTCATGTCCTAACTTTGGGCAAGTCCTAACCAAATCCATCCCAAAGTGATGGATGTCTCCAGAGAAGATGACACAGCCTGCGGTCTAGGCACAGTATGGTGACTCTTCCCTCATTTAGAATGTAATTAGAAGATGATGAAGAACTGCTTGCTGATGGAAGCAACATGGTACAATGGAAAGAGCAATGGATCCATTCAGAAGACCTGGGTTAAATTCTGCCTCTCATGCTTACTACCTGTGTAATTTTTCGCAAGCCAATTAACTTCTCTGGGAATCAGTTTCTTGATCTGAACAATGAGAAGACTGAGCTAGATAGCTTCTGAGGTTCTTCCAGCTCTAGATCTGAGCCTAGGCTTGATTGATTGATTAATCGGCTGGCTGATCTTTGAACAATTAGAAACACAGTCTGTCATTTGGCCCCCATTTAAAGACTTTTCAGCCTGATCTACTTTTAAGGTAAATTCCAAGTCTCTCAAGGAGGCACTGGATTGGGTGACAGTAAACACTTGAATTGAATTGGTGTGATGTAGGGAAAAGAACCCCAAATTTAGCTTTAGGGGACCTAGGGTCAAGTCCCAAATCTACTAATTAAAATCTGTAGGATTTTAGGCAAACCACAACTTCTCTGAGCCTCTGTTTCTTCATTTGCAAAATGAAGCAGAGTGAATAAGGTCCCTTTCAGCTCTAAATCTATGAGTCTGTGCTTAGAGAGGTGGCAATTAGGTGGTGTTGGTGAATAGAGGGCTAGGCCTAAAGTCAGGCAGACTCATCTTCCTTAGTTCAAATCCAGCCTAAGACACTTATTAGCTGTGTGACCCTGGACAAGTCACTTGACCCTGTTTGTCTCAGTTTCCTTATCTGTAAAATGAGCAGGAGAAGGAAATGGCAAACCACCCCAAGATCTCTGCCAAGAAAACCCTAAATGGGATCACAGAGAGTCAGACATGAATGAAAACAACTGAACAACAACAACGGTTTAGAAAACAAAAAGAATGAATAAGCAGTTAAGGGAGAAGTGGTCTAAACTGTTTAAACAATGCTAAGAGATTTCCCTATAAAATTATTATACTGAAGTAGATTGGTGAGGTTCCCTTTCCAGGTATGAATTCTAGGAGTCTATGGTTGTACAGAGAACTAGAAAGTGAGCAGCAGGAGTAAAAGGGGTAAATCAAGGAAGATTTCCTGGAAATAATCAATCTTTGGGGAACTAAGAATTATCTCTCATTCTTCTATCAGCCTTTTCTTCTTCAGGATGAAGCCCAACCTCTAGCCCTTTCCACAGGTCTCATGTCCACATGCCTCTTCTCATCCTATCCTAGACATCTGAGCCCTTTCCACATGTCTGGGTCTTCTCTGATACTTCTCCCTAGTGCCCAGTTTTCTTCTGCCCCTTTTCATCCAATCCTAGACATCTGAGTGGAATTTTGATTGGGACAACAGTGACAGCAGCTCCACAGTCCTTCAGCGACCCTCTACACCCATGCTTTTATCCCAGTAGAACTCATGGCCCATAGTCAGTGCCCCTGTGGATCCTCAGAGAGAAGAGAGCTAGGGGGATTGGCAAGATGCCACTGACTCACCCAGGGAGGGAGTCTATGTAAGTTCTCACACAGTCTGTGCTGGCCCTTATTGTCTGACAGGGACTGTTTATTCTAGACTTTGATATTTTCTGTAAACATGGGTTTGAGTTGCTAGGGGAGAGAGAACCTCCCATTTGTTAGAGAGAAATATGACTAGACCATAAAATTTCTACCTGTTGCCTTGTCAGAGATCTGAGATTGGGGTGGAGGGGGGAAGCACAGGGACCAGCCACTAGGACAACATTACAGCTGGTTTAACCAACAAATAGCCTAAGGAACCCCTGATTTCCCCTTCCACTTCCCAAGTCACCTCCTTGCCCACTACCCACTTCCTTCATGGCCCAAGAAGAAAAAAAGAGAACACCATAAACTCACTGGAGGGTAGTGTCTTTGGCTAGATGGGGTCACTTGTCAGGACTTTAAGGAAATTAAGGGCAACTTCACAATACCAGAGCCCAGAAGATGTTAGGAACTTTCATTGTGGATACCAGTTAGGCTAAGTTACTCTTCACCTGATATTGGGTAACTGAGGACACTGGAAGTGGTGATCCGGATGCCTTTCCTGTGGAACCCTTTAGAAAGTAACTACTTTGGTCTCACTTTTGGCCCAAAGAAAGGATGTTGTTTCCTACATGGCTTCTCTTACTCCTGGAGAAGTTAAATGGATATGAAACACAAACACAAAGAACACTTTCCTCTTGTAGACTTAAAAGGAAAAATACAAACTTTGTTCTTTTATTTTATCCAAATAGGACTTCCCTGGGAGGCAGGGCCATGATCTAGTCATTCATTCAGTCACTAACTCAGTCAACAAATACTATACTCTTACACAAAACAACTTACAACAAATACTCAGAGGGTACAAATAAATAATAAAATAAATGAATGAATGAATGAATAAAAAAAATAAATTATAGTTCAAATGCTCTACTGCACATATTGGTGACTATGGCTGAGAAGGGGTGATGGCTTGCTGATAATCCAGAGTCAAGATTCAAATATCCATTTCCCTACCACTAGGAAGGCGCTGTGGATCACTTAGAACTTCGTCAGACATTAAAAACACCAAGCTCATCCACTGCATCCTGGGTCACTGTCAGTCTTTTGTGTTGCCACTGGACTTTGAAGACTCCCAAAGAGAGAGTGAGGCTGATGACCTTGGGTGGCTCTGCCTCACTTAAATACAATTCATACACAATTCATACCATTGGTCCCCTTTGAAAACGCAGGGCAAACAACTGCAATGTCAAACTGCTTCAAAAACATAAGGGGTACATAAAGTCTGGGACTGAGTACAAATCTGTTGGTAGAGAAGATAGAGAGGGGAGGAGAGAAGTATGTGAAACAGATTTCTGACACGATCACCATGAAACTGCTAGGGGACAAAGCAGTCATTAAACCTATCACCAAGCGAAGAATGTTATTGGCATGTTTGATATGACCACATTCTTCTCCAAAGTGCCCCAGAAAAGGTCATGTCCTCAATGACAGCTTCTTATTCCTATATCTTAGACCCAGGAAATTTAAGAGCGTATCTCACAGATTTATTTAAGCTGGAAGGGAACACAAAGAATGAATGAATATGTGCTGGGGAAATAGAAAAGGAAAGTGGCTCTCAAGGAGCTCACAAAACACAAATATGGAAGGCTTCAGTTGCAAGACATATGGGAATGTCCTGTTGTCCGTAGCAGGCAGCAACAAAGTACATAGTGAAGCAGAGACCAACTAGTCCAGCTTCTTCATTTAACAAGGAGGCAACTGATGCCCGGAAAGGTGAAAAGAGGAGCTGAAGGTCACACAGGTAGTAAATAATAAAGCCCAAATAGCTTAAATGATTTACCCAAGGTCACATGTGTAGGAAGTGGCAGAGCCAGGATCTGAGAGATTTTCAATAATTTAGAGCTAGAATAGACCTCCAAGACCATCCAATCCAACCTCCACACTTAACAGAGGCAGAGATGAAGGTTAAGTGATTTGCCCTGGGGCACCTAAGCACCATATAACAGAAGCTAGGTCCTCTGAAGTCAATCCAAGGTTCTTTCCACATGACACCCTGCCTCCACTCCCCCCCCCCCCCCCAGGAGCCCTTCCAAGCTAGAATAGATAAGGCTTCTCCAGGACCCCTCGGGGACTCTGGGCTATGTTGAGGTGAGGAGGTAATATTCTAGTGAGATAAATAGAGAAGAAAAACTTTTCCCTTCATCTATGGGATTAAAGAAAAAGCAAATGGGATAATTCTCTCAGAGAGATTTATGACATTACCATATATATTCAATGATACATAAATAACCTGTAGGAAGACAGATACACACTATTAAACACATACCCTCCCCTCTTCTGATACACTGAAACTGGGGTGGATTATATCCACATCTGCCCTAATAAGTCTCTTTCAAGACCTAGCATCATTACTCATGGGATTATAGATCTAGAGTTGGAAAGGTCTTCTAGTTCATCTCTCTTATTTTATACAAGAGGAAACTAAGGCCCAGGGGAGCTAAGTGACATGCCCCAAGACACATGGGGAGTGATTCTCAGTTAGTGATTCTCACTACAAAACTAGTGTTCTTTCCATTAAAAAACCCTGACTCCTTGACATTAAATGTAGGCGGTATAATTGGCTTCTGCCCTCCTCAGGTGAAGGTCATGAAGTAGGTCCTAGCAAGAGGGTACTTCCTTTTCCACTGCCTCCAGGTCAAGTGGATAAAAGGAACTAGGTCCAGGGAGCAGGAAAACACATCTCCAACCCATCCCTCCCTTCAACAGGGCCCTGCTTGCCTCAATTCCATCATTTTCTTCTTCTCTGCCTGAATTCTACCACATCAACTAAAAGGATTGAAAATGCCATCCCATCCTCACTTTTCCTTACTTCATATCTCTCCAGCAATTTGGAAGTCCCATAAAGCCAGGACAACTCACAGCACCTCAGAGCTGTCGGGGGCCTCAGACATAATAAACTAATCCAGAGGTTCAGCTCACTGCTGCTCCCCACAATCCTGGTTTCCAATTCACTCCTGGTCTCTAATAGGTTGCCTATGATGCGAGTGAGACCCATTTTTTCTGAAGCACCAACTACTGTCATTAAATATCTTTGGAACCACTAAGGTTAGAGAATAAGAGAGAGCCCAGTGTCAATGGAGATGCCAATCTAATGGGGAAGATGGGAAAAACATCATTGTTTATTATTAATTAAATTAATTTATTTATTAACGTCATTAATTAATTGATTAAAAGGTCATTCATTAACATTAGTGTACAGTAGTCAACTCTGAGAGTCAGTCAGCAAGACTTGGGTCCAAGTTCCATCTCTGAGACATATGATCATGTGACCTTGGCAAAGTCATCTAACCTCTATGTACTTTTCAAGATAATTCTAAGACCAAGAATTGTCGAGGAGGTGCTGACTTGCCTGCTTCGGTGGATAAAGTTTTACACTGGTAGCTCCTAATATCGATAACATCATAGGTCTAGTACCTAATCCTATCTAGAATCAATGTATGTTATCCACATATAAGTTTTTTTGTAGCTAACATTCATAGGGACCAAGAGTAGATGTGACCACACAAGATATCCAGCCCAGGGATACCACTCTCCCAATCTTGCTCCAGGTCTCATGGAAGAGACACTTCCTCCTGATGATAATATCTTCTCTGAATGTTATGGGAGGTTAAGTTCCCAGAAGGTGGGAACTCTCATTTTTGCTTTTGTATTTCCAGTGCCCAGCACAGAGTCTGACACATACTAGGCACTTGTTGAGTAATATAATGTTCAGCATACATTAAGTGCTCACTAAATGTTGATTGATTGGTTGATATGCATAGTTTATCAAGCAGAGTAGAGGCTCAATAAATGTTCACTCAGCGAATGAATGCCAAGTGTGGTATTCTGTTCAGTGATCCATGTAGCGTCTACTTCTATCTCACCTCCTTCCTCCCTCCAACATACACGCAAAGTTGGACACAACTGAAATGACTAGAAGTGATTGTAAAGGATCATAGACCCTTAGAAATGACCTTAGATCATAGAAACTACCTTAAGAGGCCATTTGATCCAATCCCCTCATTTTATAGGTCAAGAAAAGGAGGCCCAGAGAACTGATGTGACTTTTCCAAGGTCACACAGCTCAGAAGTGGCAGTGGTGGGATTTGAGCTGGTATCATTAGACTTCAAACCCAGGCTCTTTCCATTGTACTATGCAGCCTCCCTTAACTGAGAGATTTAATAGGGAGACTCATAGACACAGAGTTCACTTTTGGACCCCAGGGACTTTGGTTACACAGCTCTGGGAGACAGGAGAGGAGAAATAGAAATTCAGGCCAAAAGCCCACTCTGGCTCAAATTACTTGGCAATTAATCTCCAGTCTCTGCTTCCATTTGACTTGTAAGATGTGACTACAAGCACCAGAAAGGAGGATGGGAAGCAAAGGAGAAGAGAGGGAAGGTGTGGGAGCAAGAATGAGGTATCTGCCATCATACAATGTGTCAAATGATTCCACCAACACATCCCACTGCACTCCTTCCCTTTTGGCTCAGTCACTGGCTCTGGGATATGCGGACTTTCCTGCCTATGCTCTTGTATAGGCCCAGAGTCTCACCCCTCTCTACAGGTGTCAGAAGAGTCACATTGACCCAGTCCTAATACCAGACCCCAACCTCTAAACCACGGGGCCGCTCAGTTCTCTCACCACACTCCTCCACTTTTAGCTTACTCCTCTTTGGAATTTACGAACCAGATCCTCAGAGTTCTGGTTTCCCCTCTAGGAAATAACTGCTGAGAAAGAAAGCATAATCCAGGCCCAAATTTGGGAGCTTGTTCCAGTCTATCAAGATTCTGAGGACTTGAGGGCTGGAAGGGTGCTAAGGAAGGGGCAGTTGTGACATCTGCCCTCCCAGTCAAAGATGGGGAAGGGTCCAGGACGAGGTCCACAAAAAAATAGACTTGAAATTTGAAGGGAAGGAGAGAGGAGGAAGCAGAAAAGAAAGAGGAGAAGAAAGAGAAAGAGAAGAAGGGGATTTCTGGAAGAAAGGATGATAGAGTTCCCAACATGATTCATGCAATCATTCATTCAACAAACCAACAAGCATTTATTAAGCACCTACTATGTGCCAAACACTGTGCTAGACTGAGATAGGAGGAAAGAAACAAAACAGAGCCTTCAAGAAATTTCCTACTATGTGGTAACCACCCTGTTGGGCTTAGGGTTGGGATGGAGAAAGATACGAGATCTAAATGACAACAACCCTCATCTATATAGCAATTTAAGGTTTGCAAATCTATGTACAGTTATTCCTTCCACAACAAAGGGTTAGGAATACAGCTTGCTCCTCACCCCCCACCCCTGCCAGGATCTGGAAAATCTACATAAAACTTTTTGGCTCTTCCTTTATACCAAAGAAGAAATCTGAATTGTTATGGCATTAAAAGATAAAATGTGTTCCTATTATACAAAACTATACATATATTTTATGCATTTCTGAGTTACTAAACTTTTTCTGTGTCATCTGTTGGCCTTCGCATGTCGTCTGCGGCTTCTGCAGAACTCCCCCAAAATACCCATTTAATTTCTTATGCCAACCCATGATATACTGAAACCACAATGGGGAAAGTATCAATGGGCAAGGGAGAACTGTACGTTATCTCACAACTACGCTGAAGTAAATGCCATTGTTATTTCTATTTTACAGATAAAAGTAATTGTGACTGACAAAAGTTAAATAAGTAGTCCAGGGTAACCCAGCTACTAAATGTCTGACATGGAATTTGAACCAAGGTCTTGCATACCGTTTGCTCTATTATGTTGTCTTGATAAATGTGGTAGAGCGCTTGTCACAGAATCTGCCACTTACTCCTGGGATGGTACCAAGACATAATCACTGTATTCACTGGGGTGGGGGGCTATGTGGCCCCCCACAGATAAAGTTAGTCTCCACCCCTTCCTCTCTCTCACAAAAAATCCCGCCAAAGCTCTTGCTCTTCCAGGCTGTGAGATCTACAGCAAAGTAAGTTCTGATTAACAAATAGTTGGGTAGCAGTTATTTTTTTTAAATAGTATTTTATTTTTTTCCAATTACATGTCAAGATAGTTTTTAGCATTCATTTTTACAAGATTTTGAGTTCCAAATTTTTCTCCCTCCCCTCTTCCTAAAATGGTAGTCAATTTGATATAGGTTATCCATGTGCTATCATGTAAAACATATTTCCATATTAGTCATAGTTGTGAAAGAAGAAGCATCAAAAGGAAAAAAACCATGAAAATGAATAAACTAAGTGGGGAAAAGTATGCTTCAATTTGCATTCAAAGTCCATCAGCTCTTTATCTGGATATGGATAGCATTTTCCTTTGTGAGTTCTTTGTACTTCTCTTGTGTTGATAAGAGCTGAGTCATTCATGGTTGATCATCATACAATGTCTCTGATACTGTGAACAATGTCTTCCTGGCTCTGCTCATTTCGCTTTGTATCAGTTTGTACAAGTCTTTCCAGGTTTTTCTGAAATCTGCCTGTTCATCATTTCTCATTGCACAATAGTATTCCATCACATTCGTATACCACAGCTTGTTCAGCTATTTTCCAATTGATGAGCATTCCCTCAATTTCCAATATTTTGCCATTGTGAAAAGGGCTGCTTTCAATATTTTTGCATATGTAGGTCCTTTTCCCTTTTTTATGATCTTTTTGGGATACAGACCTAGTAGTGGTATTGCTAGATCAAAGGCTACATACACACAGTTTGGTTGCCCTCTAGGCATAGTTCCCAATTGTTCTCCAGAATGTCTGGATCAGTTCACAACTCCACCAACATTTCATTACTGTCTCAATTTTTCCCTCATTTTCTCCAACATTTATCATTTCCCTTTTTTGTCATATTAGACAATTTGACAGGTATGAGGTGGTACCTCAGAGCTGTTTTAATTTGCATTTCTTTAATCAAAAGTGATTTAGGGGATTTCTTCATATGTTTATAAATAGCTTTGATTTCTTCATCTGAAAACTGCCTGTTCATATCCTTTGACCATTTTTCAGTTGGGGAATGGCTTGTATTCTTATAAATTTGACTCAGTTCTCTATGTATTCCTTTGTCTAAACACTTGCTATAAAGATTTTCCCTAGTGTTCTGTTTTCCTTGTAATCTTCATTGCATTGGGATTATTTGTGCAAAAGCTTTTAAATTTAATGTAATCAAAATTATCTATTTTATTATCTCTCATTTGGTCATGAACCTGGAGCTTATCTAACTTCTCCTTTAAGAATTTGGATGCTATACCACTTGGTGCATACATGTTTAGTACTGATATTGCTTCATTGTCTATGATGCCTTTTAGCAAGATGTAGTTTCCTTCTTTATCTCTTTTAATTAGGTATATTTTTGCTTTTGCTTTGTCTAAGATCATGATTGCTACCCCTGCTTTTTTTACTTCAGCTGAAGCATAATAGATTGTGCTCCAGCCCCTTATCGTGTCTCTCTGCTTCAAATGTGTTTCTTGTAAACACCATATTGCAGGATTCTGATTTTTAGTTCACCCTACTATCCACTTCCATTTTATGGAGGAGTTCATCCCATTCACATTCATAGTTATGATTACTTACTGGGTATTTTCTTCTATCCTATTTTTCCTCCTGGGCAGCGAGGTGGTGCAGTGGCTAGAGCACCAATGCAGGAGTCAGGAGGACCTGAGTTCAAATCTCACCTCAGACACTTGACTCACTAGCTGTTTGACCTTGGGCAACTAACTTAACCCCAATTGCCTCATCGTGGGTCATCTCCAGTCATCCTGATAAATATCTGGTCATTGGATTCAGATGGCTCTGGAGGAGAAGTGAGGCTGGTGACATGAACAGCCCTCCCTCACTCAAAACAAAGTCAAGTGCAAGTCATATCATCATTTCTCTGTTGGCATGGTCTTCTTCAGCAACGAAGGACAAACACATTTTTCGTCCTCTTTGTCATCTCTGTCCTTTCCCCCTTTCTCTACTTAACAGTGTTTTGCTTTTGTCTACCACGTCCCCTGATTTGTCCTCTCTTCTGTAAGTCCCCTTCCCTCTTACTTAAATCTCTTCCTCTTCCACTTTTCTGTTGGGTAAAATAGATTTCTATAGTCAACTGATTTGTGTATATTTTATCCTCTTTGAGTCAAGGTTTAAGAGTAAGGTTCAAGTGATGCTCATTCCCCCCATCTTTCCCTCCACTGTAAGATGTTTTTTATGCCTCTTCATGTGAAATAATTTACCCCATTCTACTCCTCCCTTTCTTTTGCACCCAGTGTACTCCTTTTTTCTCATCCCTTCATTATTTTTTGTCATTTCCCTCAAGTTCATCTTATACCCATACCCTCTATGTATATTCCTTCTAGCTATGCTATTAGTGGTACAGTTTTTAAGAATTATAAGTATCATCTTTCCATGTAGGGATGTAAACAATTCAATTCCATTTAATCCCTCATGTTTTCTTTTTCTATTTCATATTTTTAGGCTTCCCTTGGGTCTTGATATTGGAGATAAATTTTTTTGATTTGGTTCTGGTCTTCTTATGAAAGCTTGAAATCCTTCTATTTCATTGAATGGCCATTTTTCCCCTGAAGTATTATGCTTAATTTAAACAGGTAGGGGTTTCTAGGTTGTAGTCCTAGCTCCTTTGCCTTCCAGAATATCATGTTCCATGACCTCCAAGCCTTTAATGTATAACTGCTAAGTCCTGTGTAATTCTGATTGCAGCTCCCTGATATTTGAATTGTTACTTTGTGGCCACTTGCAGTGTTTTTTCCTTGACCTGATAGTTCTGTAATTTGGCTATAATGTTTCTTGTTTTTTTTATTTTGGGATCTCTTTCCTGACATGATTGGTAGAATCTTTCAATGACTCTTTTGCCCTCTGGTTCCAGGATATTAGGGCAATGTCCCTTTCTAATTTCTTGAAAGATGCTCTCCAGGTCCTTCTTCTGATTATGGCTTTCAGGAAGTCCAGTGATTCTGACATTGTCTTTCCTGTATCTATTTTTAAGGTTAGCTGTTTTTCCAACGAGGTATTTTATTATTTTATTCTATTTTTTTCATTCTTTTGAATTTATTTGATTCTTGATGTCTCATGTAGTCATTAGCTTCTACTTGCCTATTTCTAACTTTTAGGGAGCTATTTTCCTCAGTTAACTTTTGCACTTACTTTTTCATTTGGCCAATTCCACTTTTTAAGCAGTTGTTTTCTTTTTCCAAGCTGTTGACTCTTTTCCCCTTATTCTCATGAATAACTCTCATTTTTCTTCTACTTCTCTTAAATGATTTTAAAGCTCCTTTTTCAGCTCTTCCATGAATTCTTTCGGCACATGAGATCACTTCCTGTTTTTCTTTGGGGTTTTGCCCATAGGTTGTCCTCTTCAGTCCTGACACTGTTGTCCTCTTCTGATTTTGTGTCTTGATCTTCCCTGTCACCATAATCGCTTTCTAAGGTCAGATTGTTTTTGCTGTTGTTGTTTTTTGCTCATCTTTTTTGGCCTTTTTTCTTTCTTTCAAATTTGAGCTCTGCTCCTGGGATAGAAGGAGCACTGCCTCAGCCTTCTTGTACCAGGGGCTACAGGTCCTGGCTGTTACCTGGTGCTGCACTGATGTTGCCCTGAGGCCGATGGGGGAACTCAGTCTGGTGCTGCACTGAGGGGGTCAAGTGAGGGTGGGGTAGCTAGTGATGCTGGAGGCTGTAAGAATGTGGCAGCTTACCTGGTGCTGAGTCAGGGTCCTAGCAGTGGTGTCTGGTGTGTGCTGAGGCTGGTTTCTGCATTTCCCTGGGGAAACACTGAAGAATAAGACTGTCTAATTGCTGGAGGCTATCTGTTTGCCCATGGCAGTGCTAAAGTTGGAGTCTGCCCTTTTCCTTGGCTATGCTGAGGCACATGGGGTTCCTGGTGTTGGTATCTGCCTGCTCCATTGCACTGGGGCTCAGCATCTCCTGCTGGTTTGCTAAGGTTTGCTGCTGGTTTGTTGGAATACTTCCTGTCCAGGACTATGTTCTCTTTTTACCCAAGTAAGACAGACCTTTCTCACTGATCTTCTAAGTTTCTTGGGCTACAAGATTGTTTCACCTTGTCTTTTGCTGGTTCTGCTGTTCCAGGATTTGTTTTGGGGAGCTGTCTATGGTTGTTTGGAAATGAAGATGGAAGAGTTATGGCAATTTACTGCTTACTCTGCCATCTTGGCTCCTGGAAGTCCCAGAGCTATTTTTAAAAGAAGGCAAACTCCAGGCTTTTAATTTGATGGAGGAGTTGCGGGGTGTGGAGATGGTCGAGTCACAAAAACATTTGAGAACCCACTGACTTCAACCAAGAGTTCTACCACACCCATCCCTGGTATACCAGCGACACATGTGGATGGGAGCCAGCCAGCAGATTTCCTGGCACTCTTTGTCATAGGGAGAGGCATTATTATTATTTTTGTTGTTGTTGTTTTTGTGAAAATCACATTACTTGATGTCTCTGTCCCAGTCTCTCTGGGTGGAGCACAGACATTATCTCATTGTGATGAAATCTTTACTATGAAACGGGAAACAGTAAAATTATTGGAGCTTTCAGGACAGGCAGCTCTGCCTTTTACCACAGCTACCCCAGAGACTGAGGGCCCAGCTCCTTCCCAAGAGAGAAGGGGCCCCTGGAGGCCCTGCCTGGCTCCCAAGCCCTGCCAGATGGGACTGATTCTCCCCATCCCCAGCCACGAACAGCAGACTTGAGCAAGTGGTATCGAGGCTGGTGGGACCATAAAGCTGGACAGAGGCAAATGCATGAGTCCCAGAATTTGGTGTGGGGTTAAGGGAATTCAGGTAGACACAACAGAAAACAGATTGGGGATGAAAGACAGTTAATATACTTTCCATTTCCCTCATTATTCCTTCTCTGGGTGGAGCTGAGGGGGTGGGTAGGGACAGGGGATCAGAGGTATTCAGCATGCTTGCTATGGAAGATGGCACTTTGAGCAGAAGGCAGGGAAAGGAGGCCCTTTGGGGAGTGTGGCTAATGTAAGCTTGGTGGTTAGAACCTCTGTGGAGGAGTGATTTTCTAAAACTATTCACAACACCAGATTAAAAGCCTCTCTCTCTCTGCCAGGCAGCCCATTCCCCTTGCGTCTTCTCAGAAGGCTCTTTTCTCCCTACACTATCCCTCCTAATACACTGGTAAGCCAGGTGTTACATGGCTCCCATGTCTACCCATAGAGATGTTAAGGCTGCTTTCTTTGATCCTTTTATTGTATAGTGGGATTTAAAATCAGGGGACCTAGAGTCAAATAGTAGCTGTACTGTCTACTACCTGTGTAACTTTAGGTAAACTATTTAATTTCTTTGAGCCTCAATTTTCTCATCTGTAAAATGCAGCTATTGGACTAGATGGTGTCTGCTATCTCCTCCAGCCCTAAACTGATCATCCTATGATCCTTGCCCTCCTTTGCAACTTCAGGCAGGTGGTCCCCAGAGTCATATTTACTCCTGTGCATGGTTATGTTCTTGAAGTAGTAGTGAGTCAACTCAGACTTTTTTTTAAATTTTATGCTAGTTTGAACCTTCAGCTATCCTGGCAAGACACCGAGTTGATGGGCAGCTTCCCTCCATTCTATCACTGTCACCAACACAGCAAAAACTCCCAGAATTCCAGAGCTCATTTAGTCCAAATCCTTCATTTTACCAATGAGGGAACTGATGATCAGAGAGACTGAGGTAGATTTGCTGCCCAGGGTCACATAGCATTAGGAGCAGATACAGGACAGGCATTAGAGGTCTGGGGTTTAAATCTCAGTTCTGCTGAGATGGGCAGCTAGGGAACAGGCCTGGAGTCAGGAAGACTGATCTCCCTGAGTTCAAATCTGACTGCAGACACTTAGTAGGTATGTGACCCCTGGGCAAGTCATTTAACCCTGTCTGCCTCAGTTTCCACACCTGTCAAATGAGCTGAAGAAGGAAGGCAAAGCACTCCAGTATCTTTGCCAAGAAAACCCCAAATGGGGTCAACAAAGACTTGGACATGACTGAAAAACAACTGAACAACAAACTGCTACTTTACTGAGGAATTTCTTTAAGTCCAGACATGAATGAGTGGGTATAGTCAGGATGGGTTCTTCCCATGGAAGCCATTGTACAAGTGGGGAGTAGGTTACATAAGACGAGCTTAGCTACATTATGGCTTAAATAGGTCTCTGTGGCCTGGGAACCTAACTACCATTTATGACATTGTTTCTGTGGGAAAAAATGTGTTCTGAGTTACAAACAACCCACTTGCAAATGAACTTCTGGAACACAAACTTATGAGGGGAGCTGCCCGTAAAGTCCACTCACATCACTGATGCTAAGGGAAGTTACCCTCCTCTACAAGCCTGTTCCTATACAGGCTTCATCGTGGTGTGAAGGCAGCCCTGGATTCTACAAAGCACAAGCTCTAGTAAGTCTTATGGAGCTGAAAAGGCTTCATGTTCAGGCCCAGCAACACATTTGTGCCTCTGCTATTCAAAGACTGACCATCCTGGCCAGGAGGAGAGACGGCTGGAAAGTAAAAGCCTGAATCAGCAGAAGATTGGGGAGAAGACTGGAGAAGGAGAAGACTGGTCCCTAGCCTTGGCTTTGCATTCATGAAACAAATATCTACAAAGATGAAATCAAAGATTTTTTCAAAGGTCCTAGCTAGAGTAATAGCTTGTTATTGTCACATTCATCATTTACTCTCCTATCTCAATGCCTTTGCAAGGCTATTTGTTCCCCAGTGCCTGGAATAATGTCCTCCTCCAATTCGCCTCTTAGAATTTTTAACTTCCTTTGAGACTCAAGTCAAAGCCAATTCTCACTGGAAGCCTTTCCGGATCCCTCTAATTATTCTGCACCTCTTCAAATTATACTGTGGAAATTCGTCCATTTAAACGGTATACTCCAATCCCCACTGGAGGACATAAGGTCCTTGAGGACAGGGAGTATTTTTCATACTTTGCCTTTGTATCCTCACTACCTTGTATGTAGTTTTGTTGTTGATTTGTTTCAGTCCTGTCTGACTCTTTGTGGCCCCACTTGGTCTTTTCTTGGCAAAGATACAAGAGTGGTTTGCCATTTCCTTCTCCAGCTCATTTTACTGATGAGGAAACTGAGGCAAACAGGGTTAAGTGACTTCTCCAGGGTCACACAGCTACTAAGTGTCTGACACTGGGTTTGAACTCACGAGGATGAGTCTTTCTGATTTCAAACCCAGTGTTCTATCCACTGTACCACTTAGTTGCCCCTTGTATATAATAGGCGTTCAATAAAGACTTGCTTGTTTAATCATTCCAAATCATGAGATAGAGACTGACTCCCTTGGCCTGGTTCACTGGTATGGTGAACTCCCTGATAAAGAAAGTCCTTCTGCCAAGACCAGTACGTGGCATCTGAAGATAGGTACTTCTGATTCTGAGGCCAGCTCTCTATCTACCACATCATCTCTGATACAATTAAGGGAAGACGCGAATTCATCTCTTTCTTGTCTAGGTTTGCTATCTATCTAGCATACTATCTCTTCTCTCATGACTTTCCCCAGAACATCAATTGATTAATTAAAAGAGGGAAATGCAAAATATCAGATAACTCATCATATCCCTCCATTCTCGTGGGAAAGCCAATCTGACAGAGCCATGTGGCAGAGACACATGCCTGGGCCCTTAATCTGGGAGGTTCAGCCAAATTCTAAAGAGTACAAAGAAAAGGGTGTCTCCTGAGTCACAGAACCATGGCAAGTCTAGCTCTGTTCTCTCCCAAATACAGGCAGAGACTCCTCGATTCCTTTCCTACCCACCTTTAGAGCCAGAAAACCAACCTCTCACTCTCCCCTTCCAGCTAGGCACAGACTTACGTGTGCTCACTGGCTATCAGGCTTGTGAAATTCTGACGCAGCAGTTATAAAAACCCATCCCCACCCAACCCCACCCTGGGGAACAGGGGGAAGTAGAAAGCAAGCTGGGTGAAAGGAGGCAATTCTCTTGCCTTATCTTGAAAACAGGGAGGTAGGAGGATAGAAAGAAGGACCTCCTCCTGCTGCAAACTGGGGCCTCCCAAAGCCCATAGGACCTTCCTCCGAAGTCCATTAAAAAAACTTCCACACTCATCTATCCCCAAAGTCAACCACTTCCTTCTGCCTCAGGTTCCCAGGGTTTGGTATTTTGGAGGTCCTTCCTACAACAAAGTAAATATTGCTTTCGTTGTTCAGGTGTTGGAATTTTCTTAGCAAAGATACCGGAGCGATTTGCCATTTCCTTCTCCAGTGTGTCCCCATTTTACAGATGAGGAACTGAGGCAAATAGAAGTTAAGTGACTTGACCAGGGTCATACAGCTAGCAAGTGTCTGAAGCTGGATTTGAAAGTTGGGTTTTCTTGACTTCAAGCCAGGTGCTGGTATACAAAATATAAAAGTGTATAAGAAGAGATGCAAACAAAGAGTTATATGAGATCAGAAGAGGAAAACACCATTATTTCATCATTCTCTGCCCTCCTCATATAAGGAAGCAGAACCCAGGTCTCTGAGAGTCATCAGTGGTACAAGAAAAATAGTCCTGACTCTGGAGTCAGAGGACCTGAGTTCAAATCCCACTCCTGTCATTTACTACATTGTGTAACCATGACCAAGCCAGTTAGTTTCAGTTTCCCCTTCTGTAAAATGAGGCAGCTGGCCTAAATAATCTCTGAGGTGCTCTCTCGATCCAGATCTATGATCCAATGACCTTACTCTGCTCCTAATTAATTATGTGACCTTGAGCAATTCTCTAATTTCCTTAGTTTCCTCATCTGGGAAAAAATAAGAATTGAATTAGATGATCTGTATATATCCTACCAACTGTAATAAGGCTAAGACCCATTTTCTCTTGAGGAGACAGAATTTTGCTGGGAGTGTGGCCAGGCCACAAGGTGATTGATTGATCCCTGAGCATTTATGAAGAACCCATTCTGTTGGCTCAAACAAAAGGGAGCTATTATTGGCTTTTACAGCAAGTTGAGGAAGTAGTGTGGTACCTTGGAAAGCACACTAGCTATCTCCAGAGGATGCAAGTTCGGATCCCATTGTGGATTCTTACGACCTGTGTGACTGTTAGCAAACTACATTGCTTCTGTAGGCCCTGGCCTCCTCCTCTGTACAAAATGAGGGAGCTTGATTAGATGGCTTCTGAGGTCCTTCCTAGGTTTTAGATCTAGGATCTTATGTATTGGTTAGCATCCATCAGTTGCTCCACTGAAGAGCAAGGAACTGAGTCTTCTATTATTTTGTATCCCCCATAAAAGCCAACATAGCCCCCTGACTATATATATATATAAGCACTCAATACATAGTGGTTGGCAGGAGACCTATTTATACCATAACAACAACACTGTAAAAACGAACAATTTTGAAAGACTTAAAACCTCTGGTCAACACAGTAACTAGCCATGATTCCAGAAGACAGATAATGAAATTCTATCCTCCTCCTGAAAGAGACGTGATGAACTCAGGATACAGAATGAGATGTACATTTTTTGACATGGCCATTGTGGGAATTTGTTTTGCATGACTGTGTATTTATTCCAAGGGCATGGTTTTTTCTTTTCTTTTTGGAGGAGGGTAGGAGATGAGAAAGGAGGGTAAATATATCAGTGGAAAAAATAATAAGGAAATATTCACTGATTGATTGACGTCTGGTAATGTGGGTGCTCAGAACCTGAACTAAGGGAGTTAAAAATGCCTATAGTAACCGGTGGTCATCAGTTCACCCACCACCAAATGCCCATCCTGCTCAGATTGAAGTAGATTTCATCCAGAAAAGAAAGGATGATGAGCCTAATTAACTAGGCTTCTATGAGACTGAACAAAGGTTCTAGGTGGGAGTAGAAGAGGGGGAGAAGGTAAAAATGAAGACAAGGAGAAGCTTGGTTTCTCTAAGGCATATTGTCAGATTTCCTAGGGTCCACGGACTTGATTGAGGGGTGAAGGTGGGGAGAGAAGGATGGAAATCAATATGAGTTATTTTTACATTCCCAGCATGCCCTTTGGATTCTTAGATCTAGAAAGACTGTCTAATCTCAGGCTCTCTGAAGAGACCCTGAATGGTAGATTTGAACCCTTCCCTAATGCTAGACCTCATTAAGGTCAATGGTGTATGACTAAAAGTTCTCTGCTTTCCTAAAGGTGCTGAGGGAAGGAGCACCATGGATCTGAGGCTCAGATAACATTTCATCCAGTGATTTAGGATCCTGAGAAAAGAAAATTCTGCCTTCCTGGATGGTGAGAGCACTGGGATCCCACCCTGTCTGTATCAGTAGAAGAAAGAATCCTGGATTTAGAGTCAAAGGTGTTGGATTCAAATTCTGACCCTGCCATTACTACCTGAGTAACTGTGAGCAAGTGATCTCCCTGGACCTCAATATACTCATCTGTAAAATGAGGAAGTTGGAAGATAGAACTCTAAAGGTCCTTGCTAGCTTAAAACTTTATTGTTTCCTATGACCTGCAGGTGTCTCTGCATAGAACCTGGGTCTGGGAGTCTCCATCATGCTGAAGATTCTATCACCTTCCCCCTTTCCCCCCTATATTAGAAATCATCTTCTAAACAATCTCACTTTCTTTTATTCTAAGTGGCTTTGAAGTGAAAGTGTGTGTACGTGTGTACATTTGCTCCATCTGGCTCAAGGAGTAATAATAGTTAATAAATAAGTAAATGGCAAAAATAGCCTCCAAGGAGCTGGCAGGCAGGGGGCCAGGGAGGCCAGGCAGCAGGCCAGCACCCTGAAATGCCAAAAGTGACTTTAGCCAAAAAGAAAAAGTCATTTTGAAACCTTCTCTGCCAATGAAGGTGGGGGTTTTCTTCGGTTTTTGGCATTTCCTTGGGTCCTTCTCCCCTTTGGCCCTGTAGATGGGCTCCATGCTCTGATCTGAGGAAATTGGGGGACAGAAGGCAAGGAGTATGGTCTATAACTACAAGGTTATGAAAGGGCTGGAAGTTCGCAGGCCTCTCTTCCCTGAGTGGTATCTCTTGACCATCCATCCAGTTGGCCAGCCTCATAAAGGGCAGGACAGATTTAACTAGCCAGTGGAATGTTCCCCAGTTCTAACAGGCATATGACAGCAATATGCCAGCCCAAGGGTCATGGCAGCACCTCCTACCTCCCTGTCCCTCACTGTGGCCCCCTCCCCCAAACATAGAGGTTGGAAAAAAGGGAGGTAGAGTCATTGGTAATCAGTATTTGCTCAGTCAAAATATAGTTTTTCTGACTCCTAGCCTAACTTTCCTCAGGTCTGGGTTCATATGTGTGGCCTCTCAAACCCAGCAAACAAGAATTTTTTTGGATTGGGAGCTTTGGTTATGTTACAAGTTATGTTGTCGTTGGTAGAGGTAGTGATAGTTGGATAGTTGTTTTCTACAGTTATGGAATCCAGCACATCCAGAAGAAACAGATGTGAGTACCCCCCCCCCCCAATACACTCTACTATCACCAATCCCCTCCCTGCTACGACCCCTCCCCAGTTGGTTCCCAAAAAATGCCTTCAGTTTGCTTGTTTACCAAGCTCTTTGGAACAATCACAGCTCTGCCTGTGGCTACCACAGGGATCACTTCCTCCCTCCACAAAGGAGATGCTGGTCTGATTGGCCCACCCCCCAATTCACAGAACAATAAACAGTATTCACTGGCCCTTGTCTGTGGGCTGTGACAGAGCAGGTTCCAGATGATTCCTGGATGATGGTGGGTTAACTCTGTCTGTGCTGTCCCTGGGAGGAAACAAGACCCCAGGCAGGAGACTGGCCTGGCCAGACTCCAATCCAATTTTGTCCTCTTTTGCTCTGTACTCTCCACTTTATCTGACCTTTATTTTCTAACACCACAAAGCTGTAGGGGCATCTCTCTTCCTACCTTTGCCAAACTCAGCTCAGTCAGTCAACGAACATTTCTTAAAGCCCCTACTATGTGCCAGGCCCCAGGGTCTATGCTTTTTGGCCCTTAGCAAAGGTTGAGTTTTTCAGAAGTGGGCTTTACATTATTTCTGTTAATGGCAAGGAAATAAATTATGACAAATTTGGAGAACACAGAATTGTTGAATTATCTGCAGATGTAAGGGAAACTTATCTTAAGGTATGTCTAACTTGTCCATTAACGTCTGGCACCAGTTTCTGAGCTAAATTACCCCTTCTCTTACCTCCTTTGCATGTGACCTGACACTGCTTGGATGGATGAGTTCTTTACTTCATTTTCTATCTCTGCACCTTGGGAGAGGCTGTCCACCAATGCCTGAATGTTCCCCAATGCCTCTCTTCCTCACTGGAAACTTTTAGAATTCCTAATTTCCTTCAAAAGGTGTGACTGTGAACTACTTCCTACCTGGGCTTTTTTGTGACACCCCCCTCTTCCTGAACCTCCCCACAAAAATCCATCTTGTCTTTAATCTGCATAAGACTATATGTGTGTATATTATCTCTCCTGAAAAAATAAAAGCTCCCTGAGGGTAGAGATAGTTTCATTTTTTTTTAAATCCCCAGCCCCAGTACAGTGCTTAGCACATACCAGGAGCTTGATAAATGTTTTCTCTGCACAGGTCTGAAGGATCTGATGGTGACTTTGCAGCACTACTGGTCATAATCCCCCTTTTTTAGGTTCAAGTTTTTCCCGTAGTCTAGGGATTTTTAACTTGGGGTCCATGAACTTTAAAGAAGTTTTTGATAACTATTTTTCAATATAATTGGTTTCTGTTGTAAGTCTCTGTCCTCAACCAATTCATAGTCTAACTGGGAAAGTAATACATATATGGTTAAAAAAATAAATGAACCATACAAAAGAACTGGCAAATAGAAAGGGTAAGCTGCAGACACTGTTCAGGGCCTTGAATGCCTTGTTAAGCATCTACCATCTTATCCTATCAATGATACAGAACCGCTGAGTGATATTTTAGGAAAATTAATCTGGTCATGGCATAGTAGATAGATTGTTACAGGAAGAGAGAAGAGGCCAGGGAAACCATTTAAGGATTATAAGCAGTCCATTTGTGAGATAAGAGCCTGAATTACCATGGTGGTGGGAGGTATGGAAAGAAAGGAATGCTTATTAGAGACATTGAGAAGGACCAATCAGCAGTACCTTGTAACTGATTGGATATGGGAGGGGAGGCAGGGATAAAGAAGGAAGACCTACAAAGTGGGAAAAGTCAAAATGACTCAGATTCTAGGCTCTGAATGAAAGGGAGAATGACATAGTACCACTGAGTATCACAGCACCACTAAAACAGGAAAGCTAGGGAGGGGTGTGTGTGGGGGTGGGGTGGGGTGGGAATGGTTCATTTAATTTTAGACATGCTAAGTTTAAGGTGGAGTTGGGTGACACAGTGCACAGATTACCAGGCCTAGACTCATCTTCCTGAGTTCAAATCTGACCTCAGGCATTAGCTGGGTGACTCTGGGAAAGTCATTTCATCCCACTTGCCTCAGTTTCCTCATCTGTAAAATGAGCTGGAGAAGGGAATGGCAAACCACCTCAGTGTCTTTGCAAAGAAAACTCTAAACGGAGTCACAAAGAATTGGACATAACAGAAAAATGACTAACCAACAACAATAAAAATTTGAGGTGATGGGTGAGACTTCCAGATGGAGATGCTCCACAGAACACTGGAGATTCATTGTAGGTCAACTGTCCTGGGCTAGCACTTAAGACTTGGGAATTAGGATCAGTCTAGCGAGCCCACCATACTCTCATGCTCTGGCTCTGAACCCAGCATTTCTCCAGGGAATCAGCTGTCATTTCTAGTTAATGGAGGAGTGGTTTCCTTCCCCTTTGCCTCTGAATGTCTCATAAAATGTTAAAGCTAGACGGGACCTTAGAGATTATCTAGAACCACCCATTTGTTTTACTGATCCAGGAACATGAGACTCACATCAATTCCTTCTTCTGGTTCAAATTGCTGTCCGAGTAGTCACATACTCACCAAGGTGACATCTTCCTGGCATTTCTCCTAAGAATTCCATTTGCTTTCTCATGTATCTCTCTCCACTGGCCTTGCTGGTGGCACTATTCCCTAGGCTATGGGCTCTGGATTAACTGGTTTATGGAAATCCTATATCCAGTTTGCCTTTTCTTTTGTAACAAACCTTATTTCCTCTGAGAGGAAATACACTCTTAAGCTCTGCCTCTAAGAACCACCACTACACCACAGAGCCTACCTGAAGATTCCTCTTCACCTCCCCTCCCCCAAGCCTAGTCATGCTATCCCAAATATTCCAGGATACATGTACTTTAAAAATTATCAACAACATGACAGCAAAGCAAACTCCATACTCAGATTTTAATGACAAAATCTCATGTCCCGCCAACCCATCAGTAATCCTCCAATTTGCTACCAATTCAGGGGGAGAGATGTTTTTCAATATATACTATCTTATATATAACAAATCTTCCATGTCTATCCTCTTGTCTTGATCAAAGTAGGAGTGCCCCTAAAGAGAGACATGAGGTTTCCCCCATGACACAGGGAACATCTGAGGGTCAGGGATTATCTTTTGTTTCCCTTTCCTTCCCACACCCCAGAGGTTATACCGCTCCCACATCCCAAGAAGCTCTGTACACAGGGGATATTAAAGACATGGATAAGGTATGGAGAATGGAAAAGGAATCAGAACTTTTGAGCCAATAGTCACTTAGTCCTGTTCATGCTGCATTAAAAAAGAGTTTTCATTCCAACCTACCTAAGCAATGGGCATGAGGCCTCTGCCCGAAGACCCCCCAAGGAAGGGAAACCTAGTACCTCCTGAGCCAAACTATTCTACTTTGGGATACAACTGATGTTGAGGAAGTTTTTGCAGATTATAAACCTAAAATCGTCTCCTTAAACTCTAACTTGCTGAGTCAACAGAACACTTCTATATGAAAGTCTTTTAAATACTTGAACACAGTTTCACGTACCCCACCGAAACTTCTCTTCTACCAGTTAAAAATTCCCATTTCCTTGCACTGATGAAGTCAAAGCACTTCACCCTCCCAGTTACTCTCCTCCGAATGATCTCCAGTTTATCAATGTCCTTCCTACACTGTGGCATTTAGAATTGAATACAATGCTTTAGATCACGAGTGGGGAACCTGCATCTTAAGGCCACATGTGACCCCTATAGGTCCTCAAGTGCCATCCTCTAAAACAGATTCAGTCAAAGGGTGGCACTTGAGGACCTAGAGGGTCACATGCAGCCTTGAGGCAGCAGGTTCCCCACCCTTGCTTTAGATTAAGTAAAAAATATCTGCAGGACACATTTTAATGTTTCATCTGCATCATTCATATTTTCACTATTGTTTTCTTAAGTTGAGACAATCAACAAAACAATAAATCAATCAATAATAAATAAATAAAACCATAAATTTGTACATTTGTTGATTTCCAAACAGTAAATGCTCTCCATTATGGCCTAGTGAGTCCATTGGTTAATACTCCAAATGTGGTCTGTCCCAGGCAAGATGCAGCAGCAAGGGCTGCCACTGCCTTATCCTTGGAGACTCTGCCTCTCTGGACACAGACCCAGGTCATGTAACCTTTACTAGTTGTATATCCCCTTGTCACCTTGTATTGATTGAGCTTGCTGTCTACTAAAATCCCCAGATCTTTCTCAGACAATATTTTCTAACCAATCCACCCCTTTTTGTATCTATGGTTACTTAAACCCAAGTGTAAGACTTTTTTTTTAATGGAATCTATGCAGTTTCATTGGTATAGAGAACCCTGGAAGGAAAAAAAAACCTCCCTCAGATCAATCCAAGTCTCCACTAGCTAGACAATTTATAGCCTTAGAAAGATTCAGTTGCCTGGGGCACTGAAATGTTTTGTAAGCAACCCACACTCACAGAGCTAGATAATGTATTAGTCAGGACTTGAACCGAGGTCTGCCTCTCTTTCTCTCCCTCTCTCTTCTCCCACGCTGTCTCTGTCTCTCCGTCTCTATCTCTGTCTCCCTCCCTCTCTACACACACATATCATTCATACATATATACGTATACACACACACACACACACACACACACACACACACATATATATATATATATATATATACATATATATATATATATATATATATATACACACACACACACACACATATGCACACACTCACAGTTATCCCTTCCACATCGTGGGGTTTAGGGATGCATTTCCCCAATGATCTGGAAAATCTGTGTAAAATCCTCCCTGCATTGTATCAAAGAAGTAGTCTGAATTATTATGGAATTAAATGATAAAATATGTTGATATTATAAAATACTTTACAGATATTTTATGCATTTCTGAGTTTCAAAATTTTTTGTTTCATCTACTGGCCTTTATGTGTTGTCTGTGGCTTCTGCAAAACTCCCCCAAAATTCCCATCTAATTTCTTATGTCAGTCTGTGATATATCAAAACCTTGATGGGGAAAGTCATGATATGGAAGGGATAACTGTATACATACATGCACACATATATACTCATTATATATATATATACACATACATACATGCATATACATAAAACATATGCAAACATACATACCAGACTATATATACACACACATGTCCCAATGTCATTTTCATCTTTAGATTCAGCCCAAGGTTCTCAGCCTGTCAAGATCTTTTTAGATTCTGCCTCTGTCAAGCAGTGTGTTAGCAATCCCTCCCACTTTGTGTCATATATAAATTTGACAAGCCTTTCTCTATACCTTTATCCAAATCTCTGATAAAATATTAAACAGGATGAGGACAAGCACTGATTCCTGGGGCACTCGACCAGAGACCTCTTGCCAAGATGACATGGAACCATAAATGACTAATCTTTGAGTCCAATATAAACCCATCTAACTGTTCAGCTGTCTAGCCCTCTTCTTGCCATCTTTCCTATGCATGAGATACTTTATCAAAAGCTTTGTTAAACTCTAGCTAACCTGTATCTCTAACATTCTCCTGACTATTCATGTAGCAATTGTATCAAAAAAGACCGAGAGATGAGTCTAGTGTGACCTCTCTTGAAGAAGTCCAGCTGACTCTCTGTGATGACTAAATAAAACTGATGATCAACATAACCAGTAGAAACCTTGGAGAAGCAGAAAGATCTGGTTAGGGGTGAGAACAATGTTCTCATATGAAATATGACTAGTGCTGTGCCCAGTTCCCAGTGAGATAGAAATGCCGAGATCGCATGCCCCTCAATCGCCCAACTCCTGACACGTGCGCCAGAGAACATTTCTAAGGATGAAAGATTTCAGTTGCAAGGGCTCAATTCAATTCAACATGCATTTAGTGAGAATCTATGCAAGGATTCCTTATTCAATCCCCCACCCAAAGCTGGCTTTAAGAGACAACACTTGAGCCCCCCCATCCCTCAGGGCAGGCCTTTCCTTTGCTCTCACAGCCTCTAATACCAGCCCCACCTCCCAGAGCAGGAGCTGCGGAGCTCCTTAGGGGACAGAGAAGAGACACTGAGGTTCATATTAATCCAAAGAGGCAACCAAGCTAATTAAGGGCATAAAAAGGTTCCATTCTCTTGAGACTGATTACTCATTCACAGCCAGGGAAGAGGAGATGGGGGAGGGGAACCCACAAAGTAAAGAGCTGGATTTCACCTGTACTTCTTGCTTCAAAGCTCTGTTCCCCAATCTTTCCAAAGGTCAACTATTTCATCAGTGTATGGGCATCCCCTCCACTAACCCCACCATACAGGCCTGTATAGGGGCCAGATTGAACTGGAACTGATTGTTCAATTTTCAATGTGAAAGTTTATTCTTCAGAAATTAGCAAACTCTACGAATCAGGGCTTGATTTATTGTTTGGTTGATTATTTAGACTTTAAAAAGTGATGCAGAAAGGTTAATAATGAAAATTAAACTTAGTAATGTTATATGTACATTTTTTTCCCTCAGAGAGCCAGTTGCTAGACATTTACCAGCCTCCATACTTAAGTGGTTAGTCTTTATGAGCTGATCTATCCATCCCCTTACCCCTCACCCCCCTCCAAAAAATTCAGCACCTGGAGGACAACCTTCTAAGGTTTGAGTATCTTTCAACTTGAAGCTAGATCTCCAAAGAGAAGCAGACAATCCAAGGACTATGGAATCCCAGCTCAGAAGGGACCTCAGAGACCAGCTGGTCTAATCCTCTTATTTTACAGATGAGCCAGGAGAAGAGATTACATGACTTGCCCATGGCCCCATTGTTGCTGTTGCTATTGAGTTGTTGTAGTCATGTCTGACTATCTGTGACCCCATTTGGGGTTTTCTTGGCAAAGATCCTGGAGTGCTCTGCCATTTCCTTCTCCAGCTCATTTTACAGATGAGGGACTGTGGCAAACAGGGTCCACGTCAAACATAGGATCTGAAGTTGACTAAAGACTCCATGATCTTTTCAGCTGTGTTAGAACCTGCCAGAAATTGTGCTCTGCTGGTGTCATGTTCTAGAACCAGTCCAAGGAGAAACTCTAGAGTAGACCTTTGGTGGAAGAAGCAGCCCTGGGGTTTGGGTGGGGAAGAGATTAAATCCTCCATCAGGTTCAGGTACTTCTCACAGAGGAAAGAAGAAAGCTCCAGTCAAACTTCTGAATCTCCCCCATAACCTTGCCTTGGTCGCCCCAACCAGAAACTCTTCCTCTCCCAATGCACGTGCTGGCTCAGGCTCTTGGCTCTCTCTGTTTAACTGGGATGTCCTTATTAGACTAATTATAACTCTGGGGTGTATTTCCCCTGACACATGAAGAGACCCAATAGAATAATACTTAATTTGAGTATCTTGGCCCAGGCAAAGAGATCAAGGCTCCAGGTATCATCTGAGACACACAGCTGGTAGGGCGGAAAGCTTTTTCAAAGCACACCCTAACCCCTCTATCGCCACCCAAATTTTATCCAAGTAATAAAACGAATAATCACTATACTGACACATCAAGGTTTCATTTCATAGGATTGTAGATTTGAAGACCCTTGAGTCCAACTCTCTCATTTTACAAATGGGGAAACAAAGGCAGAGACAGTATAAGTGATGTGTCCAGAGTTACATAGCTTATACGTATCTGAGGCTGAATTTGAACTCAGGTCTTCCTGAATCCAAGTCTAACAGTCTATCCATAGCTCCACCTAGGTGACACACAAAACCATCTCACCCTTTACCCTAAAGGCTCAGAGATGCCCCTCGATGGCTTTGCCAGTCTCTCTTAATTCTAGCCTTCCCTCTGTTGACTATTTCTAATTTATCCTTTACGTAGCTGATTTGTGCCTGATTATTTCAGTGTTGTCTCTTTCATTAGATTGCCAGCTTCTCAAGAGAAGGGATCTGCCTTTTACCTTTCTCTGTATCCCGAGCACTTTGCACAATGCCTGCTTCATTTATTGTTGTTCAGTTGTATCCGACTCTTTGTTACCCCACAGACACCAGACCCTTTGGACCTGAGGGGCTCATCTTCTCATGTCAGGTCTTTTAGCATTTTCATACTGTCCTTGGAGTTTTCTTGGCAAAGATTCTGGAGTGATTTACCATTTCCTTCTCCAGTTTTTATGCAACAAGAAGTTAAGTGACTTGGCTGAGGTCATACAGGTTGTAAGTATCTGAGGTCAGATTTGAACTCTGGTCTTTCTGACTCTAAGACCATCTATCCACTGTACTGCCTACCTGCCTGGTATGTAGTAGGTGCTTAATATGTATTAATTGACTGATGTCTCCTTGTAACAACAACAAAATTCCATCTAAGGACATGGTGTGGCATCCTTATTTTCCATAGGCCCACTGCCTGATTTTCTTTGGGCCCTGGACCTCAGACTGATTTTCGTGGCCATATTTCAGGTATTATTATTTCCTAGGGTGGAAATCAAGAATTAGACACATGACCTATAAGCGATTAGGGTATATCACCTACTTCACTGGGTTGCTTAGAGGAAAACACATTGTCTAAGTGGATGTCATGAAAGGCCAATAAAGGACTGGCCTCTAAGTCAGAGAGAACAGGGTTAAAGTCCCATCTCTGGCTACATTATTCTGAGCAAGTCATTTAACCCTTTAGTATTCCAGGCAACTCATTGACTATGAGTTGCAGAACTGATGCTGACCTGCATTGGAAGAGGGGATTTTTTTTTTTACCCAGGAACTTCCTATATCAATAAAATCACAAGTCCAGAACTTAGCCTACCATAGGTCAATGTAAGCCATTTGTAGCCTCAGATGGTACACTGAGACCCCAGGAGGTCACTACTCCATCATTCCTTCAAGTTCTCATCTCTTCCTCCCCCTCCTCAAAGAACTGAAGCAGGCAGTGCTATTTCAGGAAAGAGATGAGCTTTCTGCATGTGTGCTAACCAAGAAAATGCGCCTCAGATGACCCACCCCCAGCCCCCACCTTCCCCCTCAGCCACAAGGGGAGGCAAAGATTTAAATAAGCTTTAGAGGAGACATCAGGTGGGAACGAAGAGGAGGGGACAATCTCTCACATGGGAAGGATGTCAGAGATGATGACTAACTGGCTTTTCTAGGCCATCATCACTAGTGCTAGGAAAGTATTCCACTTTAAAAATAAATTTGAAGCAAAATCCAAAATTAACACCCCCACTCCCTGTCCCACATGACCCCCTCCTCCTCTCAGAGATCACAGTTATTATTCTTGTGTTGGGCATGAGAAAGTGTCTCAGCTCAGTGTTCCTCTCCCCATCCAAAATGGGGGTACTGCCCTTTTTTGTTACTCAGTCCTTGGAACATGAAGGCTTGGCTATTCCCAGTTGGACTGGATTTTTAAAAATCTTAATCTCTCACTCTCCAATATATGTGATACATATGTATATTTTAAAAGGTTGACAATTTATGCTTCAATTTCCCTAGATGTTCCTAGGTGTCATAGATCAAAATTCCCTGTGATAGTGCACAATTAGATGAACCACTATTTCCCATGCATAACATTGTACCTATTGAACTTCTGCACCAGTGCTACCCCATGTCACCATCTTCCCTCCAACCAAACAGAACCCCTATCTTCCTTTGAAATACAGCTGAAGCACCTCCTATGTGGAGTCTTTTTGATTTTCCTCATCATTAGCATGTCTCCCTCTCGAGATTACTAAGTATCATTTTGTACATATTTTGCATTCACTTTGCCGTGTGCTGGCTGCATGGTTGCATCCCTCCAGTAGAAGATGACCCTCCCTGAGAACATGGATGGCTTCACATCTATCTTTGCATCTTCAGTACATAGCACAGTCTCTAGTGTATAGCAGGCCTTAGTAATGTTTGTTGAATTCAGTTAAATGAAGAATAATCTAGTGCAGGGTTTCTTAACCCAGGATCCAGTAACATTTTAAAAAAATATAACATTTTGATAACTGTATTTCAGTATAATTGGTTTGCATTGTAATCCTATGTATTTTCTTTTATGCATCTAAAAACATTATTCTGAGAAAGGATCTAATTCTAAATCAGACTTCCCAAGGGGTCTATGAAAGGAAAGGTGAAGAACCCGTAGGCTAGAGTAACAGTTGTCTAGTAATATGGAAAATGCTAATCATTCAGTTAACAATTATGTTACTAAGCACTTAGATACTCAGCATTGTGGGAGACTTGTGGTAGGTCACTCGTGTGCCCACACGCGCGTGCGCACGTGCGCACACACACACACACACACACACACATACACAGACAGACCCATAATTAACAAATGCCTGTCCTCAAGGAGTTCACTAAGTGCTAAATTGTGTGGAGCTATGGGAGAATGTGGCAGCTAGATGGCACAGTGGATAGAGTGCCAGACCTGGAGTCAGGAAGACCTAATCTGGCCTCAGACACTTCCTAAATGTGTGACCTTGGGCAAGTCACTTCACCCTGTTTGCCTCAGTTTCCTTATCTGTAAAATGATGTGGAGAAGGAAATGGCAAAACCATTGCAATATCTCTGCCAAGAAAACTCCAAATGGGGTCATGAAGAGGGGACAGGACTGAACACTGACCAACAAAAACAATGGGAAAGATCCAGGTTATTGTTTGGAATCCTAGAATTTTCTATGGACTTTTAAAAGGAAGATAGTATAATGTAATGCTAGACTTGGAGTACAGCATTTTAATTCCGGCCTTACAATTTATTAGTTGTATAATGTTAGGCAAGTCACTTATTCTGAATCAGTTCCCTCACTTATAAAATGCAGTTAGCGTAGCAGCCATTGATTCTATGGAGTTGAAAGAAACTCCCTTGAGCCATGGACAGTGGCAAGGGCTCAGTGTTGAAGGATTTGGCACCCTGAGGGCTTGAGGTGTTGTTTTTAAGTCGATTTTTAAAATTAAGTTTAAGTCAATTGAAAATAACACCACAGAAGTGGCTTTTATAAGATAAGACAGATCCCTATTTAATTGATCAACCAGAAGTGTGAACTAGGGTGTGAACAAATCCTAGACACCAACACTGAATTAAAGGTATTTCAATTAGGTGCCACAGAAGGTCTATTCAGATTGGGTTGAGGGGCTTGTGACAAGCTCCTTTGCATGGGGTTCAGGTATCTGTCAGTAGAAAGGAAAGCTGCTCCAGCTAAACCCCTGAGAGGGATTACTTTGGGGGAGTGGTAGTGAGATGATCCCCAGTTTTGGCTTTGGTCTTATTCTCCATTCTCCTTAACAACAGAAGGACTTTGGGAAATTGGGGGATCAGAGGATTTTGGACTTCCTGTTGGCATCCTAGTAGCTTCCCCAGAACAACCTATGGGAATGTCTACATCAGGAAGCTCTGAGGAGACACTGGACACAATAAAGAAAGAAGATTCTTTTGTCTACAAGGAGCAAAATAGAAAAGCTACTTGAAAACTAAAAGCAACTTCTCCTGAGGACTCCCACAAAAGGGCTTCCAGGAGTTGTGAGTTACTCCTTTGTCACATATGCTCTAAGTCTGAATGCACTTTCCCCTAGTTTCTGTATATACTTGTGGATGAATATGTCACAGATTTGATGTGGGGTTGGGGGGAGAGGGGAGAGCCACACACAAGCTTTGTAACAACTATATCATTATAGTAAATACCTGTTTATAAAAACCCAATTAGCTCTGTCTGATTAATTAATATCCACTGAAGGAGGTAACCAGTGGGGGCTCATGAACTATACCAGGAAGAAAAAAATCATCCCCCACCCCCTTAGATTCCTAACAGGAGGATGAGTATCTCTGGGGAGCCAGGCTGCCAGTGCAAGTCAGGGTTGGAAGTAATAAATAGATATCCTATACACGATCCTCACTGTACCTTTCTAATATTCTCTAATAATTATCTTTCGGAAGATCCTGTTGTTGAGTTGGTTCAGTCATGTCCAATACTTTGTGACCCCATTTGGGGTTTTCCTGAATTTGAGTGGTTTGTCATTTCCTTCTCCAGTTCATTTTACAGATGAGGAAACTGAGGCAAACAGGGTTAAGTGACTTGCCCAGGATCAGGCAGCTAGTAAATGTCTGAAATCATATTTGAACTCAGGCCTTCTTCACCTGAGGCCTGGCACTCTATCCACTGAACCACCTACCTGCGGCTCTGAGAAAATCCTACACACAAGCCAAACCTAAGTTTTCATTAAATGATTTTCCCAGGGGCTCTGGGAAATGATGAGAAAGATCTTGACTCTTTTAGAGATCGAACTTCTCCAAAGTAGAACCTAGTATCTGCATGAGCCTAGAGCTAAGGGCCCCTTAATGAAAAGAGGGTGAGCCCCCCAGCTCCCTTGAGCACAGCAGGATCTGTTGTTACAATAATATTTATAATGCCTAAGTTAGAGGGTTGTTTTGAAGAGACTGTTTTGTAAATTTTAAAGCAGCACATACATTCGAGGTATTACATTATTTATTTGATTGGGAGAAAGAGAGCCTGGTGCTGGGCTTGGGGTCAGTAAGTCCAAGTTCCATCCTATCTCTGACGCTTACTGGCTAGATGACTGCAGTCAAAGCATTTCTGTGAATTTCAGGCAACCCTAAGACTTATGTGCTAAATTATTCTGCCTTGGCAGAGAGAATTCCCCCATGGGGCTGGATAGATCTAGAAGAGAGGGCAGACTGGAGATGGAGAAAGGAGGGAAAGACAATAAGCAATAAGGGTGGGAATGAGCCTGGCATTTTTTTAAGAGTCGGTCAGCAGAATTTCCCAAATGGCTGGAATAGAAGATCATCCGTGAACACAGTGAACACAAGGTTGGGTAGGTGGGTAAGGGGCCATAGGTTATTATTTTTGCTGTTGCTATATTATTTTACAATCAGTTGACTGTCTAGGCCCTCAGGCGTGGGGAACCCATCACATGTTGCCCTCTAGGTCCTCAAGTGTGGCTCTTTGACTCAACCCTTGGAATCAGCCAAAGGACCGCATTTAAGGAACTAGAGGACCTCATGGGGCCTTGAGGCAGCAGGTTCCCCATCCCCACTTTAGGGTTTACAAAATATTTTCCTCCTGACCACCCTGGAAGGGAGATAGTATAACAATGATTATTCCTATTTGGCAGCTGAATGAACTGAGACTCAGAGATGTCAAGTGGCCACACAGCTGGCAAATGCCAAGCCCGGTAAAACAGAAAGCTCTAGCGATACGTTCCAGTGAAAAAAATCATACTTAATTAAATACCATTCCCTTTGCACATGCTAAACTCCCTGCATCTTGAGGAGAAACTTAAAAAAAGTTCTTCTCCACAGTTTCGTAGAATTTTAGTACTAAAGAAATCCTCTATTTCAAAGCCCTCGTTTTATAAATGAAGAAACTGAGGCACAGAGAAGTTACTTGCTCAAGGGTACACAGCCCAGCCAACACCAGAAGTATAAACCAGGTCTCCTGACTCCCAGCAGAGTGTTCTTACCATGCCATCACCTTCAATTCTGTCCTTATCTGATTTTTTGTCTCCTTGGATACAGCGACCACAGACATCAGCAGGAGGAGCCCCTGAAGAATCGGGTTCCATCACTTCTACCTCCTCTGTAAAACCTTCTCTGAGCACCCCATCTTGTAGTGATCTCTCCCTCTACAGGACCCCTAGAGCAATTATTGTCTATTCAATTCATTTGATAACCAATCATGGACAACATCTCCCCTACGGTTAACTTGAACAGTTGCTCAAATTTAAGTCTTTTGATGATTTCACTTCTCATGTCTACTTCTTCCTTCTCCAGCCAGACTGGGGACTCCTTGAGAATGACAGGTATGTCTTATTTTTCTCTGCATTCTCCTCTGTGGGATCTAGTCCAATCATCTACATAATATTGTATGTCTAACACCAAACTTTGCACAGAAATATTTGTGGACCTTTTTTTAAAATCTTGATCAATTACCACCCTTGCCAGCTATCTGTCTATCACATGCCTAGCATGAGATAAGAGAGAATAGATTAGAATTAACCACCATACTGCTATTTTTCTCCTGTCCCCCCATTGTTTTCTTTATTGCTGTCTCCCTTCCCACTTGCCCTAAGCTGGGGCTGCTGGGTGTCAGAGACAAGTCTGGTAAATGGTGAACTTTGGTAACTAGTTGCCACTTAGCTAAATCTGCCAGAGAACAAGAGTGATCCTCCAAACCCTATATATAAGAAGACACTTAGCCAATGAACTGGAGCTTCAGCAGTTTTATTATCCAAAAGGGCTTAAGTCTCAAATCTGAAACTTGAAAGGAAAAGAAATATTTTAAAGTACCTAAACACCATCTTTGAAACCCTTAAAAAAACACATAGCAAGTCTACTGTAACCTTTTAGAGCTATATGGGACTAAGAGATCATCCAGTATTTTGCTTTTATGGATGAGAAAAGTGAGGCTCTTAGAGAGGAAAGGATTTACCCAGGGACACAAAGCTAAGGAACAGTGTCAGTCCAGTCCAATAGTCTTTCCACTGTGCCATGAAATGGAGATTCCAATCTTGGGGGACAAAGGCAACCACCTCTCTATTTTTTTGCTGCCTTTTTCTCCATCTCATATACATGGTCGTTTAAATACACTTAAAGTCTCTTTTTCTAATTGCTTGCTTAAAGCTTATTCCTTCTAAGTGGCACATTTAGAGAGCTGCTGGGCCAAAGGACAAGAAAAGTGTTAGAGCGAGACTCTAATTAACTTTGCTGATTGCAATGTACCTTCGGGTGAATTACTATTTTTTAGTAAATTGGGATGAGAATACCAAAGATTAACAAAGATTGCCAAGGGCAGCAAGTCCATGAATTCTTGCATGATTTCCCCATTTTCAAGGAAAATTTCACATAAAATGAGAGGAGAATGTGATGCCAATAAATGACATTTGTTTTATATGAATGCCATCTGGGCTCACTACCTCAACATCATGGCCTCTGATCACAGCTGAGTTTTGGACAATACTATCTGATGCCCCATGGTGCAGTACCAGTGCCAGCTATGATTTGGGGAGCCCCAGTGAAGGTCAGACTCAAGTCACAACAAGCTAGGTAGAACATTGGATGGAGTGCTGGACCTGGAGTGAAAAAGACACATATTCCTGAGTTCAAATCCAGCCTTACACACTTAATAGCTATATGACCTGAGCAATTCATGTCACCATTTGCCTCAGTTTCCTCATCTATAAAATGGGAAGGAAACGTTGGTATAGGCCTGATCTGGACCCACCGTCCGTTCCTAATACAGCTGGGCCAGTGAGGCTCTGGGCTCAGACTATAGCAGACTGTTCAGTTTGTTGGGCAGGATTTATTATGGGTCCATCTCAATACATCCTGGGGCAGTTATTTTTTTTAAAAAACCACTTGGAGTTATTTTCTAGAATGTTCCCAAGAGACAGTATGACCCAAAGGAGAAAGAAATAGCCTTAGAGTCAGAAAGACTTTTGACTCTGCAGCTTTTTTCAGTGTTCTAGACCAGGGGTCTCAAACTCAAGTAGAAAGGGAACCATCTATTAACTAAGAAAAGCATAAATCAATACTATCTATGTTGAAATGTATTTTCACTTATTTTGTTAATCATTTCCAGTTACATTTTAATCTAGTTCTGCCCTTACTCGGAACAAATCTGACACCTTTACCCTGGGCAATTCTCCAAGACTGGAAAGAAGGTGTCAACTTGCATTGATAGAGGGAGTTTCCACATCTGGGAATTCCTTACATCACTGAAATCATAGGTTCAAGTCCTTAACTGCCACCACTCCCCCTTCCATTACAGGAAGATATCTATGTGTCTATGGCATACTTTAATCAATATACAGAGGAAACTAAGTGCCAGTATACAGTAAACCACATGAATATGCCAAGCCACACAAATAGTCCAGCAATGAATTTGGAGCTCCAGGACTTAAGACTGAATCCTGAATCTGTCCCTTACTATCTATAGACCTTGGATAAGTCATCCCTTGAGGCTTGAGTTTTATTACATATAAAAAGAAAGAGGTGGACCGGATGATCTTCCTGCACTAGATCTATATTCTGTGGCCTTCAGACTTTCTCCACTGATGATCCCAAATTGTCCTTTCTCTTATAATAGCCTTTGCACAAAGTAGGTGCTTAAGGCCCCATATATTTGACTAATGAATCACTTGCAATAAATTTTATGGCCAACATCAGATTCTGAGTCACTCACAAGAAGACAACCCATTTCTAAACAATTCATCTTGCAATTTTGTCACAAATTAGGTACGGCTTAATCTACATAATTTTGGCAAAATTATTTCAGCTTCCATGTCTGAAGTTGCCGTTGGGTCATTTGGGGTAGACTTGAGCAGAATAATTCAATTTAGACTTAGATTTCTGAGATGAACAAATTGCTGTCAACAATCTAGGTACCGGAAAACAGATTATGAAACATTTCCCTGGGGAGCAGAACACTAGATACCCTGTCACATACTGACATTTTTCTTTGGTCAGTTTTGCCAGGAAAGGGGAGCACAGGGTGTGGAACAGGGGCCATATATCTGGAAATGATTGTAGTTTAGAAAACAAAAACAAAAGACATCAATAAAAATTTTAATCATAGTCAATTAGTGAACAGCAATGCATGGAAATAAGGTACATTTAATAAAAGGCTAAACCTAAAGAAACAAGAAAATAAATCGAAGCTTACATTCCCTTCCTGGCTGTGCTTGACCCACCTGACTTTGCTACCATACCTCAGTTACTTCTCACTCTGGAACATCTTCCCCCCATGTCTGTTCCCTTCTCCCAAAGGTGAGTTCTAGGGTCTCTGCTTTGGGGATGGACCCCAGCTGGCCATATTTCATTTCTCTCCTGGCTGTGTTTCAGACTCTTCCAGACTTTGCCACCCTGGTCCTTCCCAGGTACTTTCTCCTCCACGTTCCCCTTTTATGTATAATCTCCCATAAGAATGTAAGATCCAGGAGGCCCGGGCTGTCTTTCTTTTTGTTTGTATTGGGTCCTCAGAGTCTAGCTCAAGTAATCCTTGTTGCTGGCCTTTCTGGTCATAAACCACTCTAGAGGAAACACCATTTAAGAAGTCCTTTTGAAAACTGAGGAATTCTTTTGTAATATGCTCATTCTCACGGTGTGGTGGAAAGAACACTCGACAGCATCAGAACACATGAGTTTGAATCCCAATTCTATTTAAATCAACTTGCTAATGAGCAAGTCAGTTTGCTTTTCTGGGCATCAGTTTGTTCATCTGCAAAACTAGGTCTAGATGATTTCTAAGGTTCCTTCTAGGGCAGCTCAGAAGATAGAGGGCTTAGCTTAGAGTCAGGAAGATTCATTTTTCTGAGTTCAAATCCAGCCTCAGACTCTTACTGACTCTGGGTAAGTCACTCAACCCTGTTTGGCTCAGTTTCTTCTACCCTGGAATGAGCCAGAGAAGGAAATGGCAAACCACTCTAGTATTTCTGCCCAAAAAACCCCCAATGGGGTCACAAAGAATTGGATATGATTGAATAACGTTAAGGTTCCTTCTAGCTCCAATTCTGTTGTAAGTCTTGATTTTCTTAAAGTAAGGTACACCTGATTTTGAGTCTACTAAGGTCCCCACTGTTATGAATTCATCTGCCTGATTCATCTGACAATGATGACCATACTGAATACTCATGATCTCCAAATGACATCGAATGAAAAATGTTCAAAATACAGAACATCCCCAAAACCTTCGTGAAGTCTTAAGCTATTAGATCTTGAACTTTTTAAGCAATTAGAGCTTAGGATACTTTGCATTGGGATTTAGGAGAAGAAATCAAAACCACATGGGAAGAAGAGGAAGTTCACCCCTGCTACCCTATCTGCTATGGGGTTGCTCCCAAAGATGTCAATGAATCACAATGAGTCACAGAAGATGAGTTCACATCCCAGGGCTATTATTCAATTACAAAAGCAGTCCATTTTCCAACCTTCCAATAGTCCACAGAACATTAGAAGAGTCACTGGATAGCAACTTGTCCTTAGACTGTTTCTATTTGAGTGCCATCAAAAAAGATTTTAAAAGATAATAGTAATAATAACAATAACACTAATTATACACTCTAGCTGCAACTGCCATGCACACACATCCATCCCTCCTGACCCCCAACCTAGTTACTAACATGCCAGTAGGATAGTGACTTGTTCCTGGACGCTCTATTGGAACTCCAACAATAATAAATGATTGCTGTCATTGGTTTGCCAACAGAAGAAGCCAATGAAATGGCTAAAATCCAAGGATGGAGCCAAAATTCCTCCAGGGGCTGAATCAAGTATATTTCTTTAAAGAAATGCAGGCAGTCATAACAGTAATATAGAAATAGATCATTGTTACCAGATATAGAAAGTTCACCCCTAAGGTGACCAGACATAGTAATCAATGCAGACGTTGCTGGCCTCTCCTCCCAAAAATAATTCCAACATATCATTATAGGTTTTATAAAAAATTAGCTCCTACTTTGATACAGTCAAGCAACAAGAATTAGACATGAGAGACTCATTGCTCTTCATAAACTAAGGTAGGGTAAATCCTCCGTACTACAGATGCAAATCTCAAAATATCCTTGAGAATTCAACAAAGAAGTTGTACTAGAACTGGAACATTATCACAGATAAAACTATCCAGACCTAACACTGACCCACAAAAATTTAAGTATGTTTTTACTAAATGTTGCCATACCAAACATTCATAGCCTCCAAACCATATAGAACGAAAAGTTCTCAAAATATAGAAACCTAAAGTAAAAATTAAAACCATGTGGAAACAGGAAAAATTATATATCATCCCTACGATTTTCTCTACTGCTGGAGGTGTTCTGTGGTGTTAGCGAGTCAACAAACAAAAAGCCTGTAGCCCAATATTTTCATTTGATTTCCAAAATATAGAGAGACAAATAAATGAGAGGGGTAAATAGAAAGATTGATAGACTGATCAAAATGAATAGAGATGGATCAATAGAGAGATTATAAATAAAGAGATGATAGAGGTAGATAGAGAGAGATGAAAGTTAGGTAGATGGATGACATGGATATAGAGAGATTGAGATCATAGAAATAAATCGAAAGATAGAGATAGCTGATAGATATTGATGAATAGATAGTGATATAGATAGATGAACTGATAGATATTGATGGATAGGTGAATTGAAAATTAGTTGGGAGATTGATAGAGATAGATGTTAGACAAAGAGGATAGATGGTAGAGGCAGAGACAGATGAAAGTTAGGTAGATAGATGACAAATGGTTACAGAGAGATTAAGATCATAGATAGAAACAGAAAGATGCATATAGATAATAAACATTGATGGATAGATAGACTAAAATAGATTGACAGAGATAGATGATAGAGAGATGACAGATGATAAAGACAGATAGATGATAGGTGGATATATAGAGATTGAAAGGTAGTAATAGAAAGGTAGATATAGATGATAGCTAGATATTGATGAATAGAAAGACACACCATTTAGCTGTCTGCACAATAGTTCGCAAAACACTAAACTTAAATAACAGCTTGTTCCAGGATTTCTATCTCTGTGAGATAAATATAAAAATAGCTGGCTTTGTGACTTCCTTTGCATAGGTTACTCCCAGACAAGGAAAATCCCTATCAGTGCAGGATGTTGGCACCTTCTCTGAACGTTATTGTCTTTAGAGAGTGGCCTAGAATACAGATGTCAGATACACAACCCCCACTAATATAGCTCACAACATTCAGCTTGAATCAGATTAAAATGTCATTCATATTTAACAAAATGGATAAAAATACAATAAAATGTAGATAATGTTAATATGTGGCTTTCTTTTCAAAATTTTATTTATTTTAACATTCTTTTCTTTTTAAATTTTGAGTTCCAAATTCTTCCAACTCTCCCTCATCCACTGATAAGACAAGCAAAATTATATCAGTTATACAGGTGAAATCTTGTAAAACATTTTTTATATTTCTATATTCTATAGAGTTCTTCATTTCTCTCTTTGGAGGTGGATAGCATTTTTTCATCATGAGTCCTTTGGAACTGTCCTGGATCATTGAACAGATCAGAATAGCCAAGTCTTTCATAGCTGATCATCATAACATTGCTGTTACAGTACACAATAATCTCCCAATTCTTCTCACATCACTTTGCATAATATGTGATTTTCCGATTCGATATATGACCTGTAGGGATCCTTATGTACAGTTCAGAGGCCCTCTTTCTACTTGAGTTTGACACCCTGGTGTGGAGTAACAAGAATTTAAATGACTTGCCTAAGGTCACACAACCAGTATGTCAGGGACTGGCCTTAAATCCAGCTCTCCATTCACTATGCCATACAACTTGGTAGTAGTATTAGTAGTAGTAGTAGTAGTAGTAGCAGTGGTAGTAGTAATGATGGTGGTGATAAAAGTATTATTAATAATATTTACTGGTTGTATAATATATAACTACAATACATAATTATGAATAATTTCAACTGTTAACAATATTGTTAATACTACTACTAATAATATAATGTAGCTTTCTGTTCTCAACTTCAGAGCAAAGTGAGACTCACTAGGAGGGTTTCTAGGGTGGTAGAGTAAGATTACTTAGCTAAGGGTAGAATGAGGTTAGAGGACATCAGAAAGAAAAAAACAGCTATCTGGCACTTTCCCTACATCGTCAGGTACAGAAAACAGGAGAGAAAGAAGGCAAAAAAAAAAATCCAGCAAAACAGTTATGGCTTTCACGGAGGCTAACTTCATAAAAACAGAGCCTGGAGCTCAAATTCCCCTAGCTTGCCCACAACAAAGGACTGGCAGCCAGCTTCAGGACTTGGCAGGAAAGAAAATGAATCATAAAATCCAGAGCTGGACGGGACCTCTGAGCTCCCTTAGTCACCCTCATTTTACCAGTGAAGAAACTGAGGCCCGGGCAAGTTAACATTTCTGTAAGTTTGTATAGGTAGTAAATAGTAGAACTGGAATTCAAACTTCCATCTCTCCTACTTAAGACATTTTTTTCCATCCAAGCTCAATAGATCTCTCCTCTCCATTAGAGAATATATCTGAGGTGGAAAAGAACAAAATATTGACCCTGAGTTTCAATCCTGAAAGATTCTGATGTCAGGGTCCACATATGGAAACTAGAGTTTTTCCCTTTCTGTCTCTCAACTCTAGGTGCCTAGGCATAGCATTTCAAGATACTTCCTCCCCCACGCACCAGTTTTCGGGGATACCCATGCTGGGGAACAAGGGTTAAAGTCTAGGAGAACCTCCAGCCCTAAAAATTCAGTCTGTCAACAAGTATTTATCACGTGCCTACTATGTGCTAGGCCCTGTGCTAAACTCTGGTGATGCAAAGAAAGGAAAAAGGCAATTTCGATCCTTGAGAAAATCATAATCTAAATCATCTTCATACATTTGCTCCTATAACACACACACACACACACACACACACACACACACACACACACACACACACACACACACACACACACACACACACACACACCAAATAATATTGTTGTGTTCTGCCCTCTGTTCATTCCACAGATTCAGTACTAGGACCAGGACACTTCAAATTTGGCTTCAGCTATGGTTGGTCTGTGAGTCAGACATGAGACGGCTCCATAGTCTGTCTCCCTGCATCTGTGATGGTGAAGCATTTGCAATCACTGAAAATTCAGTCAGTGAAGAACCAAAGAAGTTTTAAAATAATGTCTATAATCTTTCACAGAAAATGTGAAAATGCTACCTTAAAAATTCAATTAACAAAAGAATGGAATGTTGCCACATCTGCGTATGTATACATAGGTGTGTATGTGCTTATATGTTTTAGTAAGGAAAGACTGTGGTACTCAAGTGGGGAAGAAAGGTGTCTGAGGGTACTTTTCCTGGTATCTCCCCAGATTGCGGCTTGCTGTTATCCTGGAAAATTTCTATGAAGTGCCTCATTTCACAGACTCAGAGGATTTCAAGCCTAAAGAAAACTTGGAGATCATCTATCTACTCCAGCTCCTTTAATTTATAGATAAAGAAAGGGAACTGCCCACAAGTTAAATTACTCATTTAAACATGGAAAGACTTACATGAACGGATGCAAAATAAATCTGGAAAGCAACATATATGATAACTACAACAATTTTAAAGGAAAGGAGTCATCCAAAACCATCAAAGATTAATGTTTAAAAATGATAACGAACAAGCTTAGTCCCAAAGAAAAACATAAGAAGACATACTTCTCGCCCTACCTTTGCAGAGGTCAGGGCCTACATGCATGAAGCAATGACTATAAGATCAATTGTTTTCCCCTAAGACGTTGAATGGTTTTACTTGTTTTTATCTCTCCTTCCACCAAACTTTTTTTGTAAGGATAAGCTCTTTGGAAAGGAAGAGGGACAGGTTAGAAAGTAGAATCTAGACAATACAAAAGGAAACTAGAATTAGAAAATCTATTAAAATGAAACTTGCTTAAGACTCACCCAAGGAATAGAAGGCACTGGATGTGAACTTGGATCTTCTGATTCTCGTTTTAGAATTCTTTCCATTATATCACAGTGTTTTCTATGCGGTATTGTTTTTCTTGACTATAATCTACTGGAAGATACCTAAACCCAAGCAAGTTGCCTCTGTCATGATTCTTTGCTAATTATTTATCTTGGGATTTTTAAGACTCTACATTTTGTCATGAGATTTTTGTTGGCTAAAGGTTTCTGGTCCTTCCAAAAGAAAGCCAATATGGTCATATTTTAAGTGTGTACCCACAGTCAAGGATCAGTCTGGAAAAGTCCCCTGAGACTCCACCCCGCCTGTCAACCACCAACTCTTTCACTCTTTGCCCCCAACCTTCAGGGACTGTGGGCAGTGGTGTTGACAGACTTCATTCCTGATCATTCCACATTCCAGGGCCATCACAGATTTAGAGCTACAAAGGACCTTGGGGGTAATCTATTCCGACTTTCTCATTTTACAGTGAGGAAATTGAGGCCTAGCATAGTTAAGTCACTTACCCAAGGTCACATAATCAGTAAACACCAGAGATAGAATCTGAACCAAAATTGTCATTCCAAAGTCAGTAGACTTTACCCTGCATCACATTTCCTTTCATGTCAGCATCCCTCTGTGATCTCTAAAGCAGTGGTTGGAACATAGGATTTTAGGGTGGAGGGAACCTTGTGCCCATCTGCATGATATGCTGAGAGAACCCCAGAACTCCCTTTAAGGGGTTTGCATTGCATAATGTTGGTAACGTCCACAAAAGAGGCTCTCTCATTCCTATTCAATAAACCTTTAAAGGCCAAAGAGGAAGGGAAGGGGAAGAAATTGGTATTTATGTGCTAAGTGCTTTCCAAATATGATTTCATTTCTTATAACAACACTGGGAGGTAGGTGTGATTATTATCTCAGTTTGACAGATGAAAAAACTGAGGCAGAGAGGGGTTAAATGACTTGCCCAGGGTCACACAACTAGCAAGTGTCTGAAGTCAAATTTGAACTCAGGTCTTCCTGACACCAGGTCCAAGGTTCTATCTGCTGTGCCATCTTTTGCGAAATTCTATATAGAGCATTTACCACCTTTGGCCTTCTCATTTGGCTCATTAGAGGTAGTGAATTGAGCACTAGATTTGGAGTCAGGAAGACCTCAGTTATAATCCTGCCTCAGACTCACTAGCTATGTGACATTGGTCAAATCATTTAGCCTTACTGGTTCTCAGTTTCCCCATTTGTAAAATGAGGAGTCTGGACTACATGAACTCAAAGGTCCCTCCCAGCTCTTGATCCAATGATCTCTAGGGTCTATTTTTCCTACAGTCAGCTCCCATGGAGAGGGAATTTGATTTTAATTTTTGTTAAATTAATATTTTAATATTTTGTATTTATTGATTGTAATATTGTAATATTTAACATTTTAATATCAGACTGAATTCAGCATCAGTAGGAAGATGCTCATCTTGAAAATGACAAATTCCAACATCAAACAGTATTAAATATTTGAGGTTGATAGCTGATGGCTACCATCTATGTAAAGCTTTAAGGTTTACAAAGTACTTTACAAACATGATCTTATCTGCACGACACTCATGGAAGGTAGGCGCTACTATTATCCCCATTTTATAGATGAGAAAACTGAGGTTAAGTGACCCAGGGTCACACATGAACTGATGCAAGATAAAGTAAGCAGTGAGTCAAAAAAAACCCACTATATACGATGACTTCAGCAATGTAGATCAGAAGAACAATGATGAATGAAACCACTGAAACCAAATATTGCAAAATTATACAGAACAAACTTGGTCCCAAAGAAGATATCAGAGCAAACATGGCCCCCCACATCCTTTGCAAAGGTCAGGCTCATGGTTCTCGAATGTGGGACATTGACTATAAGATCAGATTATTTTTTTCCATATGTTGATTCAATGGATTAATTTCTTCTCTTGTTCCTCTAAATTTTTCCTGTTTTTTTGTTGTTCAATTTCTGTGTTATAAGGGATGGCAGGGGAGGGACATACAGGGAACTCTAGGCAATAGAAAAACAAAAGATATCAATAAAAGTCTGTTTTTGAAAGAAAAAAACCTGTTTGCCAACTTTGTTGGCATTCTACTCACTTTGAAATGACCCTTAACTATTTTTTAAAATTTCAATAAATGCAAATAGGTTATATTCCCTGGGGACTGAGGGAAGACATGACAGTTGTATTTCAATTTAAGCAAATGCAACATATGAAAAAGATATTTCACACAAAAGGTAAATTAAGGGGTTCTTTTTCACTGTACAAATGGATCATTATACAATTCCTTTGAATAACAAGCTTCTGCAGTTCATTAAATTAAAATTAAATTTACACCTAATTTTTCAGAAATACTTCTTTAATAATACCTTAATGGATCCATGATCCCATTAATGTGGGTCACACCTTACACACAAAGATTTAGGGCTGGAAGGGACCTTCAAGGGCTTCATGAGAGCTGGAGAGATTTAAATGAAGTCACTCATGGTCACAAAGATAATAAGCAAAGGGCAGGGATTCAAATGTAGTTCTTTTGGCCCTGAATCCAAAGTGATTTCCACTGTGTCTCCAAGACTTCCTCAGTTTATGTGAATCTACTACATGTCTTCTCATCAATGCAAACCAGTACCTCAGCCAAGCATGCTGGAGTTTCTCTTTGGGTCTTATTAAAACATTCTTTGGACACCATCGCAGCACTCCATCCATATAGCCTGCCCTTCACTCTTCCTATATGACCTGTCTATCCTTTCTGAACATACATGGTCTGGAGGCTCTCCCTTTGGTGTACCACTTCTTTCTGGCTAAGCTAGCACTGGTAATACACAAAAGGTTATTTCTTCCCACCACACATCGCTTTATTATTCTTTGGGTCACCTAGAATTTTGATTCTTCGGAGACTAGAATTCCACAACTCATACATCACATAGCATGAATAGAAGAACACTGGTCATTGGTGTTTACAAAAAAAAGATGGTCAGTGTGCCGCAGCACAGCTTGGGACCATTGAAAGTGTTGTGTAACTTCCTAAATAAAGTCCGCCTCACTCTTCCTCCTCCTTTTGAATTCTGGGCCCAGGTCATCCATCCGAAGTGTCTGGCCCATACTGATGTTCCAATGGACTAAGTCAAATCTAAATGCATATTGCAGTCTAGACAACAGGCATTCTCCATCCATTTGGCTTCTCATGTAGTAATTATTCATTCAATCTCTTTTGAGCTATCTCAATGAGGAAAATTTCTAAAATTGTGGGGCTCAACAGAATGGAAATTCCTTGAGGACAGACATTGTTCCATTTTTGTCTTTCAATATCATATACATACATATATGTGTGGATATATGTGTGTATATGTATATACACACACATACATATACATACATATATACATATGCTATACATATATACATGGAAAAATAAGACATATACACACACATACACACTATACTAGTAATTGTTTCTCTTTTACCCAGGAACCTGAGGGTCTTCCCCTCCCAGTTTGATTTATTTTTTTTTTTATTAAAGGGGCCATCCCTTGAGTAACTTAAAGAAACCAATTCACTGAATGGGTGTATCTCACTCAAAGATTGTGATAAGACCTAAGCCTGAAAGGGCCAGGGTCTCATATTACATCCAGGGCCATCTCCAGTCATCCTGATGAATATCAGGCCCCTGGACCTAGATGGCTCAGGAGAAGAAAGTGAGGTTGGTGACCTTGCTCAGTCCTCCCTCACTCAAATCAAAGTCAACTACAAGTCATGTCATCATCTTGATGTCATGGTCCTCTTTGAGAATGAAGGACAAACACAATTTTTACATACATATGTGTGTGTATACATATATACATACACACTATACTTAGTATAGTACCTGGCAAGTAGTAGACACTTAACAAATGTTTACTGATTGAGAGAATGTAATTAGTCCTATGTCTCAGTAAAAAGGAGAAGGAAATGGCAAGCCACTCTAGTGTCTTTGCCAAGAAAATCTCATGGACACTATGGTCCACAGGGTCACAGAGTCAGATATGACTGAACAACTCAACATCATCAACAAATATTGGTCAAAAGGAACTCACTCTCTTTGGGGAACCTTCTTCCATTTGTGAAGGTTGCATGCACCTTTGGGGTACATATTTTCCGGTTCTTTGACTCCCACTGAACACTGCTCATCAGGGAACCATTGAACATATATATCAGGATCCACAGGTGCATCCAATGAATTTGTGCTGGGAGGCACCTCATTGTGGAAAAGCTTTAAGCCTGGGTTTTGCTTGAGCAAGTCAAATACTTTTCTAAAAATAATAAGCAGACAATCAAGATATCAGTGACCTGCGTTCTCTACACTTTTAAGTAAATGGTGAAATTATGGAGATGTGGTCTACTGGAGGAATTGATTTGTAAAAGTCTGGTCATTTACTTCTCATAAATCCATTAAGGATCACCTTTGATGTGGACAGATACTGGTCGGCAGTTACTGATGTCCTCTGAAATGCCTTTTTTTCTTATAACACCCTCTGTAATTTTTTTTTTGGTCATTTGTTATCTATCCATATTTCATATACCTTGTAAATTTCTCTCTCAACACTTTCAAAATTATGTTATATCCAAAACAGATTTCTTCTTTGTACATCTGGTGTGGGGGCGGCTAGGCCTGGAGTCAAGAAGATTTTCCTGAGTTCAAATCTAGCCCCAGATACTTATTATCTATATGACCCTGGGCAAGCCACTTAACCCTGTTTACCTCAGTTTCCTCAGCTATAAAATGAGCTGGAGAAGAAAATGGCAAACCGCTCCAGGGTCTCTACCAAGAAAACCCCAAATGGGGACATGAAGAGTCAGACATAATTAGAATGACTGAACCACATATAATTGGTCCGATTCAGCTTCTCTTCCCATTTTCCTCTTTAGAGCCATCTCCACTTACTGTAATAGTTAATATTATTAATAATAATTATAATTAATTAATTAATAATATGTAATATGTAATAGTTCAAATATGGCTCTTCAGTCTTTGATGATGAAAATGGTTAAAGAATGTTGACTGGTATTCTTTCTATAAATATTCTTGGGATTTATTGGGTCTTTGGCTTACCTGGGTCTTCTGTTAAACTTTCTGCACACCTTACTCCCCACTATTAAAACACTTTTCAGGTCCTTTATGACATAATACTGTTCAGACTATTCCACTATCCTCCTCTATAAGGTTTTGCAAATGAGTTGATATTCAAAACCAGTGTTACCCTTGCTGCCATGTCTTTCTTCTTGGCACAAAGAAAAGTGTTCACTGACAAATGTGGTTTCTGGGCTTTCTTAGCCTCCTGATTGTGACTATTGCTTTACACGATAAATTTCTATAGGAAATGGTGATGGTGCTTGCCACTGTTTTCCTTTTTCCATTTCCCATTTTTTCCATGTCAATAACTTCTTTGAATAGGTCAGTTTGGATCTATTCTAATTATAGACAGTTCCTTCTTCTCATCTTGTTCCTTTCCCCTAATTTAGGATTGATACTGACCTTTACTTGAGCCAGTTGATGGTCTGACTCCAAAGAAACAGCTAATTGGAAACGACTCCCGCTTCAGACTTTAGCGTTCATTTCCTGTCTCTAAAGATGCAGTTCATTTCATTTGTGACATTTGATACTTGCCATGTCAGTGGCATATATCTACTTCATCTACAACAGATGTGGGAAAAACAAGCGGCAAGTATCTTCAAAGGATCATAGATATTAAAGCTGGAAGAGACCTTACAGGAAATCAAGTCCAGCCTCTCATTTACAGATGAAGATACTGAGGTTCTGAGAGGTTAAGGGATTTGCCCTGAAGAGGAATTTGAGCCCAAGTGCCCCTGATCACAAGCCCAGGGCTCTATGTCATCCCACCCACATTTTCATGGTCATCTTTCTGTGTTCATCAGTACTTTGATTGTTGTTCAGTCATTTTTCAGTTGCACCCAACTCTCTGGGATCTCATTTGGGGTTTTCTTGGCAGAAATACCGGAGTGGTTTGCTATTTCATTCTCCAGCTCATTTTACAGATGAGGAAACTGAGGCAAATAGGGTTAAATCCTATCTGGGGTCCCAAAGCTATCTGAGGCTGTATTTGAACTCAAGAAGATGAGTCTTCCTGACTCCAGGTCTGGTACTCTATCCACAGCATCACCTAGCTGACCTGCTCATCAGTAGAGAGAGAAGAAAATGTGGCCAGATAGATGCAACTGAAAAAAAAGGCCTAGAGGACTTATTGGAATGTAAACAGAATATTTGCAGGTATATTTATAGTTACGTTAAATCTATATTACAAACATTACCTCATTCGACCCTCTAACAACAATTCTGAGGAGTGGCACCATTTTTGTTATTTCCCCACTTTGCAGATGAGGAAACTGAGGCTCCTGGAGGTTGATTGATTTGCTCAAGTCATCCAGTTAACAAGCATTACAGAAAGTAAAATATACCTCTCCGTCGGCTCCATAAGAATCCGGGTATTTAGAATTGAAAAAGACTTAAATATCTAGGATTCAACCCATTCATTTTGCAAAAAAGAAAACTGAACTCAAAGAAATTAAGAAAACTACCCATGGTTAGAAAGTTAGTAAGTAGGGGAGACAAAATTTGAATCCATATTCTATGACCCTAAATTCAATTTTCTTGCCAATATAGCATCCCTCCTCGATCTTTCCTCAAAATGTGTATTCTACAGTCATAGAGACTGGCCCAGACCCAAGACTCTAGGTCAGAAGGAAATGAAAAGAAAGCACTCTGTGAGGAAATCAGAATTTGGATCCAAATGGTATATCTCTGGTATAGCCTCTGCCCAGATCAATTTATCTCTAAGAAGCCGAGTGGCTGTGGTCTGGGAAGAAGCAGCTTGAGCCAGCAGTCCATCTCCAGGGATCTCTTAGCTTTGTCATGTCAATAGGATAGGAAACTCAGGGATGAGAATGTGGAAGAGAACTCAGCTCCTCAGTTGTTCCCCTGGTCACTTCCCTCCCTGATATATTTCTGTTGTCCAGGAAGATCCCCCAGTCCTGCATCTTAACTTGACTGCAAGGAGTTTCTGTTTCTGGGGCTTTGGTTCCTTCTTCCTGTAATCATTGCTATGGGTCTGCTGGCCACAAAGGTAGAAAGTGATTCTAGTCTTCAGTTAAATACCTCCTCTTGCCCCCTCTCACTTCCTCTGGCTTAAATACCTGCTCTGGGTCTAGTTATGGACCTGGTCTAACCTGTTGGACCCACCACCCTGTATAGAGCTTCTCAAACTAGTAGAGTAGGTGTCACTGCGTGGTGTAGTGGATAGAGTGCTGGGCCCGGAGTCAGGAAGACTCATCTCTCTGAGTTCAAATCTGGTTTCAGACACTAGCAGTGTGACCCTGGGCAAATCACTTAATCCTGATTGCCTCAGTTTCCTCATCTCTAAAATGAGCTAGAGAAGAAAATGGCAAACTACTCCTGTATCTTTGCCACAAAAACCCCAAATGAGGTCAACAAAGAGTCAGACATGTCTGAAAAATGACTAAACAACAATAGGTCAGAAGAAGGTAGATGGCTAGAGCAGAGTAGAAAGGATGCTGGGTTTGAAATCAAAGGACCTTTATCCTCTAGAACACTCACCATCCAGATAAGTCAATTTATCTCTACAAGAATCATGTCTTCATCTATAAAATGAAAAGAAGAAGCCAGGCAACCTCTCATGTCCCTCTCAGCTCTAAATCTATGATTTTGGGTACAACGTATGTGGATGTATAATCATAATGCTTTTAGAAAGCATTTTACAATTATAAAACACTTACCTACATTATCTCATTTGATCCTCACAACCCCTTGAGCTAAATAGTACATTTATTATTTTTCCATTTTATAGATGAGGTTCTGAGAAGGGACTTGCCCACGGACATACAGATAAATAAACACATGCTGGAGCTGGGAAGAGATGTTAGAATAGCAACTTCCAGGTTTTCTGACTCCTATCCCTCTCTCTCCTATATGATGTAGCTCCTCAGTATAATGGTGGTTTTCTAAGTATGTCTCTCACATATCTGCGTGCAATTGTGTTAAAAGATACCCTCTCCATGGGAAGGAGGACTGCAAATGGTGGGGATGGTGGGGGGGAATAGGGCATGATGGAAGGCAGCGAGAAAATTAGTTCTGAAATTTTCCCTAATACAAAAGACTAGATCCCAAACCTGGAGGACTGGTTGATTGGAGGTAAGCCTTGGGTCCCACACAGAACTTTATTCCCTTATATCAGGCCGACACAACCTGTGTCCCGCCAAACGATATCAAGCAGTCTGCCAAAAATGTAGAGGAAAGCATCCTCCGTATTTTTGTAAGGCATGTCCCCAGGCTGACCCACCGGCCACAGGTTGTACAGGCCTGCCTTATATCAATCAATAAATCAGTAAGCACCTACTAAGTATTTACCCTGTGTCAGGCACTGTGGTAAATGCTAAGGATACAAAAAAACAAACTACAGAAGGAGCATGCACACTCAAAAAGCTCACATTCTATTGGAGGAAAACACAGGAGCATGCTGGAGGCAGCTCATACCACCCAGTAGTCCTGGTTGTTAAATTTTCATGGGAGAATTTATACCTTGGAAGTTGGCAAATGCTACAATCAAGGCTCTGTTTATTGTTTTCTTGACTGTCTAGACTCAAGAAAGCTATGGATAAAATGTCAATAATGCAGATTAAACTTAAAAGATGTATTTTGCTTTTCAGAGAGCCTACTGTCACACACTGACTAGCACACTGCTGGGGAGAAACCATATATAAATCAGTCCATACAAAATAAATCCAGGTTAGATAGAAAGCAACCTTCCAAGGAATGGTACTCATAACTGAGGCTTGGGGAAAACTGGGAAAGGTCTTCCAAAGAAGATGGCACTTGAGCTAAGTCTAAAAGCAAGCTAAAGATTTTAAGAGTCAGAATATGGCAGAAAGAGCATTCTGGGCATGTGAAAAAACCAAGCATTAAAAAAAAAATCTGAAGAAAAGTTGAAGAGGGGTAAATCTTTAAAATTCAGTGTTCTTTGGATTTTTTTGTAAGTTACTAGTTCATAATAAAAAATTATGTTTAAAAACAAAAGCAAAGCCTAATAGTAGGCTGGGAGACCTTCCAAAGGGAGACAAAGTGCCAGTGGCTGAGGAGGAAATGCTTTTACCACTGTATGTGAAACTGGGAAGAAAGCACTGGACTAAAAGTCAAGAGGCCAGAGTTCTAATTTAGAGCCTTCCACTAATTAGCTGTTACTTTGAGAAATAATATAGTTAGAGGTGACATTTAAAAGCGGGTTTTCAGAGTAATGTGTTTACCTGGCAACATCTGATCCTCACAGTAACTCTGTGAGGTAGGTAAGCTGTGGTGGAAAGAATGCTGGATTTGGAGTCAAATGACCCAGTTTCAAAGTCCAATTCTTGACACTAACTATCTAGGTGATTTTGGGCAAGTCACTTAACAACCTCCCTGGGCCTCTATTTCCCCATCTGTAAAATGAAAATTTGGACGACATGACCCCTAAGGGCCCCTTCTAGCTCAAAAGCTATGAAATTATGATTATTAACTGAGTCAGGAAGTTCAACAGGCTAAAAGTGGGCTCCTTTTGCCCCCTCTTTTTTGAGCACCATACCTTTAGGAATTTTGCTCGCTCTCCCTTGGACTTCCAGCAAGTGATGGGTGGGGTGAGAAATCTCACCTTATCCTCAGTGGCAAAGGTGGCTATAAACACGAATCCCAAAGAAAGGGGCCAAAGGGCAGGCCCAATTCATGAAAAGTACTCCATGGTGGGAAAAACAGTGTGGAGAGTGTTTAAGAGGCTTGCCCAGGGCCACACAGACAATAAATATCTACAACAGAATTGAAACCTAGGTTCTCTTGTTTCTAGGTCCAATGCTCAATCTTCCCCTCTTCAAACTTCTCTGGTCATCAGTTTCCTCATTTATAAAAATGACAGGCATTCCCTGGATGATCTTGTAAGACCTTTCCCAAGTCTAACATTTCTGTGCCTCCCTATGCTCAGAGATTGCTATTTTCTTGCTACTGTCTGTCCTGCACCATCACCTACTTCCTCCGTTCTCTTGTCACCAACCCTTCACCTCCTTCTCAGTGAGAATGTCCCCATCATATGGAAATGACTGCCTATGAATGCTGACAGAGGCAACCATGTCCTATGGACATGCCATTTAACCTCTGGCACATAAAAGGAGGACTGAGGCAAAGGGAGACAGAAGCAAGGAAATCAGTACATGGAGATAAGTCTTGGGATACTCTCTTCTAAATATTCAAAGGAGAAGCTCCTTATGTGTGTCTGTACATGTTAAAAGATGAAGAACCCTAGTAGGGTGGAGTTCAAAGCCCCACTAACAACAGCAGAGGCAGATAATACCAGACTACTACTTCTCTCCCAGAGGGACAGCCAGCTACCTGAAGGTGGTACCTAATCTGTTTAAAATCAATCGGATAATCCATAAACAAACACTTACTAAACACCAACTATGGGCCACCTACTAGCTACGTGATCTTGGACAAAGCATTCAACCTCTGAGCACTTCAGGCAACTCTCTTAAGACTCTAAGATACAGAGAAGATGCTGAACCTGAATTAGGAGAGGAGTTTTCTCAGGAGAGAGATTCATGAGCCAGGAAAATCCCTGATTCAGTCCCTATCCCTCTCTCTATGTGTCAGGCACTGTGCTAAGGTGCTAGGGATCCAAAAACAAAAAGGAAACAGCCCCTGCCCTCAGGGAACTTCCATATAACATATACATATCATATATAAGTATTTAAAATGCTTACATAATATAAGTATCATATAATACTTATATAATAATAAAATATTATAGAATACTTATTCTATAAAGCACAATATAAGTATTTTATAATACATAATATTATATAAATATTAATATACATATAAATAATAAAATATATAATACTTCAATAATGTAAGTATTTAAAAAATAAAAGCAGGGTAATTTTGGTAGGGAAGGCAAGAAGCTACTGAGGGGATCAGAAAAGGCTTCAGGTAGGTGATCTGGCATGTGAACTATTTAGAAGGTAGAAGTAATGAGATTCTAAAGGATTCCTAACTTCCCTTCCTCAGTGTTTGAATTCTAAGAATGTTACAACATTCTTTTGAGACAGAGTCCCACAGTTGAGATCACAAGGACTGCACTGCACTACATACAGCATCCCATATGTAGCTACCTCAAGTTCTTTTAAGAATTTGGGCTAGGAGATAGGAAGGAGGCACACTTTATGTCAAGAGACGGGAGAGAAGGCAGCCTTGGAATCAGAAGACCGAGGTCTGAATCCTGGAACTATGATTTAGTAACTGCGTGACCTTACAAAAGTCACTTCAACTCTATGAAATTTCATTTCCTCCCTGATAAAATGAGGATTTGTACCTAATAAGATTATGAACACAGCACTACAGATTTAGACTTAAAAGGCACTTTAGAGACCGTTTAATCAAGTGTCAAACTAACCATTGGCAGACCCAAACTAGAAAAAATACAATTGGGAAACTTCTAACAAAAAAGTAAAAATGCAATAGGATAATCTTAATATGTGGTTTTCTAAGTCAAAATGTGACCTGAAAGGGTCCATAGATATATATGGTTTAATGGGCCTCCATCCTACTTGAGTTTTACTCTCCTAGTCTAATCCAACCCTCTTATATGAGGAAACTGAAACCAAAAGATACGAAGTGGTTTGTTCATGAAGTGTAAAAGCCTGGCATGTTTCCTTTTCTTCAGATGTTGGCATGTGCAGAAACTTGGGTATACGTTCTTGTCGGTCAATTTTTAGCAAGTGTCAAGAGCTCGTGACACTGAAAGTTCATTCTTTCTGGCTGCCTCCTTTCACATTTGAACACCAGTTCTCTGACTCTAAACCCAGTGTTGTTTCCCAGTAAGTATAAGGCTGTGATAGATAAATGAAAGTTCTTATAGAATCATAAGAATTCAAAGCTGGGAAGGATCTTGGTTTCACTCCACTTTGTAAATGAGGAAACTGAGTTCCAAAGAGGGAAAATTAGAACTGAGGTCCCCTGACTCCAGATCTAGCGCACTTGTCACTATAATTCAGTCATTATCCTTTCCCTATAGTATATCCCAACATTAAACATTAAAAGGACTGAAGAAGCCAAGAGAAGAGACTTGGCTTCCAAAGATTTTGGTCTACAAAAAGGAAATTTTAAAAATGCTTTATATTTTTTCTCTCCCAGGACAACGAGGTGATGCAGTGGATAGAGCGCTGGTCTTGAGTCAGGGCGACTCCTCTTCCTGAGTTCAAATCTGGTCTCAGATACTTCCTAGCTGTGTTACCCTGGGTGTGTCAACTTACCCGTTTGCCTCAGTTTCTCATCTATAAAATGAGCTAGAGAAGGAAAGGGCAAATCACCTTAGTATCTTTGCCAAGAAAATCCCAAATGGGATTACAAAGAGTCAGACACAATTGAACAACAATCTATTTATGCAGAACTCAAATAATATGGGGTCTGAAATATGAGAATAAGTGACCACTGGAACCTGGAGGGTATCAAATAAATTCAACTCAATAGGCACTTAGCACCTACTGGGTGCCTTCTCTAGAGGTGTTTAATAACTGTATCTGCCTGGAATAGATTAAGGTAGGCCCAACCTGGAGGCAGCCTGCCAGAAATAAACTCTCAGCTCTAGCAGTTCATGAGCTCTTGACACTTTTTAACAGCTGCCAAATAAAAAGAATAAAGTATACCCAGGTTTCTGTACCAATTTGATGCCAACCCATGATGAAAGGAGAAAATTTCCCAAGTTCTTTCCCAACACAGGTGTGGACCGTACCCCTTCTCCTCTCTATAAAGGCCAGGCCCTAACAATTTCGCATGGCCTGGTATTTTTGTCCAGTCTTCTCTTGAAATCCTAGTGTTGGTTTTAAACTCTAACCTACACAGAAAAGTACTGGATTTAAAATCCTGAATTTTAATCCAAGCTCTGCCCTTCACTACCTATGTTTCCATGGGCAAGCTTCTTCACTTGGTCCTTAATTTTTTCATATATAAAATAAGGGAATGTTGGTCTCAATGATCCCCTAAAGGACCCTTCTAGCACAAAAATCTCTTCTTCTATAGCTTTCCACGTGGGAGAAAGCAGCAGGGAACAGTGTATTTAAGAGCAGCACATTTGGAGTCTTGTGGACCTAAGTTCAAATCCCAACTATCCTCTTTGCTACTTGTGTGATTATGGGAAAGTTATTTAACTTCTCTGGCTCCTCAACTGTAAAATGGAGAAGCTGGACTAGTTGATCTCTTATTTCCCTTCTACTTCTAAATCTATGATTCCATAAGCTTAACTCAACTCCCTTCAGTAACACTATAAACCAACCAAGAATTTTCATACTTGCGATGACCCCTGAGACGATTCTCAGACAACAGAGGTGGAGAACTCCAAACAAGTTGTTGATGTTGGTGGAAAGCGACTGTTAGCAACATGAATGGAATGAGCTGGCATGGAGGAAGGGTAGGAGCTGGGAAGACAAATATGGAATGTGACTTGAAACGTGAGGAAGGGGAAAATGAACGCTCTTGAGAATCAATGAGCTGAAGCCATCTTGAGAAGAGGTTCAAGCCCAGTGCAAGGGACAAGGAGATAGAGAATGCCACAACAGACAGTTACAGTCTATTCCCCGACGATAAGAGCAAGAGCCAGGGGTTAGGAAGAGGGGAAACAACCCTGGAGCACTGTCCAGTGGAATGGGCTAAGGAAACTGGGATTAAGAAGAATGTTGAAAAGATGAATCATATCTATAAAGAGATATGTTATGGGCAGTGCCAAGCAGCAGATCTCTATTTCCCAGAGGGAACTGGCTTAAATTGTAGCAGAAAAGGACAGGATGCAGTATCTGAGTTTTAGCATCACAATACAATAAAATGTGTTCCCAAAGTAGCTTCCTTCACTTCATTTTCAGGAGGCCTGGTCAGACGACCTTCAGTGCAGTCTGGAGGTAAAAATCAGATTGCCCTGAATGATCAACTTTGACCCAAGAGTCCCACAAGACCTTTTCTCCTTCCCAGGAGCTTTGCCATAAGAGAGAAGGTGTTTAGGAATCATTCAATCCAATGAACATTTATTAAGCAGAACTGAAGAGCACTGTGCCAAGCACTGGGGAAAATAGAAAGTTTAGAAGAGATCTTGCTCTCAGGCAGTTTACAGTCCAGTGAAAGGTGAATATAGAAATGGACAGTTATAATACATACTATACTTAATCACATGGAAGTGAGAGGCAAAACATGGCTTTATATGAGTTTTAAGAGGCTGGAGGAGGAGTATCAAAATGCCTCATGGAGGAAACAGAACTTGAGTTCCATGTTGGTAGAGTGTGAGATAATTTATTCTCCAGCTTCTGCGGGAAGTGGTGAGAGAGAGATAGAGAAAATCAATACTTATGAATTAAAAAATAAAACATGTTTAAAATTAGGTTTTAGGAAGAATTATCAAGGATTAGGGGAAAAGGAATCCATTAAAGTGACAGGAGAAGTCTCAAGGTCAGGAGCAATAACTCCTCAGCCCCACCTCTCTAGCTGCGGCTTGTTAAATCGCAGAGACTAGGGGAGAGGGAATGGGATCATTATAATTTCATCCTTTGACACATGAGATGGGCCTTAAAGAATAAAGCCAGCACTGTCTCTATTTGTTTGTTTTTCTTTTATCCTTCCTTTTTTTTCTTCTGACTATATCCCATTGTTCTGAGACAGCGTCCCTGCCCCATTCTCCAAAGAATGCCCTGCTCCCAATTCCTCCCCTTTTCTTCCCTCCTGCCTCTTTTTCCCAATCCTGGTCTCACCCTCCAGTTTGTTTTGTGTCCTCCTTCCCCTGTTCCCTGAACCAGCTCTGCCACCAAAGAGACCCCTGATCTTCAGTACTTTTGGAGTCCTGCCCTTACCCCACCCCTAAACTTCACCATCCCCTGGAGGAAAAAAAAAAGAGAGATGTTGCCAGGATGGAATGGAAAGGGGGAGAGAGAGCAGCAGGGGACAATCTGTACCTGTTGAAAGTAGAAAGCAAGAATTATTTTCTCCCCACTCACCTGCCCTGATGTCTTATGTGACATAAAAATGCTCACTGGGGCCATCCGATCCTCAGAGCTCATTTAGAGCCTTAGAGACCAGGGATTCCACCCCCTCATTTGGCAGATGAGGGCAATGGGTCTAGAGATATAAAGTGAAATATCTAGATTTCCAAGATCAATCACTGTCAGTAAAGAGCCAAGCCAGGAGCGGAGGCAGAGCCTCCAAACTCCAGGCCTATGTCCTTCCACAATGGCCCAGAACTACCTCTGGGTATTTGCTAGTATACATTCTCTGCACATATCCAGCCCCAGGGAGGGGTGTTACTGTGAGCATCACTTAAATGTGGCCAGATTCACTCTTTTCTCTGACCTCACTCTGGTGATCTATCTTACCTTTTATGACTCTCATTCAGCAACATTCATTTCATACCTGCTCTCTGAAGGACAGTTATAATTCTTATCTTTTAAGCGGTGGAAGACCCCCATCCCTTCCACCCATCCAAAGCTGCTGAGGAATTGGAGAGGACTGAATCCAACTCTTGGCATCATGGTCATTTTAGAAGCAAAATCTCCCCTGGGCAGAGGGGAAGCAATGGAGTGGGAGTAAAAGGGCAGCTCCAAAGGATTATTTATCAATAGATGGAAAATCCACAGGGTCACTAGATGGAAGCATTGTGGATTTCTGTCAGACTGGGAGAATCCTCCCCAGATAGGAGGGGTTGATCACCTTAGATGCTCTGTACACTGCAGCTCAGTTTTATAGTGCTAATGCACTTATCAAAAGGAAGGAAAGGAGAGTGAATTCATAGAAGGCTGATTTCGGGGTCTAAGTTCAGACCTACTTCTGACATATTCTGGCCATGTTACGTAACCTTTCATGATTCAGACAATTCTCTAAGACTATGAGCTGCAGAACAGTTACAAATATGCGTTGATAGAGGGGATTTTCTCATGGAGAAATCCCTCTACCAATGAAATCAAAATTCCCCTCAATGAACTTACTATGATTATACATTACTGCTGTCTTGTTATTCAGTCATTTTCAGATGTATCCAACTCTGTGACCCTATTTGGGGTTTCTTTGAAAAGATAGTGGAGTGGTTTGCCTTTTCCTTCTCTAGTTCATTTGACAGATGAGGAAACTGAGGTAAGCAGGGTTAAGTGACTTGCCCAGGGACACACAGCAAGTAATTTCTTTGTTACTGAGGAAGAGGAGTCTTCCTGACTCCGGGCTGGCACTCTATGAACTTCACCACCTAGCTGCCCTATCTTAGTGTCCTATCCATTATTAACTTGTAAGACCCATGAGAGGACAGAGACTCTATAAGTACTGTCTATATTTTACCTGCACCCTCCCTTCACTCCTGCCAGGGGCTAGCACAATAATCTGTTTACAATAAGTATTTAATAAACGCATGTATTGTTTGTTATTCTACTTGAAAAAGTTGCAAACATTTTAATATCCTTAATTGTCAATATCAAAGCTTACATTGCATAGCATTTTATAGTTTTTAAGAGCTTTTAAAGCTCAGTGGATCCTCATACCTCCTCATCCTCAGGTAGTTCAATGCAGCCTTCTGTCATTTCAGACCCTTCTTCATTCTGGTCATCATTTTATCAGTGTCCATTTTAAAAATGAAGGACAGAGAACTGAACTCAATATTTCAGACACGTTTTAACAGTATAAATCTAATAAAACTATTAGTATGATTTTGTTGAAGGGCAGCAAGGTGGCCCAGTGGATAAAGCACCAGGTCTAGAGTCAGGAAGACTTGAGTTCAACCCAGCCTAAACAACAACGGTTTCACTGAGAAAGGAAACTCCCTCTCCTAAAGTACGTTGGAACCTTTTCAGCAACTTAGGGTCATAAGACAGGTGCCTAAGGCACTAAGAAACTAAATGACTTTCCCAGGGGCCTTCTCAGCTCCAAGCCTAGCTTTATCTACTCTACCATTCCGCTTATCTTAATAATGATAGCTGACCTTTATATAATGCCTTTAAGATTGCAAAGAACTTCAGTTATGACCTCTCACTGGAGACTTCTTATAGCACTGGGAGGTAGGTGCCAATCAACAATCATCTAGGCAGTCAGGTGACACAGTAAATAGAGCACTGACCCTGGAAGGATCTGACCTTCAACACTTACTAGCTGTGTAACGATGGGGAAATGACTTAATGGCCTTCTGCCTCAGTTTCCTCAACTGTAAAATGGGAATTAATAATAGCACCTACACCCAGGGTTGTTGTGAATCTTAAATGAGATAATACTTGTAAAGGTCTTAGCAGAGAACCTGGATTGCTATGTTCAGTCGTTTTGACTCTTCATGATCCCATTTGGGTTTTCTTGGCAAAGGTACTGAAGTGGTCTGCCATTTCCTTTTCCAGCTCATTCCACAGATGAGGAAACTGAGGCAAACTAGATTAAGTGACTTAATCATGGTCACCCAAGCTAGTAAGTGTCTGAAGACAGATTTGAACTCAGAAAGCTAAGTCTTCCTGATTTCAAGTTCAGTGCTCTATCCTCTTCAACATCTAGCTGCCTGTACCTGGCACATAGCAAGTACTTAAAAAGTATGTTTAATACAATGCCTGGCACATAGTAGGTGCTTAATAAATGTGTTTAGCACAGTGTCTGGCATATAGGAGGTGATTAATAAATGCTTGTTCTCTTTACATTTCAGTCGTTGTACTAGGCCCTAGGGATTCAAAGACAGAAGTAAAACAGTGACTACCCTGAAGGAGATTACAGTTATTCTGGAGAAGTACAATACATATATTTATATAAACACAAAATACGTACAAAATAATCACAAGGGAATTAGAAAAGGAAGTTGTTAGCAGCAGGGTGAATAAGAAAAGGCTTCATGGAGGAGGTAGCATTTGGATGAAAGCAGAAACTCTACAGGGCAAAGGTGAGGAGAGAGTGGATTCCAGGCAAAGGAAGGAGCAGCTGGTGCAGAGACTGAGAGATGACGTGAGGAATGTTGTGTGTGAGCTACAGCAAAAATGCCAGTTTGGCTGAACTACAGAAACCCATAAAGTGAGGTTCTAACAAGGTGGTAAAGAATTTTAAAAGGCAGAAGAATTTTATCCTAAAAGTAAAAGGGAATCATTGAAATTTATTGAACAGAGAGAGCAGTGATATGGTTAGGCCTATGCCTCAAAAATATTACTCTCAAAAAAAATATTATTCTCGTAGTTAGGTGGAAGATGGATCTGAGAAGGGTCAGACTGGAGGAAGGGAGACCAGTTAGGAAGTGATTCCAAAGGTCCTGCCCTAAACTCAAGTGGTGGGTGGGGGCCTGGAAAGACAGTAATTTATATGACAGATATAGAGCCAGGAAGGATAAGATTTGCCAATGATTGGATATAAGGAGTGAATGAGTGAGAGTGGAGTTGAGGAGGACTTGAGAATCATAAACCTGAGTGACTGAAAGGTTTGACAGACCTATGAAAGATCAGAAAGAGGACATGTTTGTGGGAAAAGAACTCAATGAGTTCTGCTTTGGACACATTTAGTTTGAGATGGCTACAGGACTCCAGTACAAAAGGCAATTGGTGATAGAAGACTGGAAATTAGGAAAGAGCCTAGGGTGAGTTAGGTAAGAGGTGGAGTTGGCGCCTAACCAAGTACTTTCTCCTGTCAGTAGTAAGCACAGATGAGGGGAGGTGTTAAAGTGCTAATAGGGTATAAACCAACCCTCCACTCAGAGGAAGGAAGGGAGAGAGGATGGAGGGGAAGGAGAGAGGAAGAAAGAAAGGAAGGAATGAAGGAAGAAGAGAAGAGAGAAAAGGAGAGGAGAACAAGGGCAAAAAAGAAGGAAGGAAGGAAAAAGCTGAAAAGGGATAAAGGAAGATGAAGGTTCTCAATATGGGGACATGTTTTTGAAGTCCAGAGAAAGTTAGAAGCAGAGTCAGAAGGGGATATATCAAAATATATAGATCTATCAATCTGGTAATCATCCTCATGGAGATGACAATTGCACTCATCGGAACTATATTATTATCCCTATTTTACAGATGAGGAAATGAGGTTCAGAGAATTTAGGTGACTTGCCCATGGTCGTTCAACTAAAAATATGAGATATGAGATTTGAATCCAGCACTGTATCCACTATGCCACCTATGATCTAGGGTCTATTACTGATGGGTGAGCTTTACAGGTGCCACAATATACTACTTGTAGTATCGAACCTGTAGATTAACCATCACTTTCAAGTTCTTTTTATAAGAAAAGCCATATCTTACTATTCTATAACTTAAGTGTTTAATTTTTTAAAACCCAAATGCAGGGCTTAAAGCCTTTGTCCCTACAATATTTTCATTTGTTGGCCTTGGTCAAGGGTTTCACTGCCTGAGATCATTTGGGATTTCAATTCTGTAACTATTGGCTATTCCTCCCAGCTTTTTGCCTCTTCAAATTGGTAAATGGAAGAACTGTACAGGCCAATGAATAACTTACTGCAACCCTACTCAAAGGATTTTCCTAGGAATGCTATTTGGTCTAGGGAATGTACAGTGTCTATTCCCACTACAGTAGACTGCCTATATAATGAAGTGACCAAGATATCCTGAAATTGGTCACACAGTAGGGAGGCTGGTACACAAAGTGGCAGAACCATTCCTATTTACAAATAAAATACAGAACATAAATAAACATAAAAATTTATCTATATATACACATATACATACACATGTATGCATGTATATATACATATACACACACATATATATACATATATATGCATGTGCCTTTCAGAAGAATATAGCATGACACTAAGTATTGCCTTTCTCCTTGGCAATATTGCCAAAATGACACGGCATTTTACCTCTTTTTGGCAAGCAATTTACCTTGCTCATTGAGTGAATACGTTAAGGCTCATTTGCAGAAGAAAGCTTGATTTGAAATGCTTAAACTGATTAATTAAAAAAAATTGTTTTAAGAGTCAGCATGGTGTAGAAAGTCAGCCCTGAAGCCAGGAAGGTCTGGGTTCCAATGCTCCATTTTACACACACTAGCTGTGTGACCCAGGGCAAGTCACTTAACCCCTTAGTGCTCCAGGGAGTTCTCTCAGACTATAAGCTGCACAGAAGGGGCTGACTACCCCTGCTGAATGAATTTCCTTACCTCAGAATTCCTTGTCAAGAAAATTACATGTCCAGTTCCTATCCTAATTTTAAAAGTCCTTATTGTCAGATTTGTAGGTTTGAGATCTGGTTATAAGATTCAATAACATATGTGTGTGTATATATATATATGCTACTATAGCTGTGGCTTATGCTTTGGGTGAAGGAAGATACATACATACAAACATACATACAAACATGTATGTATGTGTGTATGTGTATGTGTGTGTGTGTATATATATATATATATATGTATACATACACATAAACCTTGCCTTTTGACCTTCACCTTTGAAGAACCCCTACCTCCCTTCTTAGTTATGCTCAAGTACCTTCTCCTTCACAAACCCCTTCCTTATTACCCTAATTATTAACACCTCCCACCCCCTGATGAAACCACTCAGTATTTATATGTTGTATCCCTGACCACAGACCCTCCCCCACCTCCCAAGTAGAATACAAGATTCTTGAGGTTAGGGGCTATCTCACTTTTGTATTTGTATACCTAGTATCTGGCACGTATTAGGACATTTTAAAATAGTTGCTGATTGACTGTCAATGCTCTATAGTTAAGCTGGGTTATTAAACTTTGTTCACAGAGTAAACTCATGACTAGAAACCATTCTTAGGGTCTGGCAGATGGAAATTTTCACCAGATTCCTCCAACACTTACCCCAGATCACCAGAAGGGAACAAGAAGGAGCCTGTACCAATCAGCAAACAGGCAACCCCCTCCCCATTTCTCTGTCTATACCAGCTCTAATCTCCCAATGCCTTCTCCCCACAGATTCTAACCCCCTTTTTCTAGCCAGACATGAAAGAAGAAAGCTATTCCAAGGGTAATTTGTGGTATATGATGAGGCCTGTAATTAGAAGTCAGGCTCTCTTCCTTTATTCCCTCTCCTGCACTGGAGGGTCCAGGAGCAGGTAACTAATCCAAAGAGACCCTGCATCATTCTTATTGAAACTGCCTCTTAGCATCTGGACAAGAAGCAGTCAAAAGCAGATGAAAATGTGGGAGCAGAGAAGCAATTCAGCTGGAGTCGTGATCTGCCATTTTCTTTCTTTAGTTAATACCAGTGAGAAGGTAGGCGGGCTTTCTAAAGGATGGAACACCTTGAGGGCAGCAAGTTGCCAGGGTCCTTTAACTCCACCCCATAGAAGGTCTACAGAGAACAGCATGCTCTCCAAAAGTCTCCTCTCCTTGTCTCTTTCCTCCTACCCTCCCTGATGATAGTCAAAGGTCAACACTGAGATCAAAGTGTCAAAACTAGCAAGGGGAAGAAGCCTCAGTCTCTGGTCACCTGCAAGGAATAAAGGGGAAAGCCACATTGAACCTACTTCAAAGTCAACACAAAGCTTTGCTGATCTTCACCTCCCCCCATAGTGACCAGATATGTAGGCCCCACCACAGCAAATTTCGGGTCTGCAATTCTTATCCATCCATCCCCATATTCTCCTCTCCAGACAGAATCACAGGCCTACAGAACACAGAAAACTCACCTACATAGGCCCTGTGCCCTTCTTTGGTCTCAGAAACAATTATTGGCAGATGGGAGCTCAAATCAACAGAAAGGAAGAACCCATTCTGAAAATCACATAGTTCATTTGGAGGGTTTGGAAGAAATGTAAGGGAAGGAGGAGAGTGGAGGGGAATCAGAGGGTTAGACCAGAGCAAATGCCAAACAAAGTCTTTTAAAAGATCTCTTCAATCCCACCTCTCTGTGGAAGAATGAAGAAATGGGGGAACCCCCAGGACCCACTTGGGATCTCTACCTCTTTTTCAGGAATGTCAAAAAGAATTTCATCATGTCAAGTAATTAAAATATACTTTACATTTCTATAGAGCTTTCCTGTCCATTGGGCAAAGGATGGCTACTTGGCAACTCTGTCCTTGGACAACAGGACCCAGATCCCATCGATAGAGGAAGATCATTCAGAGATTCTAACCTCTCTCACCACCCCCACACTAGCCAAAAGATTTTTCTCCCAAATGATCTTTAACAGACAAACATGTATACTAGATGTGTGTGTTTGTTTGTGTGCGTGCAAAGGCTTTATGCAGCAGAGTGGGATACAGTCAAACAAAAATGAAGTTACCATGGCAACAAGCTCCAGCATCACTGCTGCCTATTAACACAAGTGAGGAATGTGTTTGGCAGATGCTTGAGTGTTATTTATGGTATGGGTGTAGCAGAGGGACTTCTGACAGGCAAAGAAGGGAAAAAAAAAACTTACGATGCTCCTACTGTACCAAAGAGGAGACAGTAGCAGACAGAAACACTCACATGCAGAAGGAGAGACTAAAAGGCAGAGATGGGGGAGTAAGAGGAAAGCATAAAGTGAGAAAAAGAGAGAGACAAAGTAGCAGGTGGGCAACAGAAGGACAGAAAGCAAGAGACGAAAAAGGGTGTGTGGAGAGCAAGAAAGAAGTGAAAAAGAATTAAAAACAGAGGAAGAGAGGGAATCTACAAAAAGGAGGGCAGAGGGAAAGTAAGGGGTGGGGGGAGTAACAGATACCAAGAAGAAAGGAGGGAAATAAAAAGAGTCCAAGGAAAGACAAATGCAAGTATCAATCTCCCAAACCTGGAAAATGAGATTGACCAGCTCCATATCCTCCCTCTCCACCATTGAAGAAGTCCTCCCCCTGAATAAACACCATCATAAGACACTGATTAAGAAATCAAATCTCTCCTTCCAAGTAGAGCAAAGGATAGTAACCTCAGATGTTTTTAAAAGGGGCTGGAGGTGGGGGACAAAGATTAATCAGAAAGGCAGAGAGATAATCATTATAAAAAATGGGCCATAGGAGGCAGAGGATTTCACTTACGTGGGATAGCAAGTGAGAGAAAGGAAGTATACAGTATAGAAAAATACCAACTCCATTCTCAGTTCATTCATCCATTCATTCAAACGGCCAATTTTTACGGATAGCCTACTATGTGCAGGGCATCATCCAAGAGATAAGGTGTTAGGAATCACCTGCCACCAACCCTATTTCTCTCGTGACTAGTTTTTCAATAAGATGGGCAGTCAGCAATCACTTATCCACAGCCAGTCAGAGGGCTAGACCAGAGCAAATGCCAAACAAAGTCTTTTAAAAGATCTCTTCAATCACACCCTTTCCTGAACTGGAGGGTCCAGGAGCAGGTAACTAATCCAAAGAGACCCTGCATCATTCTTATTGAAACTGCCTCTTAGCATCTGGACAAGAAGCAGTCAAAAGCAAACATAAAATACAAAACTGTCAGCCTTTGCCACTACTATCAGTCAGTGCATGTTCAAGAAATGCAAAATAATTTCTAGATCACACTGACCCTGATGCAATCAGGAAGATAAATCTGATGTTAATTTTAAAACTGTGCAATTCTTTCAGAAGCAAAATGGCAAGGATTTTTGGATTACTTGCTATTCTAGACTACCCACAACATAGCTCCCTTCCAACTGAGTGGATTATCAAAAATGGCATGTACCACATGAAACCTGAAACTCTACAGGCCTATAGAACACGGCAGGCCAAAAGGGATGCTTCTGGTGGGATGGGGAGTTGGAGATAGCAGAGGGAAGGGGAGGAGGAAGGAAGAAGTAGGGATGGGGACATGAAGGAGGACACAGAAACCTATTAGTTGCCATCCTGGCATCTGAGAGGTAAGATAGCTCTTCAGGCCCTGACAGATGGCTTCCTGGTCATTCCCCTGAGGCATGAATTTCATGGCTAGGATCAGAGACCCACATCAAGTTGAATGTCACTGGAAAATCCCAGCTAATCTCCTATTTGAGCTATACCCACCCAGACTTCTTAACATAATTTCCCTTTTCTGAAAGTTCATGCCCACCAAAAGCACTCACATGATCCTATGAGTGGCACCAACACCCACTGAGTTTTAACAAAGTAGAGCCCTAAAGTTAGAAGAGCTGGTCGTTAAAAATGACAGCAATAATTATGGGGGAGGGGGAGGGGAATCACTTGGTAGTCTTATTCATCCTAAGTAAGAGCTGACTATTTAACATTCTTTTTCCAGACATTAGGCTAGAAATTTCCATGTAACTTCAATCAGAGCCACCCAAAGTTCATTTTACTCTACTTACTGATCCCAAAGTCAAAAATCAAACAATTCAACATGCATTTTGAGCACCTGCTATGTACCAGGCCTTGTACTGGTCTGGTACATGAAAGATGTACAAGACAAGGTACCTGTCTCCAAGAAGCTTACAATCTAGTATGGGAGAAAATATTGGAGAAGAATGAAGTGCTTCTATTGTGTGGCACTGATTTTAAGTACAAGAAGAGTTCAGAGAAGGGAGGAATCAATGTGGACTAAGGTATATAGAATTCTTGAAGGTAAGACTTAGACCACAGAATTTTAGAGTTAGAAAAGGACCTTTATCAATCTTCTTAGTCCCCAGTCCCCGGATCAGTTAAGCCAAAGGTCACACAGCTAGTTGATGTCAGAACTGAGCTTAAAATCAAAATCTCCTGACTCATAGTTCAGCGATCTTTCCACTGGAAAGGAGAAAAACCAAGGAAGTGGAGTGTCATGGAAGTCAAAAGAAATCTCTTACAGTAGGTAAGCAACATGGTCAGTTACTAAAAAGAGAGCTAGGAAGACATATGTCAAGTAAAAGCCACTGACTAACACAAGAGGGAGGTTACTGGTTACCTGGAACAAAGGAATTTCAAAAGAAAGGGGAGCATAAAGTACTTTGCATTTATTTTGTAATATAGTTTGCATTTATTTCTTTCTGCATGTTATTCCCTCCCCCAACCAAAAGAGAATGCACATTCCCTGAAGGCAGAAACTTTTTTGTCCTTGCATCTCCAGGACTTAGAACTGTGTCCAACAGGTAAGTAAATTGGTGTTTAGTAAACACTCATATCGAATTGAATTTTATAGAAGGAAATGAAAGCAGAAGACATGGAAGCAGCAGATGGAAACTATAACTTGGAGAAAAGGAAGGAGAGAAAGAGGATAATAACTAGATAAGGCAGCTGAAAAGGATGTTTTTAAGATAAGGACCATGTTTTGTTTGCAAGTATAGGAGAAGGAACCCAAAGACTGAAGAAGCTAGAGAGGTAGGGAATGGTTGTGGAAATGAGACAGCAGGGGACACCAGACAGGGAGATATAGAATGGTGTACACAGTCACCCAGTAAGTCTGGCTTTCCATTTTCTGAAGGGTGGCCCCCACACTTTGGCCAAGAGGTTATGCCGGTTCAGGAAGAATTTAGATAAATTCATGGATGATGGACTTACAACAGGATTACCAAGGAATGCTCAGTATACCTCTTGACAGGTCTAATCCTTTGAGGCTGAGATCATAAAGGCAATCTGGACATCCTTTGGTGGCTGTTTGAAAGATAGAATACCGGACTTATCTCATTCAACACTACAATTCTCCTGTCAGGCCATAGAGCAAAATCTTCCTCTATTTCTAACCCTGAGGATACAGGTGAAGTAGTTCTGAAACAACTCAGAAGCAGGAAGTTGGGAACAGAAGGCACAGAAAGCCAAGAGGGATATCAACCCATCTCCCCAGACCCATTCTAGCTCAGTAATTGTCCAACTCAATAAAATGCAATGGGTTTTTGTTTGGTTGAGTTCTATCTTTAAATTACATATAGTTAGCTACATAAACTTCATAACACCATAAAGAACTCAAGTGAAGGCTCAACTCTCCACACTTCCACTCCTGGAATTCTCTCCAGGATACCAGCCATCAACCCACACCACCTCGAACTCTGCTTCCTACGTAGTCCAAAGCCACCCTTCCCCTGTTTTTCTGGAGTGAAGAGTGGAATTTCTGCCAGTTTGGGAAATGGAAAGATTGTCTTTGAAGCGCAGTTGCTATGGGGTCCAGCAGCTCCATTCATAAGGAGGGCATTTACGCACTGGGAGGATGGAGGATAAAAAGGTTTTTCTATAGGATCTTCTACTACCACACACACTCCTTTGAAAAAGTAGGTAATGGGGTGGGGAGAGGGAGGGGAGAGGGATTTTTTTGCGACCTCCATCTAACTCCTGTCCTCCGATTCCCCTTACCTGCTTCAGTAAGAACTGGTCCTCCGAGTTGGCCTGCAGGGAGATGGCCAGGTGGATGGCAGAGAGCAGCACCCCGCTAAGCACGGCAGCCCTCATGCGAACAGGCAGCAACGTGTAAATGGAGTAAATGAAGAACACAGTCCACCAAATGCCCTCCGAGGCACTGCGGGGCTGAGGCAGCAGCAGGGCCACCACCTCGACGGCCAGCACCACAGCGATGAGGGCGTAACAGGCCAGTCCCATGTGGTCCTGGTGGAAGCTGGCCCTGTTGCAGAACACGGCCAGGAGAAGCACCACGGCCACGGCGGCGGAGAGCACGGCCAGGTAAGGAGGCTGGTAGTGGCCGCGGGCAGCATGGAAGGCCAGCATGACTAGGCACACGAGCACCAGCACTGCCATCAGCATAGTGAGGCTGCTCTGGTTCAAGCGGAAGAAATAGCGCTGGTAGAGCCTCTCGAGTTTGTCCGACGGGAACTTCTTGGAGCGAAAGATCTGCAGGAGCGCCAGGCAGCAGGCGCCCAGAGAGAGCGCGGCTCCGGACCCGGAGCCCGTCGAGCTGCCTGCGTCCTCAGCCTCCTCCTCTCCGCTAGCTCTGGCTCCGGGCTCCAGTTCCTCCACCGCTTTGCCCTTGCTTCGCCGCTCATCCAGACCCAGCTCCACGGAACGAGGACGGACCTCCGCCCCGCCCCCCTGCACGGTCGCGGTGCTCCGTTCCCCTGGCCTGGACGGGGCTGACCCACCGCCGCTGCCACCGCCGCCTCCTCCGCCCGCTGGGGGGGCCCGGGTGCTGCCCCCTCCAGCTGCCCCACGCCGGTGGCGACGGCTGCCCCGACAGCAGTCTTCTCCTTGCTCCTGCCAGGCTGACTTAGAGCGAAAGCTGAAGCCGAACCCGCCCCCGAGGGGGTCCTGGCTGCCCAGCGGGGGTTCGTAGTCTTCATCGTTGCGCCAGCGGCTCACCAGGCGGTGCTCCTGGGGGGTCACGGCCACCCCTGTTTTCTTAGTAGAGCCACGGGTCAGCCCCCCGGGAGGGCAGGGGTATCCATTGGCTCGAGACTCTGCTTCTCCCCAAGCTGAGCGATGCTCCCCGCCTCCCCTGGGGGCAGCCGCCGTCTGGGCCGCGTAGCCCGGGGGGCTTATGCTTTTGGAGCGGGACATGCCCCCCTCGCCCTCCGCTTCTTCCTCCTCCCCTGGGGGGCAGGCTGGGGGGCGCCAAGGGGAGGGTGGAGGGCCAAGCAAGGGGACCAAGGTTGGGTCACACGTCGGGGGCGGCCCAGGTCCCTGAGCCGCGGGGCATCGTGGCACCCCCGTCCTGAGCGATGTGGGGTGGCGCCTGAAGGGAGAGCGATCCGGGGAAGGCAAGAGAAGCCGGGAAAGCAAGAAGTAGAGGGAAACCCGCTTTCGCTGGGGTGAAGACTGAAGACCGACAGTCCGAAATCGAAGTCACACCACTGCTCCCGAGGACTGCTCAGGCTGTCGCGGGACCTCGGGGCAGCTTGGCTGTTTCAGCGGGGGCTGGAATTAGGAGTGGGGAGGAATGGAGAAGCGTCCTCAGCAGGCGACGCCTCTCCTGTGCCAGCGGTGCCTAGGCAGAAAGCTCCAAGATCCCAACCGAGCCTGGCGCAAGGCGAAGCAGCCGACGCGGCTCGTTAGGAGTCCGGGTAAGGATACGGAGCCGGAGCCCTTCTCTCAAAGCGAACAGGGAACGACTGGGAGATACGGAAGGCAGGCAGCATTATTTTCTTAAGAGGGGTGGGGAGGTGGGATGGGGGGTGGAGAGGACGGGGGAGGGGGCGACGGGCGGAGCAACGATTCCAGGGACCTGGGGGGAGGGTCCTGAATTGCAAGGGGCCCCGCCACCGCATCCCCTACCTCACGCGTCAAGTGCGAGAGCGTGGCTCCAGCTTCAGACAGCGGCCCCAGGGTCCGTAGAGAGTGGGCAAAGGAGAAGACCCGGCCCCTGCTGGATGCCCCTTCCCCACTCTTCTCCCAGCCGGTCCCCCCTTTCCAAAAAAAATAATAACAAGCCTCCTTCAAATCTGCCTGCTGAGCAGAAGGGAGGGCTAGCGGCAGGCTCCGTATCCTCCAATCCGCCTGCTTCGGGGCCACAGCCGCCGGCCTGGGGGAGAGGCGGCTCACCACCAGCGACGTTATTCCCGGCTCGGAGCGGGCTTCTCGGGGAGCACAGAATGAAGAAAGAGAAGATCTCAATTCAAAAGCATCCCGCCAGGAGCAGGGCCGGTCGCTGCAGAGACGCTGCGCCCTCGGTCGATTTCCGAGGGCAGAGGGGTCTGCGGGCTGGGGGGTGTCCGGACAGCGCCATTCACGCCTCCGGCCCTGCTACTCCGACCCTTCCAGCTACGGCCGCCGCCGCGCTTTCTCCTCCTCCGCTCTCCCCTGCTCGCCGCCGCCGGAGCTTCCTCTGCATCCCCTCCTAGCGCCGCCTGCCCCCGCCCCCCCGCGCTGCTCCAGCCGCAGGTTACAGCAGCGCATAGCACCCCCCCGGCCCGCTGCGCCCCGGGCCCCCGGGCTCGGCGCTCCGTTCCGCTCGGCTCGCCGCCGGCATCCTCTGCCGGGGGCGCAGAGGGAAGAGCGGGCAGAGGCGCAGTCGCTGTTCTCGGAGGGGGAGGACTGGCGGCCAGGGGGAGCTTTCGGTCCCCTTCCTCACCTAAAACTGTGGCCGCTCCCACTCCTACCCCAGACCACCCTGGGCAGTGGCCACTCGCCCCCACCTCTGCCGGGAACCCGGTACTGCGTGTCCCCTCTACTGATCCCTGCGCCCCCACCCGCCTGCTCCCTCCCCCTCTCTCTTTTGTATCCCCCCCATCACCCCCTCCTCGCATTCAACCCAACTTCAACCTCAGCAAGCTGCCCCCGCCCCCTGGCTCGGCGTGATTGGCCGTTCGCTGAGCTGTCACACTGAAGTCCGGTGCTCTCATTGGGCCATTCTGGGCCGGGCGTCTGTGCCAATGGAGGGGCGCACGGAGGCGGGGAGCCCGGGTTGCGACAGCGGGAAGGATCTGGGAGGGGAGAGTCTTTACGCTCTGGAAGGGGCTAAGGGAGCGGGAGAGGCTAGAGACGCTGCGAGAGGTGGACGCAAAAAGAGGAAAGGGAGATGGAGAGGGATGGAGACACAGGAAGACGAGAAACACTTTGGCTGCCCACTGGTTACATCCTGCAAGGGGAAGGATCGGAGAACGTAGGCTAAGAGCAGACAGCCCCAAGCCCAAGCCAGCTCGCACTCAGGGCAGCTGGGATCAGAGCTAGCTCGGGGCACTGAATCCTAGACAAGGAGAGCAACTGGAGAGGCAAGAGAGGAGGAGGCAGAAACAACAGCTGGATTCTATGGAGAGATCCTGGCTAGGAGAGGTGTCAGGCCCCAAGGCCACAGTGTCCTGCCCTGTTGGTCTTTGGGTAAAGCAGTGATTCACACACATGCATCTCACCACATGTCTGGACATTTAGGCATTGGGAGATATATCCCTTTCCCTCATCTTCCCCCACCTCCGTCTTCTTGCCTGTCTTCCGAAGGCAGAGGGGCAGCCCAGGCAGGTGAGAAGCATTGCCCACCAACACATCCCTTTTTCTGTTCCCCAGAGCTGCCCTGACCTCCTAATGAATTTCCTCTTCCCCCCTCAGCCCAGACCTCCCTTAGGGCACTGGATAGCAAGTGTTCACAAAATGGGGAGCAGGAAGAAATCTGAAAGACTCATCTGCAACCTTAATCAACTGACAGTCACTGTCCTATTGTAAAAGATGGTACCCTACACTACAGGTGGAAGCTAGAATTTGAGTTCTTAGATCTACCCACTGATAGTATGTATCCTTTACTGAAATGACCCAGACCATCCTCTTCAGGACTGGAGTTCCTTAAACCAAGGACTGCTGACAGTCGCTTCCTGACTCTTCTCTAATACTGAAGAAGCACTTTACTGGAGAAATCATTGGGACTGAAAATCAGGTCCCCGAATTTTTTTTACAAGTCTAGGCCAGGCACCATTGAAACAGGAAACAAAAGTGAAATTTTTAAAAAATTCAAAAAACAAGATGGTTGAAGCTTAGTTATGTGGTTGACATACATTAGCAATTACCACAGGACCCTACATTTTCTATTTCATGTTGCCATGGGCAGCAGTTACCCACCATTAACTCGAAGCAGAGATATTTCTCCAATAACAATGTGGTTTCACTTTTTTTCCTACTTTTCTATAACCAAGATCCAAGAGCAAACCCTCCCCCCCCCCCACTGGCAATTCCTCTCTTCAATTGCTTTTCTTCTTTTTAAGAACGTAATATATTGTTATGTTTTGACCTTTGTACTTTTCCATAGCTCCTGGTCAGCCATTCATCTAGGACAGGAAAACAATATAAACAGATCACTGAGTTTAACTTCGCAATGCCCTAAACAAAGTCTTTAAAAATCTCATTTCTTGCAACTATTTGATAATGGGTGGAGGAAAAAACACTATTAGCTTCTAGGGTTGGAGAACACTAAGACTTGCTTCATATTTTTCCCCCAATCTATTCCACATTCCAACCAAATAGAACAAACTACTGTAGCTGTTTCCCAAAGTCAACAATTCCATCCCCTGCATCCATCTATTTGCATAAGCTATTCTGTATTCCTGGAATGCTTTTCTTCCTCATCTTCAAATCTCAAGAATTCTTGTCTTCCTAATATGCTTACCTGAGGTGAAGCTTTTCCTGTTCCTCTGATAGTTAATGCCCTCTCCTGTCTCAAATTACCTTACATTTATTTATCTGTGCCCATATTATATCCTCCCAGGAGAACATCAGCTTTTTGAAGGCAAGAGCTGTCTCATTTTTGCATTTGTATTCAATCTTTGCAAATAATAGATATTCATATATTTGTTGAAATGTTAAAATAATAGCTGAAAAAGAGGCTTGCAAATGAAGGAAGGTGCCACATTGGGGTGAACCCCAACTGAGACATCGCTCAGTGCTGTATTAACCATATTATATATATATACATATACATATATAGACATATATATGTATGTATACATATATATATATATGTGTGTACACATATATTGAAAAGTTTTTACCTTCCTATTTCTCCATAGGACTTAGTCAACTATCCATCCAGTGAAAAACAAGCAAACAAATTGAAAAAAAAACATACTGACCTAAATCTCTGGACACTTTTCCCCCTTTCATTATCTATTTATTTTTAACATTCTTTTCTTTTTAGATTTTTCTTTTCTTTAAATTTTTCTTTTTAAATTTTAAGTTCCAAATACTTTCTCTCCTTCTCACCGTTCCCTCACCCACTGAGAAGGCAAGCAAATATCAATTACACGTGTGAACTCATGTAACACGCATGTCCATATGAGCCACATTAAAAAAAAAAAAGAAAACAAGAATTATACTTCATTTTGCACTGTCATCAGTTCTTTTTCTGGAGGGGAATAACATTTTTTTCATCATGAGTCCTTTGGAATTGTCTTGGGTCATTATATTAATCAGAGTAACCACATCTTTCATAGTTGATCATTGTTACAACATTGCTTTCACTATGCACAGTGATCTTCCAACTTCACTTTGCATTAGTTCACATAGATCTTCCCATGTTTTTCTGAAACAATTCTCCTCATCATTTCTTATAGCACAGTAGTACCATCACAATCATATGTCACAACCTGTTCAGCCATTCCCCAATTGATGGGCATCCCCTCAAATTCCTTCTCTGAAACCACAAAAAGAGCGGCTATAAATATTTTTTGTACATATAGATCCTTTTCCTTTTTCTCTGATCTCTTTGTGATACAGACAAGTAGTGGTATTGGAAGGTCAAAGGGTATGCACAGTTTTATAGCCAGTTGGACCTAATTCCAAACTGTTTTCCAAAATGATTGGACCATTCACAACTCAACCAACAGTTCATTAGTGTGCCTATTTATCCCTCATCCCCGCCAGCATTTGTCATTTCCTATAGGTATGAGGTGTACCTTAGAATTGTTTAAATTTCATTTCTCTAATCAATATTTCATATGACTATGAATTGCTCTAAATTCTTCTGAAAACTGCCTGTTCCTATCTTTTGACCATTTATCATTAGGGAAATGACTCTTATTTTTATAAATTTGACTCAGTTCTACACTACTCAGCATATATTTGAGAAATGAGATCTTTATCAGAGAAACTTGCTGTAAAAATTTTTGATATTACTTCATTGTCTGTAGTATCTTTCAGCAAAATGTAGTTTCCCTGATTATCTCTGTTAATTAGATCTGTTTTTGCTTTTCTTTATCTGAGATCATGATTGTTATACCTGACTTTTTTTTAACTTCAGCTAAAGCATATTAGATTCTGCTCCAGCTCTATGTTTTAACTCTCTGTGTCTTTCTATTTCAAGTGAGGCACTTGTAAACAACGTATTATTGGATTCTAGTTTCTAATCCATCCTGCTGTCTGCTTCTGTTTTATGGGAGAGCTCACCCCATTCACATTCAGTTATGATTACTAAGTGTGTATTTCCCTCCACCCCCTTATCTTCTATTTTTTTCCTCTGTCTTTCTCTGTCTCTATCTCTGTCTCACTCTTTATCCTGTCCGTCTTTAAAAGTCTGTTTTGACTACATCTAGGACTGTATCCCAAAAAGATCATAAAAATGGGAAAAGGACCCACATGTGCTAAAATATTTATAGCAACTGTTTTTGTGGTGGCCAAGAACTAGAAATTAAGGGGATGCCTACCACTTGGGAAATGGCTGAACAAGTTGTTGTATATGAATGCAATGGAATAATATTGTACCATAAGAAATGATGAGCAAGCAAACTTCAGAAAAACCTGGAAAGACTTATATGAACTGATGTTGAGTGAAGTGAGCAGAACCAAGAGAACATTGTACACAGTAATAGCCACATCGTGTGATGACTAACTTTGATAGACTTAGCTCTTCTTAGCAATGCAAGGATCTAAGACAACTCCAAAAGACTCATAATAGAAAATGCCATCCACAAGCAGAGAAAGAACTATGGAGTCTGAATGCAGATCAAAGCAGACTATTTGCTCTCTTTCTTGTTGTTATTGAGTTCTTTCTCATGATTCCTCCCATTCATTCTAACTCTTTTTTTACAACATGACTAATGTGAAATTATATTTAATAAGAATGTATATGTAAAGCCTATATCAGGTTGCATGCCATCTTGGGGAGGGATGATGGGAGGGAGTCAGAGAAAATTTAAAACTTAAAAGCTTATTGAAGTGAAAGTTGAAAACTAAAAATAAATAAATAAATAAATTTTAAAAATAGATTCAACAGAAATGTTCGCTGCAAAAAAGAAAGCCATAGGGAGCCAAGATGGCAGAGTAAAAAAAGCAGGGACTTGCTACAGCCCTACCCCAAACCCAGTCAAATACCTGTAAAAAATGACTCAAACAAATTCTGGAGCTGAAGAACCCACAGAATGATGTAGTAAAGCAAATCTCCAGCCCAAGCCTGAAAGGTTGATGGAAAGCTCTATTGCTATGGGATCTAGGCAGGCCTTGGGGGACTGAATCTCTTGTGGCGATTTCCAAACTTCATGACCCCAAAACGCCAAGGACTAATTGGAAGATCAGTGATGAAGGGATGATATCTAAAAAATAAAATAAAATTAAGAGCTGAGAGAGGAATATATTGGGAGGAGAAAGGGAGAAATAGAATGGGGTAAATTATCTCTCACATAAAAGAGGCAAGAAAAAGCTTTTTCAATGGAGGGGAAGAGGGGATTGGTAAGAGAGATAGAGTGAACTTTACTCTCATTGGATTTGGCTTAAGGAGGGAATAACATGCACACTCAATGTGGCATGAAAATCTATCTGACACTACAGAAAAGTAGTGGGGAAAGGGATAGGGGGTGAGGGAATGATATAAGGGAGGGCAAATGGAAGGATGGGGTAGTTAGAAGTAAAAAATTTTTAGGAGGGACAGGGTCAAATGAGAGAATAGGATAAATGGGGGGCAGGATAGGATGGAGGGAAATATAGTTAGTCTTTCACAGAATGACTGTTATGGAAGTGTTTTGCATGACTACACATGTATAACCTATATTGAATTGCTTGCTTTTTCAATGGGGGAGGGGTAGGAAGGGAGGAAGAGAAAAGGAAGTTGGAAATTAAAGTTTTAAAAATGAATGTTAAAAATTGTTTTTACATGCAACTGGGAAATAAGACATACAGGCAATGGGGTATAGAAATCTATCTTGCCCTACAGGAAAATAGAGGGAAAGGGGATATGAGAAGGGAGGTGTGTGATAGAAAGGAGGGCAGATTGGAGGAAGGGGTAATCAGAATGCATGCTGTCTTGGGTGAGCAGAAGGGAGAGATGGGGTGATAATTTGGAACTTAGAATCTTATGGAAGTAAATGTTGAAAACTAAAAATAAATAAATTAATAATAATAAAAAAATAAAGCCTTTTGTGATCTGGCTTCCAAAAAAAGAGTATATTTTGCTTCTAACCACTGCGTCCCTTAGTCCACCCTCTCCTTTATCCTCCCCACTTTCTCTTATCCCTTTCCCCTCCTACTTCTCTATTGGGTAAATTACATTTTTACGCACAACTGGGCATGTATATCTATTCTTCCTATTTTAAACCAATTTCAATGAGAGTGAGGTTCAAACATTGCCTCCCACCCCTACCCCCATTTTCCCTCACATTGTAAAAGCTCTTCCTTATGTGCCTCTTTTATGTGAGAAAATTTTCCCCATTCTATCTCTCCTTTCCCCCTTCTCCCAGTGCATCTCTCTTTCTAACCCTTTCATTTTAGGGGCAATAGGGAGATCATTCCAACATAACTGACACACTGTATCTATGCAAATTCCTTTTAACTGTCCTAATATTGATTAAGTGCCTAGGAGATACATGTATAACTTCTCATATAAGAATGTAAGCAGTTTAACTCTATTGAGTCCCTTATAATTACTCTTTTTTGTTTACTTTTTTTTATGCTTCTCTTGAGTCTTCTGTTTGAATGCCAAATTTTCTATTTAGTTCTGTTCTTTTTATCAGCAATTCTTGAAAGTCCTCAATTTCATTAAATATCCATTTTTTCTCCTGAAAGATTACATTCAGTTTTGCTAGGTTAGTGATCAAATTGAAAAAGAGGTACAAAAACTCACTGAATAAAATTATTCCTAAAAAATTAGAATTGAGCAAATGGAAGCTAGGGATCCCACAAGACATCAAGAAATCTTGAAAACAAAGTCAAAAGAATGAAAAAATATAGGAAAATGTGAAATATCTCATTGGAGAAACAACTGACCTGGAAAATATATTGAGGAGAGGTAATTTAAGAATTATTGGACTCCCTGAAATCCATACCCAAAGAAAGAACCTAGATGTCATATTTCAACAAATTATTGGGGAAAACCGCAAGGATATCTTAGATACAGAGAGTAAAATTGCTGTTGAAAGAATCAATCATCTCTTGAAAGAGATCCTAAAGTGAAAACTCCCACGAATATTATAACCAAATTCCAGAGCTCCCAGGTTAAAGACAAAATACTTCAAGCATGCAGAAAGAACCAATTCAAATATTGTGAAGCCACAGTTAGGATCACACAAGATTTAGCAGCTTCCACTTTAAAAGAATGGAAGATTTGGAATATGATATTCTAGAAGGCAAAGGGGCTAGGATTATAACCAAGAATCACTAACCTAGCAAAACTGCTCAATAAATTCAAGTGACTTCCTATTGCTTCTGAAGTCAACAGCCTTTTACAGGTCTTCATAACTTGGCCCCAACCTATCTTTCCAGTTGAGTTATACATTACTCCCCTACTCAAACACTATTTTCCAATCTAAACGATCTTCATGCTGGTCCTGAAATATAGCATTCCCTCTTTTGTCTTTTTGCCCCCCCACCTTAGAATCACCTTTTTTCCCTCCACATTAAGGCAAAATTCAAGTATCATCTTCTATTTCTCAAGCATACTTTTCCTGATCCTCAGCTATTAGTGCCTGACCAATTACCTTGGATTTATTTTGTATATGTGTATGTATATACATAGATATAAATGTATATATATATATATACATACATATATATATATGTGTGTGTGTGTGTGTGTGTGTATACATATACATATATATGACTGTTGGCAAAAGCTCATCTAATAGAATATATGCCCCTAAAGGGTAGATTCTATTGAACTGTTGTCTCTGTAATGCCAGTACCTAGCACAATGGCTAACCATAGTGCTTAACAAATGTGAGCTGATTAATTGAAAAGATGCTGTGTTCTCTGCCTACATTTTCCTCTTAGTCTCTCTTTAGCTAGATGTACCAGCCAAAGTATTCCTCAGCCAAAGCATTTTTCTTCATATCTCCTGTTTTCTTAGCCTAGACTCTGCCCCTTGAGAATATTTGTTCCCTTGAAGGAAAGGTCCGTAACTTCCCTTTCTCCATCTCCTGAGACTGGCTTGCTACCTCTTCCAGCCCAGATGACCCCAATGTAGGCTCTGTCCAGAGGCTACCCTGACAATGTCCTGTACTCAAAAATACCCCACCTCTATCTCTTCCAAAGTCCTATCTCCTCCAAAACTCTCATTTCCTGAGTCTTGACTAATCTTATTCATTGGTCAAGCAGGTTATAATCTCCAAAATCAGATTTAAATGCTGCTAGGAATCTCACCAACCCACAAACCTCTACTCCAACTTTGTTACTTTGTCTTACTGCCTGAAATTCCACCATTGGAAATTTATCTTTTTTGAGAGTATAAATATCTTTGGGAGGGTAAGCACATTGAGCTTGGTCATCAGTCATTCACACTTCAATAGCAATTAGTTTAATTAGACTGCTTTCTTCTTAACAATTAGCTTTGACTGAATACTTTAAAATTTCAAGTTTTGATTGGGAGTAGGAAAGTGAAGTTAGGGACAGGAAATTTCAGAACATGAGACACTTCCAGAAAGTGCAGACTTGCATTTGACATTAATATGCAAGGATCAAGGTACTATGGGGACACAAAATGCCTGGAGGGTGAGTAACGTTAGAAAAGTGACGGAAAAGGAGGTGGGGGTCACCAAAGAAAATTTTTCTGGCTTCTAAATGTTGCCTGGTGTAGGCCTTTACCACCTGAGAGATTTTTTTCTTTTGCTGGGGGAATGAAGGAGGGTCCAGACTCATGATTTATGCAACTTTGTGAACTTCTGTTATGCAAATTTCCTCCACCAACTCAGATCAGCAAGTCCTTTGTAATTTACAATCTAATAAAGAATCTTAGCCAAGCAGATTCATGATTAGGTGCATATGATTGATAACCACTTGGGTTAATAGATTAACCTGTCCTAGTATGTGCATTTTGAAAGAGATTGCTGACTAAACTAAAGGAATGATGGAACCTCAATACTTGGAGAAGTATTTTAGAGTTTGGAGGTAGATTGGCCCTCTTTCTGGGCCCCTAAAAATCATACCCACATAGATAACGTGCTCAAGTCTTTGAGTAAAAACAGTCTTCTTCAGGCAGGGCAGTAGAAGACTGTTGGATTTGAAATCCATGCTGAGAGCTCAGGATCTTTTGTGACCTTGGGCAAGTCAGTCTCTCTAGACTGCAGTTTCCTTAGCTATAAATTGACAGGGTTGAACTGAATGACCTCTAAGGTCCCTTTCAGCTCTAAATCTGTGATCCTCTGATCTCCTGCCCACTAGGGAATCATTTACACATGTTTATCTGTTATAAATCTGGTGAAATTCTTCCCTTGGGCCCTGCAGAAGCCAAACTGTGAAGTCTCCATAATTCCACAACTTCCTTCCCCCCCCCCCCCCCACTGGACTCTCTCTTAGGCTAGCCCCACTCCTACCCCCACCCTGCTCCACCTGCTCCTGTCCTCTCCAGAAGTTTCCATACACTTCAAAATGGGATTTCCCAACCTTGTCCTAATGGAGGACTACTGACTTCACTCTAGTTCTGTGACTGCTGGGGGGAGCCAAGAGTACAAGTCCAGAGTCACTCTACATCTATGCAGAGGGCAGCAGATAGAGTGACGGGCCTAAAGCCAGGAACACTCATTGTGAGTTCAAATCCAGCCTCAGATATTTACTAGCTGTGTGACCCTGGGCAAGTCACTTAATCTTATTTACCTTGGTTTCCTCATCTGTCAAATGAGCTGGAGAAAGAAATGGCAAACCACTCCAGTATCTTTGCCAAGAAAACCCTAAATGGGGTCATGGAGAGTCAGATGTGTCTAGAAAATGACTGAACAACACATCTGTGGAGGGAAAGGTGGTTCATGCACTCCTCTCAGTTGGGATGCTCTGTTAGCTATAGGTAGGGGCCGTGGTGGGATTGGGGAACATCTGACCTTGTATCTAGGCCTTGTTAAACTCAGTCAGTTTTCTGGGAATCCCAGTTCCATCTTAGAGCTAGTTTAGAGTGCTACCATAATTAGGGAAGTAGTTTAGCTTTAGCTGGGGGAGCTAGGGGAGCTGGAAGGTCAGACGTTTTGCCTGTAGCCTCTCTCAACAATAAGGTTATATAGATAAAATCAGGGACACTGATGTTCCTAAAAGAGCCCCAGCAGACCTCTATCTGGAAGAAAGAGAATTTCCGGAAATGATTATGAAGTAAAAAACAAAAGGCATTTAATAAAACTTTTTTTAAACGTCTTTCTGCTGTGGCTGCAAAGCTAATCGACTTCGTAGGAAGGAAAGCAGGAAAGCAAGGTGAGGCACTTCACTGCTTTGTTGTTCAGCCGTGTCTGACTTTTCCTGACCCCTTTGGAGGCTTTTCTTGGCAGTGATACCGGAGCATTTTGCCATTTCCTTCTCCAGCTCATTGGACAGATGAGGAAACTGAGGCAAACCAGGTTAAGTGATTTGCCCAGGGTCACACAGCTAGTGTCTGAGGCTGGATGTGAATTCAACTCTTCCTGACTCCAGGGCAGGTCTCTATCCACTATACTTCCTTGCTGCTCATCTTCAGTGGGTTCAGTGTGGTTCACATGGGGAGTCTGGTGACTTGCATGGTCTTCTCTGTGTTCTGTGGCTTCATATTCCTTTGCTGTATGTGTCCCTGGGAAAGGCTCATGCATGGGGTGGTGGTGGTGGTGGTAGTGGTGGTAGTAGTAGCAGTAGTAATAGTGGTAGTAGTAGTAGTAATTTTTATCTCGCGCTTTAAGTTTGGTAAAGCTTTTCATACATATAGATTTATGGTTCTATCATCCTATAATTCTTTATCACCTAGCTCCTAACCCCTTGGAGTTTTCTGTGACTAAGGTCTTAGTCAGCTATACGTGTGTATTATATATAAATACACGCACATACACATATATACACATATATGTGTGTATGTGTGATGTATATATGTGTATGCATGTGTACATATATATCATTTAATCAGCTTTGACAAAGCTATCTGTATATATGAGTTTATATAAGTGTATGTGTATCTACATGTATGTATATGTTTGTGTAAGTAGATATAGATAGAAAGATAGATAATAGATGGATATAAACCTCAGCTGATCCTCACAACAATCCAATGATGCACAACAATCCACAACCACTGTTTATAGGCAGCTAGTTGGCTCAGTAGATAGAAAACTGGAAATTCTGCCTTGAGAGCACTAATGGTGTGATCCTGGTCAAGTCGCTTGACTTGTGACAGTTTCCTCATTCGTAAAACGGGAATAATGAAAGTAGTTACTATAAAGAGTGGTGAGTATCAAATGAGATAAATATATAAAATTATAAGCTCAGAGGGGTAGCTAGGTAGTACAGTGAATAGAGCACCAGCTCTGGAGTCAGGAGAGTCTGGGTTCAAATCTGGCCTCAGACACTTCTAGCTGTGTGACCCTGGGCAAGTCACGCAATCCAGAAAGTCTCACCTTGCCCCCCCCCAAAGATAATTATAGGAACAGAGGACCATAAATCTCCACCTGGAAGGGGCTTGACAAACCATTTAATCCCTTCATTTTACAGATGAGGAAACTAAGGCCCATTGAGATTAGATGATTTACCCAGTCTCGTACCAATAGTAAGCATGAGCAGTGGGATAAGAAAACTGGCCTAATGAAGAAAGTACTTCATCTAGAGTCAGGAGAGACCTAGGTTTGATTCCCACCTCCAACATTAGTTGTTACAACCATGAGCGAATTGTTCTCTCACCTCAATTTCTCCATCTGTAAAATGAAATGATACCATCTATGGTCCCTACCAAACAGGACTCTCATGGGAATCAACTAAGAAAGCTTATGTAAAGTACAGCATAGATGTCATTGATGAGGACGATGCCATGTCACCAACTCAGTGACAGCCACTGCTTGACAAGACCTTCCTGGTCTGTCCCTAGTCTCTAGAGTCAGTGGGTCAGAAGTGTCAGAAATCTAACACAGGCTGATCTGGGTCTTGGGCCTGAGGCCTTTCTTCTTTCACTTCTTTCTCAATGATCTCTCAACCCAAGTCAAGGCACTGAGTTATCTAAATCTTTGGTACCTGAACTTGCTTGGTCCCTCAGCTTAAAGGAACTGCTGCATTCAATCCCTAATAACTTGTCCTGTGTTCTCTAATTACCTGCCTTCTCTGCTACCATCATATAGTATGACTAATTCTGCATCCCCTTCTATTGCCTTTCTCCAGATAGTTTAGACCTACAAGAATACTTCTACATTTTCTGAGTAGACACTTTCAGAAAAATTATGGATTTTATACATGGATAAGGTCACTGGAAGTAAAAATCAAATGAAATGACTTAGATCCAGATGAGGTGGCATTTGAACTTCTTGTACTATTCTAACTACACTCTCCCAGGCCTAGTTTGACCCTGCTTAGAATCCTTCATGTCCCTAGAGGAGAATGATATCTTCTCTACCAGAATTCGGATTGGCCTAACTGAGTACTCTGAATAGAATTCATCGGTCCATTGTATATTCCCAATTTCCCTTTTGACCAATCAAGATTCTGATTGCATGTTGGGTTTCATAACACTATGCAATCTCTTAGTTGTTTGTTATTCAAAACCCTTCATAACTTGCCCTTCTTCCACCTGTCCAGTATTCTTAAACCTTATACCTGAGTTCATTGAGTGAGGAATGGGGAGAGTAGTAATATGGTCAGATCTGTACTTTAGGAAGATTACTTTGAGTGGCAAATAGACTAGAATGAGGAGACCCACTAGCAGGCTATAGCAGTAGTCCGGGTATGAGGTGATGAGGGCCTATACCAGGGTGGTGGTAGTGTCAGAGGAAAGAAAAAGGTGTAGATAGGAGATTATGAATGTAAAACTAACAGACTGTAGCAGTAGATTGGATGGGGTGGGGTAGGATGAAAAAGAGAGAAGAAGAAGGGGTAGCTAGGTGGCACAGTGGATAGAGTGCTGGGCCTGGAGTCAGGAAAACTCATTTTCCTGGGTTCAAATTCAGCCTCAAATATTTATGACCTGTGTGATCCTGGGGAAGTCATGTCACCCTGTTTGCCTCAGTTTCCTCATATGTAAAATAAACTGTAGAAAGAAATGGCAAACCACTGCAGTATCTTTGCTAAGAAAACCCTAAATACAGTCATGGAGAATCAGACATGACTGAAATGACTCAACAATAACAAAGAGTAAAGAATCAAATATGATAAGGGACTGGAATTCTATGATCCTATGGCCCCTTTTAGTAGAAATAGGACTAAATTTGATGTCAGAAAACCTAATTTCTAATCTTGATTCTTTTACTTATTATCTGGGTGACTTTTGGCCAAGTCACAACCCCTTTGGGCCTGTTTCCTCTAAAATCTCTTTCAAATCTAAATATATTTCCGTATTCTATAGGGGGAAGTCTTCACGTGCTTGGGGTAGACATCCTGTAACTCACTGATAGGTTTGGGGCCCACTGGTTACCCTCAACCCGGTTTAGCCCATCTGCCAAGATGGTTTGTGGAGCTTTGGCCACTGTGCATGCTACAGCTGGGCATATGAGAAGCATTGGTTCAAACTGCCATGAAGGTGTCTGAAGCAGGCACTGTGGAGTGCTTAGAGTGTGGTCACATATCAAAGATGCCAAGGTCATCCACTGCAAACGGGGCCATCACCTGACTTTTGTCCTGCCACTGGACTTTGATGAGACTGATGACTTTGTGCAACTCACTTAAATCTAATTCACACACAAGTCAAGACATCGCCCACTATGTCCCTGGTCCTCTTCAAATATGAAGAACAAACCCTCGGATCCATGTGACCCCATGAAAACATCCTCATTTCAAAGGAAATTGGTGTATCTGCAAACTCCTGGGCTGTATGGCTGTGAGATGAAACTAAGTAAAGCTTCAAGATCAACCACCAACTCATAGTGACCCTAGTGAGGGACAAAACCAAGAGGACAGCAGTAGGAGTAAATACAGCCCCTTCCCTTTCTCACAAAATGTCTTCAGGCTGATCTAGAAAATCAGACCAAATCCTGATGGGTAAATCCAAGAAAAAGCCACAGTGAGTCACTTCTCTAGCCTAAGTTGACATAGGGAGACAAATAAAGTAGTCTGGAGACACTAGGAATGAGGTCTGGCCAAGAGTGGGAGAATTCCAAAGCTCACAGATTGGAAGGATCAAGAGTATGTACCAGGGCAAAAAAGAAGTCCTAGATTCATACCAGGGCACCGTGATCTCATGCTGTGAGAAGAGGTGCCAATTGGCAGCCTTATAGCTCTCATCACCCAACTCCAGGTCAAAGATTCAGGATGGATTAAGTTGGGGAAGTGCGTCCAGGGGTGACATTCTAGTGTACAGAGTGCTTATAGGTTCTAATCTGGCTGTATACTGAGCAAAGGACAAGTTCAGAAGCAAGCATCTAGCTCAGATCCCAGGAAGGTGGCTGGATTTTAGTCCCAACTAAATCCTAAAGAGGAATAATTAAGGCAAGAATCACAAAACTACAGTTATGTCCTTCTGAACTTCTCAACAGTACTTTTCAGCTGCTAATAGCAGCTGAGTCTAGCACCAATTCACTGTAACTCCATAGGAGGCAAGTCCACAAGCCTATAACTCAGACCCAAACCCAGGTCAAGAACTTGCAGAAAATAGACAAAGAGGGCAATCATCAGACTTGCCCTGGATCAAACAACTTTGGGCACACTGAAGGCTTACAGGCTGCAAGTCTAAGCTGTATCTGAGATCCTAGAACAACACAATATTCAATACCCTCAGAAAACAATGGTAGGACCAGTCTAGACCTTTACTGGACAAGTATGTAGGCCTGGCCCTAACATTAAATCCAAAGTCAGGAAGCAGGCTAGAAGATGAGCAAACAAAAAAAAATAATCTCACCATAATAAGAAGCTATTATGATAACAGAGATGCTCAAGACACAAACCCAGAAGAAGAGAATTTTTCCAAAATATTTACAAGAAATGCCTCAAAGAAAAACACAGCTTGGCCTATTCAAAGTAGAATTCTTGAAACAACTAGTTCTAATTCAGCTAGAATTCCTGAAAGAGATGAAGCAAAGTTTTTATAAATGAACAGAGAGCACTAGAGGAAAAATTGGAAAAAAGAAATGAGAACTGTAGCAAAAAAAGAATTGAAAAGAAATTACTGTAACAGCTTGGCACAAGAGATACAAAATATTGCCTAAACAATAGACACCCTAAAAATTAGAATGTACCAACTAGAAGTTGACTATATGAGACCACAAGAAGTCAAAAGACTGTAAAAGTACAAGAAAATTTAATGTATTTCATAGCAAAAAAGCTCACCTGGTTTTCAAAGAGAAAAATAAAACTAAGGATCATTGTATTACCTGAAAGCTGTAACACAAAAGGATTTTAGACATCACGTAAGAAATCGTAACAGAAAACTGCCCAGGCTCTTAGAACCAGAGGGTAATGTGAAAACAGAAAGAATGCACTGGTCACCTGTTGAAAGAAACTTCAAAATAAAAACTCCAAGGAACATAATAGTAAAAATCTAGAACTTCTAGTTCAGAGAAAAAGCACTGCAAGAACCAGAAAGAAAGAATCCAAGGACAGAAGAGTCACAGTCAGGACAACAAATGATCTAGCAGCCACCACTATAAAGGAGTAGAGAACTTGGAATGTGATATTCTGGAAGGTAAAGGATGTAGGCCTATGATCCAGAATAACTCATCCGGTAAAACTGAATATAATTCTAAAGGGGGAAATGCATCTTTAATGAAGCAGATGACTTCTGAGCATTACTAGTAAAAAATAAAAAGCAGAATCAACAGAAGAGTCAAGAGAAACATAAGGTAAACATGAACAAACAATGATATGGGATTTAACAAGGAAAACTGCTTATATTCTAATATGAAGGAGATGATACATGTGTCCTCTCTCTGAAACTTATTATTATGATGATGATGGATCACAGAGGGAGTCTAATTAGATAGAAGGCCTGGGAGTATGTCTGTTATATCTGGATAATGTTAAAAGAACAAGGAAAAGGGAGGAATTAACATACTGGGGCAGGGGAAAGGGAGAGGAAGGTTAGAGAAAAGTATCTCATATAATGAGAGTACTCAAGTAGATTCCTATACAAATAAGGAAGAAGGGATGGGGGGAGCAGGCCTCACTTGGACCTTACTTTCATCTGAACTGATCAAAAGAAGGAAGGATATATACGTACATACACACAGAGTTAGGCAGAGAAACATTGAGAGGAGGGAATTGGAGGGGGTTGTATATTAAAGGAGGAAAACTGTCCCAAGTTAGAAAAAATTAAGGATGTTATAAGAACATTTATGACTCTTTTTAAGGTGACAAAGAACTAGAATCTGATGGATGCCCATTAATCAGAGAACGGTTGAACAAGTAATGGTATATAAATGCGATAATACTATTGTGCTATAAGAAATGATGAATGGCATAGTTTCAGAGAAACCTGGGAAAAATTTTATGAACTGATGCAGAGAAAAGTGAACAGAACCAGAAAAACAATTTTTACAAAGATGATAATATTGTAAAGTTAACCTTGAAAGACTTAGAAATTCTGATTGACACAATGACTAACTATGATTCCAGAGGACTAATGATGCTGCCACCTCCTGATTGAGCAGTGGAAGACTCACAGTGAAAAATTACATACATGTCTGTTTATGTGTGTATATATATTTGTATGTGTGTGTATATGTGTATATATATACATATATATATGTTGTTCAGTCATTTTTCAGTTGTGTCTGATATGATGTGTATATATGTATATATCTTTGCTTATCTACACATGTGTATAGCAGAGGTTTTGTTTTTATTGCATTCTCAATTGAGATAGAAGTAATTGGTGAGAAGGAAAGAAGGTGGGTTTTTCCTGCTTAAAAAAATTAATTAAAAAACTAGTAAACCTATTGGAGATTTTACAATAGATCTTCCCAGACCCTCTCTTCCCATCAAAGATTATGTATGATTTTGCTTCAAGAATTAGCTAACATGATAAAAACTGTTTGACAGGAGTCCCACACAAATTCTGCACTTCCCCCAGGTCAATGTAGAGTTTTAGATCATCGGTTAAGGCCTTAGCCTAAAAGGCCAAGGTCTCCCATTGCATCCTGGGCCATCTCCAGTCATCCTGATGAATATCTGGTCACTGAATCCAGATGGCTCTGGAGGAGAAGTGAGGCTGGTGACCTTGCACAGCCCGCCTTCACTCAAAACAAAGCTAAGCGCAAGTCATGTCACCATTTCTCTGATGTCATGGTCCTCTTCGAAAACAAATCTATGCAACTCATAATCTGATTCCCCCATCCATTACACTCTAATGCCTGGTTATGAGACGCAAAACTCCAACAGCAAAAACACTTAATTAATGCAGAAGAGATGTATAAATAACAAGCAAAGAATCAAGTCATAGAGTCACTCTCTGCCCTGTACACAAATGTATACTAACTCATACACTTCCCAAGAAGGGAAAGCATCTCTTGGGTAGAGAGGATGATAGGGAGGAGGGAAACTGATCCTCAGCCTGTGGACAAGTGGGACGGACACTTTATGCCCTATTTTCTCTCAGTGTGTTCTCAGTGGCCAGCACGGACATATGCTCAGCTTTATGTGCAAACTAGAATATGGTGGGATGACTCAATGGTGATCATCATTTGGCATAATGATGAGTTTGGCTCAAGGATTCTATTTGGACTTCTCTCTCTACCTCCTTACGTTCATGGTGCTAACAACCTACTTTTCTCTGTTTCTAAGTTTGTACAATCTGATGCAATTTTTATATCCGGGATCAAGATCCCTCTCCTCCTCAAGTCCTCAAAATCACATGTGCTTTTTCCTAATGAATTAGTACTCCATCAAACAACTATAGGCAATTGAAATCATGTTGGAGATATTTCACTAAGGGTGGAGTTAATTCTTTGCCCATATTATAACCTCTCCTCCAGTGAAGAAAAAAATATAGTCCTTGAAAATCATGCCAAGTGCAGTTACTAACATTATATTTGTGCTGAAAAGAATATAGAGGGGAACTCTATATTGAGCATAACCTTTATCCTTTTAGACCCTTAGCTTCCACATCTGTAAAATGGGAAGAGGTTGCATGGGCTTGATACCTAAGGTCTCTTTCAGCTTTTATATTCTATTATTCTAACTCATTCTTACTGCAAGAGTAATGGCTGCTTGCACCTTAATGTGCTATGCCTCTCAAGTAACCAATATGAATTTTAGTTGTGTTTTTAATGTCTTCATCAACTACTGTAGAACGATTAGGAACTAGGAAGGGCTGGTAGAAAGAGTATTTTAGGACAGAGTAGCCTTTTGCTGTCCCCCCAATCATTTTGTACAAACAGCTGTTTCTGCATAGGGCCTGCCAAACTTCTTCTTCTCTGATATTAACAATAAGAACCATCTCCTTTCTCTTTCTCTTAAGTCCTTTTTAAATTTCTTTACACCTCTTTCTTCAGTCTCTTTCTCCCCACCCCTGCCCGCACCACCCAGGAGCCAGACGGATACATCTCCATGAGTTACTCATTCAGGCAATCGTTTGACAACGGGTGTGTTTATTGACTGTTATGTGCATATGACCATGCTGACGTCAGTAGGGAATATGAAGTAGCATAAAGTTCCTGCCTTGAGGAAACTTATAATCTAATTGGGGGTAAGGGAAATGGGCCATGGTAGACAATCAAACACGTGAAAGTGTAAAATCACGATAAGAGGTGTTACAAGATAATATGTGATCAAATGAGAAATTATTGATGCAGATAATGAGAATGATGATGGCTGGAATGTATTTGGCACTGTAAGGTTTTTCAAGTACTATACATATTTCATATTATTTGATCCTCACAATGGATATTGTATCCAACTTACCCATGAGAGAGCTGAGAAAGATAACCTCAAACAGGGTAAGGAACTTTTCCATGGCCACATAAGTAGTAAGTATTGGAAGATTCAAACCCAGGTCTCTTCTTTCTTCAAGGCTACTGCTCTCCCCCCTCGCCTGTCTATTAAATTCCCTGGCTTCCATCAAAACTCAATTCACATTCCAGGTTCTGCAGAAAGTCTTTCCTCTGCTTCCCCTACTCCTCTTGCCAGTCTTCCCCTCTGAATTATTCTCTAGATAACTTGGACATACCTAGTTATTATTGTTGTTATTTAGTCGTTTTCAGTCATGTTTGACTTTGTTACCCCATTTGGGGTTTTCTTGGCAAAGATGCTGGAGTGTTTGCCATTCCCTTCTCCAGATCATTTTACAGATGAGGAAACTGAGGCAAGGAAGGTTAAGTGACTTGCCCAGGGTCTCACAGATGGTAAATGAGGCTGAGTTTGAACTCAGGCAGATGAGTCTTCCTGTTTTCAAGTCCAGTGCTCTATCCATTGTGCAACCTAGTGGCATATCATCAATCCCATTAGAATGTAAGATTCTTGAAGTCAGGGACCATTTTTGCCTCTCTTTGTATCCCCAACACTTAGTACACAGTAAGTACTTAATAAATCCTCATTGATTGACTGATTGATTATAGATTCATGGGAGGGAAAAACATTATGGATTGACTTACTTAGGGATAACTTCTTGGAGGAGGTATGATTTGAGTTGAGCTTTGAAGGCTAAGCAGGTGTTAGATAGAGAATGGATAGGGATGTCCAGAGTCACCATTTCCTGATTTGTAAAATAATGGGGCTGGACTTAATGATCACTAAGCTTCTTTTTAGAACTTTGATTGAATTAATGATTCCTGGAGATGTGCTTACTGCCTCAGGTTACCGCTATTTCTTCCTATCTATTCTGCCCTTGGGCAGATTGTGGACAATCCATTTGCCTGCGGAGAGCGATTCCCTTAGAACTCTGGTGATCTTGGCTCTTCTAGCCAAGGAAAACTTAGCTCCGTCTTATGCCACCCCCATACATACAGCTCCACATACTTTGGCCAGTAGACGTGTTGTAAAAAATGGTGTCCTTCCTCTTCCCAGACAACATAATGGTTTGGAAGCAAATGAGCTTTACAGAGAGCAGACAGACCAGGAGCCAGCCAGAGCAGCACTGGTCGGCAGGCACTTGTTAAAAGCCAATGTTATTAAAGGCAGCAACAAATAAGTGCCTATTAATTTTTCATCAGGGAACTTAAAGGCAGACTTCATGGGAGGCAGAGGCAGCTAGACTCAGTTTCGTATAAAGAGTCTGGCTCCTTGACATAAAAGTGGCATGTACTCTTAAGTCATTTAGTGAGACCTCCTCATTTGCAAGAGGAGAAAAATCAGGCCCAAAGAGAAAAAGTTATTTAACTAAGGCTACATAGCCTAGACAGGGCCTGTGGAAGATCAATCCCTAAAACTAAATGCTAGCCATTTATGGTCTTGCTGAGCATAGCTACAAGGAAATCCAGGACCCTCTTAGATTAGCAAGGCTCTTCTAAGGTCATTTTGTCAAATTCCCTGCCTTAGATCCCCTAGTACTTGGCTACTACTGTGATGTTTTATCCATGTGTATCTCACTTGGCACAATAGACATGCTCTTGAAAAGCTGAATATAACACATTCTAAACACAATGCGGGAGTTCACTATTTAAAAGAACTCTGTGGTGAATCTTGCTGTAAAGAAAATAGTCAACTCCAAGTTTACCTGCTCTGTATTATCTAGATTTTCAAGGGGAATAAGAGTGAAACACAACTGTAGATAAAGTTAGCACGTAAATATGTATGTACATGTAAAAATATGAATGCATATATGTATATGAAAGTGTGTGTATATATGTGTGTGTGTGTACACACATGCATACAAGTATATATGACAGCTAGGAAGTACAGTGGATAACACACTGGGCCTGGAATCAGGAAGACCCAAGTTCAAATTGAGCCTCAGGATCTTACTAGCTTTATGACCCTGGGCAAGTCACTTAACCTCTTTTTACCTCAGTTTTCTTATCTATAAAATGGGGATAATAATAGCATGCACTTCCCAGAGCTGTTGTGAGGATCGAATGAAATATAGTATGAAATATAGTATACTATGAAATATAGTAAGTACTTTATAAATGTTGGCTATCATTATTATTGTTACATGAATATATACACACTCATATATAGTCTACATATACTTATGTGATGCAGTGTGGCGTAGTAAAGAGAGCCTGCCTTAGAATCAGAAAGATCTACACTGGTGAAGGGAATTTCCTCTCTTGGGAGTTCCCAGTACAGCAAAACTCACATATATGAGACTGTTTTTTTGGACTGGACCTGTGATTTTATTAGCATATAGAAAACCCAATGAAGAAATTCCCCTTTACAGTGTGGATAGTTATTTGTTTTACAAGTGCCATCTTAGAGAATTCCCAGAGGTATCTTGTCAGAGACAGGACTTGAACCCAGGACTTCTTGATTTTGAGGCCATTGTATTTCTTATTTTTGTCCAAGCACCACTTAATAGTTGTTTTGGGGGCCCTCATGGCTCAGAGTGGATGTAAATAGTAATTGGGTTTTTTTTGACCAGCAGCCCTGAGGATCTTCCTCTCAAAGTTTGATTTTTTAAAATTATTATTAAAGGGGTCATCCCTTGACTCAGTTCTTAAACAGGCCTGTTCGTTGAATGGGTGTTGCCTCACTCAAAGTGAGAACTCAGAAAGGCCTTAGCTTGAAAAGACCAAGGTTCCCCACTGCATCCCAGGCCATCTCCAGTTGTCCTGATCTCTATCTGGCCAACGGACTGAGATGGCTCTAGAGTAGAAAATGAGACTGGTGACTTTGCATAGCCTTACCTCCCTCAAATCCAATTCAGTTGCAATTCATAGCATTATCATCCTGACAGTTCACTTTGAGAATGAAGGACAAACCACACTATTATTTGCTCTTTTTATATGATTCCCGAAGGAAGCATTGAGATTTACATGTTAAATGCTTACATATATACACACACATTCTTAGATTTGGGGAAGGTAGACCTAAGATTTCATTGGAATAGAATACATGTAAACCTAGATTCTTACTGCTATGTCTAGGTTCATTTGTTTGTGTACATAGGCCATCTCTTTCACTGATCTGAGGGCAGGAAACATCTTCTCATTCAATGTTAAATATGGTATAAAGTATAATATTACTTATCAAATATATTTGCATGTGGATATAATGTCTAAATATAAATATTTTAAAAAACATTTCTATAACTGCATGTCAATAATTGTGATCCTTAATATTTTATTTTTCACATTTAAATTTTATTCATTTAAATATGTGGATTAAATTTTATGCATTGTATTTTATCTGTTTAAAAACATTATTCTGAGAAGGGGTTCATAGGCTTCACTGGACTTCCTGGGGGTCCATGACACACACAAAAAGGTTAGGAACCTGTGGACTACACCATATTGAGTACACACACACACGCACACACACACAAACTCCTTTTCCCCTCTCTCCCTGTCCCACTCTACACATACTTGCACACACACTATTCAAAAGCAAGGTTCTCAAGACAGGATGTTTTATTCTCTAAGGAATCGACTCCACATGGATTGGAGCTGGGTGTTTCCCTTCTTAAGGACTTCAAGGAGAAAATGCCCACTTTCCATGAGAGAAGCAGCTTATTTCATCTTGCTGCAAATTTCTGGGTGGGCTGAGAGGGCAGGTGCTGCAGTGGTTAGAGCAGTCCATAAGAAGTTTGGGAAATGGAATTATTGTTGGCTTGCGCCCCACCACCACACTTGACTGCTACCTGATGCGACCTTGGAACAGTCAATTCTACTTCTGTATTGCTGTCTCTGTGATGTGGGACTGCCCAGGCTTTGTTAGAGCTTTTACTGGGGCTGCCTGACCTTGGAAGAGCCTAGGAAATCTTCCTTCTCCCTGACAACAGGCTGGGGCACAGAGGGACAATGGCAGCTTGCGAAATCTGAGCGCTTCTTTCTAGAATCATTTAAAAAGAGGAACTAACTATTATTGCTTAGCATTTACAAAATGCTTTAAAAATAATCAAATACTCAGAAAGCAAGGCAGTCGTGCAATGAACTCCCATTTCATCCTCAGCTCCGTGAGGGAATCAAGGCAAGTCACTTCATGGTTTGGGGAAACAAGCACCGAGAGGGAAGGCTATCCAAGATCCTGCAGCATCAGAGCTAGATTTCGTTCTCTTGTCCCTTAAGGCAGGTTTCCATTCAGCAGGCTTAAGGGGGTAGTGTTGGGGAGAGGGTGGGGGCAATGAGAGAAATTAAATTTGTCCAGAGTTAGAATATTTCACTTATAGCACCTTCCTTTTCTCTGGCTGACCCTGAACACTATTCCTGGCTTAATAATAATAGCGACCATTTATGATGATCTGTAAAGTACTTTACAGATTTTTTTTTCATTCTCCGCTCCCTACCCTACAAAACAAACCTAGGAGGTAGGTGTTTATCATTATTATTGTCAACATATAATAATTTTTATCATTATCATCACAGTTCCCGATTTACAGATGAGCAAACCGAGGCAAATAGAGGTTAAGTGACTTGCCCAAGGTCACACAACTAGTTTCTGAGGTCACATTTGAACTCAGGTCGAGCATGCCCCTTGCTTTCTAATTGCTGATTTCTTCCTGGGGTTGCTTAATCCTCAAGTTCAACTCTATTGGGAAGGGAAGAAAAAGAGGTTGAACTACAGTGAGAGCACTGGAAGATCCACATATGAAAAAAACTTCCCCAAAATTTACTAGACCATAAGCTTCCTGTGGGCAAGGACTATATCTTATCTATACTTTTTTCCCCCTTCCCCTATCCAAGCACAGTATCCTCTACCTAAATGTGGGAGAATAAGACCAGGTACGTGCTAAGATGTTTGAAAAAAGGGGTGGGGAATCTGTGCCCTTGAGGCTACATGTGGAGTCAAAGGGCCACACTTGAGGACCTAGAGGACCACATGTGGCCTAAAGGCCACAGGTTCCCAGCCCTTTTCTAAAATGTTGTTTAGATCATCAGGTATACTAGAACAGGCCTGGATACGTTTCTCACAGGAACTAATGGGATTGTTCTAGTCCACACTGATCAAATATTTGCTGACTGATTGATTAGCAAACAATTATAGGGGGAAAGGAGGAAGGAAACAGGCATTTATTACATGTCTACTGTGTGCCAGGCTTTGTGGTAAACACTGCATACATATCATCTCACATGAGCCTCACAACCACCTTGGGAGGTAAGCATGTTAGAAAAGGAAGAAGGGATCATTCTCAATGACTTAGCCAGGAACTGGTCATGCTAGAATGACCTCGTTTTCCTTTTTGCCAGGCTTACTAAAGAGGTAAAAATAGAGAAAACAGGAGACAATTTACCTAACTCACAACAGTCAATCGATCAACTTTTGTAGCAAAGATTGTAGCAAAACATTTAATAAAGTCTCTCATGTTGCCCAGATGGAGAATTGTTGGCTGGACAACAGAAGAGTTAGGAACTAGTTGAACAGCTGAACCCAAAAACTTGTTATGGATTAATGTCAACCTGGAGGGAGGTCTCCAGTGAAATGCTCAGGGAGCTGTACTTGACTCTGTTCTGTCTCACATTTTTATCAATAACTTAAATTAGACATGGATGATTCGCTTATCAACTTTTTAAACGGAGCAAACATGGGAGGAACAGCTAACCCAATGGATGGAGGGAGTCAGTTTCCAAAGAGACACAGATAGACTAGCCCAGTGGGATCAAACTCGAATAGAAACAGGGCCATGAAACCATATAAGGATCTCTGTGGGTCATATGTTGACTTAATTATAAGATGTAATGTTATCCATGTTTTATTGCGTTTTTATTTATTTGGTAAAATATTTGCCAATTACATTTTCCACTGATTTGGTCTATACTTGAGAATGTTGCAGGCCAGCAATGTATTTGACACCTCTGGGCTAGACCATTGGGCTAAATCTAGTAAAGTGAACTTCAATAGATACAAATATAAAATCTTACACTTGAAAAATATCAACTTCACAAGTACAAGATAGAAGAAGTGTGGGTAGAGAATCATTCATCTAAAAAAGATCTCAAGGTTTTAGTGGATTAAAAGGTCAATGAGTCAACAGTTAGGCATCATGATGCCCCCAGATTGACTCATCACCAGAAATCTTCTTGTCCTGGAGATGGCTTCAGCTTTGGGTACCTCCTCAGTACCCTCACTTGCCTCTCTCCTCTCACTGGGGAACTGGAGGCAGAACATAAACTCCTCCCAAAACCTTCCTTTATAGGAGGCTCCAAATTTCCAGCTCTTCATTTTCCACCAGCTTATCTGCTTGATCTCCACAAGTACCATACCCCTGGAGGTTCCCTTCTCTCTCACTTTTTCAGTTTCCTTTTATGTATTGTCTTCCCCCCTTTAGATTGGGAGGTCCTTGAGGACAGTGATGTCTTTCTTATTCTTGTTTATATCCCCTGCATTTAGCACAATCCATGGTACCCAGAAGGAGCTTAAGGAATATTATTGACTCACTATAGATATGTAAAGATAGATTTCAAACCTAGGAAATCACAGATCTTGGGTTTAGTGACTCATCCTCTGGTGCTCATTGGTTTTATAGAAATACATGAAGTCATAGGATCATAGATCTAGACCAAAGGGACCTCAGATGCCATCTCCTCCAGTCCCTTTATTTTATAGCTAAGGAAACCAAATCCCAAAAAGATTGAATGACCTACCTACCCAATGTCACACAGGCAGTAAGTGCCAGAGGTGGGACTCATACTCAAGTCCTCACATTCCAGAATCAGCTAAAAGATTAAAGAATAAGTTAGTTTCATTGGAACAATATTACAAATAGGCAATCAATGAAGGGAGTTGGAGAGCTAGGAGGGAGTTGTGTTTTCGCAGGAGGGTTGGTTATACCAGGGTAGCTAGGTGGCACAGTGGATAGAATGCCAGGCCTGGAATCAGGAAAGCACATGTTCCTGAGTACAAATCTGGCCTCAGACATCTCCAAACTGTGTGATCTTGGGCAAGTCACTTCACCCTGTTTGCCTCAGTTTCCTCATGTGTAAAATGATCTGAAGAAGGAAATAGCAAACCACTCCAGCATCTTTGCCAAGAAAACCCCAAATGGGATCATGAAGAGTTGGACATGACCAACAACAAATAGGTAATGCTACATTAAGATGCTATTGTTTAATGATATTGATCAAGTTAACCTTATTCAGGGTAAATTAGAATAGAATGGAATGCAATAGAACTTTAGCATCAGGAAAGATTTTTGAAATTATTTATGCTCCCATTTTACAGATGAGAAAACTGAAACAAAGGGCTGCTGAATTGCTGACCCAAAGGCACATGGCTGGGCTATAGAAAAAATAAGATCAGAACCAGTATCAGATATTTGGAGCTGTTCCACTTGCAAATTGAAATGACAGGATCTAAGTACAGAAAAAAATTAGGACTTTAAAACATGAAGATACCAATATAATTATAAAATATAAAGCTCATCTAAAAAAAACTTTTTCCTGAGTTGAAAGAGTAAGTTAAAACAATACATATAATATGATTATTTTTAACTCAGTGGATTATCTTTAATACAACGTCAATCAATCAACAAGCATTTATGAAGCACCGACTATATTCCAAGCACTTGGGGTAGGCTTTGAAGATACAAAGACAAAAATAAACTGAATAAAATGATTTTTAAGTGAAATTCATTGCTTTTCATTACACAACAAGACTTTTTTTCTTAGATTTTTATTTATTTCCTTCATAGGGCCTTTATTATGTACTTAGGACCATGGAGCACTTGAGAGTCAAGCAGGTGAAGTGGTAGATTTGGAGTCAGGAAGGCCAGTTCAAATCTTCTTTTATATACTTGCTGTGTGAATCATTTAACCTTCCTAACCATCCGTATCCCTACCTATAAAATGGGGGTGATAAGAATACCACCTACTTTACAGGGTTATTGTGAGGATCAAATGGGATAATATATGTAAAGCACCTTGCAATGAGATTTCCTCTACCATTGTTTAGCTCTCCATGAAGTTTGTGTTTCTATTATATCAACTATGCCCTTGACAGAACTTGGCCTCAATGAGTCTAATAAAAACGCAGAGAACGCATTGAAACAGATTTTTTTTTTTTTACTTCAGTGGTTTGGCTAAATCCATCCAAAGCAAATCGGTTTTTTAGAAAGTATATTTGGAAAAAATTAATCTGCTCCTCTATTGTCCCTTTCTGTCACTGAGCAATTCTTTTTTAAAACTGAAAAACAAATCCCTCCGTCCATATCTACCTAGCCTAGAGAAAATAATTCCCATATCAGCCATGTCCAAAAATGCATTTTATGTTCATCACTTCTGCGGCAGAGTTAAGTGCCATATATCATCTTTATTCTTCTGACTTTATGGTTTCTCATTGCTTTGATCAGAATTTTAAGTCTTTCAAAGTTGTTTTTCTCTAAAATGTTGGATTAACTGTTAATTAAGTTAAATTATTTAAATGTTAATGGATAAACTGTTCTCCTGCTTCTGTTCACTTCTGCTCACTTCACTCTTCTTCAGTTCATGGTGGTTTTCCCAGATTCCCCTGAAATTATCCATTTCATAATTTCTTATGACACACTAATATTCCATTACCTTCATTTACCACAATTTGTTTAGCCATTCCCCAAAAGGAGGCCTTGTCCTTAGTTACCAATTTGAGGCTACCCTAAAAGGCCTGCTAAAAATATTTTTTGTACATGTAGATCCTTTTCCCAATTTTGGGGAGGATCGAAGACTCCTGGTGGTATAGCTGGGTCAAAGTGGCCTGCACAGTTTTTTAGCTTTCTGGGCATAGCTCCAAAATGGATAGACCAATTCACAGCTCCACAAACAGTGTACTGTTTTCTCACAGCCCCTCCAACATTTGTCATTTTCCTTTTTTGTCATCATTACTCGTCTGATAGATGTAAAATGGGACCTCAAAGTTGCTTTAATTTGCATTTCTCTAATTATTAGTGATTTATAGCTTTTTTACAAAAATGATTATTGATAGCTTATATTTTTTCCTTTGAAAACTCCAAGACAAAGTGTTCCAGAGGAAACTGATAATGATGCAAAAATCCACCCAGGATGGGGACCCACATTGACTTCTTTCAATAGTGTATATGTGGCAATGTGTGTTTGGAAGGTGTAGTTCTAGATTGACTTGAATATGTATAAATTCAGGTGTAGTATAGTGGGAAAGACACTGAATTGAAGTTGAGGGAAGGTTAAGAAAGCCAGTTGCTAGTCTTAGCTCTGCCACTAATTTCCATATGACTTTGGGCAAGTCATTTTCCCTGTCTAGGCCTGAGTTGCTTCATGTATAAAATAAGGGGGTAAGTCCAAATGGTCTCTAATTCCCTTGCTAACAATTGGTGCTTCTAAAATCTAGCCTTGTTTGACCCCCCTCTGATGAAGAGGGTATAGAAAGTGACATGAGTGAATGTGCATATGGGCATATGCCCTTAATTAAATCTGTGCCTTTAGAGAGAGCATAATGTCAGAGAAGCAGGCTCACATCACTCACTCCAATGGACTTGGAGTCAGAAGATGTGGATTCAGCTTCTAATGCCACCATTACCATCTGGGTGATGCTGGACGTGTCATTTAAATTGTATAAGCTTTAGTTTCTTCATATGTCATTTTTAGGAGATCAGACCAGATCTCTGATTTCATGGGGGCACTGAGAGGCTAAGTAAGCTAAGGGAGTTTAGCTTTGGAGGTGGAGGAGGGGTGCATGTAGAGATAAGTTTCACAGAAAAGTAGAAAAAAACAGAAAATAACGTGCGCTGTAAGAAATGAGCTGTTTGATTTTAGAAAAACATGGGAAAACTTGCACGAAATAATGTAGAGTGAAATGAGCAGAACATGCCATCGTTGTATACAGTAGTGGCAGTATTGTTCGAAGAATAACTGTGAAGATTAAGTTATTCCAGGTATTATAAATACTTAAATCAACCACCAAGGAGCAGAGAAAGCACATACACTCAGTATGGTTTTACATCTGTATACATTACATAAGAGTATGTATATATGTATACATCTAGATATGTATTTCTGTCAGATGATGGCCTTCTCTAGTGCAAGGTGGAGAGGGAGGAAGGAAGACAGTTTGGAACTTAAAATGTGACAAAAAAAGGAAGGTGGTTTGGGTGGAGGGAAGCATGCACGATTGGGGAAATTCAGAAAAAGTCTCCCAGCTCTTGAGCTAAGCCTTAAAAGGAGATAAAATTTGAAAAGGTAGAGGTAAAGAAGATCATTACAGGCTTGGAGAGTTTTCTGTACAAAAAACACAGAATGTCCTGTTTCAGAATAGAAAGTAGGTCAGTTTGACTGGAATGGGGAGTGTTGGAGGAATAATTTGTATTTGGCCTGGATGATTCATCTAAAGCCAAGTTGTGAAAGGCTTTGAATGATAAAAAGAGGAGTTGTATTTAACAAAGAGGTAACTGGGAGCCAATGAAGCTTCTGGAGCAGGAGTAAGGTGGGTAGACCTGTGTTTTAGCAATATCAGCTTGGCAGCTATGTGGAGGTTACAAGTCCTGTTCTAATGCCACATTGTGGTGTGGAAGTGACATTGAACTCTGAACAATGAGTGCTTATAGGTTGCATCATACTGAATCATCTTCAAGTATGCCTTGATAACAGAACAAATCCATTTTCCCAGGACCAGCTTAGCTACATATGGAGACTCTGACCACCTGGTAACAATGTTTTTGATTGTGACAACACATGAAACAAAGGAAAATGAAAAAATTCTTTGCATAGCCCCTTTTAACTTCTGTAATGATGGTGGCAGAGAAGTAGCAAACAGACCAGAAGGTTCTAATATCACAGTTTTCAGACTGTCAATAACTTTAATTGATTGTTGGTGTTCTAAATGAGAGATCCTTTTCCAATGACCAATGTGTGAATCTATGCTAGAGTAATTGAATCATATTCTTGCTATAAATTAAATAAGAATGAAGAAAATTGAAGCCAGATGAAAATATGGCTCACTGGTGCTCCTTGGAAAGACAAAGAAAGATGGTGGAGTGGATTTTATTGTACTCCCAAGGACAGCAAGAAGTATTTTTTCATGGACTATTTGGTCATCATGTAGTAATAAGGATGTGCGTACAAAAATATCAATATGAAAATAATGATGGTTCATGCATCAACCTCAATTGCTGAATATGAAGTGGTAGATAAATTATACGAAGAACTGATACCTCCTCCTTCCCCCAAAATAATTATCAACATGTACTCTGAAAAAGATCAAGATGGAGGGAAATATATGGGAGCATTGTCTAGGAAGAAAGAATGAGGGAAATCAAAGACTACGACATTACACAGAAGCCTCACACTTCTATATAACAATTAAATATATATATGTATGTATATTATGCATTATATATAACATATATTATAAAATAACTATTATTGTATCATATATTATACATATTATATATAATTATTATATATTATATCATATATCATATATATTATATCATATAAAATGATATATAACATAGCATATAAAATTATATATTATATAGGTAATGTTATATGTGATAGATGATTTTTACATATATTATACAGAACAACCCTATTTATACAAGTAATTGAACTATTTGACACAAATAATTAAAAATGGAAAATGTACAACAGAAATGACATTGACATAGACTATAATAATTTTATCTGGAATTTTAACCAAAGCAAATTAATTGTTACAATGAGGAGAGCAAAAGAGCCCTCCCAAACACATGGCTGCAAAAGGCAACAACACATTAGAATATATATGGGTATCTGAAGGAGAGGAAGATACAAAAGATAAAGAAAAGAAATCTTAGACTTTTTTAATACCAAAAAATGAGATCAGGAGAACGTCAATAACTACCAACTTACAGGCCTATTCTCCTATTTAAGCACAATCTTTACAAGAGTCATCTACGCATGAAATGAAGACACCCTTGATTAGGGTATTAATAGGGAACAAGGAGGCCTTCACAAACAATATTCAATACCGCATCTTTACCATATCAATTAACTGGAATGTGAAGAGAATATACTATCCCATTGTGATTATTGCTTTTTGATTATAAAAATCTCTTGATTTAATAGAACAAAATCTCACCTTCCCGATTCTCTTACAATATGGTATCCCCATCCATGCATCAAGATCATTCAAGATTCCTTGTAAGATACAACAATAGAATAGGACTGAGTAAGATCTAAAACAAAATGTACACTCCCCAAAGGTATTCACCAATGTGTTGCAGAAGATCCAACACAGATTCTGGGTTGAAGAGGGATTTCTCATGGATGGTGAGGTCCTCCATGGGCTCCTTTTTATGTTACCTAATCTCAATTGTCCCTCACTTCAGCAAATCTGTCATATTGTACCCTCCTAATTAAACCACTCTCCTTCTCACCACAGTGGCTTTTCTAAACCCTTTCATCTCTCCTCAAGTCTCTCCCCACTACTCTTTCAGATGAGAACCTTGCCTTATATTTCACTGAAAAAAAAAAAAGTTGAGGCCATTTGCCTAGGGCATTTTCTTTGCCCCTCCTCCTCATCTCACAGGCAGACGTCTCCTGTGACCATTTTCTCTTTCACTTTTGTCTCACATGAAGATATGCCCAAGGGATCTCATTCCATCCTGTTCTTTCCAACAGATTTCATTCTCTTATAGATCATCAATCTCACCCTGCCTATTGGCTACTTTCCAGCTGCCCACAAACATGCCCATTTCTCCCCTACAGTTGAAGAATCCTCACTTCCCATTTACTACTGTCCTGTATTTCTCCTGGGTTTTTTTTTTGGTGACTAAACTCATTGAAAAAGTTGCATAAAGTTGATGTCTCTGCTTGCTTTCTTCTCCCTCTCAAGTCTGTAGTCTGACTTCTAACTTCATCATTGAGCTGAAACTGCTGTCTCCAAAGTTACGGGGATCTCTCAGTCACCAAACCTAAAGGCCTTTTCTCAGTACTCATCTTTCTCAACTTTTTGGCAGCCTCTGACACTGTCAGTCACCTTCTTGAATACTCTCTTATATCTAAGTTCCTATGGCAGCACTCTCTCCTGGTTCTCCTCTTCCTTATCTGATGGCTTCTTCTCAGTCTTCTTGGTTGGATCTTCATCCAGGTCAGGCCTACTGACTGTGGAAGGGAGAATCTGAAAAGACCTCAGCCTTAAAGGGCCAAGGTCTCCCACTGAATCCTGGACCATCTCCAGTAATCCTGATGAATATCAGATCACTGGACCCAGATGATTCTGGAGGAGAAAGTGAGGTTAGTGACCTTGCACAGCCCTCCCTCTCTCAAATCCACATGAACTGCAAGTCATGTCATCATCTCCCTGATGTCATGGTCCTCTTTGAGAACAAAGGATAAATGCAACAACAACTGATTGTAGGTGTCCCATAAGGTCTTTTCCTGGAGCCTTTTCTTTCTCTATACTATTTCACTTGGTGACCTCATCAGCTTCCATGGATCTTATTACTATTCATATACTGATGATTTCCAAATATTCTAATCCAGCCCTAACCTCTCTGCAGACATCTGGTATCCAGTTGCCTACTAGATATCTCTAACTGCATATCTTATAGATATCTTAAACTCAACATGTTCAAAATAACACATTATCTTTTTCAACATCACAGTCTTTTCCAGTGTGTCCCTTATTCTCATTATGGCCAGTATTTAAGGTTTAGCTTCAGTACATGACCTTCCAGTGAATAGACTGAATTAATTTCTTTAAGTATTGACTGATTTGATCTCCTTGCTTTCTAAGGGACTCTCAAAAGTCTTCTCCAGCGCCACAATTTGAAAGTATCATTCTGTGGCACTCAGTTTTCCTTGTAGTCCAACTCTCACAAGCCATATATTGCTACTGGAAAACCCATAGCTTTGACTATTATAGACCTTTGTTGGCAAGGTGATATCTCTGCTTTTTAGTATGCTATCCAGATTTGTTATAGATTTCTATCCAAGGAGTAAGCAACTCTTAATTTCAAGGCTGCAGTCGCCATCTACAATCATCTTTGAGCCCAAGGGTATAAAAGTGGACACTGCTTCCATTTCTTCTGCCTCTATTTGTCAGGAAGTGATAGGACTGGTTGCCTAGATCTTAGGGTATTTTTTTGTATATATTAAGCCTCAAGTCAGTTTTTACACTTTCTTCTTTCACTCTCATCAAGAGGCTTCCGAATTCCTCTTCACTTTCTGTAATCAGAATGGTATCATCTGTATATTTAATATTGCTGTGTTTCTCCTGACAAACTTAATTCTGGCTTTTGATTCATCCAGCCTGGCATTTGACATGATGCATATAAGCTAAATTAATAAGATGACAAGATACAGCTTTGGTGTACTCATTTTCCAATCTTAAACCAATGAGTTGTTCCATATTTGGTTCTAACTGTTGCTTCTTGGCCCACAAATAGGGTCCTCAGGAGACAAGTAAGATGATATGGTGCTTCCATCTCTTTGAGGACTTGCCACATTTTGTTGTGATACACATAAAAGGCTTTAGGGTGCTCAATGAAGCAGAAGTAGATGCTTTTCTGGAACTCCCTTGCTTTCTCCATAGTCCAACTAACATTGGCAATTTGGTCTCTAGTTCCTCTGTCTCTTCTAAAACTGGTCGGCTCTTATGGTAATTTTCTGTTCACATATTACTGAAGTGTAGCTAGCAGGATCTTAAGCATAACCTTTCTGGCATTTGAAATGAGCACAACTGTTTGATTATTTGAATTTTCCTTGGCATTGCCATTCTTTAGAATTTGGACATAAATTGATCTTTTCCGATCTAGTGAACACCATTGTTTTCCAAATTTGCTAGCACATTAAGTGCAGCACTTTAACGGCATCATCTTTTAGGATTTTAAATAGCTCAGCTGGAAATCCATCACTTCCACTAACCTTATTGCAACCTTATTGTGCTTCCTAAGGCCCACTTGACTTCGTTCTCCAGGACGTGTGGCTCTAGATCTGTAACCACACCATCATGGTTATCCATTATGTTAAGATCTTTCTTGTATAGTTCTTTTGTGGAAATTGGAGGAAAGGGGCTCAAATCCTGATTCTGCCACTTGCTACTTATGTGACCTTGGACTAGTTGCTTTGCCTTACTAGGTCTCAATTTTCTAATCTGTAAAATGAGGGGGTTAGACTAGATGGTCTTCAAGCCCTTTCACCCTTAAATCTATGCTCCAATGATCTCAACTTAGTTTTACTAGTTTCATGAGTGACTGGTTGTTGAAATGTACCTATCTCCACCCCCAAGGAGAATGATCTTCTGGAATCTTATCATTATAGTTTTACAATGCCCCAAGTACCTTAAACATACGGTATTAATAGAAAACTTCCACTGATGGAAAAGGAAGACTGTTCTCCCCTATGTTCCAACCTACCAATGCAGCATACTGGCCTCTTCTCCCGTCTTAAGGACTTAGGAACTTAGGGGAGATGGACTCCTGGATTGTGTGATCAGGACTGATGAGGATGAACTCCTGGCATCTCAGGTTCTTAGAATGCATTTTTCCATAGAACCTATATTTAAAATGGTGGTTAGACTCCATGTAGTCTTAATATCAAAGTTTAATGACATCATAGGCTTTGTGGGCTAACCTGGGAATCACTATTTACAACATTGTTTCTAATGGAAAATGTGTTGTAAATTCCAAATAGTTGACTCCCAGAGGAACTTTTGAGACGCTGTACCCAATATAAATTTGTTCTTTATATGTTCATTCAATATTTCCTATTTAATGCTTTATCTGTTCTCTCCACATATTTTTTTTTTTTATGTTAACTCTCCCTCTAAGTCTTGGTCATGGTATCTGTCTCAGACTGGGAACCCCTGTGGGAGCAGTCCCCTGTCTGTGCTAGTTTTACTTGCTGGGATTGCTGTAGAAAGTATCTGGACTTGGGTAGGGGCCAGACTCTATGGCCTCTGTAGCCCTTTCCATCTCTGAAACTCTTGGGCCATCAAGTACAAACACCATGGTTAGGCAGCACATTATAGTGGAAAAAGCATGGGATTTGGCTATCAGGAGACTTGGGTTCTAATCCTACTTCTGCCACTAATTGGTGAAGCAACTTTGGGTAAGTCATTTCACCTTCAAGGGCTGTCTCAACTCTGAGCCTCAGTCTACTCATATTAAATGGGAGCAGTGGGTGGTGACTGAGAGGATCTCTTCAGTTGTCACTTTCAGCTCTGGAAATGTATGACTCTTCTCTTCTGAACTTCCTTATTTCTTTCTAAGACTACATCACCATCCTTCCAGTGCCTCAGGTTCATAATCTCACTCTCCTTTCCTCCCACGTATCTAATCTATTGCCGTTTCTATCTCCATAACATGTCTCAAATCCAACCTCTTCCCTTCATTCACATAGTTACCACCTTCATTCAGGTCCCCATTGGTCTCCAGACTCTTCCTCACTGAAGTCTGCTAAAGTTTCCTTACGTACAGATATGACCATGAGGTTCCCCTCCTCAACTAGTTCCTGTGGCTTCCTCATCTTAGAGAATAAAATATGAACTCCTGTGTTTGGCTTTTAAAGTTCTAAACAACCTGGCCTCTACCTACCTTTCTAGCCTCATTAAACTTTATTTCCCCTCCTGAAACCTGTAACCCACCCAAAATGGCCTTCTTTCTGTTTGTTCCTCACTCATAACGTTCCCATCTCTGGGCCTTTGTCCTGGCTATTCCCCGTGCCTGGAACGCCCTTCTTCCCTATCTCTCTGTCTCATTGTATTCTTTTTAACCTTTTAATATGCAGTTCAGATGCCATCTTCTGTAAGAAGCATTCTCTGATGTCTCCAACTGATATGTGGGAGCTAGCTTTGTATCAACGATCTTCATCACCTAGCCCCCTTCTGCCTTTCCAGTCTTCTTACACCTTACTCCCCAAAGTGCACTCTTTGATCCAGACACAGTGGCCTCCTGACACTTCCAGAACAAGACACCGTATCTCTGGACTCTGGGCATTTTCTCTTTTTCTCTGGCTATCTTCCTGGAACGCTTTATCTCCTCTGTCTGACTATTGACCACTCTGGAATCTTTTAGGTCCTAGTTCAAATCACCCCTTTTACAGGAAGCCTTCCTCAACACCTCCCCTCCAGTGCTCCCCCTCTTTTAATTATTTCCTATTTATTCTGTACATAACTTGCTTCTTATTTATTGCTTTGCATATTGTCCCCTCCCGTTAGATCATAAGCTCCTTGAGGACAGGGACTGTCTTTTGCCTCTTTTTGCCCAGTGTCTGGCACATAATAGGTACTTAATCAATGTTTAATTGATGGATTGATAATACCCAACTGCCATAGAACTATGCTTTAAACTATTTTGGATATCTTGTATAAATATTTGTATTTGTGGATATTATATTTGTGAAAATATTTGTATATTTTGTCTATTTGTATAAATATTATACTTGTATATTTACATAAATATGTGTCAACTAACTGTATTTATGGTACACATATATACACACATGTGTACATGGCATATCTAATACACACCTGTTGTTTCCACCATTAGAATGCCTCCTGGGAGTTTCATTCCTTGTATTTTATGTCCCCAGCTCATAGCACAACGCCTAGCACATAAAGGTGAATGAGAAATGATTGCTGATTACTTGACTGTACTGGGGGTGCTGACGATGCTTTCCAAGGGTTAGGGCTCTTTCTAACGCTCTTCTTGGAATAATCTGTTGTTAACCTCTCCCCTTTCAAATCGTTCGTTTAAACTTTCTCATAAAAGTAGTCATGCATGATACTCTGCAGGCAGAAACTACAAGGGGGCCAGGCTCTGTTGGGAACTCAAAACCCTTGTCTTTCTGAACCCTTTGCTCTCCCTAGGCAGACACACCTGGCCCCTCACTCTGCGGGTCTGTCTTCTTTGGCCAACAAGTCAACCTCCCTTCCTTGGCTTATCTGTGGGCTAATATATACTAATGAAGAGCGGCAGCCACCAGAATTGAGATGTGTGGAGGAAAGTGGTAATGAGATAGCATCCCCAAGAGATACCATGTTGTTCCTTGATGACAAGCAACGGGGAATCTCTGTTACAACCTTCAACATGCTGTGTGTCTCCTCCCCACTCTAACCCCCACCTTCCCCTCATGCAGGGCACCAACAGGTCTGGCAAGGAGCCAGTCCTGAGCTGAGGCCAAGGCACTGGCTCTGCAAATCAGCATGGCTACAGACACATCTTTTTTAACTTCAGACTCCTTCAGACGGGTGTAGCTAGGGAGTGGGGACCTGGGAAGTCTATTCTATTGGTCCTTGGCAAATAGCTGGGATGTAAATTCAGACCCCTTGAGTTCAGGGTCAATATTCTTTCACTATATAGGTAGGTGGATCTCTCTCTCTGTCTGTCTCTGTCTGTCTGTCTTTGTCTGTCTGCCTGTCTCTATCAGTCTCTGTCTGTCTCTGTCTTTCTGACTCTGTCTCTGTCTGTCTGTCTTTGTCTCTCTCTGTGTGTCTCTCTCCATCTGTCTGTCTCTGTCTCAGTCCATCTCTCTCTCTCTCTCTTTCTGTATTCTGTTTCTCTTGGTCTCTCTGTCTTTCTCTCTGCCAACAGCAAATAGATCAGTACACATCCCAGGTTCCCACTTCTGGTTATATCCCCTCTGAAGGAGTCTGAATCCAAATAAAATGTTTCTGTAGCCATCCTGTAGTCATACAGAGCCAATGACTCTGTGTGTGTGTGTGTATGTGTGTGTGTGTGTGTGTGTTTGCGTGTATGTATGTCTCCAGCTTGATCTGGAGAGAACATCTCACTTCAAAGTTCATTGTGCTTTGAAATTCTGGTGGTAAAGTTATCAGTTGTTGGTTAAGTGGAAGAGGGAGGGAAGGGGAATGAAGTAAGCGTTTATATAGGACTTACACTATGCCAGGTACTGTGTTAAGAGCTTTTATAGAGGGAATGTGGAAAAATAGGTACACTAAGGCACTGTTGGTAGAGTTGTGAACTGATATAACCATTCTAGAGAATAATTTGGAACTATGCCCAAAGGGATATACAGCTGTGCATACCCTTTGATCCAGCAATACCACTGCTATGCCTGTATCCCAAAGAAATCAAAGAAAAAGGAAAAGGACCCATATCTACAAAAATATTTATAGCAGCTCTTTTTGTGGTGGCAAAGAATTGTAAATTTAAGGGATGCCCATCAATTACTGAATGGCTAAACAACTTATGGCATATGATTGTGATGGAATATTATAATGCTGTAAAAAATGATGAAGGGGATGGATTTAGAAAAACCTAGACTTAAATGAACTGATGCAAAATTAAATGAGCAGAACCAGGGGAACAATCTACATAGTACCAACGATGTAGTATAAGGATTATTGACTATGAAAGACTTAGTTCAAGACAATAATCCAAATACAAATCTCCAATTAAATATCAAAATAGAAATCCTGAAAAAAAAAAGAGAGTGGATATGTAACACAAAAAAAACTAGAAAAGATCAAATTAAGATACAGTGGTACATGACAATTCCAAAAGGTTCATGATGAAAAATGTTCTCCATCTCCACAGAGAGAACCGATGAACTCTGAGTGCATTCGAAATGTATTTTTTTCACTTCCTTTATTTCTCTTGCCTTTTTTTGTTGGTAACATGGCTAATATGGAAATGTGTTTTATATGACTTCACATGTGTAATGGGCATCATATTGCTTGCCTTCTCAATGGGTAGAGGGAGGGGCAGAATTTGAAACTCAAGATAAAAAAATGAATGTCAGAAAAAAATTTGATTACATAAAGCACTGTGGTCCAGGGGAAAGAATACCGGATTTGGAATCAGAGGAACTCAGTCCAAATGTTACATCTGCTATTTATCACCTATGTGACTTTGGCCAGCCATGGTTAACAGTCTCCTCTTCTGTACAAAGAGAAGGTTAGGTAACAGAGTGTAGTAGAAAGAATAGTGACCCTGGAGTCAGGAGTCAGTGCATCCTGGCTCTGATATTTACTGCCTGTATGACCTTAGGCAGATCACTTAACTTTTCTGGGCCTTTGTTTACTCATTGTAAAATAAGGGGCAGTATATGTTGTGGTGGATAGAGTGTTAGTCTTAAAATCAGAAAAACCCAAGCTCAAATTCTATTTCTGATACCAGCTTTCTGACAATGGCCAAGTCATTTAGCATTTCAAAGCCTCAGTTTCCTCATTTGTAAAATGAGGGTGCTAGACTAGATGTCCTTTATGATCTCTTCTGACTGTAAATCTATGTTCCTCTGAAGGAATAGCTAATGTACTAATACAAAGGAGTAACTTTATTTAGTTGTTGTTCGCTCATTTCAGATGTGTCCAGTTCTTTGGGACCCAATTTAGGGTTTTCTTGGCAGAGATACAGGACTAGTTCATCATTTCCTTTTCCAGCTCATTTTACAGATGAAGAAACTGAGGCAAAGAGGATTGAAGTGACTTGCTCAGGGTCACACAGTAAGTGTCTGAGGCCAGATTTGAACTCAGTGAGATGAGCCTTCTTGACTCCATACTCTTCTATGCACTACAGCGTCACCTGGCTACCTTATAATTTACCCCATAATTCTACTTATCTTGAGCTTTAAGGTTTACAAAGAACTTTCCTCATAACAACCTTGTGATATAGGAAATACATGTTAGTATCCCCACTTTACAGATGAGAAGTTGATGGTCAAAGGTTAAATGATTTACCCAAGACCACACAGTAAGCCTAGGAGGTGGGATTTTACACTTGGGTTTCCTGAACCAAAGTCAAGCATGTAGTGGGTGAATAGAACACCCACTTCAGAATCCGAAGATCCAGATTCCTATTCTGCTTCTTAGAACACTGACTTCTTCCTTAGTCAGAGGACCTAGATCCAAGACAACCTCTTATGTTTACTCAGTATCCATGAATCTTTGGGCAAGTTTTCTGTGTGAGGAGGCTGGCCTCAGTGACCTCTGAGATCTCTTCCTAGCTCTAAGTCAATAGGTCTATGATCCGATACAGAGATGGGGAGGGGAACCTGTGGCCTTGAGACCATGTGTGGCCCCACTTCTGTGTAGAAGGTACAGGGAACTAACTGTGTAAAAGGTATAAGGAACTGAGTCATCTTGGACAAATCACCCAATATCTCTGAGACTCAATTTCCTGATTTGTCAAATGAGGTAGTTGGATCTTTGATGATCGTTTCAGTTCTAAGATTCTATGTCTAAGTTACCCTATGTCCATTTTGCTCAAGGCCAGTCTACATTTCATTCCTCTTGATTCGTTTGCCAGGATCATTGGTGAACTGAAAGAGGTGCATATGGAAGGAAAGGTAGAGAATGAGGTTTGTGGCCAATTAGAGAAGATAGCATTCTTCCAGAGTCTGAGGGAATTTTTTTCACACTAAGGGCCAAATCAGGCCCCACTAGACTGGGGATTAATGGGATACTCAACACTCCAATTAAGAGATTATGTGAACAATCCCAGTGAGGAAATTAATTCCATGGAAATTACAGGACCCCTGGGGCCAGGGAGCTTAATTCTTTCCACAATAATGGGGACTGCCCATTCATTGCTCTACGCCTCTTCTTGTGCCCAGACAATCAAGAACTCAAAACACTCTCCCCCAAAATTATTATTTTTTAAAAAGATTGTTTTTTACCCAACCCCACCCAAACCTCTAATTTCTGGCAACATGTAAAATATCTTGGCCACACAGAGGGATTGGGAATTTGTGGAGTGTACAATATCCTTGGCTCAACTGTAACTTTTTTTCCTAGCTTTGCTTTCTATGCCAAATCAGACAATTTTACCAGAGACAAACATCTCCAAATGGTATTGAAAGAAATTGCAGACCTGACCATGTCACCCCTGCTAGGTATTAAATTCCAATGGTTCCCTGTTGCCTCCAGGATCAAATATAAAATCCTTTGTTTGGCATTTAAAAATTTTTACAACCTGATCCCACCCTTTGTTCTCTTGCTGCCCTCTGATCCAGCTTTATTGGTCTACTTGGAGTTCCTCAAACAGGACTTTCTATCTCTCATCTTAGTACATTTATATTGGGTGTTCTCCATGCCCGGAATACTCTCTCCCCTCACCTCTGCCTCTTAGCATCTCTATATTCCTTTCAAACTCACCTAAAATCCCACCTTCCCTCCATCTATATATCTTCCATGCACCTAGTTGCTTACATGTTGTCTACCCTATTAGAAGGAGAATTCCTTGAGAGCAAGGATACTGTTTTTACTTTCTTCATATCTCCAGAGCTTAGCACAGTATCTAGTACATGGTGATTCTTTTTTTTAAATTAAATTAAATATTTTTGGTTGCATTTTAAGTTCTGAATTATCTCCCTTCCTCCATTCCTCCCCACCCTGCACTAGAGGTTACCATTTGACAGAAATAGATAGATAGATAGATAGATAGATAGATAGAAAGATAGATGTGGATATATTTATATGGATATAGATAGATATATTTAGATATTTATTTATCTAAAACCAAGTAATTCTTTAATAAATGCTCGTTGACTGACTGAAATTACAGATCTATCAAGATCAACCTCCTCTGCTGTCAGAAAGAACAAAGAAAGGGTTTAAACAACAGGAAAGACAAATTAGAAATGAGGAAGAACAAGGAGAAGCCAGGAGTGAAGGATTCTAGAATTTGTGTCCAAGAAAAATTTGGGTAATTGATTCTCCTCCCCCTAGGCATATTTGAAATCCAGGAGAGACTACCCTTAAAATTATCTGACAAGTAGGGAAGGAGAGAGAAGGAGGGGATGTCTGTCCTGGAGGGAGGGAGACAGATGAGATGATTTCTGGAAGGGTTTGATCCTGCCTGACACTTGCTAGTTGTGTGACCATGAACATGTTTTTTGACCTCTCTGAACCCCAGCTTCCTCATCTGTAAAATGAGAGAGTTGGTCTATAGGACCCCTAAGTTCTCTTCCAGTTCAAAGTCTATAGACATAATAATACCGGCATCACTTTAATGCCTTGGGCTTGTTCTGAGACTCAAATGAGACAATGTCTAAATTGTTTTGAAAACTTTAAAGTGCTTTAGAAAAGTCACTTGTAGCCTCGGTGTGCCAGGACCGTTTCTGGTAGACCAAGCCCTTCACAACAATGCAAGGACCTAAAACATTCCCAAGGGACTCTTGAGGCAAAATGCCATCCACATCCAGAGAAAGAACTATGGAATTGGATCGCAGAATGAAGCAGAATATTTTCTCTTGTGTTATGTTTTGTTTTTTTTCTCATGGTTTTTCCCATTTGTTTTAATTCTTCTATGCAACATGACTACTGTGAAAATGTGTTCAATAAGAATGCATGTATAGAACTCATATAAAATTGCATGCCGTCTGGAGGAGAGAGGGAGGGGGAGAAAATTTATGGAAGTGATTGTTGAAAACTAAAAACAAATAAATTAATTAAATTTTAAAAAACAAAACAATGTCACTTATTGTTGCTATTATTGGTTTGTTTGTTTTTTTTAACTGGGGAGTTGGTCTTTGATTGAGAAGGCCTCAGGAATCACAAAAAATAAAAAGCAGATAATGAGGTGTTACAGTAACTGTGACCACCCATGATCCCTAGGCCAAATGTCAACAAGTTTCCCCTTGATTGATCTCCAAGATGCTCCGAAATTTCTCGGCAATGCTACGGAAATCTATTCTCCCTGAAAGTTCATTCTGCCTTTGCACCACTTATCACATTGGAAGCACCCTCCTCCCTTGCAGTTTCTCCATCTGATTGGTTGGCTCCTTCTAGAACCTCCACTTTAAGGAGGACGCTCAGGTCATCCACACCTTCCTTCCTCTGCAGACTGCAATCCTGACTCACAGGACTTTCACCACCATGCCCTGTGCTGGCTGCCTTCACCTCCCCCCTCCCTTTCATTCTCTTTGATGTGTTGTCTTCCTCAATCGGAATATAAATTCCTTGAGGGCAGAAGCTGTCTTTATTTTTGCTTGTATTTATATTTCTAGCTCTTAGCACAGTGCCTGGAACTTAGTAAGTGTTTAATAAATGCTTGTTGACTTTTTGACTAGATGCCTCCTCATTGATTGGGCAAAAGATTGGCTATGTCCTGGGTGGCCCTTAAATGATAGTTCAAGAGTCAGTCAATAGCTTTGTAGTGGGATCCCTGCACTCATACTAGAGGGTAGAAAGGGGAGGAAGGTGGGATTTGTCTCTCCTCTCCTCCTCCTCCTCTTCTCCTCCATCGATAATGGCATCTAGAGGTAGAGCTGCTGTCTGAGTAGAAGAGGTCCCATCCAGCTGTCAATTCAAGAGAGCTCGAGGTACAGTTGAAACATGGCACAGGAACAGAGACACACACTCTGATCAGATGTGGGCACAGGGAGGCAGTCACCTGAGGAAGAAAGTGATTTCAGGGAGCATTATTCCTGGCAGCAAAGAAGAGTGACAACCATAGAGTCTGCAGAGAATTAGCCTTGGAATCAAGGGTTGAAACGTAGAGAGGAGAAGATTGTGGGAGCCCGGTTAGGTAGCTCACCCAGCAGAGACACTATACCCAAGAGGAAGATGTTTAAGGATTTCGTGAGGGTAAGGGACACTGAAGCCCAGTGGCACTGAAACTTGAGTTTCCTCGGACATGTGCGTTCCCAACATGTGTACCTCACTACCACTGTACTCTGTGCCCTGTCATCCCACAGAGAGAAGGTAGAACTTTCTCTAATTATGCCATTTTGGTAAATGTTTTTATTGTTGTTGTTCAGTCATTTCAGGGGTGTCTGACTCTGTGACCCCATTTGGGGTTTTCTTGGCAAAGATACTAGAGTGGTTGCCAGTTCCTTCTCTAGCTCATTTTGCAGATGAGGAAACTGAGTCACACAAAGTTAATTGACTTGCCTAGGGTCATACATCTAGTAAGTGTCAGAGACCAGATTTGAACTTAGAAAGATGAGTTTTCCTTTCTCCAGGCCTGGCACTGTATCTACTGTGCCACATAGTTACCTACTAAATGCCTTTGCTTTGAACTAATTATTCCTTAATAGGACTGTCTCAGGGAAACACACTGGTAGGGGCTTATTAGCTATACTTTCTATGGACCCTCACAAAAGAGACCCTTAGAACCTATGAGCAGCAGTCATCATCTGGGGTCCAAACTTATAAGTATGAGTGCAAGTTGGAGAAGTAACCCAGAGAGGGTGCTATATTATAATACTAATTACTATTACTTTAGAAAAAAAAATCATTCTTCTCTTGTTCAATGAGTTCGGGCAGAAATAGTTCTAGGAAAAGGTGCTATTTCACTTTTGTTCTTTTCCATTTAATGTTCTGCAGACTTTTTCACAGGATGATAAAACAACTGTGTTTTGTAGTTGAATAAAAGCTTTAGGATGTAAATTCATCTTCTGTAGGCTCACTGAAAGCATCCTTAGAACAAGTCCAGTGACAGACAAGATCACAGGAATGATCAATGCCTTATTCTGTTCCCGTGTGATTTTGATTTCTTCAGCAATGTCTCTGTATTTTGAAAGCTTTCCACCTCACAGTTTAGAGATTATCAGTATTTGTCATAGAGATCTATTAAAAAAGACTCTTCTCAAATGTTTATGGACTGATGGTACGTGTGAGTGATTATGAGCAACAGTATGATCTATCATAATGGTCCATTTCCAGTTTCATTTATTGATTGAGCTCACCAGGCTATCTAGAGGTCTACATTTGTAGTCTGGGGATCTGTCCATGAAAGACAGTGAGTATCTGATGCATACTTCTATCTACCAAGCCCTGTGTTGCTAGGTATTCTGTAGGTGCTAAAACTTTGTAGTCCACAGTTGGGTGGTGCGCAGTCCCTACCATTTTCTTGCATATTTTGCTTTAATCAATATGTCTGGGACTCCTTAAGGGTAACCATTCTATAATCTCTGATGCCAGTGTCCTGAACTGCCATCACAAATCCAACCTTTTCACAAATATATCATTACTGTTATTAGATATTCCTGTGGAGTTCCAAGTAGGACTGAACACTCACGGTCTGAAAAGATGATGCAAATTAAGAGACTAGCTCTGTTCTCTCCTTTCCTTTTCTCATCATGTCCTGCTTCTTAGGAGGCATTTCAGCTCAAAAGCAGCACTCAACACCAGAGTGCTTTACATTTCTGTGGTGCTTCAAGCAAGCTTAATTTTCATCATCTCATTGGATCTTCATGACATGTCTTGAGAGGCAGAGAGGGCAAGGATTTTTTTTTAAATTTTAACATTTATATTTAAAATTTTGAGTTCCAAATTCTAGCCTTTCCTCCCTCCCTCCCTCCCTGAGACAGCAAGCAATCAGGTATAAGTTACACATGTGCAATTATGTAATGTATTTCTATATTAGTTATTTTGTACAAGAAGACTTGAATAAACGAAACAAAAGAACGTGAAAACAGCATGCTTCAGTCTGTACTCAATCAATATCAGTTCCTTCCCTGGAGGCAGACAGTATTGCTTTATCATTAGTCCTTTGGGATTGTCTTGAATCATTGCATTGTTGAGAATAGCTAAGTCATTCACAATTCTTTATCAGACTATTGCTATTCCTGTGTACAATGTTCTCCTGGTTCTTTTCACTTCACTGTGCATCAGTTTATGAAAGTCTTTCCAGATTTTTCTGAAATTATCCTGTCTATCATTTCTTATGGCACAATAATATTCCATTACAATTGTATACTATAGCTTGTGTAGCCATTCACCAATTGATGGACAATCCTTTGATTTCTAATTCTTAGGCCCCACAAAAAGAGCAACTGTAAATATTTTCATACAGATATGTCCTTTTCCCTTTTATGGATGTCTTTGGAATATAGACTTCATAGTGGTATTGCTGGATTAAAGGGTATGTAGCTTTATAGTCCTTTGAGCATAATTCAAATTGCTCTCCAAAATGGTTGGATCAGTTCACAACTCTACCAACAATGCATTCATCTCCCAGTTTTCCCACATCTCCAACATCCAACATTTTCCTTTTTTTGTCATTAGCCAACTGAGGGCAGGGATTATTAAGCCTATTTAATAGATGAAGGCTAAACTGATTTGCCCAATATCATGTGATCCATTAGTAACATTGCCAGAATTCAAACCCAGGTATTCATGATCTGAAGGCCAGTGCCCTTTCAATAAATCACCAATTATTTTAAAGCAACTACTGTGTGCTAGATGCCGAGGATTTGAAGATAAAATGAAATAGGACCTGTCCTCATTGTGTTTACGTTCTATCAATGGTGAGATGTACATATGTAAGTCTATTCAAAATAAACAAAAGGAAATATTGGAGTATTGCTAGTATTGCAATATTGGAGAGTTGCTAGTAAAACTACTAACAACTAGGTGGGAATAGGGGAGGGAGGAAGGGTGGAAGAGAGAGTACATTCCATAATGGACCAAAAAGTATGGGAATGGGGAGTAATGTATAATAAGGCTAGAACAGTACATTGGAGACAGTTTGTAAGGGGTTTTAAATGCCATCTAGAGGACTGTATCTGATTCTAGAGATAAGAGGGAACCACTAGAGTTTATTGAGTAGGAGAGTGACATGTAGAGATCTGTGCTTTAGGAAAATCATTGTGGTGGTTAAGTGAAAAAGGAGAGACTTGAAGTAGGAAGAACAACTAAGGAGCTATTGGACTAGTTTGGGGAAGAGTACCTGACCTAATTTTGTGGCTGTGTAAATAGACAGAAAGGAATGGTTGTGAAAGATGTTTTAGAGGTAGATGCTTCAAAACTTGGAAACTGATTGAATATATAGGGTAAAGGAGAATGAGATGTCAAATGTAAATCTGGTGTCCTGGAAGCATGGTGTTCTCAAAAGAATGAAGGAAGCTTGGAAGAGGTATGGGTTGGAAGAGGGGGTATAGGTAATGAGTTCTCTTTGGGGAATATTAACTTTGAGATGTCTCAGCACATTCAGATTGAAAGGTCTAAAAGGCAGTTAGTGTGTGGGACTGGAGTCCAAGAAGGGAACCAGAGCTGGATATATGAACTTGGAGGCATCTACAGAGAGAAGATTATTGAATCCATGGGAGCTGATGAATCACCAAGAAAGAGTGTAAAGGGAAAAAGGGAAGAGAGTCTAGGACAAAGCCTTTGGGAATAACCAGAGTTAGAAGGTAGGACACAGATGACGATCTGTCCAAGAAGACTAGCCACATTCAGAATTTTCCTTTTTTAAAAAATATTTTCCCCCAATTACATGTTAAAACAATTTTTAACATTCAACTGTTTTTAGAGTTTTGAGTTCCAAATTCTCTCCTTCCTTCTCTCCCTTCCCTTCTTTCTGAAGCAGGAAGCAATCTGATATGATATATGCAGTCATGTAAAACACATTTCCATATTAGTCATTCAAGAAAACTTGAACCAAAAAGAAAGGAAGGAAAGAATAAAATAGTATGCTTCAGTCTGTATTCAAACAGCATTAATTCTTGTTCTGGAGGTGAATAACATTTTCCATCATGAGTCCATTGTAATTGTCTTAGATTGTTGTATTGCTGTGAATAACTAAGTCATTCACAGGTGATCCTTGTACAATGTGGCTGTTACTGTGTACATTGTTTTCCTGGTTCTGCTTGCTTCACCCAGCATCAGTTCATAGAAGTCGTTCCAGGTTTTTCTAGTCCACTTGCTCATCATTTCTTATAGCACAATAGTATTCCATCAGATTCCTATTCCACAAGTTGTGCAGCCATTCCCCAATTGATGAATATCCTTTCAATGTCCAATTCTTGTATACCACAAAAAGAGTTGCTATAAATATATTTGTACAAATAGGTCTTTTTCCTTTTTTCTTTTTTTAAATCTTGATTTTGATTTTGGGGTACAGATCTAGGCACATTCAGACTTTTCTGAGTCACCCCTAGGTAAAGGAAACAGTCAGGAAATTCATAGGGGTGGGGGTGGGGAATGATCTTCCTGTATTTTTCATAGGATTTGCCATTTGCATTATCACCTAATTTAAGAACTGTGTTTTCATTTTTCTCTGTTAAATTATTACTTCCCACCACCCCCTTGCTCCCCTATGCCCCTTGCTGGACTAGGGCTAGCTCCCAAAATCGTGCAATAATTGAGGGTAATCTTTGGTATGCACCTCAGCAGAGCACCTGCACATAGCAAGTGTTTAATAAATTCTTGTTGACTGATGGACTTGACCTTCCCAGCCAGTATTCTCTTTTCTCGATTGCTGCTAGTTAGAGGCAGCTAGGTAATGCAGTGGAAAGAGCAAGGGATCTGAGGTAGCAAGCTGAATTCAAATCTAGCCTTACTAGTTGTGTGATCTTGGGCAAATTACTTAACTCTGTTTGCCTCATTTTCTTCATCTGTAAAATGAGCTGGAGAAGGAAATGGAAAACTACTCTAGTTATCTCTGCCAAGAAAACCCCAAAATGAAGTCAAGAAGTCAGACATGTCTGAAATGACTAGGTAAGTCACTTCATCTCTGTCTACCTCAATTTCCCCATCAATCAAGTGGGAATACCAACAGCACCTCCTTCACATGGTTGTTTCAAGGATCAAATAAGATAATATGTATAAAACACTTAGCAAACCTTAAGGCACTATATAAATGCTAGCTATCATTATTATTTCCTTCATACATCCTTGATAGGGACCATTTTCCCATTTAGCTGTCAACCAAATCCCCACTTTGGCACTGGTGTTTCCATTTAGCAGGAGACATCTGAAGTTATGAAAGCCTTTGAGGTCCAGAGAAAGAAAGCCATGATGGTGGAATGATGGACAGTGTAACTGAGAGAGGCCCCTGGTTCCTCCACCTTTCTGGCTGTCTGGGAGCCCTCCTTACATCAACAACCCAGATCCCTTGCTCAAGGAAAGGAGACCCTTGAAGCAAGGAACTATAAAGGGTGTTATAAATTTAACATCTCTAAGTCTGCCCCTTCCTCTAACTTCCTTATTCTAGTAGATGGTTTCTAAATCTGATCCTTCCAGTTACCTGGGCTTATAACTTCAAAATGGTCTTTGATTCTTCCCTCTCCAGCAGTCAAGCAGTCATTAAGCATTTATGAAGAAACTGCTATGTACCAGGCACTGTGCTAAACCTGGGGATACAAAGAAAGGAGAAAGGCAATCCCTGCCTCCAAAGAGTTCACACTTTAAGGGACTTTAACGTGCACTTTTTAATACGCAAACAACTACGTACAAAGTACACACAGGATAAACTGGAAATAATCAACAGAAGATATACTAGAATTAAGGGAGATTGGGAAAGGCAGGTGGGATGTAGAAGGTGGGATTTTAGCCGAGATTTAAGGAAGTCAAGGAAACTAGGAGGTGGAAACCAAGGGGAGGGCATCCTAGGTATGGGGGACAGTCAGAGGAAATGCCTGGAACTGAGATGAAGTGTCCTGTTTGTGAAACAATCAGAGGCCAGTGATCAAAGATGTGGGAAGGAAGGGAAGAGGCATAAGGTATAAGGCATAAGAATGGAAAGGTAGGGGAGAGGCTAGATTTCGAAGGGCTTTGAACACCAAACAGTGGATTTACTATTTGATCCTGGAGGTGATAGGAAACCCCTGAAATTTCTTAGATTCCCTTACTCAGTATGCAATCATTTGCCAAGTCTTACCAGTTGAAACTTCACAATAGCCCTCTCATTTCTCCCTTCTGCTAATCCAGGGGCTCTTAACCTTTGTTTGTGTCATGACCCACGTTGTGCAGTCTGGTGAAGCCTATGGATTCCCTTCTCAAACTAATGAATTTGGTTTTTGAATTCATAATTGAGGAAAATGCTAAGTTTCAGCTAGATGTTAGTGAAATTTCATTTTTTCCCTTCCAAGTTCATGAACCCCTTGATTTATATCCTTCCAAGTTCCTTGAAGTATATCCAGGGATGCTTTGGGGGTCTGCAGACTCCACTACAGCCTCTCTTGTTCAAACCTCATCTCTTCACCCCTATATCCTATCTGCCTGTAGTAGACTACCATGATCTTATAAATGATTGTTTTACCTTCAAGTGCCTCTTCTGCATGAAACCCTTCCTGACCTCCCTCCCCATGTGAAAGGGCTTTTTCCCTCCTTGAATTTTTCTTTGTACTATGGATTCGATTCAATTTAATAAACATTTACTAAGCGCCTACTATGTGCTAGGCACTGTGCTAAGGCCTGGGAATACCAAAAGAAGTGCTTGCCCTCAAAGCAAGCTCTAAACAGTATAAATAAGAAATAATGAAAAAAGAGAAAGCCTGGATATATTTTGTGAATATGAATAGACCTTTCCTTCACACTTCTCCCCCACATAGTTTGTAAGAGTCTTTGCCTTGTCCTTATGGCCTGTATGCTAGTACGGTAACTTTTGATGCATTAAGTGTTTAATAAATAGTTGATCAATTGAATAAATAGAAACAGAATATGGCATACACTCTAAAATACGGCCACAAAATCTGAACTGTTTACATTATGATTAAAAAGACAGAGAAAGGAAAAATGTTTTAGGATACTGATTTAGTTCGATAAATCTTTAAGCACCTACTAGGTGCCAGGCACTGTGCTAAGCCCTGGGAAACAAGGACCCCAATGATACAGACCCTGTGTGCTCAAGGAACTTAGGAGTGGGCAGGAGGAAGAAAATACAACAAGGACAAAGATATGTCACTACAAGCTATTTCAGAAGTTGTCAGTCAGTCGAAGAGCATTTATTAAGTGCCTGCTCTGTGCTGGGGAAAGACCAGGAAAAATGTAACCTCAACAAAATAATAAAAGTAGCAATATGTTTGGCCCATGTCCGTGAGTGATAATCATTTAGAAGTTCAAAGAATGTCTGAGCTAGAGGTGACTTTAAAGGACATCCAGGTGAATGCCTCATTTTGGAGGCAATTGGGGTTCAATGACTTGCCCAGGTTCACAGAGCCAGTAAGTGTCTGAGGCTAGATTGGAACTCATGCACTCCTAACCCCACTGTACCACCTACTTGCCCTGAACCCTCTCCTTTTAAAGGAAAAAAAGGTCCAGATGGGCTCAATAATTTGTTCAAGATCATACATAGTAGAAGAGCTGAGAATTGAACCCTCAAAGTGATGTCCTAGAGTTGATTGTTAAATTTTCAGTATTAAACATTTCTACCCTGGAAATTGGCAAATGCCACAAATCAGGGTTTGATTTATTGTTTTGTTGCTTAAGAAAGTGATGCAGTAAATGTAATTCAGATGGAATTTGAAAGTGTGTCATGTGTATCCTTTTTTCCCCAGAAAGCCAGATGTTAAACACTGAGCAGCACATCCCTGAACCCACATCTCATACTAAAAAATCCAGTGGTCTTGCCATCACATCAAGGTGCCTCTGTCAATTTCCTGAGCGGGATGATTGTTCAGATCAGTGAAGGAAACACATTAACCAGACAGAATTATTTCTCCATCACTTTCAGCCCTCTCAGTTCCTTAGCAGGGATGCCCCCGACAGCTGTCTGTAACCAGGATCTAAACAACCAAGCTGCTGCCTGTGGTAGGGGAGAGTGAGTCAGATTTTTGTTTTCGGTCAATTCCTGCTTGTTCACAGTCTTGTTCCTTGGAGGTCCAGCCTAATTCTGTCCCATGGTGTTTGGTAGGGTTTTTTCAAGGATAGCAGATTACTAGTAGGCTGAGTCAGAGGGACATTAGGAATTTGGATTCCAGGGTAGAGACTTTCACTGTGTGAGACTACAAAATACTAGAAAGTCAAATTCCAAACGAGAAAGGATTACAGAAGGCATTGATATCAGCCCATGGGCTGTGGGAATGCAAGGAAATTGTTGTTGATGTTTGTCCTTCATTCTTAAAAATGATAATGGTATCAGGGCATGATGCCATGATGGGCAAGTGAATTGGACTTAAGTGAGGGAGGACTGTGCAAAGTCACCGGCCTCACTTTCTCCTCTGGAGCCATGTGGATCCAGCGGCAAGATGTAGATCAGGATGACTGGACATGGCCCCCAAAGGAACTGTAGATTTGTGTCAGTCAGAGATAATGTCAATCATCTCTGAGAAATAATGGAGGAAGGGGGAGATACCTGGAGACTGGTGAATGTTAACCCTGATTTTCAAAAAGAGAAATAGGGAAGGAATTATAGAATCTAGAGGCCAGTCAGTTTGATGCTAATCTCTGGAAAGACCATTAGATTAGATTTGTAAACAGATTCCTATGCTTTTGGAAAAAGAATGTGGTGGTGATCACAAGGAGACAATATGAGCTCTCTTCCTAAAAACAAGTTGTGCCAAAGTAGCCTCATTTCCCATTTTTGTTAGGATACTAGGGTTGACAGATTAGGGAATGTTAGAGTTATGGTACAGGGTATCCGAAAGTCTTAGAGCAGTTCTGAGCTATTAACATTAGAATTGCACTAAGAATTTTGGGACACCCCAAATATCTTGAGTTCAGCAAAGCATTTTATGAAGTTTATTAATGCTCTTTTGAATAAGATGTTGACATATAGAAGGAAGGAAAGGAGGATACTACTTCTAAATGGAATTGAGGCTGGTTGAACGAATTATTTAACCATATTGACTGATGGCTCAGTGTCAATCTGGAGGAGGACTCTAGAGATAAGAGCTCTTTCCCTCATTCAACACTTTTATGAATGAATTATATTAATATATCAGAAAGGTGCTTATCAAATTTGCAAATGACACAAATCTTAGGAGAATTAACCAATGCATGATGGTATTACATTTTTAAATAGACTGGAATATTAGGTCAAACCCAACAGAGTCAAAAGGATAGCAATGGGTTACCCCTTTCCCTTTTTAGTTTTTTGGAAATCTCTGGCTCCACTCCTTCCTTCATCTGTTTTGGTGATTTTCAAAGAAAAAAACCTGGAATAATTTTCATAACTCATCTCGAATGTCCCGAGAGAGGAGACAGAAAGAAAAATTAAACAAGAGTGAGAGTGCCTATATGAACCATCTGGCCTTGTCCCCAAAAAAAGCTTAGTGGAAAGACTTGAGATAAATAGGAGGCACACCATCCAGGCATTGAGGAAGGAAGGAAATAAATAACTATGAGTTTGTCATGAGTAAACATAAAGTGGAAGATTAATTTGAAAAGGCCAAGGAAGATATATTCCCACAGGCTCCCAAAGAGATCTGTTATTGCAGAGGATGGAGTTATGAGACCCAGATATAAAATAGTAGAATAGTGCTCCAAAGAAAGGACAGAACTATCATACCTGAGGTGTTAGAATAATCCCTACATGGCCCAGTTACTTGAGAGATAGCTCCAGATGTTATAGGAGAGCTGATCATAGGAGAGCAGTTAAGTAGAGCTAAAGAATGTGACAGTTATAAGAAAGACTCCAAAATACCTGCTAAGAACAGAGGGATAGCAAGATCAAAGTAGGAAAGCACTAACAGGAGAAGAGTTTGTCAGTGAAGGATCAATAAGGCTTAGAGAACCAATGTGGTTGGAGGAAGAATGTGAACTCCAGTCTTCTTCTTTGTGTGGGTATTCCTATAAAGCCCCCAGTAGGCATGGAAGGGGGAGGTGGGAAGGATTTCAACTTTATCCTGAAGAGAAGTTTTATTTGCGCCATTGAAGCTTTGTGAACCTAAAAGCTTTTAAGAGGAATTGGTGGTTACCATTAGAGAAACAACACCTACTTCAGTTGCCACTTTCCATTTGAGTCAGAGGGATGACAGGGATAAGTGAGAGATCCTCAAAGCTTTCTCAGAAATAGAAGGAAAGTTTAGAGTTTTGTAGAGATAAAAGCAAAGTAATTCATTAAGGTTTAAAAAAAGCCAGCAACTTGATTGCCAAGCATAGGCTGGAAGGGATATAGTTTGGCAGCAGTAGAGAGAACGCTGGGTCTGGAGTCAGGAAAGCTTGAGTTTAAATCTGGCCTCATTAGTTATATGATCTTGGGCAAGTCACTTAATCTCTATTTGCCTCAGTTTCCTCAGCTGTAAGATGGAGATTATAATAGAACAAGCCTTCTAAATGTGACCTTTGCAGCAGAAGGGTAGTTCCCTTCTCTTAATGTGACAAAGATCTGGAGGTGACATGGTTGCCAAACAAGGAAGTAAGCAAACAAAAAACCTACAGCAATCTTAGGTTGCAACAATAGGAGAACGGTGTCCAAATGACAAGATCCACGTTCCTCTGCCACTTTCAGATGGCACCTGAATTAGAGGTCACACATTAAGAGGGGCATTGACAAACGAGGGTGAAGTCAGTGGAAATTAGGGGTCCATCAAACATTGATTTAGTGCCAGTTATGTGTTTGGGCCTATGCTAAGCCCCACGGATACAAAGAAATGCAAAAGAGTCTGCTCTCAAGGAACTCACAGAAGCATAGCTGGGGACAATACATGCATACTTTTTTTTTGTTGCTCAGTCATTTCAGTTGTGTCTAATTCTTTGTGACCTCATTAGGGGTTTTCTTGGCACAGATGTCAGAGTGATTTGCCATTTTCTTCTCTAGCACATTTTACAAATGAGGAAACTGAGGCAAACAGGATTACTTGACTTGCCCAAGGTCACATAGCTAGTAAGTATTTGAGGATGGATTTAAACTCAGATCTTCCTGACTCTAGACCATCTATGCCATCTAGTTGCCCCCATACTATATACATACACATGCACACACACACACACACACACACACACACACACACACACGATCTTATGAATCTTTAGAGATAGAGAGTTCATTTCCTACACTAAGGCTGCCCAATTTGTTGTTGGATAACTTTAACTGCAAGTAAGCCTTTCCTTAGAGAGTTGTATCATTGGAAGGGACCTTAAGACTACCTACCTGTAAGAGATTTTCCAGAAAGGACTCTTGAATTTGGTGGGAGATTGGAACAAGTTATCTCTAATATCCCTTCCCACTTCAGGATTCCATGCTTTGGCATGGGGTGGGGTGATATCTAAAAGAGAGAATAAAATTTAAAAATATATGTGTATGTGTATACAAATATATGTGCAAATGTGTGTATGTGTGTGCAGCTAGGTGGCACACTGGATAGAACTCTGGACCTGGAGTCATTTGGTCTTAAACACTGATTAGCTGTGTGGTCTTGGGCCAGTCATTTAACCTTATTTGCCTCAGTTTCCTCATCTGTAAAATGATCTGGAGAAGGAAACGGCAAACCACTTTGCCAAGAAAACCCCAAACAGTATAACTGAAACAACTGAAGCAATGTGTATGTGTATACATATATATATGTGTGTGTGTGTGTGTGTGTATACACACACAGAACAAGAGAACTGATTGTTAAACATTATATATACATATATATGCATACACATATAGACTATATACATACATATACATATATATGTAGGGTATCTGTTTAAGCTTAATCTGCATTATTGACACTTTTCCCAATACTTTCTCAAGTCCATCCAATTAAGAAAAAATAAATCAAGCCCTGACTTATAGCATTGGCTGACCTCTGAGGTGTAAAAACTCACAGCAAAAACAAACATGGACTATCCCTGGCTGGTCTGAGCTGGCCTCAGCATGCCCATGATTATGGAATCTTGATGTCACCTGAGAAGGTCAAGGGACATGGAAATCTTTAATCTGAAGAGATGGCTTGGAGAAGAGACGTGGCTCCTGTGTTTAAATATAAGAAAGCTTGGACTATGGAAGAATGATTGGACTTGTTCTTTCTTGCTAGAGAGAACAAAATTAGTGACTTTATAGTAGTACTCAGTAGAACGTGTGGCACATAGTAGGTGTTTAATAAATGTTTAATGAATTGAATTCAATAGGGAGGCATATTGGAGCTTACCCTAAGGGACCAGTGTGGTATATAGGAAGAAATACAGGAGTAGGAATTGGGACATCTGGATTTTGATCATTGCACTACCACTAACAAGTGCTATAACATGGTGCTCCTTTTCCACTTCAGACTTTTCTTTACCTGTGAGATTGAGAGGTTCTGAGAGTAGGATGGCAGAGAGGAAGAGAGAAAAAAAAATGCATACACACCTGCTACGTGCCAGGCATTGTACTAAGTTCTATTTACAAATATTTCCTCATTGGATTCTTACAACCCTGGGAGGTAGGTGTTATTTTTATTCCCATTTTATGGTTGAGGGAACTGAGACAGAAGTTAAGTGTCTTGCCCAAGATCACACAATTAAGCGTCTGAGGCCAGATTTGAACTCAGGTCTTCCTGACTCCAGGCCCAGTACTGTATTCACTGGACCACCAGCTGGGTTAGGATCAAAAGATTAACACTGGGGGGGAGGAGCCAAGATGGCGGAGTAGAAAGACACACATATGATAGCTCCGAAACATGCAGCCCATAAAATACCTGTAAAGAATAACTCCCAACAAATTCGGGAGCAGCAGAAGCCACAGAACAACGGAGTGGAGGAGATTTCTGTTTCAGAGAGACCTGAAAAACCAATAGGAAAGGTCCGTCGTGCACTGGATCTGGAGCAAAGCTCAGCCCTACCTTGGCCCCGTGGCACCGAGAGGAGCAGATCCGAGCAGGCTTCGGGGACAGAATCTCCAGTGGCCACGCAGGTCCCTCCACCCACAGGTGCCGAAGGTTGGTGAGAGGGTCCCTTTGGCTGGTCGAGAAGGGAGTGGGGTGTCCCCATAACTCAGGCCCCCTCAGGAGGCAGCAGCTGAGGGGGCAGCAGACTGGGGCTCCCAAAGCAGGCAGGAGCTCAGATCCCTTGTTGAAGGTCTCTGCATAAACCCCCAGAGGGAACTGAGCCCTGTGAGGCTGTCCAGCCCCCACCTGAGCACCTGAACTTAATCTCACACTGAATAGCAGCCCTGCCCTTGCCCAAAGCCCTGAGTCTGGGAAGCAGCATTTGAATCTCACACCCAAAGCACTGGCTGGGCGGATCTGGAGGCAAGATGGGGGTGGACAGGACACTCAGAAGTCAAGTCACTTGCTGGGAAAATGCCCAGAAAAGGGAAAAAAACATAAGACCATAGAAGGCTACTTTCTTGGTGAACAGGTATCTCCTCCCTTCCTTTCAGATGAGGAAGAACAAGGCTTACCATCAGGGAAAGACACAGAAGTCAAGGCTTCTGTATCTCAAACATCCAGAATAAATATTCCATGGGCTCAGGCCATGGAAGAGCTCAAAAAGGATTTTGAAAATCAAGTTAGAGAGGTGGAGGAAAAACTGAGAAGAGAAATGAGATGCAAGAAAAGCATAAAAAGCAGGTCAACACCTTGCTAAAGGAGACCCCCAAAAAATGCTGAAGAAAATAACACCTTGACAAATAGGCTAACTCAATTGCCAAAAGAGGTTCAAAAAGCCAATGAGGAGAAGAATGCTTTAAAAAGCAGAATTAGCCAAATGGAAAAGGAGGTGCAAAGCTCACTGAAGAAAATAGTTCTTTCAAAATTAGAATGGAGCAGATGGAGGCTAATGACTTTATGAGAAACCAAGAAATCACGAAACAAAACCAAAAGAATGAAAAAATGGAAGATAATGTGAAATATCTCATTGGAAAAACAACTGACCTGGAAAATAGATCCAGGAGAGACAATTTAAAAATTATGGGACTGCCTGAAAGCCATGATCAGAAAAAGAGGCTAGACATCATCTTTCATGAAATTATCAAGGAAAACTGCCCTGAGATTCCAGAACCAGAGGGCAAAAATAAGTATCCAAGGAATCCACTGATCACCGCCTGAAAGAGATCCAAAAAGAGAAACTCCTAGGAACATTGTGGCTAAATTCCAGAGTTCCCTGGTCAAGGAGAAAATATTGCAAGCATCTAGAAAGAAACAATTCAAGTATTGTGGAAATACAATCAGGATAACACAAGATCTAGCAGCTTCTACATTAAGGGATCAAAGGGTATGGAATATGATATTCCAGAAGTCAAAGGAACTAGGACTAAAACCAAGAATCACCTACCCAGCAAAACTGAGTATAATACTTCAGGGGAAAAAATGGTATTTTAATGAAATCAAGGACTTTCAAGCATTCTTGATGGAAAGACCAGAGCTGAAAAGAAAATTTGACTTTCAAACACAAGAATGAAGAGAAGCATGAAAAGGTAAACAGCAAAGAGAAGTCATAAGGGACTTTACTAAAGTTGAACTGTTTACATTCCTAAATGGAAAGACAATATTTGTAACTCCTGAAACTTTTCAGTATCTGGGTAGTTGGTGGGATTACACACACACACACACACACACACACACACACACACACACACACATGCACACGCATGCACACACAGAGACAGAGAGCACAGAGTGAATGGAATAGGATGGGATCATATCTTTAAAAAAATGAAATTAAGCGGTGAGAGAGAAATATATTGGGAGGAGAAAGGGAGAAATGGAATGGGGCAAATTATCTCTCATAAAAGAGGCAGGCAAAAGACTTTTTAGTGGAGGGAAAAAGAGGGGAGGTGAGAGAAAAACATGAAGTTTACTCTCATCACACTTGACTCAAGGAAGGAACAAAATACACACTCATTTTGGAATGAAAACCTGTCTTACAATACAGGAAAGTGGGGCATAAGGGGATAAGCAGGGTGGGGGGGATGATGGAAGGGAGGGCAATGGGAGGAGGGAGCAATCTGAAGTCAACACTCTTGGGGAGGGACAGGATCAAAAGAGAGAATAGAAGCAATGGGGGGCAGGATAGGATGGAGGGAAATATAGTTAGTCTTACACAACACGACTATTATGGAAGTCATTTGCAAAACTACACAGATATGGCCTATATTGATTTGCTTGCCTTCCCAAAGAGAATGGGTGGGGAGGGAGGGAGGAAGAGAAGCTGGAACTCAAAGTTATAGGAGCAACTGTCAAGTACTGTTCTTGCTTCTAGGAAATAAGAAATACAGGTAATGGGGTACAGAAAGTTATCTGGCCCTACAGGACAAAAGAGAAGATGGGGACAAGGGAAGGGAGGGATGATAGAAGAGAGGGCAGATTGGTGATAGGGACAATCAGAATGCTCGGTGTTTTGGGGTGGGGGGAGGGGACAAATGGGGAGAAAATTTGGAACCCAAATTTTGTGAAAATGAATGTTAAAAGTTAAATAAATAAATTAAAAAAAAAAAAGATTAACACTGGAAGCAGTCTTAGAGATTGTGTTGTCCAAAGCTTTCTTTTAACAGATGAGGACATGGAGGCCTAAAAATATTAAGTCACTTGACCAAATCCACACAGGAGGAGATTTGAACTCCGGTGTTCTGGTTTCCAACCCAGTGCTCTTAAGGTTCCTTCCAGTTCTGCAGCTCTCTAAGAAAGGCATTGCTCAATGAGACTTGTAAGGTGCTCACTGGATAGAGCACTGAGCTTGCAATCATCTTCCTGAATTCAAATCTGACCCCAGACACTTCTTAGCTATGAGACCCTGGCCAAGTCACTTAACCCTGCTTTCCTCAGTTTCCTTATCTGGAAAATGAGCTGGAGAAGGAAACAGCAAACTACTCCAGTATCTTTGCCAAGAAAATCTCCAACTGGGGTCATGAAGTTGGACAACAACAAGATGGTTTGCCTTGGTGTAGCAAGTGAGCTCTCTGTCACTAAGGATTCATAAAATTAGAAATTTAGAGTTGACAGGGATCAGCGGCCATGCAGTCCAACCTCCTCATTTTACAGAGGAGGATGCTGAGGTCAATAGTGTCAGAGATGACATTTTTACCCAGATCCTCTGACCCCAGAGTCAGTGCTGATTCCATCTCACCACACTGCCTCCCAAGCAGTTACTAGATGTTTCAGAGGGCATTCCAGAATTGGGTCTGTGACAGGACTAATTAACCTTCCCATTCTAGGATTTCAAGCTTTTGTATAGGAGTAGAGGAGTGTCTAAAGAGAAGACAAATATGATATATTAGAATCTGCCATGAATTCTAAGCCCACGCCAAGGCACTCATTATCACCACACCATACAGGTGGGGAAATGTTGGGGAAAGGGTCATTCCCCAGAGGCTAACTAGAATATATCCCTAGAGGCTTATGGGAAGGCAGAGGAGATCCAGAACACCCAAACATTTGTGGAGGAATAATAAAAGGGGTGGCTTATGCTTCATGGGTCTTATGCTCAACCTCTTGGCATCCTTCTCTGGAGAGGACTTCAACCAAGTACATCTACATGACAATATGTATCTTGAATTCTCTCCCCTTTTCTCTCTTCTCACCCATACCCAATTTTGGCTCCACTAAGTGAGTGACTCATCCAGCAAAGGGAGTTCTTTGGGATGCACCTGGGCTGCAAATTCCTTACCGGGGGGAGGGTGCAGCATTCCTCACTGCTGTGCCAACATGGACAGAGCTAGCTCCAGGCTGCTCTGCAATAGCTTCAGGGAGAGGAGACTAAGTTGGTGTAGTTATTTTCTGACACTCCATATTCCTGTCTCACTTTCACACTCACCCAGATGCAGTCATGTTTCACACCGAGGCACTGCACTGGATCGGGGGAGGGGTGCTGTTGGCCAGCATATGGAGACCCATTTTATAGATGAAGGGGAAGAGGAGAACACAGGGAAGTTCATGTATTAGCCCTTGCAATCCCCCACAAACAATGGGCATTCTCACAAATCAGACCTTAGGGATACGGATAAGGAGAGACTGAAGGACCTGAGGTCATCCAGCCTAGAGAAGCTGCTTTAAATTTGTCTTGTACATACTGACCTATAAGTTGTCTCCCCCATTAGAGAGTAAGCCTCTTGAAGACAGGGACTGATTTTGTTATTGTTTTTGTGTTTGTTTCTGTGTCTCCAGGCTTAGCACAGTGCCTGGTATGTAGAAACCTCTTAATGATGGAGCGAGTGATTGTAGGGGAATGATTAGGTGTCTAAACCACTAAGCCAAGGGCTCTTAATCTCTTTTGTGTCACAGACCCCTTTGTCAGTCTGGTGAAACATATGGACCCTTTCTCAGAATAATATTTTTAAAAGCATAAAATGAAATACACAAGATTACAAAAGAAGGCAGTTATGTTGAAAAAGAGTTATCAAAAAATTTTTTAAACAAATTCAAGGACTCCATTTAGAACTAATGCTCTAAAAGAAGTGATTGCCTATGGTTCTACATAGATGCAGAGCCAAGATTTGAACTCAGATCTTCAATCCACTGCTCCTAAGGTTCCTCCCAATCCTACAACTCTCTGAGAAGGGACTTGGTCACAATTAGAGTTGTGGAATGGAAAACTTCAGTGCAGGTAGTGAGGGCTCACCATAGAGGATCAGAGATTTGGAATGGAAGGACCTCAGAGCCCAGCTCCCTCATTTCCCTCATAAGGAAACTGAGGCACAGCAAAATGACTTGTATAGAAGAGGGTGGCTGGCTGTTCTTAGTCCCACTGAGCACAGAGCCAGTGTAGGAAAGCAAGAGCCAGACAGATGGAGGTTAAATAGGAGAATTTGCTGACAGGAAGGATAGGAGGTGAGGGGGAAAGATACAGAGATGATCGCAGTAAGCCTGGGCGGAAAGGTAAGCCCCATTCTCCAGAAATTTCAGGTTCACAACAAGACCCACAGCCAGCAGCCTGGTTTGTCCATGGCAAACAGATGTTCTGACTTTTCTCCCTTTCCCTCCCTCCCCTGCCTTTCTTTCTCCCTACACACCTCTCCTTCTCTGATTGGAATATGAGGAGGCATTTCCATGGTACCTGTCACTGTAGTAACCAGAGACAGCAGAGATGAGGGAAAGGAAAAGAGAAGAACCCAGAGAAAAGTGGGGGTGAAGTGGGAGTAGGATAATGCCCTGATCTGTGGCAAGGCAAGTGGAGGGAACTGGTCTGATTCCATGGGAATAAAATTCAGACAAGCTGGCAGAGCCAACTTGAGGTTAGCTCCTCCATCACCCAGCTTCTAGGAAGAATGATTTCTCCCTTGGCTCAAGCACACACAACAAAATGAAACAGGCATCCCACTTTCCTCTGCAGGATGAAGACATCAGAAGCAGTTTTCTGGTACATGGAAGGAAATTTCAGTTGCTTAATATTTGTGACTGATTAAGCTCCTCCCTCTGTTTTATGCCAACGTGTGGATTCCTCCCAGAAGCCTCTTCTAACTGTGGTGGTAATAAATTTTCCCTCTCATTTTTTTAAAGCAATGAGCAAATGACTCTGCTACTTAAACAACAAACTATGGTGGCTGAGAGCATCTGGAATCAATTCAACAAATAGTTGTTAATTAAATCCAATTTAACAAACATTTAGAAATCACCTACTATGTGTAACAGCTTTTAGTGTTGTGATGAGCTTCACGTACTAAACTGATGTACATAATCATTATTCTGCATGGTAGTTAGACATAAATAGAAAGGAAATCCTACAAATGACTCCAATTAGTGTTACTTTTCCATGGCCAAACCACATTTTTACAGTTTTTCTCGTCTCATTTTGTTAATTATCCAGCATCCATAATCACCATCATTATTGATGGTCACCCTTGATAATATACAGTTTTACACACACACATACACACAACCAAGGGATTTGAACTTTACTTTCTAATAACTGGGATTCCTTATACCTCAGCTGTTCTTGTGGCCATGGCTGAAGTTCCCTAAAAGTTCTACAATCAGCCCCACCCCTCATTCCCTGAAAATGAAGAGTTGTATAGCATTATCCTGCCCTAGTCTTGCCTGTCCTAGATAACTGAAGTCCTGAGAGGACAGAGAGCCCTTTGGCTTACTCCAGGAAGGGGGCTTCCTGTCTATCAGGAGGTAGGTTATAGCATTATTACAATGCAGTGGCGTAGGGAGATGGCAGAAACTATTGTTGTATGTGTTTTGTTTTTTGAAGAGGACCAGTCATCATGAGTGATGCTTTGACTTGTGTGTGAACTGGATTTAAGGGAGGCAGAGTTGTACAAAATCATCAGCCTCACTCTTGCAGAATCGTCAAAATTGAGTGACAAGAGTCATCCACTGGCAATGACTCAGGATGCAGTGGATGACTCTGGTTTCTTCGATGTGCAACCAAGCTCTAAGTGCTCCATAGCGCCTGCTTCAGTCACCTTCATGGTGACTGGAACAAATTGTTCTCATCTGCTCATTCTACTAGGGTGGGGTAGGGGGAGTCTTCACACGTTTGGGATACATCCTCCACCCCTTCCTAACCCTCCAATGGGTTGGATGCCTGGTTTAGCCTGTCTGTTGAGATGATTTATTGAGGTATGGCCACTTTGCAGGCTACAGCTTCTTGGAGCCAACAGGTGAGAGTTGAGTGCCAGGTAGACACCTGCTTAACACATCGCTGAGTACAGGACCCAGTGAGAATGTGATCTGAGAACTCTGAGAGAGTGATTCTGGAAGGAGATAAGGTTAGGTGAGGAGACAGAACACGGTGCTTGAGCAAGAAACAAGGTAGAGAGCGTATGTAGAAAAAGGAGCCTTGCTAGGAAATCTGGGCTCACCAAGGCATTTCCTGGAACAGAAACAAGAGGTTATTTTGGCTCCCCTGACCCCAGGGAATAATTCACATTCACATTTATAAAGTCCTTTCCAGTCTACAACGTGTTTTCCTCACAACAGCCCTATGAGGTAGGTAATACACATAACATTATACCCATTTTATGGATGAAGTAACTGGAGTTTAGAGAAGCTAAGTAATTTAATCAGTGTTACACAGCTTGTAAGTAGCCTCACTGTCTCCTCTACTCTTTTTGCCATATTATGCTCGGATGAATTTCTAATGATTAAATTCAATGGATTCTGCTCATTCATAATCCTCTTCAGCCTCTCTCCTGCATTTGATACTAATGACCAGTACCTCCTTCTTGCAATTTTCCACCTTGTTGGCTTTTGTGACAGCACCCTATGATTGTGTCTGCTAAAATTGGGCAGGCAGGGCTTATGTGTGTATCCCTTTCTCTATGCATTGCCCAACCTGGGAAGCAACTCCTACTGAATCCACATCTGGAGGGGACCTGAGTGCAGGCTAGGTTGAGACCAGGGTTCTTAAGACTCTAGAGTTGAGTGGATATTTCAGAAATGTTAGGGGCACCATTAAGCAGAGGGTTCTTGTCCAACTTCATTATTATTCTTGGTCATTGCCATTGCCCACTCAAGAAATATAGATTATAACTATGGCTCTGTAGCCTACCTCATTTGTCCTCTAGGCTAGGTCATGAGAGTCTAACAGAGAGAGCAGGCTGCAGTGGATAGAACATCGGACTTGAAATAGGAGAGACCTGTGTTCGAATCCCACCTAGCACTAGCTATGTGACCCTGGGCAGGTCACTCAAATCTCTGGGCTTAAGTTTACCTACTTGTAAAATGGGATCTAAGGCCCCTTGTAGCTCAAAATCTATGCCTCTATGAATGGCATCTTCTAAGAATGCAGAACAAATGGTAACTTCGTTGCATTGTAAGAAATTTCTGGCACATGATATGGCAGACAAATTGAATGAATGAATGAATGAATGTAGCATTTAAGAAGTGCTTAATATATCTAAAGCACTGTATTAAGCACTGAATACAAATAGAAGAATGAGGCAACGTCCTGCTTTCATTCTAATGGAGAAAACAACACAGAGAAAGCTTCAGCTACAAGTCAGAGGGAGAGGTCCCATGGTCCTCAGGGACAGCAGTACAAGACAATGCCTCTTTTTTTTCATGTTTTCCCTTATCCATTTCATTAGAAGATTAAGGGCACTATATTTTTTAAACATGATTTAGTGGAATTTTTATGTTTTAGTAGTATTTTATCTTTTTCCTTAGTTACACTCAAGAAAATTTTTAGCATTCATTTTTTAATGAGATTTTGAGTTCCAAATTTTTCTCCCTCCTTCCCCTCCCCGATGTATCTTTGTGAATATCATTTCCAGTGTTATGATAAAAGCATAACAGTTTCTGATGCTGAACCATTTGACAATGCCAAGGACTTTGATGGTAAAAATGTTGTTGTTTCTGGGTCTTCAACAGCCATGGCTGTAGAACCTGTAGGAGCCAAGCTGCATCTCCACATTTTGACAAAAATAATTATAGTTCACATTTACATAGTTTTAAGGTTTGCAAAGCACTTTACAAATATGTTCTCATTTTATCTTTACAATAATCCTGGGAACTAGGCGCTACTATTATCTACATTTTTACAGATGAGGAAACTGAGGCTTAAGTAACTTGCCCTTGGTTAAATGTCTAGTAAGTGTTTGAGGCTGGATTTAAACTTGGGCCTTTTTGATTCAAGGTCCAGCACTCTAACCACCGCACCACATAGCTGCCTCTAGGATGATGATGACTGTGAGCACTGGATAGGAAGCATTGCTATTCCTAAGACCGTGAGCTTCAAAGTCCAGGACTGTCTCCATCAGAGGCTAAAGAGAGATTGTCAAGGTACCATTTACATGTATCCAGCAGAGTTCAGCTTTCACCAGATTAACATATGCCTGGCTTTGGCTCTCAGCTCTACTGTGCCACATCATGTCAGTGCTCTGTCTGTGAACAGAACAAGGTCTTTCTGTCTGGGATTTAGGTACTCTGGGCTAGATCCTTGACAACCGTCTCCCAGGTCCCCATGCCCCAGACTTTTGAACTAATCTCTTGTTTAACTTCTCACTTAAGTCTGCTATCACAGCCTATAACTTTTCAAATCTTGCTCTTAGTTGAATTAAACAGCAAAAAAACAGTGCGACATAGAAAGAAAATAGGACTAGGAATTAGGAGATTTGGCTCTTAGAGTTGTTTTACCATCAAGTAGCACTGTGATCCTAGACAAGTCACCAAGCTCTTTCAGCCTCAGTTCCTTTGTCTGTTAAATGAAAAGGGTCCATTTCAGCTCAAATATAATACCTTTTGCCTCAGATCTCCCATGTCATTACTTTCTGTCACAAAGCCATGTTTTCTCCCTCATTGTCCTGACCCTTGTCAGTCAACTTCTGGCTCATTCCAAAACCAGCATGCTCAAAAATCAGAAAGTTGTCTAGAGGCAGCTAGGTGGCTCAGTGGTTAGAGTACCAGGCTTGGAGTCGGGAGGACATGAGTTCAAATGTAGCCCCAGACATTAGCTGTGTGACCCTAGGCAAGTCATTTAACCTTTGTCTCCTGCAGTTTCCTCAACTGCAAAATGAGGATAATAATAGTACCTATCTGGGTAGCATTGTTGCAAGGATCAAATGAAATAATATTTGTAAAGCACTTAACAGTGCTGTGCACAGTAGGCATGTTTTATCTACCGTGATAAGAAGATGACAGTACTTTGATACTTACATGCTTCAATGATCTCCTCAGTGTGGGTAGTCCCTCCAGTGATGCAAATGACAAGCCTCACACCACCTCCTGTGTGACTATGATCTTTGTCCTCCCATAAATCCTCCATAGGAGTACTACATCCTGGAGGGGCTCTTCTAGGTGGGCCTTTTAACTTTTGTGGATATTGGTTCAACACTCAGGCTATGGTGTCTGTCTTTCTGTACTCTGCCAAATGACTGGCCTGCCTCCTCTTCCAATCATATATCTCCTGGATGGAATGTTCTGAACATAAGTATAACCTATAGGTCAGAGTTCATCGGCATGAGACCATCCTCATTGATGGAGACTGATAATTTAATTCTCAGGCCACTGTTGCTGCTGTAAGAGTTGGGTCAAAGGAGAAAACTTGGTCTTCCTAGAGTCTTTTTCTTCAGGAACTTCTCCCTGAAGAGAAGCTGGAAATGAAACCGGAAGCCAGAAGACCAAGGTTCTCTTCTCCTTTCCTGGGCTGTTGTCAGCCCACCCTTTACTGAGCAATCAATCTCCACCAATGAGGGGAGTTTTGTGCAACAGACTTTGAGTAGAAGGTTACATCAGTCATTGTTAGTAATATACTAGATCCTCTTTCAGCCCACTGTATGCCTTCTTATTGCCCTTTGGCTCACTTTCCACTTTTGTCCTTCAGGGATTGTGTTATTCCATGATTTTCAGCCATATCCCACCATTAGAAAAATTATTGGCATTAAAAGGATAGGCATTTGCTTCAGGGAGCATTTCAGCATCACTGAAAACACTGTCATTTCCCAACTGCTTCCCAAGCTGCTTTCTTTCTCCTGTTCAATTCAAGGCCTACTCGTGAATCTACAGAGTCCATCTGAATCAGGATGTCCTAATGGGGCAACTCTGTCCTCCATCTACCCACTGCTTATCTTGGAAAGAGGCATTTTCTGTCTAACTTGATTTTTCCTCTGTCTTGAAGTATTTAGGGTGGCTGTAGACAAAATTGTTGTTGCTTGTTTTCAGTCATGTCTGACTCTTCATGACCCCATTTGGGGTTTTCTTGGCAAAGATATTGGAATGGTTTGCCATTTCCTTCTCCAGCTCATTTTACAGATGATGAAACTGAGGCAAACTGGGTTAAGTGACTTGCCCACCTAGTGTGTGTCTGAGGACAGATTTGAACTTGGGCCTTCCTCACTCCAGTCCTGGCGCTCTATGCACTTCACCACCTAGTTGCCCCAATAGATCTCATTAAGAATCCTCTATCATTCTAGAGCTTGGTGCAATTAGGGCAACCAAAAGCATCTGGAATACTTCACCATCTTCAGGAAATTCTTCTCCCATTTGTAATTTGTGCCATACATCCTCCATAAAAGTTGTCTACACCTTGAGCAATCTTATGGCCACCTTCATCTTCCTGAGTGCCATTTCTATTTCCTCAGAACAACATGGAAATTAGATGCCATGGTTCAAAATATGATGGTTCCATTGTCATCACGGATTGGTAAGAGAAATTCTGACAGACCGGTTCACTTTTTATCTGTTTTTTGTCCTCTTTTCAGTTCTACCTTTCATGCTCTTTGGGGTGATCTGGTTTTATTGAGTCTCATGCTAAGCTTTCTCTAGAGTTATTTTTAACTTCCCTTGCTCTTTGCTGTTTTATGAGGCAATATTGCTCACAATTTTCCGCCATTCTTCACATAAGGTTTTTCAAATTAGTTTATAGTATAAACCAGTCTTACCCTTGGCTGCCATGTCTTTGCTTGGCAAGGAGATTGTGTTTGCTTGATAAAGCTGATTCTGTAATCTTTTGGCTGCCTCATTGTAATTGCTTTATGTCAGCCACATCTCTGGTGGAAATGATGGTAGTCATTATTGATGACTTTTCCTTTATCCATTTCCCATATTTTGGCATTCACAGCTATTTTGAAGAGTACAGTTTGGAGGTGTTGTCATTGTAAGCTGCATCGTCTTATACTATCCTTTGGTGTTGGGGCTGGTGTTTTAGTAAGTCTATGACTACAGACCACTTATTCAGAAATGACTACCATACAAGTAGAATATAATAATCATTGCTCAATGGTTTTTCAGCCATGTTCAACTCTTTGTGACTCCTTTTGGGTTTTCTTGGAAAAGATATTGAAGTGGTGTGCCAGCTCATTTTATAGATGAAGAAACTGAGGTAAATAGGGTTAAGTGACTTACCCAGGTCATACAGCTAGTGTCTGAGAAAAGAACATCATATCTATATTTATATAGGGACAGTTAGGCAGTAGGCACAGAGGATAGAGTGCCAGCCTAGAGTCAGAAAGAACCTGGACAACTCAATTCACCCTATTTACTTCCGTTTCCTCATCTGTAAAATGAACTGGAGAAGGAAATGGCAAACCATTCCAGTATCTTTGCCAAGAATACCCCAAATGGGGTCATGAAGAGTTGGACATGACTGAGAAATGACTGAACAAAGCATTTATATAGTCCTTTTAGGATTTTCAAAATGCCAACTTTGCAACAACCTCATGAAATACATAATGCAACCATCATTATCCCCACCCCACCCCACCCCACCCTTTTTTTTTTTTTTTTTACAAATGAGGGAATGAAGTTCAGAGAGATTCAGTGATTTGTCCACAGCCACAGATTAGGATCATCACAGCTGACTTCAGGTGCCCTGACTTCAGGCTGTCATTCAACTTGCTGTCTCTCCCATATAATATCAGAACACACACATACACACACATGCATACACACCCACACATTCACACACACATACAGAAACATCAACCAGTTCATCTGTATCATACTTCCCTCACCCCCTCCAGCCCATAGCTCTCTTTCTCCTGTTCTCTCATGTACCCTACAATTAGAGTTATCTCAAAATATAAAATTAGAGCATGTAGAAGCTCAGTCCAGTACTACGGCCATCTAGTTGGACAACTCATATCCAGGAAACTTGGTGTGGGGGCTGAAGAAGGTCCTCAACTATCTGCACTTTGTGAAGCAGATAACAAGAAGCCTGAGCAACTAAGGAAGGGGGAGGGAATAAGCATTTATTAAGCACCTACTACGTTGCATCTGCCACATGTCTAGTTTCACAGCTTCAGCTTCAGGGAACAAACCTCAACACCCCCAACCCCGATAAACGCATCACTTCTAAATATCCCCTTACATTGTAAACTCCTTGAGGGCAGGGGTTGTCTTTTAATTAATTGTATCCCAAGCGCTTAGCACAGTGCCTGGCACTTAGGTGCTATAAATATTTATTAGATCAGACTGGTTATATGCCAGACACTATTTTACAATATCTATTTGTAAATATCTCATTAGGGTCTCATAGCAACCCTGTGAAGCAGATGAGATTATTAGCATTCCCATTTTATAGTTGAGAAACTGAGGCAAACAGAAGTAAAGTGTCTGAAGCCAAATTTGAACTCAGGTCTTCCTGACTTCAGGCCCAGGGCTCTACCCACTGTTCCAGCTAACAGCTTGGAACCTAGCACTTAGCTGCTCTAGCTAATGGATCCTCATCTTGGGGTTGTCTGATGTTCTTTCAGTGATTAGAATCAGAGCAGAGCATCAGTGTTCACTTGAGTATTATGTTCTCAGAAAGTAAAACAGGCTGAGCTACAGCCTGTCTCACCTCCAGGGGACAAAGTTTTTGTAGCACTGCTGCTTTCTCTTGTCAGCAGGAGCACCATGGCAGCTAGGGGCCTGGCAGGTTTCCCTACTTCCCCCAAAGCAGATCACCTGCCTCTAGAGAGGGACCATGGGCAGTTGGTACCTATAGTATTATGGAAGGGGGAAGGGACTGCTCTCTTTCTTCTGCCAGCCTGCAGAGGAGTGTGGATACCAGATGCAGACTGTTTTTGCCACCCCTAGGAATGAGAATGTGCAGCATGATATGGGCCAATGGGGGGCATTGGTGACTCTACAGAGGAAGGTCAAAGGGATAAAGGGAGGAGAGGAAGAATAGGGAAACATTAGAAAACCAGGAGATTAATAAAAAGGCCAAAGGATGGTTTTTAAAGAATGCAGAGAAATAGAAGGAGAGAGGAAAAAACAGAGAGAGAGGGAGACAGAAAGAGAGAGAGATAGAGAGAGACAGAGACAGAGAGACAGAAAGAAAAACACAGAAAGAGACAGAGACAGACAGAGAGAGAGAGGAAGGGAGAAAGAGACAGAGAGTTACAGAGAGAGAGAGAGAGAATGAATGAGAAGAGACAGGGTGGTGAAGAAACAATGATGACTGGATAATACAAACAGAAGACAATATGCAAGAAATATTTTATTTCTTGACCACTGGGTTTCTTTTGATCACAGCTGCTAACTCGGATTGTGTTTCCAGAGCCTTCCCTGCAGCTTTCTGAATGTGGTGTAGATGCGGATGGGAGAGGGCTGTCTGGGGCCAAGGCAAGGTGACTGGGGGAGGGAGGAGGAGGAGGGAACAGCTCAGCCTCATTGCTGAAAAATGAATCACATTTTCAAGTGTGATGGGTGCAGTTCACACTTGGTAAGAACAGAGAGCCACCAAAGTCTGAAGTTTCTAAATATACCAGATGAACCAAATGCAGGGTTGGCTTTAGTTTCCAAGATTCCTGGAATGGGACTTGGAGAGTCTATTAGTCTCTATGCCAAGGTCCAGAGACATGTTTCTCAGGTAGGGGGGATAAGAAGGAAAGAAAAAACTGGGAAGGAAGGGAAGGGAAGGAAGGAGGGAGGGAATGAAGAAAAGAAGGAAGAAAGGAAAGAAATAAGCATTTGTTAAGTCCCTATAGTGTGCTAGGCACTATATTAAGCCCTTTACAAATATTATCTCATTGATCCTTGAAGCAGCACTGAGAAAGTACTATTATTATCCCCATTTTACAGATGAGGAAACTGAGGCAGACAGAGGTGCCCAGGGTCACTTAGCTAGTAAGTATTTGAAGCTAGAAATGAACTCAGGTCTTTTTTAGTCCAGGCCCAATACTCTATCTATCCATTGCTCCACCTAACTGTCTCTTTGCCCTGGAAACGCACATTTACTTTATGCATATTTTTGTGTTGACATATATCTATATATATATCTATATATCTCCCCAGTAGAATGTAAAGTCCTTGAGCAGAGGAAGGGTTTTGCTTTAAGCTTTATAACTACAGGATCTGGAGCTAGGTGGAGAAGTGGATAGACTACTGGGACTGGAGTCACGAGCTTACTGTGTGACGTTGGGCAAGTCTCTTAACCCTGCTTGCCTCAATTTCTTCATCTGGCAAATGAGCTGGAGAAGGAAATGACAAACCACTCCAGAATCTTTGCCAAGGAGACCCTAATGGGGTCGCCAAGAATTGGATATGACTAATTTACTAAACAACAAAAGCTAGAACCAGACAACAGTTGGATGAATGAATGAACATTGTCCCTAACTTCACTATCAATCTTGCCTGTTTTTTTCCTTTGAAACAGTCCTAGAACCAGGGAATGTGACAGTTCTAATATTCCCCTATTATAACCCTTGCCTTGAGATAGATTGTGACCTTGGGAGGTGTCTAAATAGGATTTTTTTCCACCAAGCAGGTGATGTTGCTTTCCTGCTAACATTTGGTTCACCTGTGAGCAAGATCACTTTCAATAAGCTGAATTGCTATGATCGTCTCCTTCTAAGAGGCAAAAGATGGTCTTTCAAGGATAACCCGAGTCTGATTATCTCCCTAATGATGGAGAGAAGAGGCAAGATTCAAAGCAATTTATTCTTGGCTTTGGAATGCGGCCAGAGATACACACTTGGGACGTAAACACAGTCAACCTTCCTTACACTCAGCTCCGCCAGCCCCTTCCAGGTCCAGCCCAAAACCCTTCCAGCCTGATGTGGCCTTGGGTTTGGTGGCCTGTGACCCAGCCGAATCGGGAAGTGGAAAGAGGCAGCCAGGAGACTGCACAGCTTTTGAAAATCCACTGGTAAGAATATGAAAGGTCAGCTAGGTGGTGGAGTGGATAGAGTGCTGGGCCTGGAGTCAGGATGACTCATCTTCAAGAGTTCAAATCTGGCTTTTGACACTTGTAGCTGTGTTATTGTGGGAAAGTCACTTAACCCCACTTGTCTCAGTTTCCTCATCTGCAAAATGATTTGGAGAAGGAAACAGCAAACCCCTTCAATATGTTTACCAAGAAAACCTCAAATGGAGTCATGAAGAGTTGGACATGACTGAAAATGATTGAACACAAAGAATTAGAAATCCATTGTAACTATATTCTATATATATAGTAAGATCCTTGCTTATTGAGGCAACAAGAACATCTTAGGTGTTTACTCTTGCCCAGGCACTGTGCTAAGCTCTAGGCCTATAAAGAAAGGCAAGTATGGTCCCTGCCCTCAAGGGGTTCCCTTTTGAATGGCGCATAGAGGACTTGGAAGAGCTCCACATCTTTCTATTTTTGCTATGGCATCACCATCCTCCCAGTCCAATCAGTCATAATAAAAGCCTTTGGCTCCTTCCTCTTTCTTTAGCCATGATTCCAAAGGACTGAGAAAGAAGAACTCTGCCCACTTCATGACAAAAAAATGGGACTAATAAGCAGAATGAGAATTCCCATCATGATAGGGGAGAAAAAAGACTGATAATTGAAAAAATAAAATAGTTTTAATAATAACTACTGGCATCTGGTCATGGAGCCAGGCAAGCCAGAGTTCTAGTCCTACCTCTAACTTATGCTGACTAGGTGACCCTGGATAAGTCACTTAACTTCTCACTATTTCAAGTATTTCTCTAAGACCAGAAGTTATAGAGAAGGTACTGACATGCCTTGATAGAGAAGCTCCCTGCCCCAATGAAATCACATTTAAGGTTTGAACTTATCAAGTGATATGGGTACTAGAGGTAATTTTCTAGGTAGCATGCAGAACCTGGATGGGAAGAGCTGAGCTCAAATCCAGCTTCTGACACTTTCTAGTTGTGCAATTCTGGGAAGTCCCTTGATCTCTCTGCCTGCCTCAGTTTCCTTGTCTGTAAAAGAAGAGCTAGAGTTTCCTCATCTGGAATATGGGGGTAATAATGTCACCAATCTCCCAGCATTGTAGTGAAGATAAAACCATACTTGTAAAGCACTTTGAAAACCTTAAAGTGTTATGTAAATGCTACTGTTGTCATGTTTCTAATCTTTCTACCCTAGTTCAGACACTGAATGTCCATCATCTATCTACATTATGGCTATATTTGACTATCATATTCTATGGTATTGAGAAGCAGCATGCCATAATAGAGGGCTAGACTTGGAGTGAATAAGATCTCAGACACTTATTAGTTGACCTCTCTCATCCTCAGGTGCATTGTCTCTGTCTACAATGAGAATGATTATTCCTTAGGCAACTAGGTGGTGCAGTGAATGGAGCCCTGACCCTGGAGTGAGGAGGATCTGAATTCAAATGTGGCCTCTCACACTTACTAGCTGTGTGACTCTGGCCAAGTCACTTAACCCTACTTGCCTTGGTTTCCTCATCTGTCAAATGAGCTGAAGAAGGAAATGGCAAACCTCTCCAGTGTCTTTGCCAGAAACAGTCCAAACGGGGTCACAGAGAGTTGATCATAACTGAAATGACTCAACAACACAACTTAGCTCACACCATTATTGTGAAATTCAAATAAGATGAAGTATGTAAAGCACTTTGCAGATACTAAAGACCTAAAAAAAAAAATCACCATTATTTAACCTGGACCCTGAGAGACAACCTAGTGTAGTAGATGAAGTTCCAATGAATTGGCATCTGAAAGCCCTGGGTTCAATTGGCCTCTGACACTGAGGCTGTGAAACCCTGGAGAAGATACTTGCTTTGTCCCTGTCCAACAAGTGTTCTTAACCTGGAGTATGTGATCTTGGTTGGGCTTTTAAAAAATAAATATTTTGATAATGATTTCAATAGGATAAATTTTCTTTGTAGCCCTATGTATTTTATTTTATTGGTTTAAAATCTGTATTCTGAGAGGAGGTCCTTAAGCTTCCCCAGACTGCCTAAGAGCTCCAGGATACCTTAGTGGTTCAGTAGCTGAGCCAGGAGATGGTGAGTTGCAGAGAAAGTGTTCATTTACATGAGGGAGTTTGTCATGAGGACCTCCTATACCATAATGAAGTCATAGGTCTGGTCCAAAAAAAAAGAAAATTTACTAAGTAGTCTTCCAAACCCCAGTCTTTCTCCGATCCATCTATGATACTGATGCTAAATTAATTTCTCTAAAGCACAGATAAAATTATGCTCCTTTGCTTCAGATCCCTCAGCATTAGGGATATTGCCTGCCAAATTCGAGAGGGAGTTGAATTGGGTTTAGTGGATAGAGCACCAGATTTGGAGGAGCAAAGACCTAAGATCCCATCCTACCCCAAACCCTTAATGGCTATGTGAGTTTGAGTAAATCACTTTCCCCTACCCAGGACTGCTTAGGTGTCATAGTAGATCAAGCTCTAGTCTGGAGTCAGGAAGACCTGAGTTCAAATCTGACCTCAGACATTTACTAACTGGGTGATCATGGGCAAATCATTTAACCCTATTTGCCTCAGTTTCCTCATCTGTAAAATGAGCTAGAGAAGGAAAAGACAAACTACTCTAGTATCTTTGTCAAGAAAACCCCAAATGGGGTCATGAAGAGACAGACACAACTAAAACCAACTGAACAACAACAACCCACAGCCTCAGTCTCCTTTTCTATAAAATGGACATAATAAAATCCTTGGTGCTTACCTGGGTGTTGTGAAGTTCAAGTAAGATGATGTCCATGAAGTACTTGGTGATAATTCCATAGATACAAGCTGTCATCATTATGATCAAAGAAAGTCCAAATTTCTCACGTTGGCTTTCAAGACTCTCACCAATATGGTTCCAAGCTACCTAATTCAATCACATCTTCTATTATCCTGTTAAATAACCAGAGTTGTGTGGGGTCCTACTCCGGCAAAACTGGGCAACTTGCTGTTCTCTAGGTGTGCCCTGTACATTCTCACCTCCAAGTCTTTTGTAGCATGCATTCCAACAAGATTAACCTTTAAGGTTAAAGAAAATCCATAGGCCAGTATAGCTTTTTGGAGAGTAGCAATATAGTACCAGCATGGTTGCTGACTTCTAACTGATACAAACGTCTAAATATCATGATGAAGAAGCACAGCCAGTCCTAGGATAAGGTTTTCATCTGATACCAACCTGGTCACCTCCCCTCTACTCCCCCAGATCATGAGATGACCATCTGGCTTGACCTTCACCACCAGCCATCCAAATGAAATAAACATCACTGACTTATGACTTGGCCAGGTGTGTCTGCCACCCTCTAGATGAGCAAGGAGAAAATGAATCCAACAGGATTCGGATCAGAATTTGCAGCAAAGGCTTCCTGAGATCATTGCTAGAAAGATCAAAGTGGAGCATTTGCTGAAATATCTGTCTGAGATATTTCCAAAACACAATTGTCTTGCCTCAACACAGAATAACTGATGACCCTGGTTCTCCAAAGATTTGGGGCCTAAGATGTAGAGCTAGAAGGAATCGGAGAAGTCACTTAGCCCAACTACCTCATTTTACAATTGAGGAAACTGAGGCCCAAGGAGACTTGACAATTGTTGAGTCTAATTTTATACTTATGACTGAGACTTGAAGCAATTCCTTGAGCCACTTTTCTGCAGCACCACTTACCAACCCTAAACAATGGTATGTAAATAGTGCAGTATTTGTGACTGTCCCAAGATGGACTGGTATGGATGCAATCTGCACCATTCAAAGGAATACTCCCATTATTTAGTGGGTACCTAATATATTCAATATAATATCTAATATGTCATCATTTGGTGCCAGTATATTGGTACCTAATATATAGCTAATATGTTAATTTTGGTATTAGAGTATTTTGACTGGCAGTAATAAATGGTGAGAAATGAATTACCAATGATGAAATTCAATAAATTCCACTAGTGGGTAAGATCAGATGATGGAATGTTCTACCATGGAGGAGACATTATTGTTCTGGAATAGTTAGGGTTTTGATCTCATACAGATGGCTAACCATTCATTTCTTAAGGCTAGTGAAGAATTCATGCTTCAAGAAGTAGTATGTGTGTGGGTGTATGTAGGTATGAAACACATGTACATGCATCATGCATGTCTATGTGTGTGTGTGAGAGATTGAGAGATGACCTCATCTGAAGGCACTCTAGGTCTGTCCCTTCCAGCTCTGACATTCTATGTCATTTGGAGGACTCTGATACACACTGGGAGGTTGGACAAGATTACTGTTGACTAATCATCCTCCCTGTAGTTACCCAGGCTGGCAACCTTGGTATCATCCTCTCTTCCTGACTCTGCACTCCACATACCCACTTTGTTGCCAGGTCTTGTTGTTCAGTAGTGTCTGATGCTTTGTGACTCCATCTGGGGTTTCCTTGGCAAAGATACTGGAGTGATTTGCCATTTCCTTCTCTAGTTCATTTTACAGATGAGGAAACTGAGGCAAGCAGGGTTAAATGGCTTTCTGAGGGTCACCCAGATAGGAAGTGTCTGAGGCTGGATTTGAACTCAAGAAGATGAATCCTCCTGACTCCAGATGCAGCATTTTATCCACTGCACCACCTAGCTGCCCTTAATATGTAATTGTTAACTGACTAGCCCAGGACATTCTTAACCTTATGGCATGGACTCCTTTAGTGGCCTCATGAAGGCTATGGCTCCTTTCTTAGAATAAAGTTTTTAAATGCATAAAATACATAGTATTATAAAGAAAATGAATTATATTGAAATGCAGTTTATCTATCTATCTATCATCTATCTATCTAAAAAACACAAGGTCACAGAGCCTAGGTTAAGGACCCTTAGATAAGATGATAGCTGTAGTCCTTTCAGTCCTCATATTTTGTTCCTTTATGAGTGAATTTTCAAGCAACCTATCAAGACTCAGTCCAATCTCAAAGGGTATAAAAGGCTAGAGTTCTCCCCATACTATAGAAAGTCAAGCATCTCCAATGAAAAAACATTTATGCCTGCCCATTACTGTTTTCTCCAATTGGCATGTATCTACCACCCCCTGGAGGCGGAAGTAGAAATTCACATTTGGTGCCCTCTTTTTTTAAAATTAAAAATATTTTAAATTTGTATTATGATCCCTTGTTTAGACATTACTTTCATTTCCAAATATAGCCTTCTCCCTTTCCTTCTCAGAGACCCGTCTCTTATAATAAAGAAGAAAAAAGAGAAGGAAGAAAAACTAACCAGCAGGTCAATTGTGTTGGACAGTATAAGCATCCATAGTCCCCCACTTCTGCAGAGAAGGAAGGGAAATGTATTTTCTCCTCTTTTTCAAGGAGAAGCCCTTATAACTCTGTAGCATTTAATTTCCTTTGGTTGTTTTTTTGTATTTACATTGATGTTGTCCTTGTAGGTATTGTTTTCATGTTCTGCTTACTTCAATCAATCAACATTTATTAAGCACCTACTATGTGGCACCTACTATGTATCAGTTCACAAGTCTTCTCATACTTCTCTGAATTTTCCATATTCATTTTTTTTACAACATAACAATATTCCATTACATTCATAAACCACAATTTCTTTTAAAAGTTTTTTAATTTGTAAAATCCTAAATTTAAAATCTAGAGGGAAGAGGAGGAAACAAAGGAAGACAGAAAGATGAGGCAAGACAGAGACAGAGATGGAGACAGAGAGAGTGTTTTCATACACTTAACATCTCCCCAAAAGGGGATTCCATACCAACCCGGGAAACTCCATTCATATCACAGGCTTTCTACACAATATTCTCAAAACTATCTAACATATCTGTTCCTCCTTCTGTTTCCTTGTGGGTGTTTTTTTAATGTTTAAACGGCTCTCTTTTTTGGCACTATTATTTATTGCTAACTGCCCTTCTCCTCCCATTAAAAATCAGACAGAAAGAAAGAACAAAAACTCCTGTGAGAAATAAACACTGTTGAGCAAAACCAGTTCCCCCATTGGCCATGTCCTGCACCTTGAGGCTATCGGCTATCTCTCTGTCAGGTGATGAGTAGCTCATCATGGCCTTTGGAATCCTGCTTGGTCATTAATCTGCATGGCTCAGAGCTTTGAAGATTTTCAAGTTGTTTTTCTTCATAGTTGGTACATAGTTGGTACAACTCTTCTCCTGGTCCTGTTTGCTTCACTCTGGGCCAGTTCACACTGCCCAGGATTCTCTGAAATCGTCTCTTTCAATGTTAAAGTGCTTCCTCTTGTGAATTCATCAGAATGGGGTGTTTTGTGTAGATGAGATGAAGAGGAGGTAAGGACTTACTTCTCTGGTTTGAAGAAGTCCCATTCCATCCTTAGCCTTGGCCTCCTTTCTGTGGATGTTCCTGGTGCCTGGAATTCTCATTTCTACCTCTTGGGTTCCCCGATTTCCTTCAAGTCTCAGCTAAACTCCCATCTTCCCTAGGAACCTTTCCTGATCTCTCTTAATTCCAGTACTTTCCTTCAGTTAATCACCTCCAATTTACCCCGTATGTATTTTGCTTGTATACAGTGGTTTGTCCCAATTATGAATCTCCCATTAGATGAGCTCCTTGAGAGTAGGGATGATCTTTGGCCTTTCTTTGAAATTGCAACTATCCTGAAATAGTAAGTGCCTAATAAATGCTTATCAATTGACTGTGTCATCTCTGCTATGGTTTTTGAGACCCTCTGTTAAGAGCCAAGGCCATGAAGTGCAGGCACAGATCTGATCTCCATGAGCACTCATAACTTGACACCCATACAATCTATGAAGGCAGTGAGATAGAATAAGTAACACTGGATTTGGAGTAAGAAAACTTTGAGTCCAAATTCTGGCTTTTCCATTTATTACCTGTGTGACCTTTGAAAAAATAATTTAGTCTTCATAATCCTCAGCTTCTTTTTAAAATGGATTAGACTAGATCAGGGTTGCTAAAGTGGTCTTGTGAATAGAAGACCAGGTGCAGAGTCAGGAAGACCTGAGTTCAAATTTGGATTGAGACACTTGCTAGACGTGAATAGCTGGGCAACCCATTTAACGCCGATTGCCTCAGTTTCTTCATCTGTCAAATGAGCTGGAGAACGAAATGGCAAACCACCCCAGTATCTTTGCCAAGGAAATCTCAAATGGGGTCAAAAAGAGTCAGCTACAACTGAAAAAACTGACAGCAAAGACTAGATTGGTAGTGTCAAACTCAAGTAGAAACAGGGGTCACTAAACCATACATAAGGATCCCTGAGGACTATTTATTGACTTAGAAAAGCACATTTATGTAGATAGATATATACATGTATATATGTACATATGGTGTTGTTCAGCAGCAAGTCAAGTGACCCAGCTTCACAGTGTGCAAAGGTGGCCACGTTGGGCTTTCACAGAGCCAGGAAAGTAGGCTTGCATCATTGTTGGTCGTGTTTAGTCTATCAACAGACACCATGGAGTTAAGCTGAACCTGAGGTGACAGGCCTGTTTCCCAGCTAATGACTTACTTAACCCTTAGATTTCTACATCAGCAAAGCTATGTGAGAAGCTGAAGAACATCAGTCTAAACAAAATGTATCTGTTGTCCAGACCCGATGAACACTTTCTTCTGTGCTATTAACCTCTAATGGAGAGAACAGCCATCACTTAAATAAACCAATCAATACGTTTATAACAATATAAGCACAACCGGCTTATTTCAGGGTCTTGCAAAGCATTATATTAACTGGCTGATAGACAGTAGTCCAGATACCAATTCTGTAAATCCCAAACAGGTCCCACTTGAAATAGCTGTCTGTTCCGGACGGGTTTTTGCCTATAAAAGAGACAGAGAGAATAATCTAAGGCATGAACAGAGGCATTTAAAGGCTGTGAGAAAAAGTACAGTCCAGGAATCAAGTTAACTTAAATCGACAGTGTACTCAACATGTGGCAGGCAAGAATTCTCTGCTCTAGACACAGCCTTATAAGGTGGCCTGATATTTTCTCTCATGGCCCAGGCCACCCTCCAAAAATATCCCAGCCCAGAATAGGGGGTTGGGATTGACCTCCCAGGATGTTGGCAAAGAGCATTAATGAATAAACCTCTCCAGTAAATAAGAGTATGAACACCTGCTGTTTTTTTTTTTTTATGGTTTTCAAAATGTAAGTATTTTAAAATGAGGAACATGGGATATCAGCATGGAAAGTGAGAATGGAAATGCATTGGGATCCGAGTAATTGTAAAGATATAAAGGGTTTAGCTTGCATTTCTCAAATAATGTGTAATTGGGGGGTACTGCAGGAAGGAGGAGGATGAAGATCTTTTTGTTCTTCTAGTTTATTTATACTTTAGAGTCAAAGGGTTTTTTTTTCTTCTCGTTATGGACCCTGAAGGTCTTTGACTAATTTTCATAGGCACAGGCATTTTTGTTTCTGCGTCAGGAAGACCTGAGCTCAAATCAGAACTCAGACTCTTCCTGGCTGTGTGATCCTGGGCAAGTCACTTAACCAGTTTGTCTCAGTTTCCTCATCTGTAAAATGGCAGTAATAGTACCTACTTCCCAGGGTTGCTATGAAGTTCAAATGAGACACTAATGGCAACGTGCTTAGCAAATGCCTGACGCATCCCAAACGCTACATAGACGTAAGCTGCTACTATTATTGTGTTTGCCAAAGCCCTTCCAGTATCAATATTACTCTGTCCTTATGAACTACTGCCCTCTAGTGGTGACAGTAGGCAAGGCATTAGCTTGTATGGGACCTCACTGATCTTTACAAAGGCCTAATTAGACTTGTTTTAATTAGCTGTGGTAGGCAGAGCTTGAACCAAGGGAGGCAAATTTCAGCTTAAGAGGAAGAAAGTTTTTTCTTTTTATCTTTCTCTTTTTAAATTTATTTTTAGTTCTCAACATTCATTTCCACAAGATTTTGAGTTCCAAATTTTCTCCCCATCTCTCCCCTCCCCCCACCCCAAGAAAGCATACATTCTGATTACTCCTTTCTCCAATCTGCTTTCCCTTCTATCACTCCCATCCCTTCCCTTATCGCCATCTCCTCTATTTTGTTGTAGGGCAAGATAGATTTCTATAACCCATTACCTGTATTTCTTATTTCCCAGTTGCATGTAAACACAATTTTTAACATCCGTTTTTAAAATTTTGAGCTCCAACCTCTCTCCCTCCCTCCCCACCCATCCCCACTGAGAAGGCAAGCAATTCAATATGCGTTATACATGTGAAGTTATGAAAAAGACTTCCATAAGAGTCATGTTGTGAAAGACTAACTATATTTCCCTCCTTCCTATCCTGCCCCCCCATTTCTTCTATTCTCTCTTTTGACCTTATCCCTCCCCAATAGTGTTTACTTCTAATTATTCTCTCTTCCCATTTGCCCCCCTTCTATCATACCCCCCCCACCTTACTTATGCCCTTCTCCTCTACTTTCCTATAGTTCAAGATAGATTTTCATACCAAGTTGAGTTGTAAATGTCATTCCCTCCTTAAGCCAAATGTGATGACAGTAAGCTTCATTTTTCCGTCTCACCTCCCCCCTTTTCCCCTTCATCTCCCCCCCCTTTCCCCTCCATTGAAAAAGCTTTTTCTTGCCTCTTTTATGGGAGAGAATTTGCTGCATTCCATTTCTCCCTTTCTCCTCCCAATATATTCCTCTCTCACCCCATCATTTTACCTTTTTAGATATCATCCCTTCCTATACAACTCACCCTGTGCCCTCTGTCTTTGTGTGTGTGTGTGTGTGTGTGTGTGTGTGTGTGTGTATTCCCTCCAACTACCCAAATACTGAGAAAAGTTTCAAGAGTTACAAATATTATCTTTCCACATAGGAATGTAAACAGTTCAACTTTAGTAAGTCCTTTTTGATTTATCTCTCCTGTTTACTTTTTCAAGCTTCTCTTGATTCTTGTGTTTAAAAGTCAAATTTTCTATTCAGTTCTGGTCTTTTCATCAAGAATGCTTGAAAGTCCTCTATTTCATTGAATGACCATTTTTCCCCTGAAATATTACACTCAGTTTTGCTGGGTAGGTGATTCTTGGTTTTAATCCTAGCTCCTTTGACTTCTGGAAGATTATATTCCAAGTCCTCTGATCCCTTAATGTAGAAGCTGCTAGATCTTGTGTTATCCTCATTGTATTTCCACAATAATTGAATTGTTTCTTTCTGGCTGCTTGCAATATCTTCTCCTTGATCTGGGAACTCTGAAATTTGGCTACAATATTTCTAGGAGTTTTTCTTTTTGGATCTCTTTGAAGAGGTGATGGGTGGATTCTTTCAATATTTATTTTGCCCTCTGGTTCTAGAATATCAGGGCAGTTTTCCTTGATAATTTCATGAAAGATGATGTCTAGGCTCTTTTTTTTGATCATAGCCTTTCAGGTAGTCCCATAATTTTTAAATTATCTCTCCTGGATCTATTTGCTGGGTCAATTGTTTTTCCAATGAGATATTTCACATTGTCTGCTATTTTTTCATTCTTTTTCATTTTCTTTTTTTCATCTGCTCCATTCTAATCTTTAAGGAATTGTTTTCTTCAGTGAGTTTTTGGATCTCCTTTTCCATCTGGCCAGTTCTGCTTTTTAGGGCATTCTTCTCCTCATTGGCTTTTTGGATCTCTTTTGCCTTTTGTGTTAGTCTATTTTTTAAAGAGTTCTTTTCTTCAGCACTTTTTGGGTCTCCTTTAGCAAGGTGTTGACTCGTTTTTTATGATTATTTTGCATCATTCTTATTTCTCTTCCCAATTTTTGCTCTACTCCTCTTACTTGATTTTCAGAATCCTTTTTGAGCTCTTCCATGGCCTGCGACCAATTCATATTTTTCTTGGAGGCTTTGGATGGAGTAGCTTTGACTTTGTTTCCTTCTGTTTTCATGCTTTGGTCTTCCTTGTCACCAAAATAAGATTCTATAGTCTGATTCCTTTTCCAATTTTTGCTCATTTCCCTAGCCATTTACTTGACTTTTGAACTCTTTGTCAAGGTAGTTCTCTGCTTCCAGTGGGGGTGGGAGGGTACTGTCAGTTCCTCGATTCCCCCCACAATCTTTGGGCCTGGAGCTCCAGAAACTGTGGCTGCAGCTGCCCTTGATGCTGCTGTGGCTGCCAGGGGTTCCTCCGCCCCCTCCCCCCTCAGCTGCCCTAGGGCTGGGGCCAGACCACTCCACTCTCTTGCATTGGTCCCACAGGCTTTTCCCACTGACCTTCCAATTTATCCTCAGAGTTTTTGGGTCATGAAGTCTGGAAACCACCACAGGTGTGAGAGATTCTCTCCCCAAAGCCTACTCAGGTCCCCTCTGTGCACTTGTGGCCCACACTGGACTGCGTCCTGCTCCCAGTGTGACACGATAGACACTTCCCAGAGACCTTCCAGGCTGTCTTGGGTTGGAGATTTGCTTCACTTTGTCATTCTGTGGGTTCTGAAGCTCCACAATTTGTTTAGAGCCATTTTTTGCAGGTATTTGTCTGGGCTTGGTGGGAGTGCTCTAGAAAGTTCGTGCTGTTACTCCATCACCCAAGAAAGCTTTTTCTATCAGTTAGGAGCTAAGAACGGAATGACATGTTTTGGGGAGGAAGTGAGCTCTCCATCACTGCCAAGTCCTAGAATGGCAGCTGAATGGACATTTGTTAGAGAAGTGGTAGATGGAATCAATGATTTAGGTGGGAGTTGGACTAGATAATGTTTAAGGTCCCTTCTGACTCTGGGAGTCTGATTACCTCACTTGACACATGAGGAAAGCAAGACTCAGAAAAAAATTAGATGACTTGTCTAAATGTCACATAGCACATCGGTAGTAGAGTTGAACTACAATCTAAGTCTCTTTCCTTCCAAATAAATGTCTATGAAATTGCAACTTCTACCCATTGGTCTTAATTTTGCCTTCTGGAACACAGCAAGTTTAATCTAATCTCTCTTTGATATAATAAGGCTTTAGAAACTACATCCTGCTAAAAGGTACCATAGACAATGAAGCAATCAAATCTATGGGGAGGAGAAGAATTTATAACCAAACAAGAGAACATTATGAAATGTAGAATAGGTATTTTTGATCAAACTAAACTGAAACACTTTTGTACAAACAAAATCAATACATCCAAGATTAGAAGGAAAACAGAAAGCTAGGAAACAATCTTTATAGCAAATGTCTCTGATAAAGATCTCATTTCTCAGATATATAGAGAACTGAGTCAAATTTATGCTAATAAATTGCCATTCTCCAACTGATAAATGGTCAAAAGATATGAACAAGCAGTTTTCAGATGAATAAATCAAAGATATCTATAGGCATATGAAGAAATGCTCTAAATCACTTTTGATCAGAGAAATGCAAATTAAAACAACTCTAAAATACCACCTCACACCAACAAAATGGCTAATACGACAAAAAGGAAAATGATAAAATGTTGGAGATGATGTGGAAAAATTGGGGCTGATATACTGTTGGTGGAGGTGAGAACTGATCCAACCATTCTGGAGAATGATTTGGAACTATGCCCCAAATGCTATAAAACTGTGCATGTCCTTTGATACTGCAATATCACTACTACGTCTGTGTCCCAAAGACATTATAAAAAAGGAAAAAGGACATACGTGTGCAAAAATATTTATAGCAAACCTATTCATGGTGGCAAAATATTGGAAATAGAGGGGATGCCCATCATCTGTGGTATATGAATGTAACTATTGTGCAATGAGAAATGATGAACAGGCAGATTTCAGAAAAATCTGGAAAGACTTGTATAAAGTGGTGCAAAGTGAAATGAGCTGAACCAGGAAAACACTGTACACAGCAACATTGTGGGATGACCAATTATGAATGACTCAGCTTTTCTCAGCAACACAGTGATCCAAGACAAGTACAAAAAACTTATGAAGGAAAATGTTATCCACATTCAGATAAATAACTGATAGACTCTGAATGCAGATCAAAGTATATTTTTTTCATTTATTCTTTCTCGTGCTTTTTTTCTTTTGGGCAGTTTCTTCTTCCACAACTGTGATGAATATGGAAGTGTTTTACATAATAGTGTATGTATAAACTATATTAAACTGCCTACCATTATTTTCAGAAGAGGGGAGAGGAGGAAGAAAAATTTGGAATTCAAAATCTTGTAAAAATGAATGCTAAATCTTTTTGTGATGTATAATTGTGGGAAAAAATAAAATACTAATTAAGGCAAAAAATAATAAGCCTTCAGAATCTGAAGACAAGTATGTCTCCCTTTTTTCTTTCTTTTCCAAATTTTCATTACTGTTCACTCCTTTTAGTCATGTCTGATTCTTCATGACTCCATTTGGGATTTTCTTGGCAAAGATAACGGAGGAGTTTGCCATTTCCTTCTCCACTTTTCCAAATTAAATCTTTTAATTCCTTCAGTTGAAAACCTAGAATGTTCTCACCATCAACATCCTTGGTACCATTAAATCATTTGACATCAGAAACTGATATCCTTCTATCATTGGAAATGCCATGAAAGAAGAGGCATTACCACCTGCTCTTCTGCTACACCCCAAGGACCATGGGAGATTTCCATTTGACTTATACTTGAAATCTTCCATATATATATATATATCTCCCCTAATAGAATGTGAGATGCTTGAGAGCAGGGCCTATCTGACTTTTCTATTTGTATCCCCAGCACTTAGCACATGGTAAATACTTTATAAATGCTTTATTCATTCATCTAAGTATTTCACATGGGGTTTCAATAACCTTTATCATCCTGGTTAATGTAATCTAGTTTGCCAATTAATGAAGGTCTTTCTCGTCTTCTGGAAACAGGGTGTGTCTTCACTGCCTCTTGTACATTTGACTGCAAAAAAAAAGCAGCGTCTAGAAATTCATCTGAGTAGCATCACTGTGTGGGTAAAAATAGGAATGAAGTAATTGAATATTGATTAGTAAGCAGATTAGTAAGATCTCCTTAGCAAACAGATCCAGCTTTCACATCTGAAAACACTTGATGACAGGAGGGACTTGAAAAACCTCATCTCCAGTATTATGATTTTTGGTCACCAAATCATAACTTTTTAAAGGGATATGATTTTAAGAGGCTTCTGATCAATTAATTATTTAAAATGTGTTCTAGCTATTTGGAAAGTGATAGGCCTTCATGATACATCTCCTTATGGATTAAAACAACCACCTAGAACAAAAATAACATCAGCAGTAGAACTGCAAGACCATCTCTAATTTTTGTGAAGATAAATGAGACAGAGCAGTGTTTATGGAACTGTGGATAGTACAATGGACTTCAAAGTTAGGAATCCTGGATTCTGGGCCTGATGCTAAGTAATTATGTGAACCTGGACAAGTGTACCACCTGGCTGGGCCTCAGTCTCATCTGTAAACTGAAGCAGCTAAAGCGATGTCAACTCTTAAATTCTATCATCTTTTACCTTGAAGGTGCAGCCATAACTGATAATTCTGGCACCCAGAACAAGCAGCTTTGAAAGAGAATCTCAAAGCAACTTTAAATACAAACGTGGGGATGGAAGACCTAAGATCTCTGGACAAAAGGTTCCTCGGTAGAGAAAAACTCTGGGATGCAGAAGACTGAGATCCCAGGATTAGAGGCAGTAGATGGCTGGGGAGGTCACTAGGGGAATAAACAGGTCGGTGGAAGTTTAGAGTGTGACATCTGGGGAGGAAGTGGATGTCTGATAGCTTCCTAAATATTCACGCTAACTGGGTGCTAACCTCAGTCATTTCCACCTGTTTAAGGACTGTGGACTTATGAGGGCCTTCTAATGATCAGTAACCCTAGTTGGGCTGTAGCTATAGAACCCTTGATTTAAAGCATTAAGTTGGTGCCAAACATCATCTGTTCCTATCATACAATAAAATGTATACATGGAAATCAAGATTTGTAAAGTTCAGTGCCTTGCAAACAGGAAACATTTTCCATACTATTGTTTACTGCTGGTTAATTTAATGACTGAAAGACATACTGTGAAGACTATTTTCCTGAGAAAACATCCTAAAATCTGGTTTATTTTTCTTGAAGGGCAGAAAACTAAAAGCAAGCTTTAGGGAACAGAAAGCCTACATTCAGAGAATCTGGGCTTTCCCACATATTCTTGTTTTTTTGATGTAGCTGCTAAAGGTTACTAATAATTGAGATTTATTTTGTATGGATAACAATTCATACCGCTGGTATTTCAAACCCAGGCAGATGGGACATCAGTTTATTTTTTTATATGCAACACACAAATCAGTATTTTATGAATTAGGCTTATTACCACAATAACATTATCCAGTAGAAAGTTTCCAAATGCATGCATAAAAAGTTTAAGCATCATCTTTGAACTTCTGATTTCTAAATATACAAAAAATACAGTGAACTTATGTAATTTTAGTGAATCACTTATAAAATTAGTTTACTTTTCACAACATAGAAAAATACAAAAAGATCATATATACACATATACGTATAGATGTATATGTAAATATATATGTAACTTTCAACCAAATTTCAACAGAAATGCATTCGATTTGACAGTTTGATAAATTCTTTGTCCATGGCCAAGGTGTTCTTTCTTCCTAAGTGAATAATTACTCAACGAATGTTAATGTGCATTCAAGTTGTTCACATGCACCTATAATTCTAGGGCTTGTGAAATTTTCATGTTGGAGATTCGGAGGAAAATGCTTTATTCCCCAAGTCTTTAGAATGTCTTTGATAATGCTTGCTAAATGTTCAAAAGAACAGTACGAACTAGCAAATGGAGCACAGCAAGCTGCAGATGAGGAGCCCATGTCTACAAAGCACTACTGCACACCTCAAAGAAACTTCACTTATTGTAAGAAGAAGGGGGTTTCTGCAGGGGTGATCTGAAGACAAGGAGATTCAGTTAGTTGCAAAGAAAATTCTTTTGACTCTATCTTGAAATCAAGACAGCTTTGAAGTTGGGACAAAATTCCCTCCAAAATACTTCATTATTTTTCTGTGCAGGGAACTGCACTTAAAAGGTGCTGGTCTCTGTGGGATGGGATGGATTTAGTTTACAAAAGAACTCTACTACTTCAAATGGGAAACTGATTCATGTTGGGGAATCAAGAAACTAGTTACTAAGAAATGTTAGGAAAGGGATACCGTGGTATACCTTACTTGTCTGCAGTATGAGTAGTTCAGATGTTAGAATGGGGAAGGGGAGAATAATATAAAATTCCCACTGAGTCCCTATTTGAAAAAGGATTATGCTTTGTTTGTATTATCCAAATCAAAATGGGTGAGATGCCACTGCTTGCACTGGTCTACTTATCTTGAATGATGATGACACAATTCCAAAGTGGAGACTCTTAAACAAACAAGATTACTCAGAACAAACTACTTGCTTTCAATTTCCATTCTTCTTCCTCTTCTGCAACTCCCAAAAGTATTAGCAAAAAAAAAAAAATTAACCAATAATTTTCCCACCCTCTCAATGGCAAAGTAGGTGTGGCAATACTGCTTCCATTTTATAAGGGTATCAAATTTTGGTGGAAGGAAAAAAAGAGAAAAAAGGAATTTGGGATCAAAAAACATTTAACAGGATTTAAGATTACCTGGTGTAGTGAGGAGTTTCCATGCCAGCTCAAAGCAGAACCAATTCTGTCTCCCGACATATCCAACATAAATCTCACTAAAGTTGAGGCAAAATTTCTAAATTCAAACCTAACTTGTTAGTTTTTTAATAAAATAATAATGACTATAGCACTTTAAAGTCTGAAAAGCGCTTTATATATGTTAACTCCTTTGATCCTCATGACAACCCTGGGAGGTAGGTGCTATTATTATCCCCGTTTTACAGATGAGGAAACTGAGGCACAGAGAGGTTAAGTGACTTGCCCAGGGTCACACGGCTAGTAAGTGTCTGAGGCAGGAGTCAAACTCAGGTCTTACTGACTCCATGTCCTACACTCAGCTCAACCCAGTTGCGTTGACTCCTTCTACCTGCGCTCCATATGCTACTTGCATATTCTGTTTATTTTCCTTCTTAGCTTACAAATGCTTATGAAACGAGCACTAAAAAAAGGTTAAACTTGGTTTTCCCTTATAACACTCATCTGATCTTAGCAAGTACATTTAAAGTGATAATTACTCTACAGACCAGACATTTTGTTTAATTACCATTAATACTCAACCAAAACCAATTGGGTAAAGGCTCCAGAGACCAAACTTTATTTAGATTCTGATGAGTATCTAAGATTAACTTTCCAATTTTAATCCAACTTCTTTAAAGGTTTTAGACAGTGTCACTAAATTAGCAGGTGAGTAACTAAACAGAATGAAGTTTGCAAGTGAAACAAAGAAGCCTGACAATGCTTGGGTTCATTATTTCCCAACTTTAATTTTTTACTGCTTCTGTATTCATAACACAGTAGTTGTGAAAGAAGAATCACCCCCAATGAAATGCACAGACAGAGAAGAGCTGGATAACTGAAAAATCGTAAATGTGTCAGAAAAGCCATCCCAGACTGGTTTCTGAAATGATACTTTCAAGGAGAGCCCTGCTCCTGACCTTTTCTTTCTCTTTCTGCTGGCTAACAGACTGAACTGGGTTAAAGTTGGGAAAGGCTCATAAGAAGTGGTTTCTTGGTAGTTCTACTGTGCAAGTTCATTGTTAATTGCCTTAAATATTTGTTCCTGCCTGAGAAGTGTCACTTGACCGAAATACTGACCAAGGCTGGGTCCCTAAGGACCTATGGATATTTAAGCAACTGTTCCTCCTTGGGAAGCGGCAATGACTACTTAAATGGAGGTGTCCCAAAAGAGATGATTACAGTTGGTGACCAAATTGTAAGCTGGACTAATATTTGCTGCCTCTGATGCCAGACGTTACCCTCCTCATTCCATAGGCTTATCTACTGCAGTTCACTTACTGATGTGGGGTGACATTATTATGGTCCCAGCCAGAACCTCAGAGCATTCCCAAGAATAAAGTTTGTCATTCCAGGAATACATACAGTTTCCAGCATGCAGCCAAGCACTTTGAAAAGGCAAGATTAGATACACTACAGAAACAAAACGTAATTATAATTCAAGCTGGGCATTCAGTTGGTACAACTGTTATCACTTGGACTATAACTCTCAAGCACTGAGTATGAAGCATATTTAGCAGATACATGAAGAGAAGGGAAGCTACATAACATGTCATCCCCTCCTCCTCCTTACATTTTTGGAATTTCTGGTTGAAAAAGCATGCTGACAAGATATTCCAGTGTGTTTCATGTAATAATTCTTTGTAAATCCCAGGTCCACTGGCCACATTTTTTTTTTAGTATTTAAAAATAGTCTTTGCTTGTTCTCCCCTCCATGAAACACGTTGGGAACTCAAAAAGTCTGCAGCAGTTTTGATCTGTGGAGAGTTTTGGGGGAAGAGCAGGAATCATTCGTATTTCTTGTGTTCTTCAGGATGAGAAAGGATCTTTCTTCTCTGGTGTATCATGTGCAAGTACAGCTGAGGAAAAACTGGAAAGGAAGCACAATGAGATTAATAGCTCAAATTAAAGATGACTTCGAAAAGCCTTCTGCCACAAGGGTACCCCTTAAAGAAGGAGATGCTCCTCATGGAGCACCTAGTGGGGAACAACAGGGTGGTGGACTGAGGAGCAAAGAGCACTTCAGATGACAGAATAAATCAAACATTTCCCTAGTACTGTTACGTTTATTGAAAAGAAGTGGTAAACAATTTGCTCTTTATGTTTTAGCCAAAAGGCTAGGGGGCACAGCTGGCCAGATGGCAGTCATTACTAACACAAGTAATAACAACAGTGTCCCACTGCAGCTGGCTAGTCCTTTCAGATTTTTTCAAATGTCTTTCCTTTCTGGTTTCACATTTGATACTTATGAAAACCTTGTGAGGTGGTTTGGGTTGGCTTTTATAAATAAGGAGGCCAAGGTATTTGTGAGCCATTCACAGAGCTGGGCCTGGGCCTCAAACAGCAGGGAGAGGTGCAGATCTCGAGGTCTAGCCTGCCTGACATTTTAAGCAGTTATTTTAAAACATCAAGGATTTGTAATTTTGTCCATATGGCTGCTCCTGCTGGTGATGGCAATCCCTCTATAACACAGACCATCCTCAAGTGATGCTGTAGACAAATAACCTGACGAGCCTTTCCAAGCTCAGTTAGGCTGGTCCTTGGAGAGCAGGCATGCAATCGATCCCTGGGCCCCACTGAAATGGAATTATCAATGTGGAAAGAAGTGGTACTTGAGTAGGGCTATGAAGAGGACTGGGAAACTGATCTACTCTAAGAGGTAAAGAACAACAGGGAAGCCTGAGAAGACAAAGGCATGGCTACTTGATTTAATCAAAATGAAGAGGTATTTTGAAGGGAAAAAAATGATAAATCTCTATTTCTTCAGAGGTATGCCAGTATTTAGGCACTGCAGATACTGTTCAAACTCAGCTCACTGAGGTGATACCATAGGAGCTTTACTATGGGAAGAATAAAAGTCAGTGTTAATTTGGGTTTTATTAGATAGGTAACTCAGAGTAAAGTGGTTTCCAGATCAGCTGTTTACTTAAAAAAAGTTCAAACCTTTATCTTGTCATTCAGCAGGCTTTGGTTCAGTAAACACATATTAAGCACTTACTGTATGCACAGTGTATGCTAGTAGCTGCAGTGAATAAGGTCGTGCCCCTATGCATTCTAGTAGGGGGGGAAGAGTTAGGAGAGGCTATAATATATAAAGGCAGCAGTGGCAATGAAGTACAGGTCCGTGGAGGCAGTATAGGAGAGTAGAAGGAATACTGGACTTAGGGTCAGAACACCTGAGTTTAAGTCTACACACTGTGATTTTGGCCTATTTACTTAGCCTCTCCGGGCCTCAGTTTCCTCATGTGAAAAATAGGCAGAGTGAGTAGGAAGGTTCTTTCTAGCCCTAACATTCTGTGATTCTATAAAGTCTGCACTGAAATGATGTTAGTCCAAGACAGGGAACACTTTCTGAATATTTGTCTTTGTGAGAATGATTTATCAGAAAGTCCAAAAAATCTGACAGGTTCTATTTTGTGAAATTAAAGATATAATTAAGCCATAAGGATGCTAATTTTAATGTGAATAATGATATTAATAATGAAATAATATTACTACTGAAATGGGAGAAGTTTAACATTTCTTTACATTTAGGAGGCATTAGGAGAGAACCAAATGGATTAAAAAAGCCCCCCAGACATCTACAATACCACTTGCTGTAATCAGTTCACAGCATGCAGCATATTGAGGACTTTCCCAAATGCTCTAAAGAATTCAAGGGGTGAAAGAATGGTAACCGTTTCTCAGGCTGGGGCCAGCGAATGGGAACAGAATGGTTAAGGAGCAGACTGCTTTAGCCATCCCAGAGGCTGAGCATGCAGATGGAGCAGCAGTTTTTTGTTCCCTCCTTCCCAGACACTGCCATGATGGCTCAGTGCCAGAGACAGGACTGGAATCATTCAAACGTTCAGAGTAGGGGCTGCCAGGACACTAAAATAATCGTGGTTAAGGATAGAGAAGAAAAACTGCAGGGAAGTCCTATGAGATTTCCTAATAGAGAAGGCCTGGTTTCCTCCTCCACGTCTCCAGGAGAGAACCCTGCTGCCTGTGGGGAAATAGTTGGTCACCCATGAAAACTTCCTGGTGTCTACCTTCACCTCTGACCCACCAGTGGGGCTCATCTGTGCTCTAAAAGGAAGGGGTTTTCATTGGGTTTACTCCAACAATGTATGATCGAGGCAATGACCCAGAGGAGACTGCTGAAATCCCCTGTGATCTGTGACAGAGGGGAAGTGGGGGGTGGAGGGGAGAGAGGGAGGCTTATTGAAGCAAAGTGTCTTCGCACTGATATTGAGGACAGCCTCACTTTCTGATGGCCTCAGTCTGTATTTGTACTTAGCAGAGGATTGCATCCTGGGCCTACACTCATTAATAATACGGAGTCACCTTGAGCAAAAGGCTGCTAACTCTCCACTTTCCATGTGTCACTCTGATTGCTTTGAACTCTGTGGAACTGGGACCCCTTGCCAAGATGATCCCACTGCTGAGCCTTCATCCTCTTCAACATGCGGTCTTCTCCCATTAGATGGGAAGCTCCTTCAGCACAGGGACTGCCTTTCTTTCTCTTACATGTATTCCAGTGCTTAGCACAGTGTCTGGTATACAGCAGGTGACTAATAAAATATTTGCTGAATTAAATTACTGAATCTTTTCCAAAAGTGTAAAGAAGAAAGTAACCCACAAAAATATCGCCAGTGTGGTACAAACTGGAAATTAGGAAGAAACTGAAAAATCTGAAGAACACTTAAGAGAGCCATTTCCAAATTCTTTTGATAAAGACAGGGCAAGGGCACTAGTAAATGCACAGGAGGGTCTGGACCACACTGAGAAACTTGATGAACATTTAGACACATTACCAGGATGAGAGAGCACTGTGCTGATAGTTCTGAAGGGACTCAAGGACATAATTGTGCAATGGGTGGTCCAAAGGTACCTCGCATTACAAATGATCAGAGTCTTGTCAACGTAACTCCCATCCATAAGCAAAGCAGCTCTGGGGACTCTAGGTAGGAGTCATAGGAAACTACCAGAAGCCATAATAAAAGGCAAGATGACAGAATATTTAAGAAATCAAAACTCTGCAGACCGAGGTGAAAGGTAACATTTTCTCTAAGGGAAATTAAAATCTGACTAATTCATTAAAACTCTCTGAGGAGGTTAAAAACAACAAAACCCAAAAAACCAAAGCATGTAGATAAGGAGGAAGTAATAGACATTTATTTGAACTTGCACAATAATTACTCCATATCCAAGACAAAATTTTAAAATTCAGGCACGGGGGGGACAACTGGATCAAGGAGAGGAAACTAGAGTTTTAGAGACAGGAAACAAAGGGATAAAGGTATTCTCTTCCAGGTGGACAAGCTTAAACAGCAGAATCTCTCAGGGACTGGTACTAAGACCAGCTTTATTTCACTGTTTTATAACTAAAGAGGGATTGCAAAGTGAAATCTCCAAGTTGGTAGATGACAGTAAGCTCTTTTAGGTAATGAAATGTCAAGCCGATGAGGATAAATTACTGGAAGACGCTCTGGAACTGTGTGAGTGGGCAGAAATGTGGTAAATGAGCTTCAAGAAGGCAGGTATGAAGTAATACATTTAGGGAAAAATGAAGGGATCTCTCATTAAGGAAGAAGATGCATTCCAAGGTCATGCTTCTTTGTCAGAAACTCCATTTTCAGAAGTAGAAATAGCACAGAAAGCAAGGAATACATTCTAAGATGGTAGAAGAAGAGGATTATGAGGCTAAAATGATTCAAAATGATCCAAAATAATGTTGAATGTGGTAAAAGAGATAAAATATATATGTGATTGGCTTGGGGACAGAGGAAAGGGCTAGTGAGAAGTGGGCCACCAGGGAAAGGAGTAAGGAAAAGGCTGGGAGGGTGGGCTGGGTGTCTGTCAGGAAGACCTGAGCCAGGACAGGACAGGCTCCAGGCCTTAAAAGAAGTTTAGGTAACATAAGCTTCTCTGCTTCCAGTAGCTTCTGGGATAACTGGGTTAGCCCCAGTGGATTTTCTCCATAGCAGCAGGACCACAGATAAACTCCTCCTGTCACAAGTCACCTTGAAAGGACTAAATCAGATTTACATTTAAGGCAGGTAAAGCAGGCCTCACTCTTATATCAAGGTCTTCCCTGACCAAAATATGATCTCAGTTGATGATCCTTGAAATTACTTTAGGAGAGAACAAAACATGTTGTTCCAAAAATAGGCATAAATCTGGAGATAAAAAATTTGAAAACGCAAGGCAACATGTTGACCAACTTACTTCCATTAAATATAATCAACCATTTCAGTGAAAATGACTAATAACAAAATGTCTGTTTAGACGGTGGGGGGGTGGGGTGGGGGGGCAGTTAAAGAGTGGGAAAGCTGATGGAGGGAAAGGGGGAGGCTGAGAGCAACTTCTATGATTTCACAACTTTGTTAAGATTTGGCCTTTTTGACTTTTGACATTTTGGCTAAGTCTTTTTCTGGTGTGTAGTCTTCCACAAGTCAATCTTTACACAAACACTGTCACTGAAGTATTTGACACAAGCCATGTCAACAATGCTACATGTGACTGAAGATGACTTTTTCTCTCCCCTAAACATGGCTGACTTGATAGGAGACTTAGTTCCCAGAGATTTTCAGGTACGATTATATTCCAAGTTACAGTTACAGAAAAAATGGACTCTAACTTTTTAGTTATCATCCTGGAAAAGGATCAAAGAGCTCACAGAATCATAGATTTAGAGCTGGAAGGGATCTGAGAGCCCAGTGAGTCCAACTCTCTTATTTTACACCTGAGGAAGCTGAGGATGAAAGTAATTCAATGACTTACTCAGGGTCACACAGCTAGCTGTTGTGTCCTGTATTTTCAAAGAGGATCAACGACATCATGGGGTGATGTCTTAACTCATGCGTGAACAGGATTTAAGTGAGGTAGAATAAAGTTTCAGTCTCACTCCTCCAGAGTCAGTGAAGTCCAGTGGTAAGACAACTTCAGGCCAACTGGTGAGGGCCCAGATGCAGTGGATGATCTTGGCTTTTTTTGTGGTCTGATGAAGCTCATCCCTTTACAGACACTAGAACAAACTGTTCATCCATCCGTTCCACCCAAAGCTGTCTTCACATGATTGGGGTAAACACCTGCGATACATTGATGAGTCTGAGGGTCGGTTACCCTCCACCTGCTGCAGAGGGTTAGTGACGTGTGGCCGCTACACAAACTACAGCCTGGCACCAAAGGGGAAAGCTGGGTGAATCAGGTAGACACCAAAGGTGGATGAGCAGCTCTGAAAAGGGGTCAGCAAGCCTTGACACCAAAGGAGCTACTCCTTTGAACACCTCCCCACATCTCAGGGTCACACAGCTAACGAGTGCCTGAGGCCGAATTTGAACTCAGTTCTGCCTGACTCCAGGTTGTATCCACTGAGACACCCAGCAGCCTCCTATGGTATTATGACCAAAAGGCAAAGCATTTGACAAAAACTCCTATAATAAATTCTTGAGGACAAAAGTGATGAAACAGGGAGATTCTTAACATAGGTAGAATGATTACATCAAAGAATGGTAATAGTTCAGAGCTAACGTGGAGTAAAGTCTCCAGTAGGGAAATGTCTTTAGTACTACCATCCTATATAAAATTTTTATTAATGGCTTGCACAAAGATATTGAAGAAATGCTTATCAAATGTGCAGATGATCCAAATTGGGGAATATCAATTAACATAAAGATAACAGAAGACTCAAAATTATCTTGACAAACAAGAATGCTGAGCTTGGAGGAGCAAGTCAAGTAGGTTGGTGTGGATTCAGAAACCATGAGAAATATTAGAAGGAAAAGAAGAGAAAGGAGGGTGATGAAAGAACGGGGGCTGGGGGGAAGGCAGAGACAAAGTCTCACCAATCTGGAAGTGCAGTGACCACTCCAAGGACTGATCCCAATAATCCCAACACTAAGAAATATGAAAACTTTGACCTGTTCCATTTTCCCAGTCTGGCCCTGTTTACCTCTCCTTAGGTAGTCTGGGGGCCCTCAGCTCTCTGGGGCTTACCAGACTGATGCCAAATTTAGTACAGATACCCAGTTGACTTTAGCCCTACTACAGCTTGGAATCCCTGAGCTCTGGTGCTTCATCAGCACCAGCCTTCCCAAAAGATCATTCTTCAAACATCTAAGTGTTGTCAAATGAAGAAAAATTAGACCTTCCTATTGTTTCAGAGAACACAATTAGGATCAGGGGGTGGAAATCAAAGGGAGGCAGATTTTTTTAAAACTACGCTTCATCCTGCACTCAGAGTTCATCAGTTCCCTCTCTGGAGGTAGACAGCATTTTCCATCATGGGTCATTTGGAATTGTCTTGGATCATTGTATTGATCACAGCAGCAAAGTCTTCCACAGTTGATCATCATCACAATATTGCTTACTATGTCCAATGATCTCCTGGTTCTACTCACTTCAATATGCATCATTTCATGTAAGTCTTCCCAGGCTTTTCTGAAACTATCCCCTTCATCATTTCCTACAGTACAATAGTATTCTATCACAATCGTACCCTGCAGCTTGTTCAGCCATTCCCCAGTGGATGGGCATCCTTTGCCACCACAAAAGGAATCACTATAACTATTTCTGTACATACAGTACTTTGCCTTTTTCTTCGATCTCTTTGGGGTACAGACCTAGTAGTGATATTGCTGAGTCAAAAGTTATACACAGGTTTATAGCCCCTTGGGCATATGAGAAACAGTCTTTTATGCCTCCCACTGAGGAAATTCCTAACCATTGGAGATGCTCAACAACGGAAAGGACAGCTTTGTAAGGTTGTCAATATCTACCACTGAATTAACTCAAGCACAGGCTGGATGATCATTTGTTAGGGATACCATAAGACGAAATTCCTGCATCAGAAGGAAGTCGGGCTGATTTACTTCTGAAGTTCCTCACAACCATAAAAAGCAAGGCTTATATGAAGGGACTGGTCTAATGCCCAATTAAAACTAATTACAGCTTTTTTCCTTTTCAGAATGGTAGCTTTACAAACTTTATAGCAAAATCAACAAGAAATCTGCATGTGAAATGAGAGGATTGGATGAGATTCCCTCTAGGGTCCCCTACTAGCTCTAAATCTGTGATCCAAGGACACAATGAAAATACATTTTTCTTTATTAAGAAAATAGTTTAGGATGAAAAAACCAAATAACATTGTCTAGTGGTGTAGATTAAGTCAATTTTTCCCCAAAATGTAAACTCTAATTTTATCTACCCCAAGGAATTCAATGACAAAAAGAAAAAACCCATATACACCCAAAATACCTATAAGCAACACTTTTTGTGCTAGCAGGGAACTGAAAACAAAAGAAATGCCCATCAACTGGGGAATGGCTAAACAAGCTGTAGGACATGAATATAATAGAATATTACTGTATTGAAGGAAATGATGATGATGAAGACCATCATCCAGCAGAGGAAAACTCATGTGAACTGATGTAAAAACTCAGCAGAAATTGGAAAGCAGCATAAACAACTAAAACAATGAAAATCCAAAAAACGAGATTAAAACAATTCAAACTGAATGCTGTGACAATATAAGAACCGAGCAGAGGAGCTAGGAGAAAGGAACTCTCTTATTTCTTTGCAGAAGTAGAGGACCATGGCTGTGGCAGACTGCATATATTGGCATGTTTTGGGGGTACGTTGGTTAGTTTTGCGAAACTGATTTCCTCCCTCCCCTTTTTAATTCAATATTATGAAAGAAATTACTTTCTAGAGGAGGGTTTAGAAAGGTAGAATACACTGAGAAATTTAGGTGATGTAAAAACAAGATAGCAATAAAAATAAAATAAAGCTCTCACTTTGTATATTTACTTAAACATTCTAACATCTGCTGTTGCTCTCCCTTTTAACTGACAAGCTCCCTCTCACAGATCTCCAAACCAACTCTGCTTTACGTTTGAAAAACCTCACCCACAAGCAAGAGAAGCTAATAAAGTAATGAAAAATAAATGCAAATTTGGTCTTTTCATGTAGTTACCTAGTTGAATGTTTCTTCAAACTGGCATAGGACTTAGATTGGTGTATTCACACAAAAGCATGGAGTGCTATATTCAGAGCAGACACACTTGTCATTTCTAACTTGTGACTCATTAAAAGCCTTAGTTTGTAAAGTTTAAGTGCTAAATGAAGGATTACATATTGCCTGAGTTTAAACTGGATTGATGGTATTGCCTACTGTAAAGACTAGGAATTGGAAGGTTCTAAGGGTGGGGAACCTGCTGCCTCGAGGCCACATGTGGCCCTCTAGGTCCTCAAGCATGGCCCGGATTGTGGACAGACATAAATAGAAAGATATAACAGCTGACTGCTTTATGGTGTAGCAAATATTTTTTGGATAAGAGCAAATCGATTACAGACAATTCTCAACTTGAGAACGGAATACGTGCCAAAAGTTAATTTATAAACTGACTGGTGTTTTCCCAGAACTCTCTAAGATGGTTAGCTTCTAAGTCAGCCCACAAAAGCCCATCTAACCCTTACATAGAGTACTACACTAAGGGCACTAAGAGAACCCAATTACCATGTGCAACAATGCTTCTATGGGAAAATGGATTTGGAGTCTCCACTTGGAATTTCAGAAATACTTTTGACCCTTCCGTGGCCCTGGGAGCTAGACAGATGATGATTGGTGGGAATGGGGATCCTGCCAGTTCCAAGTCCTTGTCAGTGGCTCTCAGAGATCCTAAGGGCCTGGGAAAGCAGGCAGTTGGTTACAGAGCAAAGACAGGAATTTCAGGAGATTGAGGATGAGAAGATAAGAGGGGAAAGCAGAGTCTGTGGTTGCCTTCCTGTATATATTTTCAGGGACACTTTTTAGTTAAGGCTGGATTCTTGTCACTACCTTTTTTTTCTAGAGGGCTCTTGGCCTTGATCTGTAGGCTTCCCTGTTCACTGGCATCACTCGTAGTTCCTGAGGATGGTTTCTCTCCTCAGCGGTTTACTGCAGAATACAATGCAGACATAATTCCTCCCCCACCTCAAAGTCCCTAAAGTAGATATATAACTCAATGGGGGTTTGATTTCTAGGGGGTTTTACTGCTAGCAACACTAGGCAATGAAGAAAGAAGGGAAGAAAAGGTTCCCTCCTGTGCTTCCTACCCTCATTTACTACAGAAGCGTTGCCATTCCACAACTAGCCTCCCTGCTGACAGGTCTCCAAATAAGGCCAGAACCTGCTTTGGTCTGAGTTTTTTTTAACTGCTGGCAATGATAATAAAGTGGGGAGGGAATGAAAGGCTCCCTGCTCCCTTCTGGTGCCCTCCCTCCACCCCGTGTACATTAACTCTTCAACAGAAAAAGAAATTGTGCAGAAGTGATGATGGTGGTTCCTTTGGATACAGAAAAGACCGAAACGGATTCAGTTCTATTTCAGAGGCTTTTTCTAAGACTCTCTTGAGCTTTGCCAATGGAGTAGTAGAGCTTTGCCTCCCTCAGAAAAGGAGAGGCGATTCATAGATTATAGTGAGAAGATACTTTAGAGGCCATTTAACCCAATTCCCTGCCCCTCTGTACGGCAGAGGAAATCAAAGCCTAGAGAGAAGCAGTGACTTCAGATCAGGTAGCCAGTGTCAAAGCTGGGTCTCTAACCATGTGTTCGGAGCTCCTGATGTAGCATCACCTTTCAGCCTCAAAGAATAATGCTGGAGATGTTATTCCCCCAAACAGTACTGGGGCTGAGAGGGGCGGAGATGGAGGAGCAAGGATAGGAAAGGGAAATGACTATAAGGTTTCCACTCTCTTCCTTTGCCTCCACTGCAGATTCCAATTTGAACCAGCCTTAGGTCCAAGAGAAAAAAGCAGGGCCAGGCAACATTACCATTTCCAGTGGGGGGCAGAAGGGAATTAGCATTTACATATAACTTACTATGTGTCAAGCACTGTGCTAAGTGCTTTAGAAATATTTTCTCATTTGATCCTTACAGCAACACTGGGAGGTAGGTGCTCTTATGATTTTACAACTGAGGAAACTGAGGCAGATGGTGGTTAAGTGACTTGCCCAGGACTAGTAAGTGTCTCAGGTGTTCCTGACTCCAGGCCCAGCACTCTATCTACTGCACCACCTAACTGTGGAAGCGAGGAAATGGGCAGAGGCAGCTGGAAGGAAGGGAGGTTCTGGTGGCCATAGTCCCCAGATAGCTGGGAGCATCAAGTCCATAATTACTTGGGGAGTGCATCGGCTTTACACTTGAATACCATAGCTAAAAGAACTAGAGCTACTTGTGCCTAACACAGTGAAGCTTAATAAATGCCTTATCCACCTTTATCTATCTGAATACTATGCCTTAGCCAATAGGATTTTTCTGAGAATTATCAGTCTTTTATGAGGGTATTTACTCACCAGTGTGTCTCTACAACAACAGCAGCCCACAGTAATGCTAAGTTTGATACTTTAAACCTGAAGTATTAAAATGATGAATAATTGGCTCTCCACATATTTAAAAATGTATGCTGTGCTCTTAAAAAAAAAACAATAACTGAGAAAAAAAGCCCTTTAAAACCCTGAATTTGGAAAATTCTAGCTAACAATTTTTTGTTGTTTCTTGTTTCCAAAAGGAAAAGAAAGAAAATGGGAGGAGGGAGAAAAATATATTAATTTTCATTCTTTAAAAAGTACTCCCTTATCCCCAAAGGAAATAATTGCTTCCAACTTTTTCCCTCCCAAGATTCAAAGTAAAATCTTGTTGAACAATAAATGGAAAGAGAGGCACAATTCTTAGATGGGTGAGTCCATTTTCAATGCCCTCCTGACTTTTCCTGTCCTCCCTTCAGCATCTTTGCCTGGATGTTTAACACCTGTTATAATATTCATTTTTCAATGTTGTATTGAGGACAGTGATATCAGGAAAGGTGAATTTAGATTTAAGCATGACCACAGCTAATTCCCTTTAATAGAAAATATTCAGTTAAAATGGATAATTTTTCTTGTAGATACAGATGCTAGCTGGTAATTAATTTTATCTTAATGCAAAAACACTCTAATTTAATTATATCTGGTTACTGGATAGACAAAAACATTTACAAAAACACATACATTATAGTTTACTTACGTGGAATATAAGAGATCATAATCAGAATGAGGAATGCATAGTAGTCAAAGGAGAAATTGTATTTGTTAGGTAAACTAATGGAATATAAGCTGGCTTGTCTGACGAAGGGCAGAGCAGCATATATTGTGAGTAACTCGCCTGACACTCCCATTGGGTACAGCACGATGAAAAGCGTGTACCTGAAATAAACAACAACAACAACAATTTACTGAAGAGGTAGAAGGCCCAAGTGTTAGTAAATTCACTCCCATCAACATTCTAGGGCATATGCATGTAATGTGCCCTTATTAAGCCTTAAGAAACAATATGTAGAACTCAGAAAAGCAAAGGAAGACTTATACGAACTGATGCAGAGTACCACTCAGAATCAGAAAAACAAGGTACAAAATGACTTTGTGGCTGAGTTGTTCCAGTTGTGTCTAAAACCCCATCTGGGGTTTCCTTGGCAAAGATACTGGAGAGGTTTGCCATTTTCTTCTCCAGCACATTTTGCCAGTGAAGAAACTGGGGCAAACAGGGTTAAGTGACTTGCCCAAACTCTCACATATGAACTCAGGTCTTCATAATTCCAGGCCTGGCACTCTATCCACTGTGCCCCCTAGGTGCCTTCAGAATGACTATAATAATGTAAATGGGAAGAGACAACAACAAAAACCAAGCTTGGTTCCCCTCAAGGAGAAAAGGCACTTCCCTCCCTTCTCTGCAGAGGCGGGGACTATAGGTATGGAGGAGTGCTTGGATTGTCAGACTTGATCAGTGTATTATCGTACTCTGCTGAGCTGCCTTTTTTCTTTTTCTTTTGTTCTGAGCTATAAAAGATAGCAGGTGAGAAAGGAAAGAAATACTTGGAAATGAAAATGATATAAAAACAAAAGCTATCAGTAAATAAATTTTGTTTTTTTAAATTCACTCCCATCCTTCAAATGTGTATTGATTCTTAAAAACAAACAAAACAAATAACCTTCTAACAACAGTATTTCTAGATTTTTCTGTTTACCCACTATTTTTCTTTGACCTAAATTTTAAGAGTCAATTTTTGTAAAAGAACCAATAATAGGAATGTTTTGGGGGGGGATGTTTCTGACCAGCCTCAAGAGGCATCCGTGACTGTACAATATCTCAAATTAAAAGTGAAAGACACATTTCTTCATAGCCTTAAAATGACTAAGACATTAGTAATACTAATGATCTCATCTTCTCTGCCTCCTGGCTTCCCTCAAATCTCAGCTAAAGTCCCACCTTGAGCAAGAAAACTCTTCCAGGCCTCCTTCATCTTAGTGCCTTCCTTCTGAGATCTCCTCCAATTGATCCTGTGTTTATCTTGTGTGCACATAGCTGTTTGCACATTGTCTCCCCCAGTAGATGGGGAGCTCCTTGAGAGCAGGGATTGTTGTCTGCCTTACTTTGCATCCTCAGGGCTTTCTCTGCACAGCGCTGGCACAGTGGCACACAGAATGTACTCAATAAATGCTTGTTAATCTGGCTCCCTTGATAATAGTTCATATTTATAGAAAGCACTTCACGGTTTAAAAAGTGCTTTCCTCCCCATGCCCCTGGGACGTACATGGTGCAATATTCCCCCCATTTTACAAAGATGAGAACAAGGCGCAGAGAGGTCATGACAGAGCAGAGGGAGTCACGGCTTACATTTCTTGTATAATCAAATGAGGTAAACAAAACACTTGTCTTGGTTCCTCAGTTTCCCTCTAACAATTAAAGATTCATATTTACTAAGCTTAGAAGAGATCTTCAGATTTAACTGAAAGTAGGTGTCCAAATGATTGACAGTCAAGTATGAATTCTGATAAATTTGAGAAACTGAAAATGTTACTGGAAAACGCTAACTTTTCTCAGAAGATTGGTAGTCTGAAATGGTAAGGGAAGAATTACATCTCATCATAAATACTGAAGTGAATGGGAAAATCTTATGAAAAAATTTACATGAGTACTTTTAAGCCTCTGATGCTGGCACCTATTTTTCTGAAAAGTTATTTATTTAATGTCATCTGGAGCTAGGAAGTCCATTAGAAAATCTAAACTACCTTTAACTCTCAACACCACCATCAATGAATTCTTTTAATAGATTTTGTTGAAACTATCAATGAATCCCTAGAATAGATTCACAAGATACAAAGTACAATGCTAGACTTTAATATTTTCTTTTGCTGGCTATTATTTTAGTTTGTGTAATTTGGAACAGTCTTCCCAGTGAAACTGACAAGTCCTAAAATAAGAGCAAACATTCACAGAGCTTCAAGGTTTACCAAGGGCTTCCTTTTGCAACCCTGGGAGGTGGGTGGGATAAGTACCACTGATGTCATTTACAGGTGAATTAACTAAGGCTGTGAGAGTTTAAGTAACTTTTCCATGGTCACATAGCAAATACTCTCAGAAGCAGGATTTGAACGTAGGTCTCCTGAATCTAAAACCAGAACTCTGATTTCCTCATTCATGGGAAGTAGTATAATAGATGCTGTGGGAGGGATCAAGAACAAAAAGACAACCTTTCTGACCTGAGGAAGACAGCACGGATCAGATCCCTGCCCAATTCTGCTTGTTACTTCTATCCTTAGGAGGCAATGTTAAGAAAAAATGAGGAAAGGAAGAACAGGGTGATTGTGATAGCTAGGACTTGATGTGTTTCTTACCTGGCCCATTTGATGATATAAGGCAGATGGTTTAGTAGACTAAATGTATAAAAGGAGTAGCGAATAATCTCAGTGATTGTCCAGGCAATCACAAACAGAAGGACGCTGTCTTCACTCTGTACCTGTTTAAAAGAGGGGAAAAAAACACCCCACATTAAAAGTATAGTTATTCATAATATGTTAAAAAGTTGTACCTGTACAACTTCAACTGCGTACCTATTATGTACAGAGTAATAGCAAGTTATGCTAGTAAAGAAAATAACAATTCCTGCCCTCAAGCAGTTTACAGGCTAAAGAGATTGAACCAATGCAAATAAAAGGAGAAAAATCCACAAATAACAGTAATAAGAAAACTATGTAGCCAATAATAGGAAAGTGATGGGCTAGAGGGAATGACTGACATCAGGAAGGCCCAGAATGAAAAGAGATCTTTTGAACACTGTCTGCAATGCAGGCAAGGCTTAGGGGAGGCTGGGCATGGCAGGTGGGAGACATAGCATGTGCCACAGCTCAAAGACACATACAGACAAGTTATGAGTGGGATGGAGTAAGTAGGTTTGCTGGTTGGTAGAAAGAACATGAATTCAGGGACAGTAGGAGTTCAGAGTAGTTAGGTAAGAGGGTGGGAGGGCAATTGGTAGAAGGCTTTTAAAAGCATTATTAGGAGTTTTCATTTGATTTGTATGACAACTGGGAATCACAGTAGAACATCACAGGAGAGGAAGGCAGTGGAATGATTAAAATCATGACTAAATAAGGTTCTGTACAGAGGGCTACTTTGAGTGAGGACAGAAGGAGATCACCTAGGGACAAGCTCATTTATCGACCTTTTCTCATGACCTGTTTGTACTCCATTTTAAGCCATGAGGACCTAGATCTTGACTATAAAGTCCAGACTTAATTACTTCAGTAACCTACTTGCCAACCACCAGTTTTTCCTTCCTTTGGATATGTTCATGTGCTTAACAGCAGTATACCTACCAAAGTGCCAGGAAAGATCACTTCAATTCATGCTGTTTATACAAACAGCAATGTTGTCTCCCTAGAAGCCCAAGGGCTTCACACACACACACACACACACACACACACACACACACATATACACACACACACACGTGTGCATGTGCGATGAACTGCTATGGTGCTGAGTCATGGACCCTTTGGCAGTCTGATGAAACACAGGGATCCCTTTTCAGAAAGTTTCTAAATGTATAGAACTGTAAAGGAAATCAAAAGTTAGTGAAAATAAAGATGCAATATTTTCCCCATTCAAGTTCATGGACTGACATCTATCCATGGATCATCCCTGGGCCACAAATTAAGAACCCTTGTGTTTTTAAAGTCATATTTAGGTTTTGAAAGAAAATTATGTAAGTAATCGGCATTTCTTTTCCTGAACCTTAATAACCTGGGTTTTCCCACACTGGAGTGTGAAGGGCAGGCCAAGACCATATGAACAATAAAGATTTATCTTAATATCCTTTGGGGAGAAAAAAGAATAAATCTTAATGCAAAAGTGGACAGTCTTAGTCTCACCAGTTAAACGATAAAAGTATATTAATGCTACTTTCTGACCTTCAGGTTTGTAATGTTAATTCTTGTGATGCCTAGCTTCTTCCTAAGAAGTCTACATGCAGTTCTCCACCTACACGATGAAATGACTAGTCATTTACATATCTATTAACTAAATTGCTCTGACAATGAGTCTTACTTAATGTTCATAGTTACTATTCTCTAAAAATAATAAGAATTTCATGCTGTCAAAAGCAACAGTTACTTTCCCCCTTCCTTCTCTTATATTAGAGAGGGTGGAAAGAGGGCACCTATGCCACACCAGAAACATCTTGTTTTGAGACCACCCTCCAAAAGAGAACAAGTTGAACTCATACTTAAAACCTAACATTAACAGTTTTATTTCCAGTTACTTTTTGTTTTTATTGTATTTGTAGATTCATTAAGACCAAATTAGAAGTGGGGAACGGGATAAAGCAAGATTTGAAATCCTTCAAAGTCTATATATGGGCATGCTTTGGTACTTTAAAGTTTTAAGTCCTTTCTGAAATACCAGAGATTATTATGAAAACTTCCTTTAAGTATTTCAGTCAATCTTGGGGAACTTTATCCCTTGGTTTCTCTTTCTGGGATCCCAAAACAGCTGTTGAAAGTTGTCTGATCCTTTGAGTTGACATTAATAATGAAACCAAAAAAAAAGTCTACAGGAACTTCACAATCAGCCATTAAAAACAAAATAAGTATGAACTAAGGCAAAGTGTGAAAACTTGCCTGCTCCGAAGACCTTGATAAAGTTTCATCCTGGGTTCCTACAGAAAGGTATCCCTAAAAGGGCCACTGACTTTCATACAAATAATACTTTTGGATCAGATGGAAGTTCAACACAATTATTCTCAAAAATGTGAAGATATGAGAAAGTTAATTGCATAAATAAAAGAACCAATATTCAAAATTATGTCAACAGGCCAAATATGTAATACTAGGCTAAAACCAAATGAATGACATTAACAACGATACATTTAAAATCCTATCATTGGGTTAAGAATGACTTACATAGGATAAAGAAGAACTGGCCTAGTAGCAGGTTGGTTAACTCAGGTTAAGAAAAAAAAAAAGATCTTGGGGTTTTGGTGAAGCCAACACTGCAACGTAACAAAACAAGCTAACGCAATCTTAGGTAGAGGGCCCTAGTGTCTTGGTTTCAAGTAATAATAGTTTTGTATTTTGCACTGCTCAGACCATACCAAGAGCATTCTGTTTAAGTTCTTGGTATGACAGTTTCAAAGGAATGTTGACAAACTATAAATCCAAAAGAGAGTAGCCAAAATGGTGAAGATCCTAGAGGAGACTTAAAAAAGAGAGATGATAGCTATTTTCCACACCTGAAGGACTTTCATGTAGAAGAAAGAACAGACTCATTCTGAATTGCTTCAAAGGCCTGAAACTAGGACCAGCAGGTGGAAGTTACTAGATAGATTTTGGCAAAAGAAGAATTTTCTAGAACTGGAAAGTGCTGCCTTCTGAAGTAATGAGCTCCCAGCCCATAAAACGATTCAAGCAAAGGCTGGATGACCATCTACCTGCCAGGCACTGTACTGGACAGTTAGCTGGATTGGGTGACTCTGAAGGTCCCTGCCAACTTTAAGAGTTTGTGGTTATGTAAGTGGCTGTAATTCTTCCTTTAGGTATTAAATTGTTATCTACACATATGAAGATGTGAGTGTGCAGCACAATGTTCTACATTGTGACCACAATGAATACTTCCTTAAATGCAGGTATGTGTTCTTTAAAAGAAAATAATTTTAATTTTAAAAGGAAGCTGAAGAGAATACTTTTGGAATCTACCCTCCCCCCTCATTTTCAAAAACTGTTTTCAATCTAGAAAAAACACAAGTATTTCTCTACTGAGAATCCTGGAATCCGAAAGTGAGTCACAAGTTCTTTGGGTTTTATCATTGGTTTTATCATTGGTGAATAAAGGACTTGGGCCAGATAACCTCCAAGGTTTCTAACTCTGAAGGTATATGATATTAATTTTGGAAAGTCAGGATATGTTCACGTTTTATTTTTAGTGACAAAGTAGTTTTTAAAGGAATGACACTGCCAACCTGTGGCGTTTCCAAAAATTGTCTTTAGGATTATATTTAAAGCTCAAGTCATTTATAAAAATTCACATTTACATAGTGCCTTAAGGTTTACAACATATTCTCCTCACAACAACCCTATGACGTAGACAGGGGTATCATTCTCTTTTACAGATGCAAAAACAGAGAGTTCAGAGAGATGAAGGGACTTCAGTAGGCAATTCACTAGGAAGTAAATAGCCGTAATTAAAATTCAGTTCTTCTAACTCTAAGTCCAAGGTTCTCTACAAAGGTTCGCTCTTTTACAGATAACCAGCTTAAACCATCAAGTAACTCATGATTTTCCCACCCCCAAATGCTGACACGGCAATTTCCTCACCTGTGTGGAAAGCATTTTCCTCTTAATCCCCAAATTTTAAAACTCTGAAGCCATCTTTGACTTCTCTTTGTCCCTCATTTCCTAATTCAGCTGCAATGTTATGAATGCCAGGGGCCAATGCACTGGGATGTGCTTTTTTATTCCTTTCAAGCTCCTACAGTTGTATCCTGCAGTGATTTTTTGGAAGGAGTTACCCTTTTATAGAAGTAAAAAAATGAACGTTAAAAGCCAGCTTGCCTCTTGCCTTTTTTTACTGATATCCAACACAACAAACATCCTTTTCTGTGGCAAGGACAATCAATCACAGGCAGCATCCATAACTCTTGGGTATTGTCAGGAAGCAATTAAATAAATTCTCTAACCCAGAACCTGAACAGACCCTATACTTACAATGGATGCTTTGAGGCATTATGGAGGCCATTCTGCTTCCTGAATTTCACATGCAGACAAACTTTTTCTTTTTTACCATGAAACCAACAAAATAAAAATCCTGTGCTTCTACAGTCTGTGGGGGTCCAAACACGCCACTGGATATTTCCTCTAAAGCATCTGATAAGCTTCTGAGAATACTGACATTATACTTTTCACTCTCACCCTAGTCATAATGGGAACTTGCCTTTGACTTCCACACAAATTTTATATAAGGTCTAGGATCTCCTAAAGACATGACTGGTAAATGTCTAGATAAGAAAGCTGTGATTACAGCGAGCTAGGCTTCATCAAGAATAAGGACATGCTAGTCTAACCTCATTTCTTTTTTGACAGTATAACAAAACCAGTAAATAAATGGCAAGCTATAGGAAAAGTTTACCTAGATTTTGGCAACACTTATAATAAATTCATATTATTCTTGTGGAGAAGATGGAGAGATATGGATTAAATGAAAATATAATCAGATGAATTCAGTCAGAACTGGCTGGACAGCCAGACTCAAGATTAGTCATTATAATTTTTCGTGATGTCTTATGGAGTCATTAGCTTCCACTTAGACAATTTTAATTTTTAAGGAGTTATTTTTTTCAATGAAGCTTTGTACCCCTTTTTGTCAAACTTAATTCTCTTTTCACAATTTTCTTGAATAGTTCTTATTTCTTTTCTTTTTGCTTAAAAACAAAACAACTCTTCCAAGAATTCTTGTATCCAATCTGCATTTGTCTTTGAGGTTTTGCTTGTAGATGTTTTAAAGTTATTGTCTTCTGTGTTTGTTTCTTGGGCGTGTCGCTACATTAGCTTTTTAAGGTCAGGGTTTTTTGGGGGGAAGAAGGTTTTTCTTTTTTCCTATTTTTTCAGCCTATTTCTCGACTTCAGGAATGTTGGACTCTGCTCATTCAGGACAGGGGCTAGGGAGTGGGAAGGCAAAAGGGAAGAAGAGGAGTGGGTCTGGTCTGTGTTTCTTCTTTTATGTCCTACTGCTTTCACAGCTCAGTCTGGGGGCTAAGTGTTCAGGTCTTCCAAAGTAGTGTGATTCAGGGAGAAATTTGTACTCTGCCAACGATCTGCACTCTTTAAGTTCCTGATCTGGTTTGGCTCTATTGATTTGTGTGTGACTGAGTTTCCATAGACTGCTGCTAGCCCACTGGAGAATTTTGCAGGTTCTTTTCTGTTTGATTAACTCTTCCTTTTAGGGAATTATTCTCTCCAGTTAATTTTTGAACTTCCTTTTCCATTTGTTCAATTTTCCTTTTCAGAGTGATGTTCTCATCAGTGAATTCTTTTTTTATAATTTTAAAATCATTGGCCAGTTTTTCTTTTATATCCTTCTTCAGATGTTCCAGGTAATCTAGTTGTGCTTGCGAGAAATTCATAGTCCCATCTGAGGTTTCAGATGGAAGTACAGTCTCAGCTCTGACCTCTTTGGTGTTTGTGTTTTGGTCCTTATCCCCACAGAAAGATTCTATGGTTTTTTCACTTTTCGTCTGCTTTTTCCGATTCATGATGTTGGCCGAGTGTTGTAGCTTCTGGTTCTTTCAGTCAGAAGGTACAGATCTTTAAGTTGAGCTGATGTGTGTCTAGACTAAAAGCAGGCTTTTTTTTTTGTTTCCCAGATCAACCCTGGAGTTAGCTTGTTAGGTGTGTGGGAGGGGTGGTCTGGTCTCAGGAGATCTCCTCAGCTGACCTGAGGCAAAGGCAAGGTCAGAGGATGGTGATCCCAGCTTCCCTATTGTCTTCCCTTTTCCCCTGGAGGGCTGGGGCACGCCTAGAAGCTAATGCGTGTTCCCGCCCCTCCTGGGGCTTGTCTCCCGGCTCTGAGGCTTGCCTGGGTCTCAGTGCGAATTTTCTCTGCCCTGGGTCGTCTGTCCTTCCAGATCGCCTCCGCCACAGTTGGAAGAATCCCCCTTTGCTATTTTTCTAGCCTCTGGTGTTATGAGACTATTTGCCCCCTTCTGCTGTTCCCGCTGATCCAGGATTTATCTGGGGAAGAATTTTATGGTTCTTTCACGGTCATCAGGGGGGAGGAGAGAGCATTTACTGATCACTCCACCATCCTAGCTCCTGGAAGTTCAAGTAGGTGACTTACCGAAGTTTAGTCTTCAGGCTGAAGGTTTCAAGGGCTGCTGCGCTGATATCTGGCGCTCAGCGGCTCTCACCGGCTCGGTTTGGCCTGTCTCCTGCTCCGCTGGTTTTGCCCGCCACTCTTGGGCTTCTCAGGTCCCTTCCGCCCTGCTGCGCTGACCGCGCTGCTGTGCGCTGGGGGCTTACCCCCGCGGAACAGATCCTTCCCGTGGACCTTCCAGTCCAACCTGGGCTCCGAATCTGTCAAAGTCTGTCACCCACTGGATTCTACACCTCCAAAGTCTGGTCAGATTCTCCTTTCAGAGATATCCAGAGGAGTTTGTCCAGGAGCTTAGGTGAGTCGTTGCTTTCACTCCGCCATCTTGGCTCCGCCCCCTCCTTTGTTTGAATTTTGCAGGTTCTAAATGACAGAATTGCTAATTCCCTCTTGGTTTTTTACTGAAATCAGGTCTGATGCTAGATGGCTGCATATCATGGAACACTGTAATTTCTGAAGAATTAAAATTGTAGGTGATTTAAAAAGTATGGATTAGCATATGATAGACATTAACAGGCTGCAGCTTTTACAGCAGAAATGGTCTACTGCAGGACTGTACTCACAGCCTTTCTAGCATGGTAGGACCCAACACAGCTTGAGCTCAGTAAAAGAACTGGGAAGAATCCTGGCTCATTTTCACACCATGATGAAGCAATGGAGATCTTCTGTGGATTTCTTCCTAGATTTAAAAAAAAAAACAGTACTATCTTTTGTTCCTGCATATTAAATTTTATTTGCTTTGTTTTTCCAGTTTACGTTCTTAAACTTGACTTCTCCTGACTTTTGTCTAGGTCAGCATGATTTTCATATAAGTCAATCCCTGATATGTGTCTTTCACCTTATCTGGTCAGGAACCAGATCACTTCCCATAGTTTCCTACAGTTCCTCAGCCACTTGGGTAATATGCACCTTTCACCTCCTTCCTCTCTTCCCCGCTCTGACTTTCCAGCATCCCTTTTTACTTGCTTCAAACTCCTTGAAGGCAGGAACTGTCTTATTTGCTTTTATGTGTATACCAGTGCTGCACACAGTAAGTGCTTAATAAATGTTTGCTCACTTGGTCTCACCTCTGACACATATGGTCTTTGTGATTCTGGGCATGTTGTTTAAACCATTTCACCTCCCAATGTCCCAGGCAGTTCTCCAAAACACTTGCAGATGCACATTGGTAGAGGGAGTTTTCCCACCAGGAGTTCTCTATACCAATAAATCACAAATCTGGTCCAAAAAGTTGTAGATGCTTATAGAGATGATTTAAAACTGCTCTTCCTTTGCCGATATCTAAATGACACTCCACATATTTTAAAATGCTTTAGAAAGCAAAGTCATGGGTTCTTAACTCAAATGTTACATTTAACCATACAAGAAATGGCAGCTTGGGGATACAACAAAAAGAAAGCTGGGCCTGGAGTCAGTAAGACCCAAGTTCAAATCCAGCCTCCAGCCTCAGACACTTAGTTAGCAGTATGACAGAGGGCAAGTCACTTGCCCTCACATTTTTGTCATTTGTAAAATGTGGATCCTCCCAGGGTGGCTGTGAGGATCAGATAAGATATGATTTGAAAAGGGCTTTACAAACTTTAAAGTGCTTTAGAAACACTAGCTATGATCATATATCATGAGAAGTCAAAGTCACAAGATTATCCAGTGCTCCTTTACAGCACAGTTGAGGAAACTAACTAGACAACTGAAATTAAATGCTTTTGGTTACACAGGCAGGAGGAGGCAGTAAGTATGGAGCTGGGACCTGGACTCTTCTTATTACTCCTAACTTCCTGTTCCTTTTTATTAGAGCACTGGGCCTCCCCTAGGGACCACAGAGGCCTGTGTGAAAGGGTGGGAATCAGGAGGTGGGGCAGAGTGATCAAAGCAGTGTGTATACTAGAAGTTGAGGAGATTGTGAGGTTGTGCACAAGGTCAGCAATCTAGAGGGTCAAGCCTTATCAGAGGATATGGTAGAAGTTCAGGGTCCAGCTAAGTGGGCCTGGGCAAGCACTCAGAGACCCAAAGCAGGCAGAAAGGTAAAGGTAGGAACAAGTCTGAGAACACATAAGTAAGCTAAATTTGAAAGGTCAAATCGAACAGAAAGAAAAACGCAAACAATTGTGAAGTTTGTAAACAAGAGACCAATAATAGCTTTTCAAATTTGAAATTAGTGACAATATGTTGTCCACCCTCATTTTAAGTAACTTGTGGGGTTTGGGAAGGTAAGGACTCATAAGGGTTTTCTATATGGTAAGTCAAAGTTCTGTAAACGCTGGTAATTGTAATAAAGAGTTAGCTCTTCTGGAGGATCCTCTCCACAATTCTAACAACATATTCAACATTTTAATAAGTGAGATTGATAAACATTGCTGAATAACGATTTAAGTAGCTTTGATAGTTATTTCAAATTGATTTCTATCTTTAGTGAGAGATGATCATTAGAAATTTGGAAAATACTTATTCTGTGGGTAGCTAGATTTTTAAAAAAGACATCTGGACAAATATCCAGAATCTTTTCACACAATTTGATGAATTCTAGTATTGTTATTTATGACGAATTATTAATAGATGCTAAGACAGAAGAGATACTATATGGAAAGAAAATCCTTGTCTTTGGGGGATTATAAGGATTATATTCTAAATGATAAGGATGATAGATATCAAAGAATCTAGGGCTGAAAGGGGCTAGAGATAATCTAATCCCTATATGTATACATATAAAAATCCTAAAAAATGAGGATGTAAAGAAAGGTGAAAAATAAGCAGTCCTTTCTCTGCTCTCAAGGAGCTCGAAGTCTAATCAAACAAGACATACAGGATAAAATGGAGATAAGCATCAAAGGGAAACCACCAGAGTTAAGGGGGATCAGTACTTCAAAGAAGCCAAGGAAGCCAGGGGAGCCAGGAGCCAAGAATGGTCAGTATGTCAGATTCAGGTGAAAGCTAATCAAAATTCAGGGAATCCAAAGATGAGGTATCTTATAGAGAAAATGGCAAAGAGGCCAATACCACTGGAGGATGGGGAGTGAAGGGACATGAGACTGGAGATCAAATTGTATGAAGGCCAAATAGAGGGTTTTATATTCGATCCTGGAGGTGAACAGGAGGCAATGGAATTTATTAAATGGAGGTGGAGGGGGAGGTAAAGGGGAGGATGGTCAGATGTATACTTTAGAAAAATTAATTGACATTTGAGTGGAGTATGGCCTGGAGCAGGAACTCAGCATCTGAAGCTGATGACAGGGCATATATCATGGTCAGTTGGATAGTGTTGGCACACACACTCCCATAAAAGCTCATACTTCCAAATATACCCTGTGTGGCCATTATAGTGAATTCGAATATTATTTAAACAGAGCTGCTAAGCATATTCATCTTCTGGTAAGGTTTACATTTCTTTCCCGTTAACAAAGCCAACAAATCTCACAACATCAAGATTCTTAATGGGGATTGAAAGGGAGAGGGACTGAAATTGGTGGAGGGCTGAGGCTGCCTCCCTCTCCTCCCATGTCTGACCACTAAAGAGCACCAAGTCCTTGAACCAGAGAGGTACTAAATCTAATACTAAACTCAAGCAGCCCTACACAATTAAAACACTTTTCATGGCTACTCTATAATGTACTTTCAAGTGGTGACCTCTTGGCCTAATGACAGAATATTTCTCTTATCAAAGTTCTCCCCCAATTATTATTTTTCACTTTGATTACTGGTCTTAATAGTTCTACTACCATTGTAAATACTAACTTCCTCTTCCAGTCTTCATTACTCACAGTAAATTTTCTCACAATGCCTCTTTTCTTCCAAGAAAGGAAAGATCTGCCTCTCAGGTTTTTAATCACAGAGATAGTAGCAAAAGAGCAAAAATCACATGCTGTATCTTCCTCTTCTTAAAGGCTAAGCTAGCAGGTTTAAGCCATGAAGTCCTAACAAGCTCCTCAACCAGCTTCATAGATTGTATTAAGCAAAAAGGCTATCATGCAACTATGCCTTTAAATCTAGACGGAAGGATACCTCTGCAAGCACGTCATGCAGGCTACAGTTGACTCTAGGCTTGACCTTATCTGGTGAGGAGCAAGTACACTAGGAAATTATATTGAGGCTCCAGCTACTACATTCCATACAGTAATTTTCCCCACTGAGGGGTGCTGCTATACCATCCAGAGCAGAGCTTCTGAGGGGCTAACAGTAATTAGCCAGAATTTCTGAGGGTAATAATAACTCCTGAGGCCTAAAGAAGAAGCAGTTTTCATCTATTAACACTCACCTTAAAACATACTTAAGCCTAACTACTTAGAAAAAGTACTAGATTTGGAATGTGAGGACCTGGGCTTATTACATCCCAGATCTACTTTTGTAACCTTAGAAAGGCCACTTGGGTCTCATTTTCTTCATCTGTAAAATGAGGGGGTTTGGACTAGAAGAATTTTAAGGCTCCTTTTAGCTCTAAATTTATGGGTGCTTCTTCTTTCCCTCCATTAAATCAAGTTCTCTCTTCCCTCGGCCTTCACTCCCTCCCTGTGTCTTTTCTCTGGCATGTTGGTCTGTACCTCCTCACGGCTTTGATTTCTTTTTCTTCCTTCCTCACTCTGCCACCATATCTTCTCATTTCCAACTATCTTTTTTTACTTTATGAAACCTACTTAATTTTTTATATTTGATGTACTTACTGAATAAAATTTAATGTTCTTTGCTCTTATTTTTTGAAAGAAAAATACACATTACATTGAGTTACTTTTTATTTCCTGTGGCACTTGACTGATTTTCCTCTGGGTTAATGGCCCTCACTGGACAAACATTCTCAGCCCTGGTCTACCTGAACATCACCAAATGAAAAACCAAAGAGAAATACAATTTTTAAAATGGTATTCACAGGTATGATGATGATGAAAGTAGCCAGAGCAAATACGGTAAGATGAGAATACAAAGTTTTTGTCCTGTTAAGTAAAAGTTACTTTTTGGAGCAATCTGAAAAAAGCCAAGATTTTTAATAATGTGTAAATATCGAATGCATCAAACTTAAAAGAGTTAGACTTCTTTCGAAAATGTTAAGTACATCCTCAGCATGCAGCCACACATCAATTCATATCTTACACGATCCAGAAGTGCACGAAAGTTTCATTTCGGCCTTGAAAGGGGCTCTTTTGTGTAGACTGCTCTCTGGAAAACACAGATCACTTAGCAATAATCTTTTAGACAACAGATCTATCTGCTGCAAGAGGGATGCAGATCAATAGTTTCTTTTGCAGGGAAAAAAATTATGTAATCTCTTTTTCTATAGAAATTTAATCACAAAATACACATTGCCCTAGAACGGCACTTTCCCAAACCCCCCCCTCCTCACCCCTCCCACCAGGGGAATAAAAGACAGCCTCTAGAAATCCTGTCTTATCCTAAGGATATCTAATAAGTCCATTTACCCGACTACGTTTGCTGCTTAAGATAATTATTAGAAGGCTGGATGAGAATTCAAATATCCTTTTCAAGATGCTTTGCTTCCATAATATGAGTGCTTTCTTCCAGTCTAACCTGGGAGAAGATTCTAGAAGAAGTTACTTACACTCCAATTTCTATGCAGATAAAGAATCAGTTTGACAAGGGAGCAGCTAATTTAACAGACAGGCCCTCCCACAGACTAGAAGCATTCAAATGTATATTAGCTGATGCTCTGAAAAAATGCCAAACATGTATTGTGGAATGCACCTGTTTCAAATGAGTTTATCTGTGTTCACTTTTCTTAGCTCAAATGACATATTTTACCGAAGCTCACGACACATGAAAATCAGATGACTTTTACTGAGTGAAACTGAAAACTTGCTCTAAAAAAAGAACTAATAATGATGCCTCTATTTCTATAAAATCTTTTAACTCATAATGTAAAACTCAACCAGGTATTTACTGAAAAATCTTATTTTAGTGGAGCCTACACAGAGGGTAGGTTATATACTTTGAAAAAAAAAATTTATGGTATCTTCAAATTATATATATATATGTATATATGTGAAATATATATAATTATAATATGTAAAAAGGATATATCTATCTATGTATCTATGTATCTATGTATGTATCTATGTATCTATGTATGTATCTATGTATCTATGTATCTATCTATCTATCTATCTATCTATCTATCTATCTTCCTTCCTTCCCTCCTCCCTTAGGAGGTTATAAATACTTTTTAAAAGATGAAGCATATATAGAACACCAACTCAGCCTTTACATCTCATGCTATGTCTGCAATACAGAACTTAGGTTGAATCTTAGTAATGGTTTCCCACAGCAATGATTTGAAGAGGATTTTTACAACAAATTTAACAAAGGATACTAGCTTATATCCCTTGATTCTTTAAAAGGACAAAAAATCCCAACAGATACTTAGTTTTAAATATTGTTAAAGTCTCATTGAATATCAACAAATGATAAACACTGATGAGGAAAATGTTGGTAACTGAAAGATGTGCTCTTGTCCTATTATCATGTAGTACCAAAAATCTCAACCATAAAGCCAACTGGAGACTACTGAGGAAAGCTGACTTGAGTGTCGCAACTCACTGATCAGCTAACTGGCAGAATAATTCTGTGATAATGGATTTTTATTTATTGTTATTATTGTATTATTATTAATGGATATTTATTTACTAAACTGGTAATACAGTTATAGAAGCGATGCCTGAAATAATTTTGGTTCTAAAACCTTTTTGCTTATTTAGGAAACTACAATTTTAAATTTAAGATAACAATGTCTTTCCCCTCTTCTACTCTGAATTCTTTTCTATGGCTATCTATTGATGTATATAGTCATGCTAAGAAGTCAAAGGTCTTTGTAAATGAAAGAACCACAAATAACCAGGTTCAACTCTAAACAAAATTTCCAGCTATTTGTAACTGGTAGTACCATGTGCCATATAAGCTGAAGCAATATTTCAGAGAAATTATATGACTCAATAGAAAAATACTTGTTAATAACTGTGTTAACTTAATGACACATTTTGAGAATAGACTTCTTTGTTAGACATTTCTACCAAAAACAGAAATAATAGAGGGATGCTTCACAAGATGTTGTACAAGGGGGCTTATGATACAAAAATATAATTAAATGCGAACAAAAATATCCTATGCTTTGAAAAAAAAATCAGAGTATCTTGGGGGTCAGAGGACAGGTTTTAGGGCAAGAAGGTGTTTGACCTGTACTGGAATAGGAAAGGAACAGAAAGTAGGATCTGGAGGAAGATCAACCTATTCTAGAGCAGAATGAGCTACAGATTTTAGGGGAAGGTAGTGACAAAGAGACTTACACTTTTCAAATGCCAGAACCTTCTGGGAACAGACTTTCTATAGTTATAGTCAGATCAGCCTAGCTAATCTTCCTTAAGGATTCATTCAGCTGTGTCTCATAGCAATGCTTAAGTTTACCAGGAAATCATCAGTGATAAAATAATAAGTTTTTTCCACCCTCAAGAACAGTCCTAATTTTAGAGAGGTGATGTAAATCCACCTACCAGAATAGTTTTAATAGACAGTAAAGGACTGAGAAGAGTACAATGGAGCACCTTAAATATTCAGGTCCTAGGGTAAAAACCAATCCTTAGAATATATTCAATTTCCTTATTCTTACAAACGAGGCAATGGGGTGGGCATGAAATAGAGTGAAATTAGTTAGGTGACTTCGGTTCTAGACCAGGTTATATAACTCGAGATCTCTGTTTCTTCATCTGCAAAATGGGGACAGCAGCTGCTTTACCTCCTTAACAGGATGCTGGAAGGACCAAGAGAGCTTTGTGCAAGTGTGAATACGTGGAACATGCTGAGAAAAACAAATGTCTACTGTGTGATATAAAGAATGGGTAATTGTAGGAGATGTGGCCATTCAAGTTGGCAGACCAAGAAACAGAATGAAAGTCTGGCACGTACACAAGTTGTTCAGAACTTAGTGAGTAGAACTACTGGAGTTTGGATAGGAAGATTCCCAAACTTCTTACTTTTACCAGGGACATAAATGAACTTTAAAGAAGGAAAAGTGAGAAATGTTTTTTCAAAGGGGTATTGGACAGTAGGTGGGAACAAAGGAAAATGGAAAGAAAGCAGAGACTATATTACAGCTTTTAAGGGCAAAGAGGAGAAAGAGGAGAAAAAGACTTTATGGGAAGACGTACTATGAGAATCTACTTTACAAGGGATGAGTCCAGAAGGAGATTACATGATGGGAATTCTGATCATCAATTCATTTCTTCAATGTACTTAAAAGGTAAATCTACAATAATATTTAAAAACACACGCAAAGTCAGGGAAGTGGGACCAGAAATAACTGAAAATGAGTTATTTGAAGTCTGCAAAACAATTGACATTTACTCTTTCATTTAAGCCTCATAATAACCCCCTTTATAGATAAGGGACCTCAGACTTAGAGGGATAAAGTAACTTGCCCGAGGGTCACAGTGACAAAACCAGGTCTTCCTGGTCCACGTCCAGCACTGCCTACCATGCCAAATTATCCCAAGTAGAACTAGGAGGATTTACGTGCAATAAAAATGAAAGGTCATGACATGTTACATGAAAATCCCTCAGCCACAGTGTGTGAGGACTGATTTTGCCAGACTTAGTCCTTCTCAGCAATGCATGGACCTAAAACATTTCCAAAGCACTCATGATGCCATCCACATCCAGAGAAAGAACCATGGAGTCAAAACGCAGAACAAAGCAGACTATTTTCTCTTTCGTTATGTTTTGTTTTTCTCATGGTTTCTCCTATTCGTTACAATTCCTCTATGCAACATGTGAAAATGTATTTAATAGGAATGTATGTGTAGAGACCATATAAGATTGCATGCCATCTGGAGGAGGGGGGGGAGAAAATTTCAAACTTATGGAAGCGAATGTTGAAAACTGAAAACAAATAAATTAGTAAATTTGAAAAAAGAAAATTACTATCTTTTCCTATCATTTTGTTTGTTAACAGCCATAATTAATTTTTCAAATGCTAGATAATTAGGTACACACACACACATAAACAAGCTCCTGTTTGAGTGATTTTTAAAAATCTAAGAAGGACAGTAAAATCCTATTCCATTTTCAAGGTGTCAGAGGGTGGTAAAATATTTCCAAAGTTACATGAAAAAAACAAGATTGGTGAGAAAAAAGACAAAAACTTAAAAAAACCAAAACATATTCAAAGATGAAAAAAGGATCCCTGGATAATATAGAAAGGGTTTTAAAAATTTTTTTTAAAGTTTTCAACATTCACTTTTATAAGATTTTGAGTTCCAAATTTTTCTCCCTCTCTCCCTCCCTTTCTTCCTTTCCAAGACACCAAGCAATCTGAGATAGGTTATACATGGACAGTCATATTAATCATATTTCCACATTAATCATGTTGTGAAGGAAGAATTAGAATAAAAGGGAAAATCCGCAAGAAACAAAAAATAACAAAGAAAAGTGAAAATAATATGCTTTGATTTGCATTCAGCCTCCACAGTTCTTTCTCTGGATGTGGATAGCATTTTCCATCATGGCTACAGACAGACTGGTATTAGAAGGAAAGGATACAATGGAGAACTTTGAATGTTAAGTCCTCAGTGAAAGTCAAAGAACAAACGAGAGAAATCTGTATGTATAGGTCAATCCAATGAAGGAAGAGACGGGTGAGCAAGAATAAAAGTACTAGCTAGGGAGATGAAGGAGCATGTAAGTAGGAAAAAGAAACGTGTGTTTAATGGGTTAAAACCACATTAAAATGGCATTAAAAGCTGCCCAAAATAAGAGTCATTCTTTACTGAATTCTTTACTGTTTCAGGAGCATGTCTACAAAAAAGAACAAAAATGTGGATAAATAGCATGTACCAATTAAAAGAATAAAACAAATAATGTAACTGCAAAAATCACTGCTCCAAAAGTAAACAGCGTGACTATATTGCTGAACTGGGGATAGTAGTCCTCAGTGTGATGGCCTCAGATAATTAGCAGCTATTTATTAAGTACTTACCATGTGCCAGGCACTGGGTAATGAGCTATATAAGAATTTTAAAGACTCTCTGAGCAAGCACTGATTGCTCAGATTCAGTGAAATATTAGTGAAAGGAAATATGACACATTGACAAAGAAGACAAAAACAGAAAATGATAATTGTTAAAGAGATTGTAAGAAAATGAGCACACTAATCCACTTTCAGTGGAGCTGTGAATGAGCCCAGTCAGTCTGAAAAGTAATCTGGAATTATGCCCTTCAATACCACTAACCTGTTTATTCTCTTTGACCCAGCAATGCCACTACTAGGCTTATACCCCAAAGAGATCAAAGAAAGAGGAAAGGCACCATATGGACAAAAATATTTATAGCAACTTTCTGTTAACGCAAAGAAATGGAAACTAAGAGGAATGCCCATCAACTGAGGAATGGCTGAAGAAAGTATGGTATGAATGGAAAGGCTACAGAGAGTCACAAACAGGACAGCTTTGAAAGGTTCATGTTGAACTTATATATTTTTAAAAAGCAAGCAGTAGGGAAGAAAGATTCACAATTTATTGTACAATTTTTTTTTTGTTTCTAAGTATATGGAAATATTAATTTCATTTGGAATTTAAGTTCACAACTTATTTTTAAAAATTAACAACTAACGAAAGGCAATGTGATCAACATAACGACAAAGACTTTATTAAGCATATTTACAAAAAAGAAGAAGGGAAAATATAGAAATTAGAGGTCAACGACACTGCTAAATCTTAAGATTCACAGAATGTTAGTATTTAGCAATCACCTAGGACAAACCCCTCATTTTACAGATGAAAAAACTGAAGACCTGGGTTAATTGACCTGACCAAAGTTATGCATTAAGCTAATGTCAGAGCCAGGACTAGAACTCATGTCAACTCACAGCCAAATATTCTAAAACAAAAAGAAAAATACTGGGGAGATCAACAAAAGGCTTAATAGACAAGAAATCATAAAAATACAAAATATAATCAACTAGTGAATTTATATTAAGAATCATCTGGGAATATTCCAAAGGAGGAAGGAGAGAATTATTATTAAAATTCTTGATCAAACCATGAAAAGATATATGCCAGAGAAACTGCTTAAATATAATGTGAACAATGAGATCAATTTTCGTAAGCCACACAAGCAATCTATATCAGTATTTTATAGTCACAACATATACACAAGAAACAATAATGGGTAGAGGGCCGACTTGGGAATCAGTGAGACTAAGTGAGGTTCAAGTCCTACCTCTTATAATTCAGAGCTCTGTGACTCCAAACAAGCATCAATTTAACTTCTCAGTCTTATTTTCCTCATCTGTAAAGTGGGGAATAACTACCCCACAAGATTATCAGAGAGTGCGCAATGTGTTTTGTAAACATCAAATAAATATCAGTTATTGTTACTGTAATATGGAGTTATTATATGGGGCATTAAGTAGCATCCCTTCACTCAATGGGCAGGCTGGAAACAACAAAGGAGGATGACGTAAGGCTGTCTATATTGTACTTTACTGTATACACAGTCTATAGATCCTCTCATAGGAACATGCATTCTAATTTGAAGGAAATCCAATGGAAAAGGAGGGGGGGTTGGTGATACTCCGGCTGAATCAAGTCATAGATGGACATCACCACATTGGCAACATCAGAAGGACACTGATAAAGATCATATGCCCTAATAAATTCCAATTGGATAAATAACTTAAATATTAAAAAAAATCCAAATCATGAAAAAGGAAAAATAAAGGAATAATATTTTTTTCATTTCTGGAAAGGAGAAAAAAATTTTATCTACTGAACAAATGAAAAAAATTGTTGGAAACAAAATCTGTTTAATTCTATAGAAGGGGAAACGATTTTACAAAATTTAATGTATTCAAATAAAACAAAGAGACAGGTGAAAGGGGACATCATGATAACTTTATTTGGTGAAAATCTGACTTTTAGAATCTGTAAGAATTTGTAACAAATTTATAAAAGTAATGCTCATTTTCAATGAAGAAAATGAGTATGAAAATAAAAATTACAATGTTCTCATTCAGCATGACTGTTTAAAACGGCACCCAAATTTTATAAAGGGAACAGGATAAATATTTATTATTTTATTGTTTCAAATATTTCTTTAATTGAAATGTCAATAGTAGATTTAATGGTTTTATATGGCATTCCTCATTTTGTTTATTTGATTGTATTTGTTGATATTGTTATTGCATTTAAAACAAGTGTTTTCTATAAAGACTAAGAAAAGCTGGAGCAAGAGTGAACAACAAATACAACATCAAATGAAGAAAAAGGGCAGGTGTGAAAACGAAGGAGGAGTCTATGAGAATTTCTGGCACACACTTCAGAGGGGAAGATTTTTCAAAAAGATACTGGGAAATGAAAATAAAGAAAGGAAAAGAAAGTTAATACCAGAACATGAAACTAATAAAGTCGCTTCTGAAGCCAATTTTCTTAAGCATTAGTTATGTATGGTTCCTACCAAGAGAGATCTTTCTTATGGTCAGATGGACCAAAAAGGCTATAACAAAAGAAAGACTTCCTATTTGCTGTTAGAAGAAAGAAAGGTGGGCGTGATGAGTACAGAATTGTTTATACTTCTATATTTTAGCATTAAGGTGCAAAAGAAAATTACAGCTGGAGAACAAATTTCAATTTTCACTTGTCCATACTGAAATGCTGGTGGGAAATGAGGGCACTAGTGATGGGAAAAGTTAATTTGAAAAAATACAACTCATGAAAAGAAGAGGGTGAATGAAGAAGATTCTAGAATGGAGGATCAATTCTGAAGAGCTGAAGAGAAAAGTCAGGAAAAATATATACTACACCCAGAAAATTAATTTATGGAGTTGAAGATAAAAAGATTAAACATACTGCAGAGGTTACATAGATTAGAAGAACTAGATCAAATGTGAAACAGCACATAAAATGCCTTATATTACAAATTGCTTACTAAAGCCAAAATAAACACCTGTTCGAAAGAATGGTACAAGGAAGAGGAGACCTGGCCAAACTTTGTCTATGGAACCACTACAATAAAAGACAAGAAGCAGTTGGCCAAGGAGGAAAGAGAAGTGAGGTGGCAGCAAAAAGGAAAGGGAAGACGGAAAAAAGAAAGACTCCTGGGATGGCCAGAATGCTAAAGAAAAGTCAGAAGAACTGCATGGAAGGATAAGACATATCATGGAAAAGGAGGAAAAAGGAAGAGATGGAAAATAAAGAAAGGCAACTGAAACATGCAGTGTTCTCACAAGATGGATAAACGATCCTTTTTGATAGACTAATGGTTTGTTTGGTAGGAAGAAATTAATTGTAAATATGTAAGGATGACTAATAGGTAAATACCTTTTATAAAAACCACCTGCCTGGAACGAGAATGTCTAAAAGAGCTCCTTGAAAAAAATGCAGCTAGATCAACATGAGGCATCATTATGATTGAAGACAAACTACTGCTAAAAAATAAGTCCACAGATAATCCAGAAATTGTACTTTCCTTTAGTTTCAACACCCTTCCCAACAAGCCTCACCAAGTGCTTACCAGCCTGCCTGGGGCCCTGAATTCTGTCCCTTCCTCTTCTGCCCACACCCTTTGGTTGTGATCCTACAAGCATGAGGCAGCCAGAAAACAGCAGGAAGAGAAAGGGGGGCGGGGGGCCATGCATCACTAATACACTGCAGAGCCAGCCCCAGATAACTAATGATTGTCTGTATTAGGCACGTTACGTAAATAAGCTCCTTTTGTTTTCCAACTGAACCTGGGATTTCACATGAGGGAACTTGCTCACCAGTCATGTCTCTGGCTGAGGTGCATGGACAGAGACTTACTGAGTTGAATGGGGCACTAAGAGGTTAACTGCTTTGTCCAGGCTCACACAGTCAATGTGCTGCAGAGATGAGACTTGAACCTGTCTTCCAAGATGAGCTCTCTATCAATGATACCCCTCATGTATACACAAAAGATTAACACTAGCACAGGGAACAATATTTAGCCTTTAAGTAAAAACCATGTCATCACTTAATTTTTTCATCTGTAAAATGAGGGGCTTTAGCTAGATGAAACAGGTTAGATGTAAGAGCCAATAAACTAAAGAAATATGGCAAAGAATACTGAAAATGTGTTACTGCTTAAAAAAAAACCAAACAAAACTGACAGACCAGTCTGAGTTTAGGGAAAGAAAACTAAGACTCAAAAGGAGTTTAGGAGAAGGTGAAACTAGATGCAAACATGGAAGAAGACTATCAAAAAATGACAGGTACAAAAGATTCTCAAATGAAAGGGAGAAACCAAGAATTAAATTATTTTAAGAAATAATAAATTTAATTTATTTATAAATTTAATAAAATAATAAAATCTGTACTGGTATCAGTGTGAAAACATGAAACTTTATTTTATTTTTTTCTCAATTACATATAAAAACAATTTTTAACATTCATTTTTTAAAATGTTGAGTTTGAGATTCTCTCCACCCCCACAAGACAGTAAGCAGTTTAATATAGGTTATATGAAACATGAAACTTCTAAGTGAGAACACCTGTTATTGGGGTCCTTGGCCTATTTCCTCCAACTAGGGTTTTCTTTTGTATTATTTTTACTAATTATGTATAAACATGAAATTGTTTAATGCTATTCCTGCATTTCAGAAAGTTTAAGTATCTTTGGGAGGTGAAACAGCAAGGATTGTGAACATGCAATTTCCATTGACTAACAAAATATTTAATCAATTTAGGCAAAAACTCATTAGCTGCAGTGTCAATACAAATTGTCAGACTAAATCTTGGATGGAACGTTTTGACAAAAAATTTGATAACTGCATCATAAAGAAAATATGAGATTTTGGACAGGATGTTTTCTAAGTTCCAATAATACTCAATAACGTTGGCTCTTTGGTCACTGGAATGAGTGGAAAGATCACATATGTATAGCTATAGATTAAACTGGCCAACTCTCTGGGGTGGAGAGCTTATCTCGCTAAATGTAAAGAAGCAGAGAATACATTCATCAGTTATAACTTTTGCAAAGATTACTGGGTACATTTTAAGCTTAAAGATCTGTAGTTTTTAATGCATCAAACATATTCGTGAACCTGAATGACAGAGCATTAAGTAGGACTTTTTGTACCTCGGGCACATTTCACACACTGTGCCAAGGGCAAGAGGCAAAAACAAAAAACAAAAAAAACAAGCCAGCTTTAGTTACGAGGGATGAAGGTGCATGCATGATGCCCTGCAGTGAGAGGCAGTAGAGAGACTATCTTCCACCTCACAAAATGGGTCATGTGGTAGCTTCCTTATTTACTTTACTACTTATTTTTGATAACCAAGTATTAAAGCCAGTTGTTTCTTCCAGCAAGTAAAATCAAGTAACAACATCTCCATCAAGTCAGCTTGACTGCAGGGAGGCTGGAGTGGTGTTAACTTATACAACAAACAGATAGATGTTTTTGGAAAGGGGACAAAAGACAGAGTTTGAAGATACACCTCCCTCTCCCACTTCAAAAGATGACATTATGCTGGAAGGAACCTCAGGAATCATTTAACCCAGACTTAAATCTGGAAGGAATCTTAGAGCGCATCTTTGTCCAACTTCCTCATTTCGGAGAGGAGGCAAAGTCCCAGAGTTGGTGTCAAAGGTCAGCCAGGTTGTTGAAATCTGGCTTTTCTCAGGGGCTCTAGAACAGCGGGCTCTGGTTTTATGACTCAGGAAAAACAGCTAAGCAGGAGAGGGGAACCTTGGTTCTTCCACATACATCCGCATCCTGACACCCTCTCTTGGCTCCATTATGTGACAAAGTTTGAGCTAGGGCAGGCAGAGCTTTAAGAGATAAAGCCCTCAGCTGAGAGGCAGCTGCGATCCCAGTAAGACCTCCCCAGGGTGGAGAAGCTGTCTCCTTTCCCTCATGTCTCTAGGGAGGCATACTCTCCTCACTTCCTCAACTTCCTCTGCCTCTGTTACAAAGGTATTGACATTGAAGGGACCCCCTTGCTGAACCGTGGCCTTGTCTCCATTTCCATTCCTAGGCTGCATTAGAACAATTATTTCTCTGGTAGTGGGGGAATGCAGTAAAGTTGCTCTAAGCCCCGTGAGACTCAGGAACGAAGGACTTCATTCGACCCCTAGCCTTCTTCAGTCATTCTCTAACCCGAGAGCCTAATGGGGCTGAAAGCAAGGACTAAGGAAAAGTCCCCAAAGGACACTATCCACACAGTCTGAGGTGTGCTTTGGGGACTTCATCATAGGACTTTAATATTGGAATGTATCTAATCATCTGTAAGAACACCACATTGTGAGGCCCATTCCTCCATAAGGCTAAACTTTCTTCACTGAACGTGAAAACTAGTCAAATAACGAATGTTGATGCTAGTTGGAAGAATCCAGTCTTTAGCCATAACACACACGTGTACGAGAAAGAACAGCTGAAAAACAGTAGTCTTGTCTAATTACTCATCTTACGTTTCATTCCGTGATTTAAAAACTTACCTCTTTGACACTGTGGGTTACTGCCCATATTAGGAAAACTCTTGACATCACCTGGAAAGAAGTCAGGACTACAGAAGAGGGAACAATTCCTGAAAAATATTTTAGTACTGGTAAATTCGCTGGTTTGAATATCTAGCATTTTGTAAAACAACTGAACACATTCCAAATTTGATACTGAGAGCTAAATAGTATTTTAAGGTCCCTGACAAAAGAAACTGGAAGTGTCAATATTTTTTAACAAAATATTTCTTTACTCAGAAACTATGTGAACTTATAAACCACATAAACTAAGTAACTTTACTCAAAATATAAAGTACAATCTATGGAAACAAGACTTTAAAAAAAAACCAGCTTTTCAAATAACCAAGAAGCAAACCCCCATAAAAAACTTTTTATGTGTTGTTTTTTTCCATCTAGGTAGAAACAAACTATCATTTAATTATTAAAGTTGATGACAGAGGAGGGTTATGAGAATGTACCCTCCTCTCTTCTTTGAAAAGGTGTGGAGCGGCATAAGAAACACTGTATATGCATTGGTTAGCTTTTAACGTACTGGTTTTTCCTTTTTTTCCCACTTTTGTTGCACGGAATGGCTCTCTGGATGGGGAAAGTAAGAGAGAAATAATGGTAATATAGAAATAAAAGATAAATAAAACTGTACCGAAAATGGAAATATGGCTTGAAAGTGTCAATTAATCCCACAGTCCCTCCACAGACCTCAAAGCCTCTTCTGTCTAGTGAGATGTGAGATCAACAAGTACACGAACAGTTCCATTTTTGTCTTTTGGGCCCCTGGGGTCTATAGCGCAGTGTCTGTGGCATTCAATGGTTGATGAAGTGTTACTTGATAAAATGTGTGTTTTATGTATTTTAATAGGTACCCCTACTCTAATCATCTGTCTTTAATTTCTTGACAACAAATCCACTTACCATTTTCTTGGACATGCCTCTCTCTGAGAGCTTTTTGTATATGATCCTTTATACCCTGTAAAGCTCTCTACACCATCCTACCATGTCCTTCTCTGCCTTTAAAACTAGCCTTATTCAGGAAGTATATTCAGATTGAGCCTAACCTTAGTCATTTTCTTGGACAATATTGAACAAACACTGAAATTATTACTCCTCATCTCTCTTTTTAGATGTTAATCGAAGAATTTATTTCAACAAGTATCTATTAAGAAATATGTGCCAAATATTATGCTTGGCACTGGGGATACTGATACTAAAACAGAACAGACCCTGCCCTCCAGGAGCTTACACTGTACTGGGAAGAAGCAATACTCATATGGATAGCTACAAGGTACATACAGAGTAATATGGAGGGTGGGGCAGGCCACGCACTAACTGGGAAATTATGAAATGCCTTGAGCTCAAACCTGAAGGAAGCTAGAGATTTCAAGAGGAAGGGAGAACTTTTCAGGCACGGAAGACAGCCTGGCCAAAGGCATGGATGGGTGAAGGAACTGCAAGTAAGCTAGTCTGGTATTATGTATTATGTGAATGGATTGATGTGAGCTCAATTTGGAAAAATAGGCTGAAGCCAAACTGTGAAGGGATTTAAATGCTAAACAGAAGAGCTTCAATTTTATCCTAGAAATAAAAGGATGACAGAATGTTCTTGAGCAGAGGAGTAACATGGTCAGACATGCGCTTCAGGAATACCATGCTGGCACAGCTGCGAGGAAGATGGAACAGAGTGGAGAGACAATGGGCTGAGACATCTATTAGAAGACTGCTCCAACAGTCTAAAGAAGGGGGTGGAGGTCTACAGTAGGCCTGTTTATTATATAGTATGTTTTAAGAGTTACTCTATGTTTGTCTCATCCCTGTACTATACTCATTAAGCTCCATTAGGGCTGGAACTGTTTGTTATCTAAGCTTTCTCTTCAATTAGAGCTTAGGATACAATAGGTGTTAAAACAAAGCTGTGCAAACACTGTATCATGAAAACAGTAATCAACAGTTATGTTTCATGGTGTGATTTCTTGGTCTCAACTATCTGAAGCATGGGCAAGTGCGGCGACATTGTCACAAATGGGATCTTGGACAAATCTCAATATCTCTGGCTCTTGGTTTCCTCATCTGTCAAAGAAAGACAAATCAAAGACTATCAAAGACACAGTTATATGTCTTTATAAGAAATTCTTTGTTGGTAACAGCTTACCCAAACTGTGCACAGAGCGTTAAGGAAGAAATCAATAGTGTGTGACAGGCAATTTTGCAAACAGGACTACAAAGTGACAATACACCACAGAGAACAAACACAACAAATTTTCCTATCACTTGTCAGATATTGGGGAGATACATGGAAAGGCATCCTGACAACAAGCTGACTAGGGACATCGTGCCCCCATATTTCCCTTTGCAGAAGATATAATCCCAGTGTTTAACAGATGGGAAAGCATGGCTACATTTACCCAGGAGGCAGGGACATTTGAAAATTACTTTGTAACTGAAAAAATCTAGTGCGCCACTCCGAGATTTGCCTGATAAAATCTGTACAAGAAGAGCACTGTTGTGATTTGCCCTTAAAAAAACAGAGGACTTCTGCAGAGCTGTTTTATTTCTTCCTATATACGCTTTCCTACATTCTGTACTCTTGTCCGTCTGCCACATCAGGTCATAAGTAGGGTCTATATGCTTTGTACTTTCCTGATGCAAACGTAGTTTAGGGAGCTGGGCTTGGGCAGAAAGTTAAGGACCACAATAAAAGAAGAAAAAGAGCAAAAAAGGAGAGGTCAGAGGGACTAAATAGAACACACAGTCCAAAGGAGTAACATTCTAAAAAGTCAATTAACTCAGCACATATACATGGGGAAATAAGGCAAAGACCTATAGTCTTAGCTCGAGTTACTCCCTTCTACAACACTAGGGGCCAGCTGCACCTGGTTACAGGCTTTCAAAATAAGGCACATCCTCTAACTAGTACACTATAAAATACATCCTTTCTAATTACTCAAAGATCAGAAATTAAAGAATTAAAAAGTTGTGACCAGGAAAATATTTCTTATAATTCATGGTAAAAGGAAACTAAGTCATCCAAGTGGGGTAACAGCCTCATCCCAAACAGCAGACTTGGAAGCCAGGGACAATTTCTAAAATACTGATCAAGCATGCAAAGAAAACTTGGAGGGAGGGATTCTCTGCTGTCACTCCTTCAGAAACAAAAGGAGTACTGTGTTCTCTCCATTCTTCTACCCTACCTCTCCTGAAAAGGTTAATAAACTGGATAACATTATCCCAAATCTACTACCCCAGAAACAGCAGTCCTTAGCTAGCACTGAAGAGGATGATATGAGAATTCCCCATTGCCAAAAAACCCTAAAAAGAGCTCCAAATCCATAGATTATTTCCCCCAACCCTCAGTATCCTTCCTTAGCGTCATTTGTCATTGTGCTTGGATCTAACAGCTCTTTTCCTCCTTTCTGAGGGCTAGAAAATCAGATCACCAAACTCGTTGGGAATTGTAGGGGCAGTAGGAGTCAATAAGCTTTAAGTGAAGGCCTAAAAGCTCATTTCAATAAGAGCCCTGCCTTTTTGTTTCCTTCTGGTGTCACAGCTATATTTTAGATGGCTTGAGGTTGTTTCAAATTTGAGCTACAGTAAGTACAGATATATTTATGAAGTAAATATTACCCAGACTCCATAAGTTTCTCTCTGCAGATGATAAGTAACATTATTCAAAAAGATAAAAACTGTAAAATATCTGGAACCAAACTACATGAATCTGCATTGTTACTCACAGGTTCTGTTATGTGATAGCAATTTTCCCCTAATCCCAGTTATTATTATTAATTAGTATTTCTATGGCAACTTAAGCTTGTGAGCTGTTATACAATTTTTTTTTTACATTTATTAGTGCTTTAAATATTTCAGATCATGCAGCTAACTGGGAGTGGAGAGGAATGGCAGGTATTTCAGCTCTGAGATAAAAACTATTGTACCATTTCTCTTCAATAAATCAGTTCAATCAACATTTATGAAGCATCTGCGTACAAAGAGCTGAGCTAAATGCAGGCAGGAGAGGGTAATGAAGCTTAGATAAGACACAGGGCCTAACATCATGGGAATATCACATCATGGGGATATCACATCATGGGGATGCCACACTGAAATGAACACCTTTACTTTATGTTGTGGCTAAGCACACACATTTTGCCTGCAGTGCTTTATTAATCTTTTCATCTTACATGTAATATTAGCAAGTGATTGTGTATGATAGCTTACAGAAAGTATGCAAATATCAGACAGCACGCTGTCCTGGGGAGGAGAAAGGAGAGGGAAGGTGAGAAAATATGAAACTCAAAATCTTATGGAAGTGAATGCGGAAAACAAAAAAAAATAATTAATCAAAAAGTATGCAAAAGGGACTGCATCACAATTATTCTGAAAGATCAATAAAATGAAGAGTAAACAGGAATATCAATGTTTCTGAATTGAAGATATTTTGCTAAAGATATGATGGTTAAGTTTATTAGAGAAATGCAGGAAAAAGTGCTAAGTAAAGTCTGAGTAGGGAAAAGATTAAGAATTAAAGAAGGACCCTCAGGAAGGGTTTTGTGTCTCTCATCTGACCAGGCTTTAAAGGATGAGGAGATACAACAGGCAAAGACAGGGTGGGAGGTCTCTTCAGGCTTTTGCTCAAAAGCAGGGAAACCAGGGGACAGGGAGTGGTCAAGTCTGACTAGCACACAGCACTTACTGGGAGGGAGGGGGGGGGCCTTAGATAAAAATGGAAAAATCGGGTAATGTGAGAAAAAAGATTCTGAACTTAACTTGGAGGTGGAAGGAAGTTATGAATCAAGAAGCAATTATTAAGCACTAACTAGGTACTGCAGGCATAAATACAAAAGCAAACCATTTCAGCCTTCAAGAAGGCATATTCACTGTGAATGCTTTGGGTTCCACATGCATGTTCATTTCTCTTGTAATAAAGCTAGTTTTCACATAAGGTTCACGAAGCTGTGACTTCCTGTTGACAAATATAATAAGGCTTAATTCAAAAGCAGGATAAAAGGTGGACTAGGGGTATAGAGACAGAAAGACCCATGATGAGGCTATAGTGTATATAGGTAGAAATGACAGATATACAGACTATACTATACAGCACTATCACAGAGGCAGAATAAATAAATATGAATAAAGGATTATGGTATACTATATATTATGCCGTGTGTCAAATAAAAGTGATTATTATTTGAGTTGCTATATTTATGCCCTTGGATTTCTAAATTGCACTAAGTCTTTAAATCCTAAAATGAAATAGCATGGTAAGATCTCTGTTTAATAAATACTTTTCTTAAATTCCATTGAATGGATATGACAGACTCAGAGAAACTTGTAGTTGAATGAAATGAGTAGAAGCAAGAGAACAATTAATAGAACGATGACAATAATGTGAAAGGGAGCAGCTTTGAAAGACTTAAAAACACTTGATGACTTATTTGTTGCTTATTTGCTTCCTATAAGTCAAACGTGATCAGAGAAAGAGGAAAAGGACTCCTACATTTACGCAGGTTTTTTTTTTTGTTACAACAAAGAACTATAAACTAAGGGGGCAGTCACTGAGAGGGAAGTAGCTGAACAAAATCAGGTATATGAATATAACTGCGCTACATGAAAAATCAAGGGAGGGAAGGTTTCAGAGAAATTGGGGAAAACTAATACAGAGTGAAGAGAGCAAAACGATTAATTTATATAGTAACAGCAAAGACAAACAACTTTGAAAGACTTTAAAAATGATCAAAGAAATGACGAACCATGATTCCAGAAGACTAATGATAAACCCTATCATCCAGCTTCCAAGAGAGGCGATTCATTCAAGATACATTTCTGGATATGGCCAGTGTGGGAACTGTTTTGTCTGACTATGCATCATTGGCTACAGGGTTTTTCTTTTTCATTCCAGGTGGGAAGAAAGGAGGGTGGGAAGAAAGAGTAAAGAAACAGACTACTTTTAAAAGAATTGTAAGCCGTATATGAAAGACACATTTTCATATACAGTCTTTTTAATGTACATTTTATTTGGTGTTTCTTAAGTTCTGAGAAAAAGCAAGTTAAAAACAAGGGAAGAGGGACTTGGGGGAAGTTGGTGAGTAGTGATAATGATGAAAAAAAAGAAAGTGTCAAAAAAACCTCATGAAAAACTATACAGAAGAGAGCAGAAGAAAGATTATTAGAGATTCAGGCATGTATAGGATGGTTTTTGCGTTGCTTTTTTTACCACCATGTTAAATATAATATACATTTAAAAACTAGGTGTACATAATAAGAGTTCCCAGTGTTATATACAATCCTCTTTTCCTTTGTATGATAAAATTTTTATGTATGGTGATGTTCAGAATAAAAGTACATTTTCAAAGTCGCTGGTGCCAACTTTTAAAAAAATTTCTGCTTAGGTGTATTTTTAAAAGTTATATTTTGCTAAGCTTTTATAGCTTTCAGATTTTTCAGAAAGCAATTTGTAACTAAAGATCAGGGTATAATTAACTGCTAAAGGATCATTTGATGCAAATTAAGAATAACACAGTCTAGTTTCAAAAAGAAAAAGCTCTTTTTTAGAAGTTAAGAAAATTCAGAAAAATTTCTCAATGGACAAAAAAACAAGAAGACAGCAAAAATGGGTGCTGGGAATCTTCTCTGTTTGGGCTTTGGGAGAGAAAGATGACATTTTGAAGAAAAAAGAGATAAACCAAATGGGGATTACTGTTGGAGAGACCACGGGAAAGAGAAACTCCTAGAATGATTTTCTAAGTGTCCTTAGCTACACTCAAATAAGCTATTGGTGATTAATGATTAGAGTTTTAAGTTTTGTTTAAAAAAAAAATTAACCAAATAGAAAAGTATTCTTCTCCCTCTTTCTTGATTAGCCAGGCCTATGGAAGGTCATAGGCATTTAAGTCACAATCGAAGGACCACCACCTACCTAGTGGCAGAGAACTCTTAACTGTAGCTGGGAAGAGATAAACTGTCTCCTAGCAGCAGGCCTTAAAAACCCAAACCTCAATAGTTCCTAAATATCATGAGTTCTAATGCTCTTACCCAGTCCTATTTTCCGTATCCTGACACAAAAAGAACATCTTAGGGTAAAGGAGATATTCACTAAGGAGGAGGACCTCAAGAGAATAGGGCAAAAGCTTAATTAAAAGTAAAGCATGTCCAAACTATTACAGAAACTAAAAAGCAAAAAAACAAAACAAAAAATTAAAAAAGAAAACAATTTCAATCCAAACTTAAAAATTCATTATCTCAGTTTAGCCAGAGCTTGCAAGTGACTTGGTCAATGAATGTTTAGGTATAAAAAGAATAATACTACCTACATTCTACTAAGTATAATGGAGAAAGGAGGAAAGTCTAGTGATTAGGATGGCAGATTATAAGGCAAAACGTGTAAGAATTAATGAAAAATTATACATCTTTCAGAACTGACCATTTTAAAATTTCAATTAGCCAAGACTAGTTTAAAAAATGAAAAGTAACTTTTATACCTGTAAAATCTGAAGATGGTTGTTCATTAAATCTTCTAAACCTTTATGTAATAAAATATTTAAACTAATATCTATTTCAACTGAATGATATACACATACAAATAGATATTCTGTCACAAATCATAACTTCATTTAACAGCCACCATATTGTAAAATCAACTAGTATTTCTGAAAGTGGTTCTGATCATGTGATACTATGTCTCTCAAGCTTAGTATTTAGTAGTATATTGCACTTGAGGTACAAGGCATGTAATCAATTCACAAATAATTATTTCATGAAAAAAAGGTCAGCATAAATTAGAACAACTTTTGGTGAGATGTACTCAAGAAATATTTGCTTCAGTTAAGTATAAAAGAGGAAAAGCTGTGGACTGAGTAGGAAAGGTGTGTGTTGAATTTTATATTTCTGTAAAATATCAGTGGGGGTTGGGCCTATTTTTACTTCAATAGTCTTATGTTTTTCCTAGACTGCACAAAAGGATGAATGTTTCTATCATGAATTACATAGCATTATAATGCTCTCTGCTGAGAGGTCCAACAACATAGATCTTTAACAGTCTCACATACAAATCATATACTTTAAAATATGTCTTTCAACAAAATTGCTGGAATTGAATTTTGTTTTCCAGACTCTTCACCCAGAGTTATTTTAGGTGAAGATCTCCCTATCAGAAACCTATACCTCATCAGCACCAAATCTAAACTAACTGTTAATAAGCTAGACCCAAGTTAACCAATCTGTACAAGTTAACTTAGGTAAAAGATAATTTTATATACATATACATACATACATATATATATATATACACACACACACACCTACACTTTACATTTGCATCACAACTTGTTGTTTACAAACTATTTTCACATACATTAGTTTATCTGATCCTTCCAAAAGCTCATAAGGTACCAGTAACCTTGTTTTACAGATAAGGAAATGAAGGCTCTGAGAGGTTACACAGATGGTAGAATAAAGCATAATAACACCACCTAACAGTACCTTACACATATCAAGTGCTTAATAAACATTTGCCAAATGAATCAATCACTAAAGGAGCACAATAAGCCTGAAAGTCATAGATCCAATACATAACGAGAGCTCAGAGGCACAACTGCTAGACTTGAATAGTATAGAGAAACAATTCTACTGTCTCTGTACCATACACCGGCCGTTTATAAAACTATAAAACTATACTTCCCTATGCTGCCTTGTTTGAAGGTGGAGTCCACCTGTCTATCCATACTTTATTATTCACCAAGATACTCTGATTATGCCTATGCCAACAAATCCCTAATGATCATTTCCAAGTTTCTTAGAAACCTTCTACTATCTGGTAGTCACAGTCAATGGCTAAGTGTTTCTTTTATTAAGCCAGTTGTAAGCCTAGGCTGTCAAACGGTAAAGAAGTCAGAGGGAGATAATCAAACAGAACAACCATTTTACATGGATGCCACTTGGAACAACAATAACAAAAATTATCTAAGTATTCAACTGCTTAACACATTAATGAATCTAAACAATCCTGAGGTTTCACATCATAGTCTGCAAATTGGCAAAAATAACGAAAAACGCCAACAGTCATTGTTGCAGGGGAGGCAATGTGGAATGACAGGGACGCTAATACATTGTTGGTGAAACTGAAGTGATACAACCATTTTGGAGAGTAATTTGGAATTAGGCAGATAAAGTGCTAAAAATGTCCATACTCTCTGAACCAGAGACTCCATTATTGGGCTTACAGCCAAAGGAATCCACTGATAAGAGGAAAATCCCCATAAACTCCAAATTATTTATAGTAGTCCTTTTTGTGATAGCTAAGTATTGGAAACAAAGTAGATATCCATCAACTGGAGAACGGCTGAATAAGCTGCGGTACATGTATATAAATGAATACAGAAAAGCATGGAAAGATCTGTATAAACTGAAGCACAGTAAAGTAAGCAGGCAAGAAAACCAATTGCACAGTAACCACAACGATGTAAATGGAAAGATGAGAGAATAGAAGACAGGGGCAGAAGAACTGTGGCAGAGAAATGGAAGTGAAAGGGACCAATAACAAGGAAGATGGTTGGAAAGGCAAAGGAGAAGAGAAAAACAGAGAGAAGGTAATGAGGGAGTGGGCTAGAAAAAGTGGAGAGAAGATAAACATATGAGGATGGGGGAAAATACAGAATGAAACAGAGGGAGGGCATACCAAAGGAATTAATCTTTCTACAGCACTTTCTGCACACTGTAATGACTTTGGCAAATGTTGACTTTACTCTTAACTGGCTAATTTATCTCAAAGGATAAATCTATGTTTGCATTACCTATATCTCTGCATAAACTTCAATCATGTCCTTTCTTAGCCTTTATCTTTTCAAATTTAAAAATCCAATTTTCTTAAGAATCTCTTCATAAGTAACTTTTCTCATTGCCTCATTTTAATTACATTTCAGTTTCTTTATGTCTTTTTTGAAGCAAAAAAGTACAGACACAGTAGGAAGATATTAAAATCCCTAATGGGGTAGTAGGCTATTGTGTCAACATTTTCCTCTAGACCAGAGATTCTCAAACTTATTTGACCTGCCACTCCCTTAAGAAAAATTACTCAGTACTTCCCTCCCTTGGAATCTACTTTCTTTAACCTTGTAGTGTTTTTTTTTTGAAATCTGCATCACCCAAGGTTCCTACCACTCTCCTAGATTATCCCAGCAGCCCCCAGGGGGCCATGCTACTCACTTTGGGAACTTATATCCTAGATGTTTTATTATATATCACATTATCTACTATATTCATATAAATATGCTAATTACTTTTAAAATTTCAGATGTTTTAAATACATGCATCTATGTAATGTTTATTTATTTGATGAAAGTAAATAAGGGCAAGGGAAGGCAGAAAGAAGTATCATAAAAGGATAACACAGACGTTGAGAGGTGGGGGGTACATGGAGGTAAGAAGGGTACTGCTGCTAAGCAGCCAGTCCGCGCACTTCTTCAGTACTGATTGTATGCCATTTCTCGTATTTTCTAAAGAATAATTTCGAATGTAATTATATAAGTAATAAAATCACCTAAACACCTACTCTTAATGATTTCCACATAAAAATCATTTTCTATGTTCATAATAATCCATTAGGTACGCCCTCCATCTATTCTGTTTGGCTACTCAATCATCTCTATGTTTGTGCATACATTTTTCCTTTTATGTAGTTACATAATATGAGTTCTGAATTTTCATTTTGTATAATTTCATGTCTTTTCAAGTCTCTTTACAATCCTCATATTTAGCATTTTAATGGCTATGTAGCATTCTACAAATATCACTGATGAATATAAATATCAGCCACTATTAGATCTCCTGTCTATAGTTCTTTGCAATTAGAAGACAGAGTGAGATTGATGTTATCCATGAACATATTGATGAACCATTATCTTTTTGTCCTCTTTGTGATAACACTCTTATGGTATATTCCTCTTTCCTGCTTTCTTTCACATCACTTTCACTTCTAAATAGGGCAAATTGTATGATTATTTCGGTCACACTGTGCATTGGTGGGTTCCCTCCAAAAAGATTATAATTTGCAATTCCACAGGTAACTTGCTACCTGTTTCTTCACAACTCCACAATCGACCTTATCATCAATCCTAATTTCCCCCAAAGACAGCTCTAGTCAGCTGGAACCCACAGCAAAATGGCACGAGACCTCTCTAAGGTACAGAATATCTGGCTAATGCAGAAATGTGTTTCACGGCCATATGTATAATGGGGATCCTTTTTCTTGCTTTCTCAGTGGGTGAAAGGAGGGAAAAACACTGGAAGTAAAAATAAAAATGAAATTTAAAAAAATTACAAAACACAACAAAATATAGAACACAGAGAGATTGTCCAAATTTGTCATCTGTAGGACTGGCTCTGTTTAGGATGTTTTCTGTGTTTTTTCCCCTTCTGATGACAGTTGCTGTGAGTAGCAACAGTTAACATTTTAATCATGCTTCATTCTCACAGCACAGAGAGCTTTCACATACATATCCAATGAGGTTGAAACATCTTGGGAGTTGGCTATTGTCAATAATATTAGCTCTTCTTACCAATGAGGAAAACTAAGGCCCCAGGAAGTTAAGTGTTTTGTCCTAAGTCACGGAGTCAGTAATGGCACTGCCCCAACTAACCTGATCTTCCACCTACCAGCCTGGCACCCAGTTGATGTCAAAGGGACTGAATGAACTGATATCTTCTGGGGAGCCAGGGCCATTTATTTATTCTGAAAAGTCCTCATTAAGTCACCTCTCTTATTCCACTGAATCACAGATTCTCATCTGGAGGAATACATCTTAACATGAGAAAGTAACTGATACAACAACCACCAAAAAGCAGGCAGGCAGTGGGTGAACTTTTCCATTTGACACAAAGTTTACTGAGCATCTATGCTCAACAGCACAGAAAGTTAGTGGGATGGTATTAAGTAGAACCTATGTTTCTTGGTTCCCAGTGGCTAACAGACAGTAGGCCCTTAGTAAATGCTTACGGATCAGAAAAGGAATCAGGAACAAAAAAGGACCCCAAAACCTTTTAAAAGATGGAAAATGCTATCCACATCCAGGGAGAGAACTATGGAGTCTGAATGCAGATTGAAGTCTACTATTTTCTTTCTTTTTGTTTTTCTTTCTCATGGTTTTTCCCTTTTGTTTTGATTCTTCTTCTACAATATGACTAATGTGGGAATATGTTTAATATGATTGTACATGTATAGCCTATATAAAATTGCTTGCTTTCTTGGAGAGAAGAGGGAGAAAAAAACCTGGAATCCAAAATCTTATAAAAGTGAATGCTGAAAAATATCTTTACATGTAACTAGAAAAAATAAAATTCTATTAAGTGGAAAATAAAAGAAAAAAATGTTTAAAAATAAAAATGAAGAACCCTTGCTCTAGAGAGCTTTTTAGTCTTAAGTCAAATCTATTTACTCTAGTCCTCAGTAGATGGCGCTAGGTTGCCTCAGTAGCCTTACTGTAACAATCTTGGGTTCTGAAGCAGACAGAAATTCACCATAATAAATATTTTTGAATCTAGAGCAAACTTGGGAGAGCACAGAAATCACAGGTTTTAGAGCCTCAAGAGCATCAAATTCATCCCTCTCTTTATTTTAGAGATGAAGAACCCCCTCAGAGTTTTACAGGTGGGATGGCAGAGACTTCATCTGGACCCACACTTTAAAATTCCAATCTAGTGCCTCTTGTGTTACATCACCTTATCCTACCTATTCATTTCACAGACAAGGAAATTCCCTCAGATCAATTCCCAGGGACCCTTCAGAAAATGTCTAACCAGAAAAAAATTTTTATAGCCAATGAGAAGGTAATTAATAATTAATTATTGCTGAAAATCACTTAGGATCATAGAATTAGAGCTGAAAAGGGTCCCCCTTATTTTATAGAGCTCAAGTTCAGAGAAGTTAATTATGATGCTCATGGTCAGAGGCAGGTTTTGAATTCCAGCCTGCCTGCCTTCAAGTATAGCACTCTACCTCCCATATAACATTTCCCTTCCTTCATGCACTCCAAGGAGACAGTTCCTATATATCCCATATTTGCCATTCATTACTCCAACAGTGCCCTTAAAGCATCTAAATTTATTTTATTATTATATTATTACCTATTATATAATGTTATATATATGTTATATATTATATTATATATATTATAGTATTATAATATTATTATTCTTATATGTTAATCTCCTTGTTAGTCTTAGCTGCTTTCAACAGTCTATTTAAAAAGCCTCACAGTGTAAACTCAGGAATCATCTCCCATTATCAATGCAGGTCCACCATCTAGTGGCAAAAGTGGGTAACTCCAACCTACAGGAAACAAAAAGTTACTGGGGTTTTTTGGGTTTGTTTGGCCATTCTGCTCTCCAAAGCGGTTTCTAGCATTTCCAGTCTTTTACACTGTCCTTCTGCTGCCAAACAATCACCTATAGACAAGAGCAGGATTTCCCTAACTTTCCTCGAGTCTGCTCTGGTTCTGCATTCTCTCTGTTCCACATTTATGGTTTGCTGCTCGCCAGGCTAACAAGCTGCAGTTGAGCTTTTCTGACAAGGACAGGAAGGACCCTTTCAAATTTATCTTAGTATCTCCCCTCAGGTCCTTAGTTTAAGGCATTGCACAAAACTGGTGCTTAATGTTTGTCAAATGAATTGACAATCTTGGTTCCCCTGATGACTTTTTTTTAGTGAAATCCAAGTGGGCTTACTTATTAAGAGCACTTTCTCTGGATGTCTTCCCCAATTCCTTTGAACGCCTTCCCCAATTCCTCTGAAAAGGTCCACTAGTATCAACTTTGCATATGTTTTTAAATTTTTAAAAATGTATTGGTTGGTTTGACTGATTTTTTCCCCCTCTTCATTTAAAAAAAAATTATTTGTTATATAGGATGATTCTCTGGGATGAGAGAAGGGAAGGTATACAAGGGGAAATTTAGATGCATAAAAACAAAAGATGTGAATTTTTTAATGACAAATTTTTTCTGTAAAGAGGACTTTAAAAATTTTTATTTTAAAAGAACACTTCTCCCAGCCACATGTCTATTTTCTAGTTGGTGAGTTTTAAGCAGATCCATCCCTCTTATCTTTTCAAGCAATGCAGTGAGAGGTCACACTTACATGGCCATTTTAAGGCTCCAAAGAGCTTTACACAGAATACCATTTGAAAGAAAGAAGAGTATGATACAGTAGAAAGAGTATGAAAATAAGAGATGAGTGAGGACCAATTTCTTCTTCTACTTCCTAGTTTACTAGTGGGCAAGATAGCGAACCACAGTTTCTTCAGAAATGTGTCAACGGTGAATAATGCTTAGCTGTAATGGCTACAGTAAGAAAAGTACTTTGTGTTACATGAATACAGCTTCAAGAGCTCTCCTCACAGTCCCATTATACAGATTAAATGCAATTCAACAAAGCTCCTTCTGTCTATGAAGCACCTCAGGCTGTACAAACCTAGTCATCATCTCCTCTGATGAGTCTAGTTGCAAAAAGGGGATAACTCCAACCCCTGGTGGTAGAAAAGGGTTTGTACAAGGCACTATGGACAGAAATAAAGCAACCCAGGCCCTCATAGACCTTGTAAATCTGCTGGAAAGAAACATGCACAAATGAATGTTGTACAGGGGAAACTAAGAAAGAACAACAACCAGAGGTAAGAGTAAAGAGGGAAGGCTTTATGGAGGAAGGAGGTACCTGAACTGTCTTGAAGAGAAAGATTCTGAACCACAGTTATGTGAACGCACACAATTGGGACAGGGAACTTAGTTTGGGGCACATAACAATTTGTGTGGAAAGGTGAGTAGCATGGAATAAGGCCAGAATGTTATTAAGAGGTTGCCAGACTGTGAAAACTGGTATTAAGTGACTTGTCAAAGGCGACATGGCTGGTAAATTGTAGCGCTAGAACCAAGAGTCAGTGATTCTGATTATGAGTCTACTGGCGGCTTGAATCTTTTAAGCAGTTAAAACACAAAACTGCATTAAGACTTTAGGGATAGTCCGTGGAGACCAGTTTTAAACATGTCCCAAATAAATTTGCTCCACCCTTCCTACCCCTTAGTACCACATGGCCCCTTCAGCAACCTTGTTGGGAATGTTGAAATGAGGAAAAGCAACAGTGACTTCTTACATGCACCAAACACACATCACCATACAATGCCAACACAGCTTTTCTCACGCTCCGCTGCCTCCCACATTCTGTCCAAGCTCCTCTGCCAAGCTTTTCAGGATTTCCATAATCTAGTCCCACCTACACCCATCCACCACTGCTCGAGAGGCATCCTTCACTCCAGTCAAGCAGGTCTCTGCTCTGTCCATTAACAGTGTTCACTATTGATCCCGTGTCTTTGCCATGTGGTGTCTGCTCCCTAACATGCCCCCTTTCCTCTCTGCCTATCCAAGACTTATCTACTTTATAAGACCCAGCTCAAGCCCAACCTCCTGCATGAAGCCTTCCTAGACCACTCCATCACACAATGACCCAACGTTCTTAGTACTGTCAATGTCACACTTTATCATTCTCCGTTATTAAGCACTTAATTGTCTGTTTCATTAAGACTTGAAGTAGGCTGCTAACTCTTACAAGGTAGAAACTAGGTCTTATTCCTTTTGGATCCCTTCAGTTTAGAATAGTTAGGCACACAGTTGGTGTTCCATACATGTTTGTTTAGTGAATACTGAATGAATGACTCATGTTGAATACAGAATGCCATTGGCTTTAAGAGAGAAATATCTTCAAAGGTTCTTGCTAATAAGAACATCTATGACTAATATGGCATAGAATCATAAAGATTCTATGGCATAAGAGTCAAAATGGATCTGAAAAAGCTCATCTAGTCCAAATTTTACATTGTACACAAGAGGAACTGAGGCTTAGGTAAACTGAATGAAGACATAAACCAGATGTCTTCTCCAAGTTTAGTGTTGCCTTCAATAATAAAAGAGGAGGCTACTGGGAAAACTGAGACGTTATGGCTGTCTTCCAGTTTGTGAAGACCCAGGCAATAGAAGTAGCAGTAATGTAGAAGATGCAAAGTGGCCATTTTAGATCTCCTTCATTTACCGTTAGAGTATCCAAAACACACCCTGAGGCGGCGGGCTCTGCCTCCTTGGAGGACTTCAAGTAAACGCTGGATAGCCACTTGTCAGATATGACACTGTGGCAATTTCTCCACAGCAGGGTCAGACTGGAGGGTCCATTCCAACTCTCAAATTCTCCTCCTCCTCCTCCAACCCTCCTCCCTCCTCTCTCTGGCAAGGAAAGGGCAAAAACTAAACAGAAAGAATGAACTGAACCAGAAAGACTAGGCCTGCAGGATTAGCTTGGCTTAACAAAGGGGACAAGGTCTACAAAAACAGAGCTAATATCTTAAGTCAGGCACTGCTGAACTATGGCACTGCTGAACTATGGCACTGCACACACGAGCCAGGGTAGCAATGCAAGAATTTTTAATGGCACACTCTCAACTAAACAGTTTCATTATGAGCACATTTAGCACTCTTCCAAAGCTTTACAAAACACTGAGGCTAATTATGGCTGCCATATCACACACATACAACTTTACTGACAGCTAGACATATGCAGTTTTGGCTAGCATCCTTAGATTTCTTCAGCCTGCACTTTTATTTCTTTTGAAGGTCTTAATTTTTTGTGAATTATGCATATTTTTATATTAATACTTATTGATAATATTTGGTTGGTAAAACTAATCAAGTTTCATTCACTCAGCATTTATTACATTTCTATTATGAGTAAGGCACTATATTAGAGCCTGAGGATGTTAAGACAAAAGGAATTAGTGTTCAACTGTCCTAAAGGAACATAGATTTTATAATCCATGTATAGCTAAGCAAACATAAAGTACGTATAAAGTAATGGGAGGGAGTAGGAAAAGGGCACATTTAAGCCAAAGCCTGAAGGGAACTAGGAATTCCAAGAGGCAGAGGTTAGGAAACAGCATTCCAGGCATGGGGACGCTGCAGAGGCAGACAAAGTTATGCATTAGGAACAGCAAGGAGAACAGTTGGGCAGGAATGGAGAGTGTGTGAGAATAACGTTATCCTTAGGAAAGATGCAAGTTTGAGCAAGCCAGTAAAGGATTTTAAATTAGACAAAGGAATTTGTATATTATCATAGTGGCGAAAGAGAGACACTAAAGCTCTTAGAGGAAGGGAATGACACAGGCCTGTGTTTTAACAATATCAGTTTGGCAGCTGTGTGGAAGACAGATGCTTATCACATGCATTCTGCTGCTGAGAGGTTGCTAACATTCAACGGGGGGTGAAGGGGGTGGAGGGGTGGGCGGGGGTGGGGAGGGGAAGAAGGGGAAGTGAATATCCCCTCTACCACCCCCCATCCTCTCCCAATCTTTCCTTGATTGGCCCAAGGCCTATTAATGTAGTTCATTCCCTGACTGACCATGATTGCCCAAATAAGGATATTCCACAAGCTTTGTGTGAACTATGTAAAATAAAAGGGCCCAAAGAGATGTTTCTAGGCCCTCTAGGAGGCTATAAGGATTCAGGTCCATAGGGGCTCAATGAAGCCATTCGGCCCATAGTCTCTATGTCTTGCAACCAAGACAGAACCCCTAGAGACAGGCAAACTGAAGTCAAGGACATCTAGACAATAGTAATTATAGCTGGAGAATATCCAGGTTAGAACATGAGGGCATCCAACATTTCAGTACCATGAGGGTGGTATCCTAATCACACCTAAAGAGTATTCTCGTTCTTTTTCATTCAAACCCTTGAGAAATGACAGAAAGACGGAGAGATAGAAGACGGAGCTCTTCCATAATATGGATGATATTTTCAGACACAGTACTCAAATTTTTCTATACCCCTAGAAAACACCCCTGTGAATGTCAACCTGTATTGAACAACTTAAACATTGAAACTGAAAACAAATTTAAATGAAAAATATTGAACATAGATAAGTCTATAACATGATTACATATTATATGTTATGTAGTATATACATGGATGCATATATGTGTATACATGTGCATATGTGTGTTTGTTTGTAGCCTCTTTGTATGCATGCATATAAAAGATTTGAGTTCAAATGTTTAAATCCTCCTCTAGCCAGGGTGCCTTGAGCAAAATGCTCCACCTTTCTCAGTCTCAGTTTCTTCATCTGTTACAAGGGAATAACAATGGTACTTATCTCAGAAGGTTGTAAAGATTACGAGATAACACCTGTAAAGACCCTGCAAACCTTATATAAATGCTTGCAATTATTATTGTTAAGTATATATTTGACTCCCTAATACATGTCCTTGAGATTCAAAGCAAATTATCTTTTTTATTTTTATTAAAAATTTTTTTTTTATTTAAAAAGCTCAAATAATAAGTAACTAATGAAGACCCTGACTGGATTTCGTCTAATAACTGTTTCCTAAAATACTGGAACTTAAGGGGCCAATTGGATGACATATGAGAATAGTGGGATAGGCCTATCCTGGAAAACGTGGCACATGTGGTCTGCTAATCATGCTCCAAAATTATCACTATCTCCTTTCCAATCAAAATTTCCATTCTCTGAGTACTCTAGATTTTACTTCCATATTGATTGGATAAAAGCTCATGGCATTTTCCTTCAGCTGATCGAGGTCACTTTGGCTGAACTGTGCTTTTTTTCCCCTTCTCTTTTCATTCTTGGTATTCCTGATTCTAAGTAGAGCACTCTACTCGTTCTGCTACCTAGGCTTGACTTAACCTTCCCAGGAGGTATGAAATTTTAAAAAGTAAGCTAACCAAGTGTCTTAATTGGTAGAGATATAAGAAAGAGAAATCTTGTTTGTGTGGACCAAATAGGGTTAGGGGAGGGGAACTTGTGCGGCTACCTGAATGCCTTTGGTCTCTAGGAGAACTAGTCTTACACCTCATTAGTCTGCCAAGGAATAAAATTTATGGAATTAATGTTCTTTCACAATATGTAACCATACACTATTCACTAAACTCTTCCTAACAATACAAATCTCTGACCTGAATTCATAGGCATCAGTCAGGTTTTATGCTTTTGTTTTTTTCAGAATAAGGAAGATACCTGAATTCTCAATTTTGGCCACAAATAAACAAAAGTCTCCAGTACTGGCTGACCAATCATTAAGATCAAGTTACAAATACTCAAATCGTAAGCATCATGCATTTTTCTGTCCCCTAGCTTTTCAAATCCCACCTCTCCCTATCCACTATAAAATGAGTTTATTTATAACAAAGCTTCTCCTTCACTTGTACATGCAGAAGCTGGGTCTAAAGAATTCATACAAATAAAAAAAGCTATGAAGTAATTTGAAAAGATCCTACAGAAAAGCTACAGAGTTCAATTAGGCTCTAAAAAATGAAATTTCACACCTTGTCAAGAACAGCCCTCGAGGTATCTTTAAATATAATATTGGGGAAATATGATTTTTCAACAGAAAAGTAATAAATCTAGTTTCAGCAAACATAAAAGAATGTGAACCACTGCCTAGCTTTCAAAAGCCTTTGTCATCATTTCTTAAGGGAACTCAGAAAAACACAATTTTAAAAAAATATATATAACATTTGCTTCAGTGAAAACTGTGCTACTCATCAAAAAGCAAAAACCACCAGAAAAGCATTCTTAACTTATTTACCAATTCTGTTGAGTTCTTTAGAAAACACAAATGAATAAAGACTGCCAAATGGTTTTTTTCCCAATCTTTTCATTTTCAATTGAAGGGAAAAAAACTCCCTTAGTTGTGGCAAAGCGTCAGGATCTCATTCCACTTTTTACATAAGAACATTCTTTCATTTTGTAGTTTTGCTTGGACATCCCGTTCTGCCACCTTGCTTGCCCTCTTTCTTCACAACTATGGTTATAACTGGTGCAGAGGCCCCAAGTGATGCTAGGAGTAAGAGGCTGTACACCATTAAAAAGTGGAGTTGTTTAAAAGAAAGGGAAATGAATGTGAATGCTTCTATACAATGACTCGTCCGCCACCTGGGAGAATACTGACCCGAACAGAACTGAGAAAATGAACAAAGTCTCTCATTGTCACTTTTTAACATTCCAAAAAATATTTCACTGTCCTAATCATGTAAACTGGCGACATCCCAAAGTTCTTTTTAAAAAGTCCTAAATTCCACGCTATTACTTATATGAAAGCAAGGGAGAAATAAACACTTATTTCAAAATAAAATTTGTAAGCTGCTTAGAGAAAAAAAACTGTGAATAATGACAAAAGGGTCTAAGAAAGAAAAAAGGATAGCATTTTTAAAACAAATTTTTGGTAATTTCTTCAAAATACGAATTCCAGTTCAAAGGGTGAAAGGACTTTAATAATAGATCTCCTAAATCTCAGAGAAGTATATGACAGTGTTTGAAGGAATTCAGCTGAAATAAGACACGCTTTCATCAGAGGTTTTGGCCGAAAATCTTTCAAGCATCAGGGATTTTTTTTTAGAGGCTCTTCATGTAAAAGATCCTCAGTTTATGAAAAGTTTGGCCAGAGCTTTTTTCACATATAGTGGATGTACTGCAGACGTGTCCTGAGTCCTCACTGTTCTCATTGATGATGACTAGTTTTATTTCAGATGTATTCTTACATATGGTGTGAAAGTCCTCAGTTCTCACCCATAAGGACTTTGTTCAGACAAGTGATAGTATCTCCCAGATGAGGAATGAAATCCTTGTCTTATCCTCAGTTACCCAACTGAAATCATATTAGAGATGATTCTCAGTCAATTCATATATCGTAGCTCAATCTCTGGACATGTCCTTTAAAAAGGATGCAGGAGAATTATAAGGGTAAGAGTTAGAGAAAGGGACAAGAATGAGGCCTAACCAGATTCTCCCCACCTGCCTGGTCTTGGCAGGCGAGGCTTGTGTAGCTCAGTGAATGTAAACTGGTCTGGTGGATAGAGTACCTGAAAAACTATGTACAGAGGTTCACAATATTGTACAGGAGGTAGCAACAAAAAACATTCCAAAGAAAATGAGCAAGAAAGCAAAATGGCTTTCTGATGAGGCTTTACAAACAGTGAAGAGGGAAAGGAGAAAGGGAAAGATATGCCCAACTGAATGCAGAATGCCAGAGAATAGGAAGGAGAGATAAGGTTTTCTTAAATGAGCAATGCAAAAAAAAAAAAAAAAAAGGAAAACATTAAAATGGGAAAGACAAGAAAGCTCTTCAAGAAAATTAGAGGTATCCAGGGAAAGTTTCATGCAAAAATGGGCATGACAAAAGATAAAAAACAGTAGGGATTTAACAGAAGCAGAAGAGATTAAGAAGAGGTGGCAAGAATACACAAAAGAATCACACAAGAAAGAAGAGAGAGAAAGACCTTAATATCACCAATTCATGTGGTTATCGTTCTAGAACCAGACATCCTGGAGAATGATGCCAAGTGGGCCTTAGGAAGTACTACTAACAATAAGGATAGTGAAGGTAATGGAATTTCAGCAGGGCTATTTAAAACCCTAAAAGATGATGCTGTTAAAATGCTGCACTCAGTATGCCAGTTAATAGGGAAAATACAACAGTGCCTACCAGATTGGAAAAATCAATCTGAAAGAAGGGCAATATCAAAGAAATGTTCAAATTACCAAAGAATTGCACTCATTTCACGTGCCAGCAAGGTTATGCTTAAAACTATGCAAGCTAAGCTTCAGCAATACATGAATAGAGAATTATCCGCTAGTTTTTGAAGAGGCAGAGGAACTAGAAACCAAATTGCCAACATTCTCTGAATTAGGAAGACAGCAAGAGAGTTCCAGAAAAGCGTCTACTTCTGTTGCAGTGATACATTAAAGCCTTTGGTTGTGTGGATCACAACATGTGGCAAGTCCTCAAAGAGATGAGAGTACCAGGTCACCTTATTTGTCATCTGAGGAACCTGCACATGGGCCAAGAAGCAGGAGTTACAACCAAATGTGGAACAAAGGATTGGTTTAAGATTAGAAGAGGAGTACAACAAGGCTCTATATTGTTGCCTTATTTATTTAACTTACATGCAGAGTACATCATGTGAAATGCCATGCTGGATGAATCAAAAGTTAGAAGCAAAGTTGCCTGAACAAATATCAACAACCTCAGATATGAATACAATATCACTCTGATGGCACAAAGAAAGTAAAGAAGAATTAAGAAGCTGCTTGATGAGAGTAGGAGAGGAGACTGTAAAATCAGGCTTGAACAAACCAAAGATCTTGGCAAGTGGTCCCTTCATTTTCTGGCACACGGAGGGAGAAGAAATGGAAGCAGTGTCAGATTTTATATTCTGGAGCTTAAAGTTCACTTCAGATGGCAACTGCAGTCATGCAATTAAAAGACACTTGCTCCCTGGAAGGAAAGCTATGGCAAATCTGGACAGCATACTAAAAAGCAAGGACATCACCTTGCCAAAAAAGGTCTACATATTCAAAGCTATGGTTTTTCCAGTAGCAATGGATGGATGCGAGGATTGGACTATAAAGCATCACAGAATCGACACTTGAACTCTGGTGATGGAGAAGACTTTTGAAAGTCTCTTGGACAGCAAGGAGATCAAATCAGTCAATACTTAAAGAAATTAATTCAGGCTATTCACTGTAAGGTCAAATACTGAAACTGAAGCTTAAATACTTTGGTCACATAATGAGAAGCCAGGACTCACTGGAAAAGACCCTGATTTCGGGAAAGACTGAAAGCAAAAAGAGAAGGGGACAGCAGAGGATGAGAGAGAGAGTGTCATGGAAACAATGAACATGAGCTTGGACAGACTTCAAGAGAGAGTGGTGGAGAGAAGGGTCTGGCATGCTATGGTCCATTGGGTCATGAAGTATTGGACATGAATGGACAACAACAAAGCAACAACCAGATTTTAGGATTTGGTTTTCTAGAGAGAAAGTCTGGTCACCCTTGCAATCCTAAGGAACAACATATTGTGAAGAAATTCCTGGACCAGCAGAGGAATTTCTGGCCCAAGAAGTAAATCTGGACTTTGCCCTTCACCGGTAATATGAGTTACCTGTGGCTTATGATGGTCTGGAAGATTTTTATGATGTCAAATAGTTTTACCTCATAAGAGAACCTCAGGGTGGTATTTTAATTCTGGAAGACAGTAAAAGTCCCTATGGGGATGTAAGGCTCAATCAAAACAAAGGCTTCTTAACTTTCCAGCAATCCTGAATTATTTCTGGGGAGGAGCTTATATGTTTGGTAAAAATCCAGGATATTGCTCTAAGTTAGGACTCTATGGTATTTGGAGACCCACCAGAGAGGTGAGTTACTTTACTCTCTAAGAACCTCAAGTTCTCTCCTCTTGACAAGGGACTGGCAGGGGGGTATGGAGTTAACTCCAGAATGGTAGATGGAGGTTGCCCTGTTTATGAGCTCTGATGTTCACCTTTTTTTGGTTGGGTTAAGAGAAAAAGGCTCATATATTTAATATATTGTTAGCCTGAGCGCTTGCATGGGCCATCTTCCTTTTGCTATGGACACTTAGAAATGAATCATATTCTGATGTTTCCAGAGGAAGAAATCTTGCAAAGGATATGTCAAAAGAAAGCATGACTATTGAGAAGTTCTTAAGACTGAACTTGATCTGTATAAATCCACAGCTTTGTTGCTGGTCCACATTTAGGCTAAATAAAAGATATCTAACTGGTTTTCTTTATTCACATGCTTATTAACCCCCTCAAAGAAATCAGGTTAATGAAGCATGATGTTTCGCTCCCAATATATGTTCAGTCATCTCAAATCAAGTTCTTTCCTTGCAGTCTCCAAACTAGAACATGATTATAAAAACTATTATCTTACATTTGCCTTGTCCTTTAAATTTTCAAAGGGTTACTTATATTACATTATCTCATATGATCCATACATCCCTGGGAACTTGTTAGGAAGGTTTTATTACGGTCATTTTACCAATAAGGAAAGTGAGGCACAAACAAATTTTAAGTATTACAGACACTATGATTCTTGATCTAGTTCTTGCCACATCTACCAAATGCCTTTCAATTACTGCATCTACCCAAGGACAGTGATCATAGTTTCTCAATGAAGAAATTCAGATATATAAGTAAAAAAAAATTTCTTTCACAAAGTCTCATTAAAAGTATATTTTCTACTGGGAAAATTTTTTTACAGCAAGTTTCTTTGATAAAGTTCTCAAATATATAGAGAACTGAGTCAAATCTATTAAGAATAGGAGTCATTCTCCAACTAATAAACAGTCAAAGGATATGAAGAAGGCAGTTTTCAGAAGAAGAAATCAAAGTTACCTAGTCATAAAAAAATGCTCTAAATCACCACTGATTAGAGAAATGTAAATTAAAACAATTACCACCTCATACCTATCAGACTGGCTAATATGAAAAGGAAAATGACAAATGTTGGAGGGAATATGGAAAAACTGTGACACTAATGCACTATTGGTGGAGTCGTGAATTGATCCAACCATTCTGAAGAACAATTTGAAACTATGCTCAAAGGGCTATAAAACTGTATATATTCTTTGACCCAGCAATACCACTACTAGGTCTGTATTCCAAAGAGATCAAAGAAAAGAAAAAGTCCTATATGCACAGAAATTGTTACAGCAGCTCTTTTAGTGGTGGCAAAGAATTAGAAATCGAGGGCCTGGCCATCAATTGGGGAAGGCCTGAACAAGCTGTGGCATGTGACTGTGATGGAATACTACTGTGCTGTAAGAAATAACAAGCAAGAGGGTTTCAGAAAAACCTGGGAAGACTTAAATGAACGGATGCAAAGTGAAATGAACAGAATGAGAACAATGTACATAGTAACAGCAATACTGCATGCTCATTTGTGAATGACTAAGCTATTCTCAGCAGTCCAATAATGCAAGATAATTCCAAAGGACTAATGATGAATGAAGTTACACACTGTCAGAGAAAGAACTGATGGAGTTGGAATGCACACTGAAGCACACTTTTTTTATACTTTACTTTTCTTCAGGGGTTTTTCTTTTGGTCTGTCTTCTTTTACAACACAGCTAACACGAAAATGTGTTTTGCATGACTGCACATGTATAACCTATGTCAAACTGCTTGTCTTCTCAAGGGGGAGGGAAGGGAGAGAATCTGGAACTCAAAATTTTAAAAAGCAAATGTTAAAAATTGCCTTTACATGTAATAGGAAAAAATAAATAATTTCTTTTTTTAAAAATATGTTTTCTTGTCTTAGAAATGTCTCTGAAAACCCAGGATATGTCCTCACTTACTATATGGAAAGGGGGACTGGGTAGTTTTAAATCAAAATGCTCAGTGCTGACATTCAAATAGTAACTAGTTTCAGAAACTCCAAACTATACCAAGATGAATACTCTTTATACCTACAAATGACTTTTGGTTTTCTTCTAATTACTCAAATAGGTGGCTAATTCTATTATGCCTTAATTTAAAAAACGATAAATAAAACCATTAAGTATAGCAGAGAAAAAAATTTCATACTTACCTATAGCACAGTGTAAAATCTAGAAGAAAAAATAAAAAAGGAACATTAGTGAGAGCTCTGAGTAAAAATATTTTTTCAGTGATGTTACCAGTTATAATGTAAGTGAAAGACTATGGTATTCCATTTTAAGAACTGGCTATAGGCTGATATGTGATTCTTGTTCAGATAGCTTTAAAAAAATTAGATTGAATACTGATTAGTTTGAAAAATTTCCTAAGGATTAACCCCTTTACTTGTTCTTTTAGTTAATTTCAATTCAACTCTCTCTAGCATACATGCAGATTACATTTACACAATAATTACACTCAGGTCCTTCATTTCTCAGCCCCTGATACCACAGAAAATCTGGCAAGAACATTCAATTCAATGCACACAATGAGAAAGCACAAAAAATGAAACCATACCTACCCTCAGAAAGCTTATATTCTACTGGAGACACAGCAGGTACTCAGACAAGTAGACCAAAAACAAAAAAAGCAAAATCTGAGGAAGGAGACAATATTAACAACTGAAGAGATCAGAGAAGGTTCCCAGAGGAATGGGCACCTAAACTGACCTTTGACAGAAGATAACAGGTATCTGAGATGTAGAGATGAGAAGTATCCTAAGACCCTAGACTTAAAGCTCAAGGTAATCTTAGAGATCAAGCCTCAAATTTACAGATAAAGAAAGTCAGTCACAAAGAACTTAAAGTGATTTGTTTAAGGTCACCTAAAAATTAAGTATTAAGATTTAAAACCATGTTTTTTGACTTCAAATCCAGTGCTCCTTCTGCTATACACCACTACTCCTAATGTTCCAGGCATGGAGGTCAACCTGCACAGAGCAAGGAGTTCAGGTATCAGTTAATGGTCCAATTTTGCCATTACGTAATCAAAAACAGGACTGGAATTCTGGTAGAAGCCAGATTGCAGAAGACCTTGAATGCCAGGCTAAGGTGTCTGTATTTTATCCTAGAGCCAACAGGGAGCCACTGAACGACATAGTCAAATATATGCCTTTGAAAGATCATTTTGGCATCTGAGGGGAAGACAGACTGGAGCAGAAGAAACTGGAAAGCACAATGTCCAAGTGAGAAGCTTGTTTACAGTAGTCCAAGTGAATGATGATGAAATGAATTATAGTGTGAGTGGAGAGATGAGAGATGGACACTAAAGATGCCATGAAGAACTTACAAGACTTTACAACTAACTGGATCTACTGGGTGAAGAAAACGGAAAATTAAGGTATGACTAAAGATATGACCTTGGTAACCAGAAACACGGAAGTTCAGAGAAGTTGGCAGGGACATATACTGAGGGATATTTATGCTCATTTATGGTTTGAATTATTTTGAATTTGAGATGATGAAGGATTTCCAGATAGAGATAATTCAGTGGACAGCTGAAGATACCAACTCCAATGACAACAGGACACTTTAAATAAAGAGATCAATGCTAGATATACAGATTTAGGATTCTTCTCAACAGATGAAATCATTAGTGGAGAGAATATAAAGAGAGAAGAGGGTCTAAGATAAAGCCACGAAGATACACATCCTTAGCGGGCAAGAGATGGATACTGATCCAGCAAAGTCCAGCACTGTATCTATTATATGATACTGCCCTCCCTCCCCAGTCATGTTTGCACTGGGAAATCCCAGGACCTGGCATATAAGCACCCTAGAATCTTAGGGGTCACAGATTTAGAATTTGGAAGTTATCTAGTCTCACTTTATGTTATGTGACTTAACCAAGGTCACACAGATACTAAGTGGCAGAGCCAGTCCTTTTACTCCAAGTCCAACACTAATTTATTAGTGTCTTCCCAATCAACCCAGACAGTGAAAAGAACAAAACTATGGATCAGTTTATCAAAGCACCTAATTTTAAAATTGTCCCTGCCCCTCTTCCCTGACTTCTCAATAAAGAAGAGACAAACCAAAACAACTCTGAGATACCACATCACATCTATCAGATTGGCTAACATGACAGAACAGGAAGATGATAAATGTTGGAGAGGATGTGGGAGAGTTGGAACACTAATTCATTGTTGGTGGAGCTGGGAGCTGATCCAACCATTCTGGAGAGCGGTTTGGAACTTTGCCCAAAGGGCTACAAAAATGTGCATACCCTTTGACCCAACAATACTATTTCTAGGACTGTATCCCAAAGAGATCATAAAACTGGGAAATATTTATAGCAGCATTCTTTGTAGTGGCCAAAAACTAGAAATCAAGGGGATGCCCACCAATTGGGGAAGGGCTGAATAAATTATGGTAAATGAATGTAATGGAATACTATTGTGCTATAAGAGATGATGAACAGGAAGACTTCAGAGAGGCCTGGAAAGACTTATATGATCTGATGCTGAGCGAAAGGAGCAGAACCAGGAGAACTTCGTGCACAGCAATGACCACAGTGTGTGAGAGTTTTTTCTGATAGACTTGGAACTTCATTGCAATGCAAGGACCTAAAAAATTACCAATGGTCTTTTAAGGCAAAATGCCTTCCATATCCAGAGAAAGAACTATGAAATTCAATCGCAGAATATAGCAGATTACGTTTTGGTATTGTATTATGTTTTGGTGTGTTATATGATTTCTCAAATTCATTATAATTCTTCTACACAGCATGACTACAGTGAAAATGTATTTAATAGGAATGTATGTGTAGAACCTATATAAAATTGTATGCTGTCTCGAGAAGGTAGGGGAGAGGTAGAGGAAAAAAATCTAAGTTATATGGTAGTGATTGTAGAACACTGAAAATAAATAAAATTAATAATAACAAAAAGAAGTGACGATATCAAATGCAAAAATAACAACTCTGTGTTAAATGAGTAAGGGTTTAAAAAAGCAAGGAAATGATTCCACTTTCTTGTTGACAGGAAGACACTGAGACCTAAGAATACCTTTAGGCCTCTGTGCAAATAGGGACTTTCCTACAAATGGACCTATTACTCACATGTAACCTTTAAGCTATCTACCAACTTTCTATTTTTGAATTAACAAAGGTATAAAATTTCATGTGGCACTGAGAAGATCAGAGATTTACAAGAAGAAGAGATAAAAGATATCTTCTAGCTCAATGACCTTTGCCACTACCTTCCTCTAACTTCCTGGGTTTCCAAATATCCAGACACTCAATTTCCATTTATGGAAAAAATACAAGCTTTCCTTGGACCTGCTCCTACCCCCAGTCAATTTTTCCTCCTCCTTAATAGGAGGAGGTCATCCTTTCTGCTGTATGAAAAGGGGATTTACTACAAAGAACCACAGGGGATACATAAAACAGACTAAGTAATGCAACTGACGGGTCAAGTTACAAAAGTTTTTATGTTTTAATTCTGGTTTTAGGCAGAAACTACTGCACACTAGGCATCATCCTTTCTTAGCTCTCTCTCCCCTCCAGTTTGGACATTTTTCTGCCAAGTCTTACCTTCTATGACAGCTCAGTTGTGACTCATTTGCTATGGATCTGGTTGACATGGCTACTGATGTCTCAACTTTCTGCTCTAAGAATTTACATTTAGGGATCTCTCCCCTAGAGTAGATCATTTTACAGAATACAAGACTTAAAGTGGACAGTATCCTCCTAGACAAACTCCCCTCCTGCTTCCCACATTACTTTTCTCAAAGGTATCATCTCCTTGGGCTTCAGGCTTTTACCCTTCTGCAATTGATCTCTAATGTTCTGCCCCTGGAAAGTCTTAACCTGCCTTCTCTATTTCTGATTGCTTTGCCTAAAGTAAATTTTACTAGATTATCCAGGTCAGTCCTGCCTTTATTGATAAAATTATCTCCATTTAACTACCTTACTGCCCTCTGGCCCATTTTCCTACCAGAATTTGAACTTTGCCCCTGGGATTCTGGGCTCTGACCTTTCACCTCACCCTTCCTGGAACCAGGCCATCACACCATCCATTTCCACACCATGCTGCCACACAGACCACTGCCCAACACTGGCCTTTCTCCAATAGGCTCTCCTTTACAGGTTACTATCAGAATGAAAGTTCCTTTAAGGCAGGGAGTCTTGTTGGCTTCTGTTTGTATTTCCAGCACTTAGCACAGTACACAGCATGCAGTAAATGCTTAATCAATGCCTTCATTTATCTTAGCAGAAAGGACCCTCAGAGAAGTCCCCTTCTCTGTCTCTATTATGTAATTTCCAGTCTGAGCTCTTCTCAGTCTCTCCTTCTAATCTAATAGCTTCCCAATCTCACTGGCCAGACTAAGTTGAATAGATCCAAGGGGAATTGACTGGTTTTCGTTGTTTGCAATCACTGGCTTAATTGTATGGTAGTCAATATACTTGGGCCAGGAGTGGGGAACCTGCAGCCTTGAGGCCACATGTGGCCCTCTAGGTTCTCAAGTGCAGTCCTTGGACTGAATTCAAACTTCAGAGAACAATTCCCCTTAATAAAAGGATTTGTTCTGTAAAACTTGGACTCAGTCAAAAGGCTGCACCCAGGCCCTAGAAGGCCACATGTGGCCTCAAGGCTGCAGGTTCCCTACCTCTGACTTAGGCCCTGACACTTTTTGGATGGATCCTTGTACTATATGTTGCTATATTAATAACAAGAGAAAATGTGTAGGAAACATAACAAAATCAACACACTCTCCTTCCAACCTCTTACATCATCAGGGAGAAAGCAATTCATCAGTCACTCTTCTCATTACAACTACCTTATAGCATTTTAAGGGTTCCATGTGACAGACTCAAATCCATCTCAGTTGGAGCAAAGCATAAATTTTCCATAAACTTCAAACTATGACTAAGTTTAAGGCAGTGATGAATAGAGCTGACCTTGAAGCCTGGGCTCAATGACCACTTTTGACTCATCTATGTGATCTTGGGCAAGTCATTTAATATCTCTCGGCCTCAGTTTGCTCATCTGCAAAATAGTACTAATAATGGTACTTACCTCAAATATTTTTGTGAGGATAATTTAAGGAGTACTGTGTAAACTTTACAGTTCCACAAATATTAGCTACTATTATTATTATATTTATCTATCTTAACTGTGAAATCCTAAGTTGTCTGTAGCCAAAGTCTTCTACTCAGCCCTTCTACCTGAAAATCAGTATAATGCAAAACACAGAAGATCCAATGGTCACTAAATATCTGCTATATTGAATGGGAAAAAAAATGATGTAGAAAAAGATGAAAGAAGTCTTTATCAGGGGTGAAGAGGGGGACTTTTTAAGTTATTCAGAAGAAAAGTTATTTTTCACTAAAAGAAAGTTTTACCCTTCAATGCCTTATGTCTTTAAACTTCATTTTGATCATTCTTTCACTCTATCCTATCAATGCAATATACATGTACACACATCATATACATAGATATGCATAGTCATCTAGTTCAATGGGCTCATTTTATACAACATATACATTTTAAACATCATTAATACATTTTACACTTCATACACATTTATGTATTACATATGTGCATATATATATGTATGTGATATGTGTATAATCCTATGGCCTATGTATTTATATGTATGTGCATAAATGAGATCTGCATACATATTAAATATTATCCATATATATATTATATGTGAATTGAAATTATCACTGATTTTTAGAAATTGATTCTATTTATAGATAACTGATTTTGTTCTATAGCTGTCCAGGTCATGATTCTTTGTCTCTGAACTCAATTCAGGAATTCAGCTGGCCTGTAACGAGTTAAGTTAAATCCAATTCTCCTGTTAATCACTGTTCTATTCTTACCCTTGAAGGAGGTAGCAAACACCAGAGAGTTTGGTCAAGTATCTTCTATATCACCAAGCTATCCTTCAAGGATACTAGTTTGTTATCCAAACAAGCCTGATTTGTTATCTTGGTCCTTGCAGATGCAGCTGGACTCAAACAATGAACATTTCTTAGTTTCAGAAGGGAAGGAGGGGCCTGTTGCTACTTCATTCCCAATTTCCAACCAATCATATTTTCTCCCATCTATGATGCTACCCTATTTTTTGTACTCCCCAGAACTATAAAAGAGAATTGCTCCCTTTATTCAGGATCTTACCTTTGCCGGAGAAGCTGAGATCAAATGTATTGGTAAATTCACATTTTACTAATATATTGTGCACAGAACTTTGTGCCTCAATCTAACTTAATTTTAACTGTTAAAGTATATATAAGAGATGTGGATGTACATATTAATCATTATCCTAATCAAGGATGCTATTAATACAGAACTCCCACCTTAAATCTCCTGAATTTTTGCTTCAACAGAAATCAGAATTACAGCAAGCCCTGTGCTTGATGGAAGGTAATAAGTCCAGTCAATCATAAAAAAAAAAAGTTGCTGGGAAGGTGTGACATTTCTCACTCAGTTCTGTAGTATTAGAAAATGTTCAGGGATAACATCTGAATGGAAAGTCTGAGGAAAGGGACTAAGTAGGTCTGGTAAAGTAAAGTGAGAGGTTTCAGTTATACGATGAAGCTTTAATGATCCAGTACCTACACCCATATGCCTTGCCAACCCACCAATCCTTTCCTCTACTCCCCCCACCATGCCATTCAAACATAGGAAAGACCATGGGATAATCAATTTAGAGCAGTAAGGCATCTTACAACAGCTCAATTCCCTCATTTTACAGATTAGGTGACAGAGGCAGAGATTAAAATAATTTCCCCTAAATGACACAACAACTATTCAATGGCAGAACTAAGATTACACTCAGGTCCTGTGATTCCAAATTTAGTGATCTTTTCTAAAGCACCATTTCTTACTTAATTTTGTTTCCAAAATGTCTTACTTTCACACTAAAGCAAATCTGGATTCACTATGGAATGATTCTATAAAAATAATTTTGATCCTTTAAAAGGGGCAGAAAATCTAGAAGGTATAGAACTGCAATGTCCTACCTCCAAAACCTCCCTTTTAGTGGTTATTTTTCATATCTCAAAACCGATTTTAAATCAACCATTTCCCCCTCCATTTACAATGAAAAGCTAGCAACTTGATTACTAGGTCTATGGGAAACTTGAAGGTTGTCACTGAAACCACAAAATAAGTATAATGCTAATTCCTTGGAAAGAGGTGTGGGTATGTTTAAATATGTACTTGCTTCCGTGCTGCCACTTTCCAAAACTAAGTCAAAAAATGTTTCTGTTCAAAGTGTTCTAAGTGTTTCTTAGCTACAGATGATTTTAAGAGCAATTTGGTCCTATTTTATGTGTGAGTGTGTGTGTGTGTGTGTGTGTGTGTGTGTGTGTGTGTGTGTGTGTGTGTATCACTGGAAGCTGCTTGTAAGCACATGAATCTGTTGTTTGCATATCACCACACAAGTGAAGACCTTATCCCAAGCTAGAAGACAGAATTGATCAGAAATCCAAAGTCATCAACTCCTTCTATCACTACTCCAGACTGAGCAACAATTAATTACATCTGTCATCAATGAAAGACTTAACACTTGACCCTTTGCATGATAATATGATTACTCTTTGCATACAGCACATAAAAAATAAAAAAGGGAAGAGAATAGTTTCTGTAAACTATAGGCCATTGAGCCATACTTGGGTTCCTGGCAAAATTCTAGAACTTATTAATAAAAGAATAATAAACATCCAGTAGATGAAGAGGTGATCACAAAAAGCCAATGTGGCCCTATGAAGAAGAGATAATGCGAAACTAATTGCATTTTCTTTGAGGATTACCAGAATGTTAATTCAGGGGAATGCTGTAAATTTAACTAGATTTTATCTCATTTTAAAATATATTTTGAAAGATGGCAGAGTAGAAAGATGCACATACACAAGCTCTTACCCCACAGCCCATAAAATACCTATAAAGAAGAACTCTCAACAAATTCTAGAGCAGCAGAAGCCACAGAACAACGGAGTGGAGGAGATTTCTAACCCAGAGTGACCTGAAAGACCGACGAAAGGTCTGTCCTACTGGACCCGGAGCAGAGCCCAGTCCAGCCTTGGCCACACGGCACTGAGAGAAGCAGATCTGAGCAGGCTTCAGGGACAGAATCTCCAATGGCAGTGCAGATCCCTCAACCCACAGGCACCAAAGGTCAGTGAGACAGTCTTTTTGGCTGTCCGAGAAGGGAGCAGGGTGTCCCCATAACTCAGGCCTCCTCAGGTGGCAGCAGTGGAGGCAGCTGCCAGTGGACAGGGACTCCCAAAGCAGGCAGTAGCCCACATCCACTGTTGAAGGTCTCATCGTAAACCCCCTGAAGGAACTGAGCCCTGCCCCCACCTGAGCAGCTGATCTTAATCTCACACTGAATAGCAAGCCCTGCCCCCATCTAATGCCCCTGAGGGTTTGAAGCAGCTCATCTGAATCTCAGTCCCCAGTGCTGGCTTGGTGGAACTGGAGGCAAGGTAGTTGTGGAGAGGAAACTCAGAAGTCAAGTAACGGGCTGGGAAAATGCCCAAAAAGGGAAAAAAATAAGACCATAGAAGGTTACTTTCTTGGGGAACGGGTGTCTCCCCCCATTCTTTCAGATGAGGAAGAACAAAGCATACTGTCAGAAGAAGTAAAGGCCTCTGCCTCCAGGGCCTCCAAAGGGAACTTAAGGCTTAAGCAACAGAAGACCTTAAAAAACAAGTTAGCAGCTTACTAAAGGAGAACCAAAAAAATGCTGAGCAAAATAACAACTTTAAAAAGAGGCTAATTCAATTGGAAAAAGAGGTCCAAAAAGCCAATGAGGAGAAGGAGGTTTTAAAAAGTAGAATTAGCCAAATGGAGGAGAAGGTCCAAAAGCTCACAGAACAAAATAATTCATTGAAAGAGAGAACTGAGTTCAGGGAAATGAATGACTATGAGTTAAACCAAGCAGTTAGTAAACAAAAGCAAAAGTTTGAAAAGATAGAAGATAATATGAAACATCTCATTGGAAAAACAACTGACCTGGAAAATAGATCTAGGAGAAACAATTTAAAAATTATAATTTCTACCTGAAAGCCATGATCAAAAAAAGAGCCTAGACATTATCTTCCATGAAATTATCAAGGAAAACTATCCTGATATTCTAGAACCAGAGGGCAAAATGAATATTGAAAGAATCCATCGATCACATCCTGAAAAATACCCGAAAAGAGAAACTCCTAGGAATATTGTGGCCAAATTTCAGAGTTCCCAGATCAAGAAGGAAATACTGCAAGCAGTTGGAAAGAAACAATATGAATACTGTGGAAATACAATCAGGATAACACAGGATCTGGCAGCTTCAACATTAAGGGATCAAAGGGCTTGGAATGGGATATTTCAGAGGTCAAAGGAGCTAGAATTGAAACCAAGAATCACCTCCCCAGCAAATCTGAGTATAATACTTCAAGGGAATAAATGGTCATTCAATGATATAGAGGACTTTCAATCATTCATACTGAGGAAAAGACCAGATCTGTATAGAAAACTTGACTTCCCAAAACAAGAATCAAGAGAAGCATGAAAAGGTGAACAGGAAAGAAAAATCATAAAAGATTCTCTAAAGCTGAAGTGTTTACTTTACCACATGGAAAGAAAATATTTATAACTCTTGAATCTTTTCTCAATATTTGGGTAGATGGAGAGATTATACAGACAGACAGACACACACACACACACACATATATAGATAGAGTACAAGGTGCGTTGAATCAGAAGAGATGATATCCACACACAAAAAAATAAAATAAAACAATAAAAATTAAGGGGTGAGGGAGGAAAATACCTGGAAGAGAAAGGGAGAAATGGAAAAGGGCAGGCTATAACTCATAAAAGAGATAAGAAAAATCTTGTTCAATGGAGAAGAAAAGGGAGAAGGGGAGAGGGGAAAAATAAAGCTACTCTCTCCACATATGGCTGAAGGAGGGAATAACATGCTCACTAATTTTGATATGAAAATTTATATCACACACAGGAGAGTAAGGAAGGAGGTGACAAGTGGGGTGAGGGGAATGATAGAAGGGAAGGCAAATGGGAGAAGGGAGTCAATAGAAATAAACACTTTCGAGAAGGGACAAGGTCAATTGTGGGGGGAAAAATAAGGAGGGATAGAGTAGGACAGAAGGCAATATAATTAGTATTACACAACATGATTACTATGGAAGTCTTTTGCAAAATGACACATATTTAGTCTGTATTGAATTGCTTCCCTTCTCAGTGGGGTTGAGGAGGGAGGGGGGGAGGGAGAGAAGTTGGAATTCAAAGTATTAGCAATGAATGTTGAGAATTTTTATTGCATATAATAGGGAAATAAGAAATACAGGGAATAGGGTATAGAAATTTATCTTGCCCTGCAAGAAAAGAGAGAAGATGGGGATAAGGGAAGAGTGGCACGTGATAGAAGGGAGGGTACAATGAGGGAAGAAGTAATCAGAATGCAAGGTATTAGGAAGCAGGGGGAGGGGAGTGATGGGGAGAAAAATTGGACACGTTACAAAGTGAGGTAAAAGCAATTAGTATTAAAACAACTGACTGAATTAATTACTGAGAATAAATCAATGACATCTTTAGTTTGGGGAAAAGAATTTCAGTCTAAATTTCCTAGAGGGAGGTAACCTCGGGTAAAATTTGGCATTGATGGAAAAGTTAAGGTTTTAATGGTAAATTTGATTTTATGATTGCCATTTAACCAGAAACTAGAACATGTATAGAAAGGCATGTAAGCCACTTAAGACTCGCCTCAAAAGATGTTCCTTAGCCAAAGTGAAACTATAATCATATTTGAAACCTGGTTATTGGAACTTGCCATTTTTAGATGCTATGGGACTATTAAGTGACTGTTCTTCTGAGTCTAACTCCAGGTATGGGTAGCAAGAAAGGCGATCTGAGCCTCCAATCCGTGATGCTGATTTTGGATATTTAAATGACAAGTGCTGTGTGATGATGCAGGGCCAATTCCACCCATATGAAGGCTACCCACTCTGGAAGGTAGTATACCTTGTGAGGGTTTTCCGACTTATGGATGTGCATACCATAACCTTCAGTGGGCTGAAGTTAGGAATGTTATGCTGATTTGAGATCCTATCAACTTGGCAGGCCTCAGTGGCCAAAATCCACTCAGAGGCCCCAAAGACGAGAGGTTTGGAGAAAGGTTACCTCCTATGTCTGATGCCTACGACAGGATTCTGAGACAAAAGGCCCACTGCGTATGGAAGCAAACTGAACAGCAATGACCACTACAGGAAGGAACCTATGTTATGGTAGGAGGGCCCAACTTTGAAACTATTGCAGAGTGTTGGTTTCTGCAGAAACTAGGGGCTGATGCTGTTGGCATGAGTACAGCACCGGAGGTGATAGTGGTCAGGCATTTTGGTATTCAAGTCTTTGGATTCTCCCTCATTACGAACAAATCAGTATTGAATTATGAAAGCCAAGAGATGGCCAATCATGAAGAAGTACTAGTAGCTGGGTGCCTGGCTGCCAAGAAGTTGGAGCAACTTGTCTATACTCTTGTGAAAAGAATGCAGCCACCTTCTGATAAGACCTTTGGACCCACAGGCTGCCTGGCCTCTCCTTTCCCTGCTGCCCACTTTGTATTCCAGACAGTGGCCAGCTTTGCCTCCTTGCTTGAGCCATTTAGCTTTCTGCCCTGAGGCTGTGGTAGAGAAGTGAGAAGTGTTGGTGTTCTACCTCCTTGGAATCCTAATTTCTTCTTTCTTCTATTGGTCCCATCCCTGCCATGGAAAACCGGATCATTCCATTGTAGTTCCTACCCACAGCCAACATTCTAACATCCTTCATTACACCTCCAGTAGACCTGTCTAGGGATTGAGTCCACTTTACACTAAGGCTGCTGCTCGTATTTGGAAAAGACAACTCGTACATTCCCTGAGGCCTCACTCTGACATCCTATGGCTTCTGAGGCCCTTTGTGGTCCAGACCAGTGTATATTGCAAATTTAATACTATGTGGGAATTAAAAGACAGTTAGACAGAAAAAAAAAATAAACAAACAGTAAAAACTTGGCTAATCAGAATGCTCAGGGAATAGGGGTTTGGTTAATTCAAGGAATTCAGAACCCTTTTTTGTTCAAACCTGTGAGGCTGAATATCATTTTAATTTATAATAATTCACTTTCTTGCATCAGTAACTACAGTATACTGAATATAAGAGGACTGAGGACCTTACAGTGCTTTGAAATCATTATGTTAACAATCTATCTAAATCAGGATCCATAGGAGTAGACTAAGAGAGAGGAAAGATTTTGGTCGTTGAATTGCGATTTGGTTTTTCATTTTTTACACTGAACCTTGAGTCACAGTGTGTTAATGTGTTTAATATTCTAGTATGTATAGCTATTAAAAATCCTTTTCCTCTAAAAATCAATTACTGCAACCATCAGAAAAAGGCAAAATTTTAGACATAGATTAATATTTGTGTGTTAACATAGTACTTTGCAGCTGTGTACTAGAATGCCTTTTAATAACTAAGGTTGATAGAGTGCTTTAAGGTTTGCCAAGCCTTTTATACCTTACATCTTTTGAGTTTCACAACAGTCCTCTGAAGAGAGGTAGGAATGAGGATGGGAGGGATCTGTAATGTCACTGGCAGAGGGGACTCCCTGGTTGATAAAACTTCTACCACTCCAGGTTGGCATCTCATAGTTTTAGATAAGGAGTTATTAAACTTTTTTTTCAAGTATCCTTTGGTAATCTCTTTTCTATTAAAGGGGCCATCCCCCTGATTACTTTTTAAAGAGGCCTATTCACTGAATGGGCATTACCTCACTTTAAGTGAGTATCTGAAAAGGCCTTAGCCTAAAAGGTCAAGGTCTCCCATTGCATCCTGGGCCATCTCCAGTCATCTTGATGAATATCTGGTCACTGGATCCAGATGGCTCAGGAGGACAAAGTGAGGCTGGTGATCTTGCACAGCGCTCCCTCACTCAAAACAAAGTCAAGTGCAAGTCATGTTATCATTTTTCTGATGGCATGGTCGTCTTGGAAAACAAAGGACGAACACAACAAAGATTCAGAAGCACAAGGGAGAAGTTCAGAGTCACTGAACCAATAGAAAAACCATGCTCAACACCTGACATTTCTACAGCGTTTTATAGTCTGCAAAGCACTTGATATATAGATTTCTCAATTCAGCTACAAAACAGCTCTATGAGGTGGGTGAGACAATTACTATCCCCACTTTACAGCTAAAGAAACAAAGGCACAGAGAGGTTAAGTGACTTGCCTATGGTCATGCTGCTAGAAAAACATCAATCTGGGAACAGAAAAATAAAAAGTAACTTAACATAGGGTTTAACAAGTGACTTTTTTTTAAGTAAGAAAAGGGAATGTAAAAATATATCCAATAACACTAGTCATATCATTTGAAAGAATTTTCAACCTAGTACAAAATCCCAGGGGACACCCATAGTTAGTAAGCATGATTTGATGATAAACCAGCAAAGGAGACTAGAGAAAGAATGGTTAGGCAGGTTGAAAACTAGAAAAAAGTGTATCTAAAAAATTCAAGAAAAGAGAGTGAGGAGCAATGTCAAATGCATTAGGAAGGTTGAGCAGGATGAGGACCAAGAAAAGGCCATCCAGTCTGGCAAATAAAACCTCACTTGGCAACTCTGAAGAGATCAGTGTCAGGGGAGTGATGACATCAGAAGCCAGACAGCAAAGGGCGGAGAAGTGAGTGGGGAAGAGAAAGTGCAGACAGCTTTTTCTATGAGTCTGGGGAAAGGAGAGCTATATAACGAGAGCTTGGAGGGATGGTACCATGTAATGAAAGTTTTTTAAAGATGAGGGAGACTTCAACACTGTTTGAAGGCAGTAGGGAAGAGAACATTAAGGAGAGAACAGAATAAAGAGCAGGAGATGCTGACTGAGTTTGCAATCTGCTAGAGAAGACAGGAGGGGAATGGATGAAGGGTGCACGGAGGACAGGTAGGTCTTAGCAATAAGAGCTACCTCATTGTTAAAGCAAAAGGAAGAAAAAGTAGAGGGTTATATTAAGGGTGTCTTGAGGTGAAAAGAAGACATCTCATTACAAATGGTCTCAACTTTCACAGTAAAGTTAAGAGGAGAGGGCCTCAGCTGAGAGGAGGGAGGGAGGGGTGAAAGATACAGGAGGCCTGAGGAAAGAAAATAAAGTTTGGAATAATAGCTTCTGTAAGAAGTGAGATAAGGAACCAATTAGGGAGAATAAGAGGATTGCCTTACTGCAGGAAACTGAATAATATGAATTTATAATGTATCCAGTTATGAGTTCCTCCAGCTGATTTTCAATATCAAACATGGTATAAAACAAAGAGATAACATGTTCACCAAGGGTATTCACCACTGTCATGGAAGATGTCGTGTGAAAGGTCCAAATGGAAGAGGGATTCCTTATAGATGATGACATGCCTGGGTTGTTCTCGTGTGGGAATGATATTGTTAACGACTGCCTCAAATCCAAGAATATTATAGGGCCTCCTCAACAAAATCCATTACCACTCAAAAGAAATCAGCCTATCAATTCACCTAAGATAAACCAAGTGGATGAATAATGTTTATTTTCCAGATGACACATACAGATCTCAACTCCTAGTTAGGATGGCTACATGAAAGGTCTTCAAGGATTCCAGCTGTCCCACAAACATCTCAGCAAGGAATTAAAAAGTGTACCAGATGGGGCAGGGATAGAGAACCTGTAGCTTTGAGACCCCATATGGTCTTCTAGTTCCTCAAGTGAAACCCTTTGACTGAATCCAAACTTCACAGAACAAATCCCCTTAATAAAAGGATGTGTTCTGTAAAACTTGGACTCAGTCAAAAGGCTGCACCCAAGAACCTAGAAGGCCACAGGTTCCCTACCCCTGAGACAGAGAAGCAGTAAGGTCCTCCATTTAGTCCAAGACTGTACAAGAAGAAGGTCAGAATCCTACAAGTGTGTGGAGAAAGATATATAAGCCAGCATGAGCTACGGTAAACACATTATTTAGGATATGGACAAGGATGACGAGGTTGGCAAGGCTGATGGGTGGCCATCTATATCGGAGGATGTACCCACACCAGAGAGATCACAGAATTCAAGAGAGTATCAAAATACCCTTTTCCTGAGCTGCCATGGCCTAAGAATTCACCTCTATTGCAGTCTTTTGGTGATAAGCCTACCTATTTTTAGCTGGGCCCATCCTCATAAAGTACATGTAGTCTGATGTTGGGATAATACTTGAAACTATTCTATGTTGGAAGAACCTGCTGGAGCAGTTCCTCCATACTATGATATGTCATGATAACAGGAATTTTCTGGAGGATTGATTATTGGAATCATCATTAATAGCTAGAATAGCTAGCATTTATATAGTGTTTTAAGATTTGTGAAGTAGCTTACATATTTTATATAACTTTATCCTCACAACTCTGTATTCTGTATAACGCTATTATTATCTCCATTTTAGAGATGAGAAAACTAAAAGTTGAGAGAAGTTAAGTGATTGTCTACAGTCACACAGCTACTTAAGTGTCTGAAGCAGGATTTGAACTCAGGTCTCCCTGACTGCAAATCCAGTGCTTTTTCCCCAGTACCATCCTAGTTATTTGTGTACTTCAAAGACTGAGTATTTCACAGTTTGCATCCCAGTTCTATTAACAGAAAGGGCCACTTTCATGCCTATATGTGGTGGCCAAGCCTCTGGCGATGTGATTCTCTAAACTTAGCTGGCTGGTCCTCTGTGCACAGTTTGTAATCTGCTAATGCATCCTATGAGAAGCAAGGTCACTTCTGTGGCACAATGAGAAACTGGAACAGGTTTTTCATGGCAGGAGAATTATTTCAATAATTATGCAGGTGCTCTTCACCCCCATGTCACCAGGTGAAGATTAACTCTAAGACTGCTTTTAAATGTTCAAATATACATAATTCCTAAAATAACTTGTTTTATAATTTCTAACAAAAGTCACGCAGAAAACTTCTAGCCAAAACAGAGTTATTTTGGTTTAAATTAACTAGGGTTTTGTTGTATTTACAAAGTTGAAAGAGGAGGTTTAGGTGTAGTATTCTGAGTCAACTAACAGGAAAAATTTCAGAGATTAAAATGAATGATAAATATCATGCTTCCAAACAAGATGGCTGCCTAAGTATGTTTAGTAGCAATTTTCTTATTTCATAAGACAGATTCTTATGGTTATTGAAAACATGGAGATATTTCATAACCTACCTCTAAGAGGGCTCCAGTCTGGAAGAATTTCAAAGGCTTTTCAATTGAATAATAAAGGCTGTGATAGCTACCTTTAGCCAAATATGCTCTGACCAGACCAACTGCAATAACGAGCCACCTAGAAAAAGAAAAAACAATAAGGAGGCAAGCATAAATATAACTGAAGGTGACAGAAAGATAGGATACAGAGAGGAACTAAAGACCAGAGAGGTAGAGGGACTTTGCCTAAGGTCACCCAGGTATCTCCTTTGAACAACAACAAAAATTGTACAATAATAAGTGAGGAAAATACAGCAGAGTGCTGTGTAAATTACACAACAGCGTACCCAGCAATATTTCATCTATCTGGAACTTAGTTTACTGATATCCTTGCTTATCCAAAAATATATCTAATAAACATAAGTAATCAGAAAAGGTCTCCAAGCAGGCAAAATTGAACATAACAACCATGCAATTAAACTGCATGTATTTTACTCACTGAAAAGTTTCTTAGATTGTAATTCTGTGCCATTTTATTCTTAATTTGGGAAAAATTCTATCAATTTTAGCTGATGGCCAAACCCACAGCAAGAAGAGAAGCAGTAAATTAGAAGAGGGAAGGGAGATTTCTCAAGAAAGACACACTGACAACAATAAAAATTGACAACTGACAGCAAGGAGATTACTTAAAAAAATTTTTTTAAAATAGACGAAAACAAATTATGGCATCCGAACGTAATGGAATATTACTGCGCTATAAGAAATGATGAAAGCGTTTCAGAGAAACTGGGGAAGACTTGTATGAACTGATGCAGAAGGAAGGGAGCAGAATGAGGAGAGTAATTTATACAATGGCAACCACACTGCAAAAATGAACCATTTTAAAAGACTTAGGAATACTGATCAATGAAATGATCAAACATGATTCTGGAGAACTGATGATGAAGCATGCTACCGACACCAACAGAAATGTGATGAAGAATGCAAAAGGTGATACATTTTTGGACATGGCCAACAGGAGAACGTGTTTTGTTCAATCATGTATAGTTGTTAAAGGTTTTCTTGTTCACCACCTGTGCACCCCTGCCCTACTCCCCACCCCAATTCCCTACAGTGAAGTTGGAGGAAGTGAGATGGGAGAAAAAAACTTGATAACTGAAAATAATAAAATTTAATCTAAAAAATAAATGCTATGTAGAACAGCCACAAAAGGTGTAGTCTATTTTTAAATATACATATAAATATTTACATATATATTTTAAAATCAGACTTAACTGATAAAAATCACCTTGGGTACATGTTATAGAGAGACCTACATTAAAAGGGATAAAATATACTTCTCTCAGTAGAAAAACTTCCACTAAAGATTATGCTATCAGATTTCATGATCTATAAGTGTTTTGCTGAACTGGTTTTACTTTGTTACCAAGGAGAGTTCAAAAGGGGAGGGAAGTGTCTATCAATAAAGGAATGTAGTATATAAACAAAAGACAATACTTTTTTTTTTCAAATATAGCTAACGTAAAAAAGAAGTTGATGCTTAAAGGCATAAAAACCTCAGTTATCTAGAAAACTGATGTCCTTAAGGGCTCAAAGCAGTTAATGTTTTACTGTATTTCAATGACTTTCTTTTTTTTATTGTATACCCATTAACCATCAACAAAAAACAACCAAACGTACAAAATGCGGGGCAAAATTCCATCCTAGTCTTCCAGATTTTAATAAGGCAGAATGAATAAAATATATATACATGTATATACACACATATACATATACACTTTTAATATACTATATCTACATTTTATATATTACACATTTATGCCATATTCCATTATTGACATGTACCTATACACACATATATGTATATATGTACACATGCACGTGTATGCACATGCATATACAGATATGTATGTATGTATGTATATGCATTTCCTTTGTCCTCTTCCCAAGTCCATGTGAAACACTCATCTTTGGTTTCATTTTCTTACCTTCCTTTTTTTCTTTTCTTGTATGTAATTGTATCCAATGTTTATACAGTTCTGATTCTGTTGATTACTTTCTGTCTCACCCTGCATAGGCTTTTCCACAGCTTGTCACAGATCACAGTTGTGGGTTTTTGTCACTATTAGATTGTGAGCTCCTTGACAGACTGTCTTTTGCCATACTTTGTATCACCAAGGTTTAGCACAATGTCTGGCACATTTATGCTTAATAAATACTGACTTACTGACTGAGCGGACTATTACTTATACTGATTTATTAATTAATGTAATATGATATAATATCTGGCCACCTTCCAACTGTTGGAAACATAGGTTGCTTCTAGTTTTTTGATATTACAAAAGGAGCAACAAGGAATTTTTTCATAATGACTTTTTTTAATGATGTATTTGGGATACAGTTTTAACAATGGAATTACCAAGTTGAAAAGTATGCCTTTCTTACTGTTGCAATATCACTCTCCAAAATGTTTTCCACAATCTGCAGCCCCACTAACAATGCATTATAACGTGCATGTTTCTCCAATCTCCTGCCAACATTGGATTTTATCTCTGACTTATTTTCAGGATCTAGGGTCTTGTGTAGAAGGGAATTGGTATGTAAAGAACCCATAAAGAACAATGACTTCAAATTTATTTCCACTGCTTTCAATTAATTGAATCTCCTCAGGAATTTCACTTGATATCTGTAAGTAAGGAGGGTTTTGTTACCCCTCTTAGAGTTTAGTTTCCCAGAATCCATGGCCATGGCAATCTCTATTTTCCAGGTGTTAGGCATAACTCTCAGAATAGCTCCAAGGATCCTAGATAGCAGTTCCTAGAATCAGTGATAAGCAGTCCTACTGAGTGAGCCAAGAGATATGGGATGACATAATGCGATATTTACTACGCTTGTACTGAATGATGATGTTGCTAAAGTTAACCTGTGAGAACATACTGACAAGATGCCTTCTTTGTCTGTCGCCCTATAAAGTAACTGGTCAGTGAGTGGGGAATGATGGCGTAATGCTGTGTGTGCCTTGGTGGGAACCTGTGTTTGCCTCAATCAGCCCCATGAGGCTAAGGGGATCCCTTACGAGTTGTAGCTCCTGCTATGTTCTTGGTGGCTCCTGTGAGAAGGGTGATTAGGGAACACTGCAAGAGTTGGCACTCCCATTTTCAACAACCCTTTTGGGAAGACTAGACTAAAATAAAGTAAGATTATTAACCCTCCGAAGTTGTCTTCCTGTCCTTCCTGTCTGACCAGATCAAGAGTGAACCTGGTAGAGGGTGGAATCCAAAAACTCCAGTGCCTCCTGTGTCTTATTTGAAAAGCAATTCCCCAATGCAGATGAGGCAAGTAAGAGCATGTTTATCCCCTATTTGCCACAGTGATGTTGAGAAAATGAAAAGTTGTAAATTGCTTTAAGCTTCTTTGAGGTAAGGACTCTAAGAAATCATTATCATCAAAATCGATCCTTTGTATGTCATTCCCAAAATCTAACAGAGAGAGAGGTAAATAAATAACTGATTTACCAACAGGTAAAACACATAAATGCAGCTTTAATGCTGTAATTCAATGTAACACATTCCTCTGTATTTAAAGATCTTCTCTCAGACCTTATTTAAAGAGACAGTAAAAATCCTTTAAAAAGAATGTAATATTACTTTAACATTCTGGAACAAAGCTATTATGTAAAGTGTGTATTGTAAAGCTATCTATGAGACCACAGAACAATAGTACCTGGAATGCTAACTAGCAATTTAATGGTAATTACTGTAATTTTCACCATCATTCATCCTACTTGTACTATTAAGTATCTACCTTAAATACTAGATACAATAGATGTGAAAAATGATTTCTGCTCTTAAAAGCAGACTCAATTAACAGAATTTCAGAGGTAGAAGAGAATCTTAAATGTTTTCTAGTCCAACCTCCTCATTTGACAGATGAAGAAATTGAGGCCTAAAGTGACGACCCTAGCTCTGGTCCAGGCTACTTTCCAATGCATCATGTTACTTTGAGTTTGCTGAATAGTTACTGACTGTAGAGTTTAAAACAGAAGATTTTATGCCCAAAGGGCTATAAAACTGTGTGTACCCTTTGATCCAGCAATACCACTCCTAAGTCTTTATCTCAAAGGGATCATAAAAATGGGAAAAGAATCCACATGTACAAAAATATTTATAGCAGCTCTTTTATAATGGCAAAGAATTGGAAATTGAGGGGTTGGGTATCAACTGGGGAATGGCTGAATGGTTTATGAATGTAATGCAAGGCTACCGTGTTATAAGAAAAGATGAGCAGGTGGATTTCAGAAAAACCTGGAAAGACTTATATGAACTGATGCTGAGTGAAAGGAGCAGAATGGGAACACTATACACATAACAGTAACACTGTGTAATGACCAGCTTTGTTGGACTTAGCTTTTTCTGGGCAATGCAATGATCTAAGAAAATTCCAAAAGACTCATGATGGAGAATGCTATCCACATCCAGAGAAAGAACTGTGGAATCTGAACGCAGATCGAAGCATACTATCCTCTTTTTTTTCTTTCTCATGGTTTCTCCCTTTTGTTCTGATTCTTCTTTCACACCATGACTAATGTTTAATATGTTTAATGTGATCATACATGTATGGCCTATATCAGATTGCATTCTGAGGAGGGAAGGGAGGTGGGGAAAATTTAGAACTCAAAATCTTATAAAAGTGAACACTGAAAACTAAAAAGAAATAAATTTTAAAATATATATAATATCTTAACCAGTGGCACAACATTGCTTTCTTGCATATTTTAACAGTACAATATTTAACATATTAATGGAATACATCCTTTCCTTACTGTAGTAGCACCAATATCTATCCTGATAATGTCCCAATCCTTGGTATTTCTGAACTCAGGAACATTTGCACAAACCTCAAGTAGAAACAATAGGTCTGAATTCACAGCATCTGCTGATTCTCCTGGGACCAAACGGAGATAACACATCAGTCAAAGAATTCACTGTCCCAAAGTGGAATAGCTATCTTGGGGCAGAGGAGTTGGACTGGAAGTGTCACGAAATCACGGATGCCCCTTACAGGGACCTCCTTAGAAGCCAACACATCTAATCCCCTTACACATGAGGAAATGGAAGCCCAAGGGATTAAATGACTTATTCAAAGAGGCACAAAATAGTAGGTGTCAGGAGAGGAATTTAAACCCAGATCACCTGATTCCAGAGCTAGTGGTTGGCTGTCCACTTGACAGATATGTGGGAGTTCCTTAAACAGCCACTGAAGCACCTTCTAACTCTTGAATTGAGAAATTCTAGTGTTCTGTGACCTGGTAAAATCTATTATGTTTGGCCAAATCAAACAGCATTACTTGTACAACCTATCACAGGCATTAAATGCCATTTTCTGTTGATGGAAATCCAGATTAAATCATGGGCACCCCAGAAATCTAGCTTAATATAAAAAAATTTGTTTACATTTATACAGGTGCTTTTTTTTTCCAAAAAAAAAAAAACCCAACAAAATATTTTCCATATTTTATCTTGATTCCCACAACCCTGTTAATAGAGGGTAGAGATATTATTTACAAATGAGAAAACTAAGGTCTAGAAAAGTTAAGTGCCCCAGGATTAAACAGATAAATGACAGAGCAAGAACTTGAAGCAAGGCCTTTCAGATCCAAAGTCAGGGTTCATTTCATTCAGCTGTGCTGCCTCTTTGAAAACTATCTAGCAAGGTTTGCAAAAGGGAGACATTTTGGCCACAAATAGTTATTTTTTTAAAATTCCTTAAAATCATTACATTACTGCACTTCACCCTCTTTCTTTGGTATGAAAAAAATGAACAAAACACCTGGGTGAACGAGACCTTTCAATAAACTCTCCAGACCCGGAGGACATCACCTTTACAAAGGCATAGAGATGGAAGATGGAGTGTCCTGTTGTGAGGAAAAGCAGGAAGATAAATTTAGCTAGAGACAACAGTGAATATGAAGAGGTGTAATTAATAATAAGGCCGGAAAGGTAGGTTGGAGGCAGACTGTAAATGTCTTTAAAGGCCAGAGAAGTGAACTTTTATTTAACTCTAGAGGTAACAGGGAACCACTGCAGTGTACTGAATTGGGGGAGTAACTTTATGAGATTAGTGCTTTAGGAAAATCATTTTGGCAGCTGTGTAGAGGATAGACTGGAAAGGGAAGAGCCAAGAGAGAGGAAGACTAATCGGAAAGCTACTGCAATAGCCCAGGTAAAGCTAAGGCTTGACAAATGACTGGATACATGGGATAGGGAGAATGAGGAGTCCAGGGATGAATGAGGCCATGAACCTCGGTGACTGGAAGGAATGGGATACCCATGACAAAAATAGGGAAGCTTAGAAAATGAGTGGTTTGGGCAGGGGGGAGAGATAATATCTGTTTTAGACATGTTGAATTTATTATGGTGACACAGGATTGGCGCTCAGGTGAAAGATTACAGTTGAATGGCTAGATATAGATTTATGAATCAGCTGCAAGAGAAACGCAATTAAACCCATGAGTGAAAATGCAGAAAGAGAAGAGACCAGGAGAAAGCCTTGGGGTTTGGGACTGTAAAAAGGTTGAAAAGGGAGTAAGTGGAGGGGCAGCTAGGCGGCTCAGTGGATAGAGTGGGTTAGCATCAGGAAGATAGACCTAAGTACAAAACTGGCCTCAGATACTTCCTGTGTGACCCTGGACAAGTCATTCAATGCTGTGTGCCTCAGTTTCCCCATCTGTAAAATGAGCTGGGGAAGGAAATGGCAAATCACTTCTGTATCTCTGCCAAGAAAACCCCAAATGCAGTCACAAAGAGTCCGAACTCATAATAGCTAATAGTCTTTTCTAGGGGTTTGGCTGTGAAAGGAAACAGAGATAAAAGATAACTTGAGAGGATTGAAAGAAAAACTTTTTTTTTGTTGTTTTAGATGGAAGAGATCTGGCAGTTAATAGGTAGCAGGGAAGGAAATATTAGAACAAAAGAAACTAAAGACAGAGGAGGAGGGGGAGAGATAGTAGGGCAATCTGCCCAAGGAGCTTAGAGGTAATAAGATTAAGGGAACAAATAATAGAAGGGCCATCTCTTCAACAAAGACCCAACAGTAAACTAGAAGAGAGTGGAAAATGGTGACAAGGGCTTTTGTGGTGAGGAGAAAGGAAGCAGCAGGAGCTCTTGGCAAACATTCTATTTACTTGGTAAAATAGGATCCCAAATCCTAAATGATGCCTCCTGAAGTTCGGTGATGAAGCTGTATTCATACTGGGTGCCTTCTTGAGCAATGCCCTTTCCTGTCAAGGCCCAAGTGATGGCTGAAAGCTCCATTCTCACATAGGATGAGTCCTCCATCAGCATTCTCTGCCTCTAGTAACCTGCTCTGGACTCCCCCTGCCCTCCTTGATCCAACATAGATCAGTGGCCTGCCAACTGACACTCCACTATAGACACAAAGAATGAGAATTGTTTCCCACCAATGCCTAGGCTCAGAAGTCAACCTACATACTTACAACACAGGAGAACAGAAAGGCTGGTTCCCACCAGGCTACAGCTCCTTGGCAAAATGATTCTCAATACCAGTTCTCACTAAGAGGTATTCCAGAAAGACAGTTGGAGCTTCACTGAGAAGCAATGAGGTTAAAAAAGCCACACGCAAGAAAAACCTTTTATAGCCACAGTGGCATGAATACTAAAAGATGGCAAGGTTGGGCCCTCCTGGGGTTACTAATAACCCCAGTTGTGCAGTTGTGGGGAAGGGAAAGAGGTTCCTAAACTCTGTAGTCTGGTTGCAAACCAGAGCTTGGGCATCTCTGCTGCTGAGTGGTAGCTGCACAGTAGCAGCTATCACCTTGCTGAGCTGCTCTTAGGTATGCCATATTAATTAATAACAGTAAAAAAAAAGGAGAAAACTGGCACAAGGTATTTCCTATTATCATTTAAATATAATTTCTTGAATGCATATCTAAGGATGTATCTCAGGAAAATTTTTACCAAATGTACTTGGTTTTCTCTCCCAGTCAGATTTTATTCTACTTCAGTATAATTTGTACATGTAAAAAATGAAAAGTCTGAAAAAAAATTAATCATGGTGTTTTATTCCCAGGAATATTTTTGCATAATGGGCAATATTTCATTGTAGTTTCCTTGAAATGTAAACATCTCTTGAAAAATCCAAATATCATACACATAATCATCTACACTAATCAATTTCAGTAGCACATCACCTAAGAATTCACTTAGCCAACAATTTTAACTAAGACATAAATATCAGAAAGTTTTTAAAAATGGCACCTGAGCAGCCAAAAATAACAGGTGTCACAAAGCCCAAGCACAAAGGCTTATGCATGCACTTTGCTTCTAGGACAGCCTGTCAAGTTCTCACTCTAAGCCTAGAATGGGGAATGGCCAAACAAACTGTGGTATAAAAATGAAATGAAAAATTGTGCCCTAAAATCTGATGAATTTGGAATTTATCCACAGGGAAGTTAAGCAGGACCAGAAGAATAATATAACCCGGAACTACATTTGTGTAAACAAAAAGAACACGAAGACTGCTGAGTAATTGTAATGACCAAACCTGGGACCAAGATAACAGATCAAAAGTCTCTTCTTCCACAATGGCTTGGAGTGAGGATGACCAGAACTGGAAGACTACTTTACGCACTTCTTAAACCTGGTCAAGCGCTGAATCTCTTCCTAGGTAACCCTGGGTAAGTCACTTAACCTCTCCTGGCCTCAGATTTTCCCTGTCTATAAAATAAGGGGCCTCTAAGATCTCTTCCAGCTTTAAATCTATGACCCTTCAGCCTATGATTCTAACATCTCGCTTGACTTTTCTTTTGTAATGTGGGAGAAAATCATCTGTAGGAGATTTAGTGAGCATATCCAGAAATGACTGATGTAAAAACCAAAAGCACTCATTAGTCTCTTTTAAAATACATATTTATTAAGCAGCTACTATACACTGTGCTAGGAGCTATGAAGCATGAAAAACGACAACACTGTCCACAACTTCATAGAACGTATAGTAGTAGAAAATTTAATATGCATTGTAACAAAGACACAAAGTACTACAGATGATCTGAGGAAGGAAATCCCATCAATCTTAGTGAGATATCAAAAGAAGCTACATAAAGGAGGTAGTATCTGAGATGAGAACAGAGAGGATTTTAATAGCCAGAAATTGAGAAGGATATTTCAGATAGATGAAAGAGTAAGAACAGATTGGAAGGAAAATGTGGGGTATAGTCAAGCTTGAGAGGAGTAATGAGTGCCAGGCCCAGGTTCCTATATTTAAGATACTACTGAAAAGTTTCCATATTTGGATAAGGGATTTGTCTATAACATCCTTTAAAAAACATCTGAGAAACAAAATAAATTTATTTTTGATTTAGTAATGCTCATGTTATGTACACAGGCAGTCAGTGCCATGTTGTAGGTAGCAATGTTCCTGTATTTGTAGAGATATGCTACTAAGTGACTAATGATCACCACTATGGTTACAGAGAACAACCTTCAGTGTAGCAAGTGGCCATTCCTCAGCCAGAGTGTTCATTACAAAGGATGGCAGGTACATGTATGAGATGTCTTGAGTTTCATTTCAGTGAATATTTTTTCATACAATGTTAAAATGCCAAATCACTAATAAAAAGGTTTTTAATCCAGGATGTAACAAGTGCATACATACATACATACATACACAGACATGCACACAAATGTATGTACACATATGCAGATATAATAAGAGGATGTAGTTAGTAAAAGATGACTTAACTAGGTAAGTTCTAATACAGGCTATCACCAACTACCTGCGTATGCTTGGACAAATCTCCTTATCTCTTCAGGCCTCAGTTTTCTTATCTGTCAATAAAGATTTTTACTATTTACTGAAGAAATCGGGTAGTTTCCAACTTATGAATTAGTAGAGTTCCAAATGTTCATTTAGAAATCAGTTGCTTTGAACTCACAATGCATTTCCCCAAAGAAATAATTTTATAAAATGGAGAGGTGCAAGTGAAGGGGAAGCTGTGGAAGTTCTTTGGCCAAACCAAAAAAGTCATAATATATTTACAGTGAAAAGTAGTAAGAATTAATATTAACATCAGTACTTGATACCAAGAAAAATAGTAAAATTGGATAAAATACTTTTTTATCCTGAGTATTGATAATGAAAGAAAAGATGGTTTAATATAAACACTTTGGTCCAGCTCCCAACCAACCAAAGATGGAAACCCCACTGGGAAACGAAGTTCAGTCCTTCCTCTTGCCCACCTCCAACTAACCCTCCGAATTAGAATGTAGCTCTGGACAGAAGCCTAATAACTGATGCCCCAAGGTAGAGAGAAGTGCACATCTATGCCCAAATGTCTGAAGCTGCAGAGCGTACTTTGGAAAAGCCTGAGAAAGGGCACTAGGCAGTGGCACAGGCACCATTCCTGGCTGGTCGGCCTGTTCAGTTCATCTATACAGCCCATGTCCAGGACTCAGAGAACACTTCTAATTCTCTGTGAATTATGGTAAACCTCTTCAATTCCTATGATAATGGATTCAAAACTGCCCAAACAGGGTTGAAATTGACTTTCCAACAACTGAGGAACCAAAAAATAAACATCAAAACAATGATTTTAAGGGATCCTTAAGTACTTCCAAATCCTCAAACTGGCACATGCAGTCGGTTCATTAAAGTTTTCTAGAAACCTCTGAGAACATTTTAGTCTATTTTGACTATTATACCTTGAAAGTTTACTATTTTGGGTCTACATTCAGAGTTTTTACTAGTTCAGCAGTCTTTCCCCCATTAGACTGAATCTGTGACATTTTAAGAATACTAAAAAATTAAGGTCTCTTTAAATGTTTAAATGATTTTTTTTTTCCAAATCAGGTATTCATTAGGCACCAAGTGTAGTGGTAATAATCATTAAGTGCAAAGAATGTGCAAAACACTGTACTAGGTCCTTTGAGGGACAAAAAAAAATTTGTTTTAAGACTTCCCAAAAGAAAGAAAAGTAAGTTATCAACATCCTGGCAATAGGTTAATTTTTCTCAATCTACTCAAATTCTTCCCAGTTGAAGACACCTCCCCCTCCCCCCAATTCATACTCCAGATTATGTTATTAAGATTCCCTTCTGATCACTCGGCTACAATCTGAATTTCTCAAACTCCTCTCTGGCCCTTTTTATATCGATAAGCCTCTGTCTTTCCCATACATAGAAGAAGAAAAAAAAAGTCCTCCATATATTAGACCTTCTGCCTCCCTAAAACCAGCTCGGGTGGGAATCTTTGCAGTTGCCTCCCAAGACACTCAGCTCCCCATCTCCTGGGTCTCTCCCATGCCACCCCCCAACCCAGACTCTCTGTCCCACAAGTCTGTTTTCCTCCAGCTTCCCTCCCCTGGGATCGCTTCTACACACCCCGGCCAAAACCTTCAACCAGCTCCTCTGCGTTTCCAGGCTTCGCACCATCGGTTTTTAATGGACACTGCCTGCCCATCCTCCCCGATTTCCTCTCGGGCTCGGTCCACTCCCTTTCGGCCCTTTGCTCTCGGCGTTCCCTCCCCCGCCCATCCCTAAATCCCGCACCAGACTCGCTCCTCCGTAAGGACGCGCGGAGCCCCGGGGGGCAGGGGCTGGGCTGGCTTCATTCATCTTTTCAGCCCCAGCTCCGTAGTCCCGCTTCGTGGAACAGGTTAGAGAATGAATGAATGAAGGGACGCCCGCAGTCAGGGCGCATGCTCGCTGGAGGTCTCCGGGCTCGCGGGGGGACCCCCCCCCCCCCGCCCAGGTTCAACTCTCCCTCCCACCCCATCCCCCGCCCCTGTCACCTGCGGCCCCTTCCCCTCCTCACCCCGCAGTCATCACCACATTGTATATGACCAGGTACGCGGTGGCCAGGGGCCCCGGCCCCTTCTTCTTCCGCGGCCCGCCGGCTTCACTGGGCCCAGGCCGGCCGCCGCTCCCATTTCCCTTCGTCCCAGTCGCCGAAGACCCCGACGCCGCCGCAGTCGCCGCCATGTCCAAAGAGACGATCCCTACCTGCCCCGGGTGGAGAGAACGCGCCACCGAGTGCGCCTGGCCCGGAGACTGGAAGCTGGACGGCTTTGAGGAGTGGGAGGCGGGGCCCGCGTGACGGGGAGGGGTCGGGGAGGAGCGCTTGGGTGGAGGGGGGAAGGGAAGGAAAGAACGCCTTAGACGCCATCTTTGATCAGGGAAACTGACCCGCAAGGCCAAACGATGCGCCTCTCTCCACTTCCCGGCGCGCCATGTTGGATGAGGGCAAGCGAACGTAGCCCCACCCCTTCCAGACCTCAGGCAGGGCCGCTTTTGACCCAGCGAGGCACTCGTTGCCCGGGCCTCGCGCTCGCTGTGGCGATTGGCTAACGTCATGCCCCGGGCGGGGAGGTGTGTCCGCTTCCTGAAAGTGAAGGGGAAGACGCCGAGGACTTTGTACCTTCCAGCCTCTCGTTTTATTCTTTTCACGTCCGTTTGGCTGAATCGAGGGAGGGCTTGAGAACGCAGAGTCACAGGAAGTCAAGTGAGAAAGGGGCCTTTTGAATTCTCAGCCCCGCCCCTCCTTCATTTACATATGAGGGAAACTGAGGTTCTCCGGGCGGAAAAGGACGCCTTCCCCGGGATAGTCCGGGGGCCGAGGCTTGCCTGGAAGCCCGTGCTCCTGATCGCCTAAGGAATGGTCGCCTTTGGGGCTTCACCCCGGGTTACCGTATTTTCCCTGGTAGACGGGCAGCAGCGGGTGAGGGGGCGTGCCTTGCTCTCCACATCTGCGAGGCTAGCAACGCAGGCCCTGGGGGTGGGGTGGGGAAAAGGACGGGGTGTTCTGTCATTGTAAGGACGAACCCTTTGTCCGGGGGAGAGCCGAGCACGGAAAACAGCCCTGCCCCCGGGTTTTCGAGTAAAAAGCCCTTCTCCGTTTCCCGGGGCGTCCCTGGAGTGCCCCTTTCTCCGATTCCTGCCTTTTAGAAGGAATTCAGCTGGTGGCAGAAATCATCTCCAATCAACACGTGTGAAATTGAATGCTCAGCTTAAAACAAAGTCTAGTTTAGACAGCGTGCTTGGGAAATCCATGAATGGGGAATATCTGCTTTACAAAAAGTTTCCTTCAAAGCGTTTCTCTGATCAGAATAATCCAAGACAAATTCCAGAGAACCCACGAGGAAAAATGTTCCAGAGAGATGAGTGATGTACTCAGTGCAGGCTGAAGGGTACTTTTAAATTTTTTATTAATTTTCTTTAGGGGCACTGGTTTTTTTTTTTTTGCAACATGGGTAATAGGGAAATATGTTTTGCAGGACTTCACATGTGTAATCGATATATTGCTCGCCTTCTCAGGGGGTGGGAGACATTGTCAAGGAAGGAGGGAAAGAATTTAGAACTCCAAAATTTTTTTTTTAATGTTTACATTTTTTTACATGTAATTGGGAAATATTTAATGAAATAAAATATATTTTAAAAAATGAAATGCTTGTTAGTAGTGTGTATGAGGAAGTACGCAGAACTGACAGGGTTTAGTAGAACTGCTACTTCCTGTGGGAGTCATTTAATTTTTCTGTGCTTCAGTTTTTTCATCTGCCAACCAGTAAAACTTCCTCTGCATTTTTCATAGGACTGTTAACATCGATGGTAATTCATGTCTATTTAGGTATAGATGTACTTGACCTTTTATTAAAATCCTACACACATTAAATTTCTAGGTTCTCATTTGTGGCAGAGGTCACCTTGTCTTCAAAGACTGAGAGTGAGTTAAGGGCTCTGACAGGGCTTATCGCACATTGGAAAAGCTTTAAAGCCATTCCCCAGTTGATAAAAATGATGAAAAGATATGATTAGTCATTTTTCAGGGGAAGAAATCCAAGCTGTCAATAGACATGAAAAAAATGCCCTAAATCACTAATAGACAGATGCAAATTAAAACAACTCTGAAGTTCCACCTCACACCCATTATTAGATTGACACAAAGGAAAGTGACAAGTGCTGAAGGGTAGTGGAAAACAAACAGGTGCATGAATGCACTGCTGATGGAATTGAACTGGTTGAGTCATTTTGAAAAGGAATTTAGAACTGTGTCCCAGAAGTTATTAATCTATGTACCACCCAGCAATACCAACATTAGTTCTGTGCCCCAAAGAGAGTCAAAAGAAAAAGAAGAGGACCATAGATACAGAAATATAATAGCTCTTTTGTGTTTACAATAATCGGTAATGGGTTACCCATCAATTGTGGTATGGCTGAATAAGTTAGGATGTATGAATGGTGAGGAGTACTACTTTTTAAAAAATTTATTTAACTTTTAACATTCATTTGCACAAAATTTTGGGTTCCAAATTTTCTCCCCATTTGTCCCCTCCTCCCACCCCAAATCACTGAGCATTCCAATTTCCCCTATCACCAATATGCCCTCTCCTCTATCATCCCTCCCTTCCCTTGTCCCCATCTTCTCCTTTGTCCTGTAGGCTAGATAACTTTCTATACCCCTTTACCTGTATTTCTTATTTCCTAGTAGCAAGAACAGTACTCGACAGTTGTTCCTAAAACTTTGAGTTCCAACTTCTCTTCATCCCTCCCTCCCCACCCATTCCCTTTGGGAAGGCAAGCAATTCAATATAGGCCATATCTGTGTAGTTTTGCAAATGACTTCCATCATAGTTGTGTTGTGTAAGACTAACTATATTTCCCTCCATCCTATCCTGCCCCCCATTGCTTCTATTCTCTCTTTTGATCCTGTCCCTCCCCAAGAGTGTTGACTTCAAATTGCTCCCTTCTCCCATTGCCCTCCCCTCCCTCATCCCCCCACCCTATTTATCCCCTTCTCCCCCACTTTCCTGTATTGTAAGATAGGTTTTCATACCAAAATGAGTGTGCATTTTATTCCTTCCTTTAGTCGAATGTGATGAGAGTAAACTTCATGTTTTTCTCTCACCTCCCCTCTTTTTCCCTCCACTAAAAAGTCTTTTGCCTGTCTCTTTTATGAGAGGTAATTTGCCCCATTCCATTTCTCCCTTTTTCCTCCTAATATATTTCTCTCTCACCCCTTAATTTAATTTTTTTAAGATATGATCCCATCCTATTCCATTCACTCTGTGCTCTGTGTGTGTGTGTGTGTGTGTGTGTGTGTATGTATGTAATACCACCAACTACCCAGATACTGAAAAGTTTCAAGAGCTACAAATATTGTCTTTCCATGTAGGAATGTAAACAGTTCAACTTCAGTAAGTCCCTTATGACTTCTCTTTGCTGTTTACCTTTTCATGCTTCTCTTCATTCTTGTGTTTGAAAGTCAAATTTTCTTTTCAGCTCTGGTCTTTTCATCAAGAATGTTTGAAAGTCCTCAATTTCATTGAAAGACCATTTTTTCCCCTGAAGTATTATACTCAGTTTTGCTGGGTGGGTGATTCTTGGTTTTAGTCCTAGTTCCTTTGACTTCTGCAATATCCTATTCCATGCCCTTCAGTCCCTTAATGTAGAAGCTGCTAGATCTTGTGTTATCCTGATTGTACTTCCACAATACTTGAATTGTTTCTTTCTAGCTGCTTGCAATATTTTCTCCTTAACCAGGGAACTCTGGAATTTGGCCACAATGTTCCTAGGAGTTTCTCTTTTTGGATCTCTTTGAGGCAGCGATCGGTGGATTCCTTGAATACTTATTTTGCCCTCTGGTTCTAGAATCTCAGGGCAGTTTTCCTTGATAATTTCATGAAAGATGATGTCTAGGCTCTTTTTTTGATCATGGCTTTCAGGTAGTCCCATAATTTTTAAATTGTCTTTGCTGGATCTATTTTCCAGGTCAGTTGTTTTTCCAATGAGATATTTCACATTATCTTCCATTTTTTCATTCTTTTGGTTTTGTTTTGTGATTTCTTGGTTTCTCATAAAGTCATTAGCCTCCATCTGTTCCATTCTAATTTTGAAAGAACTATTTTCTTCAGTGAGCTTTTGAACCTCCTTTTCCATTTGGCTAATTCTGCTTTTGAAAGCATTCTTCTTCTCATTGGCTTTTTGAACCTCTTTTGCCAATTGAGTTAGCCTATTTTTCAAGGTGTTATTTTCTTCAGCATTTTTTTGGGTCTCCTTTAGCAAGGTGTTGACCTGCTTTTCATGCTTTTCTTGCATCTCTCTCATTTCTCTTCCCAGTTTTTCTTCACCTCTCTAACTTGATTTTCAAAATCCTCTTTGAGCTCTTCCATGGCCTGAGCCCATTGAATATTTATTTTGGATGTTTGCGATACAGAAGCCTTGATTTCTATGTCTTTCCCTGATGGTAAGCATTGTTCTTCCTCATCAGAAAGGATGGGAGGAGGTATCTGTTCACCAAGAAAGTGACCTTCTATGGTCTTATTTTTTCTGGGCATTTTCCCAGTCAGTGACTTGACTTCTGAGCTTCCTCTTCACACCCACCACACCTCCAGATCCACCCAGCTATCGGTTGGTGTCTGAGATTCAAATGCTGCTTCCCAGCCTCAGGGCTTTGGGCAGGGGTGGGGCTGCTATTCAGTATGAGATTAAGTTCAGGTGCTCAGGTGGGGGCAGGGCCGCTTCCCGGGGCTCAGTTCCCTCAGGGGGTTTATGGGGAGACCTCCAACAATGGATCTGAGCTCCTGCCTGCTTTGGCAGCCCTTGTCTGCTGCTGCCTCTGCTGCTGCCTCCCAAGGGGGCCTGAGTTATGGAGACACCCCACTCCCCTCTCAGCCACCCAAAGAGACCCTCTCACTGACCTTTGCCCCTGTGGGTGGAGGGACCTGCGCGACTGCTAGAGATTCTGTCCCTGAAGCCTGCTCAGATCTGCTCCTCTTGGTGCCCTGGCTGAGACAAGGCTGGGCTCTACTCTGGGTCCCGGGTGCAACGGACCTTTCGTGTCAGTTTTTCAGGGCTCTCTGGAACAGAAATCTCCTCCACTCCATTGTTCTGTGGCTTCTGCTGCTTCAGAATTTGTTGGGAATTCTTCTTTACAGGTAATTTATGGGCTGTGTTAGCATATGTGTATCTTTCTACTCTGCCATCTTGACTCCTCCTTCGAGGAGTACTATTTTGCAATAAGAAATAATGAAGAGGGGATGGTTTGAGAAAAACCTGAAAAAGCTTGTTGTGAACCGATGACCAAGTAAAGTGAGCAGAATTAGAACAATTTGTTTAATAATGTTGCTGTAAAGGCAGCTTAGGGAGACTGAGCTCCAACCAACAAAATGACCAACTACAAGTACAGAAGATTGATGTTGAAACATGTTATTCTCTTCCTGTCAGAGGTCAAGATGTATCAGTGCAGGAGGAGACATTTTTTTGGTATGTAGCCAATGTGGGAATTTGTTTTGCTTGCCTATACATGTTTGTGATGGGCTTTGTTTTTCTTCTTCAGTGGTTTGAGGATAGGGGAGAAGAAGGAGGGAGAGAAGGCCCATCTTAATTAATTGGGAAAAAAATGTTTTTTTAAAAAGCTTTGAGTGTGGACTCAGTGATAGATTGTATGTCCTTCTTCTGAAGACCAACCTAAGATCAGAAAGGCTTACCACTAACTTGGCAGCAGGATGGTAAACTTCTTTTATTGCAGCAACTCATAAAAACTAAGGCACAGAGGAAGTTGCAGTCTGTCTTGATGGAGGAAGTAACCATGTCGATAATCACAGATCCCTGAAATATCTATTTACAGAGAGGCTGGAAGCTGGTGGCAGAGTAATTTAACACTGTCATTTGAAGAGCCTTAGATCCTTGGAAATGGAGATAAAGCATCTCTAAAGCCATAAATTACTAGGAAAAGCAATTTGATTTGGAAAAATTAAATCATCATACTTCAGGAATATAACAAATAAGTCAACTTTTGTAGTAATAGGAAATCAGTAAGCATTTTTAAAAAATACGTTGGCTGCACAACTTTTTGTTAGGCACTAATTTTGCCGCTTAATTTGTGACTCTTATGTCACTCACTTGGATCACCCAACCTCCTCCATGAGCTTGGGACCTCCATTTTCTCGTGCCCTTCAAGCCAGTCTTTTAAAATTTAGTTTTGTAAAATTTTAGGCTTACTTACATCAATAAATACCAGCAAGCCTATAAACATAAATTGTCACATAAAGGCAACTCCAGATGATATTTTTATCATACAGATATTTTGATAAAATAACTATTTGCTCTCTGCACTTTCTTGGTCTCACTTTAAAGTTTCATTGCCATGGCCAGTTTTTTATCGAGAGATGAAGGTGTCCTATACTGTTCTAATTCCATTTCCTTCAGTGTATCCCTTCATAACAGGAAGAGCACTGAAGTTGAAGTAAGGGAAGCTAGGTTTGAATTCTGCTTCTTCTGTTTACTGTGTGGTGTTAGGCAGTAAACGTCTTTGGGTTTGGTTTCCTCATCTGCAAAAAGAGAGTTGGAATAGATCTCACAGGGCTCTGGATCTTCTGATCTAATGATCACCTGAAGATTTTTAAAAAGCAAAACAAGAACCCTCATAATTTGGAAAGTATTTTTAAAATACACACACATACACATATTTCCTTTAAAAAAAACCATTCTTAGGATGTACCCCATATAGTGGGATCACTACCTCCTTGTAATTCTTGTTGCCCATTGCCAGGTTGTTCTTCAGAACGATTGCACCAGTTCATAATTTCACTGTCTAGAAGCAGTTTTACTTTGCACATTTGATTATTAGAGTTTAAACAATTTTTAAATGTTTATTCACAATGTTTTCTCCTTTGAGAACAGCCTTTTTTCCTATTGGGCCACTGGAAAATGGATATTTCTCTTAAATTTGTATCAGTTCTCTATTGTTTCTAGAGGTCAGATTTTTGATCTAAAACATCTTGTCATAAAAATGAATTCCTAAACTCTTTTTAAAATTTGGGATTCATTGGGATTTTTGTTGTCTCCAATCCCTTCAGTTTTATATAATCAAATCCATTCAGTTGAGCATTTAATATACTGCATGCAAGAAGTACAGAGCCATGAGGCACAAAAAAGGAGGAAGAAATTGTTCATGCTTTCAAAGAATTTATAATTTAGTAGAAAATGTGATATGTACCCTGAGAAAGGTACAAAGTACCATGGAGGTTTCCAGTATTTTCTTCCATTTGTTAGAATTTTTATCTTCCCTACAGCTGAGGTAAATTTTACTTTTTTTCCCACTTTGTGTTTATATTTAGGGCACTGATTGACCTAGAATGTTTTGTAGTTGCTGTCAATGCTGATCTAAGCTCATTTTTTGCAATGCTGCTATCCAGTTTTTCTCCAAATTTTTACTGATTCTTTTCTATAGTGTTTTTGGGGTTTTCTTGGCAAAGATACTCCAGCTTATTTCACAAATGAGAAAACTGAGGCAGATAGGAATAAGTGACTTGCTAGAGTCACACACCTAGTAAGTATCTGAGGCCAAATTTGAGCTCAGGAAGAGGAGTCTTCCAGATTCCACAGCTGTCCTATAAACTGTATTTCTCTTCTGGCTCACTACATTTCTCCTGACTTAACTGTTAGGAATCATTTCCCTGCTGCCTTTCAAGAGTGTCTCATGTTCATGCCAAACTGGTTTTGCTTAGTCCTTGACTTTGAATTCCTGCTATCAGCATTCAGGTTGCTTAATATGACCTAACACCCTCTCAAAGGAACTAACATTTTTACCTCCTTACAGTTGACACCCAACAGTCTTGTTTCTAAATGTCTTTTCATAATTTTGTTGTTCAGTCATTTCTGACTCTCAATGATGGTATTTGGGTTTTTCTTGGCAAAGATACTGGAGTAGTTTGCCATTTCTTTCTCCAGCTCTTTTTTACAGATGAGAAAACTGAGGTAAACAGGGTTAAGTGACTTGCCCAGAGTCACACAGCTATTAAGTGTGTCTGAGGCCAGATTTGAACTCAGAAAGATGAGTCTTCCAGACTCCAGGCCTTACACTCTATCCACTATGCCATCTAGCTACCCCACATTCATAATACTTGTTATAGAATGTCCTCCATTTTTTCCATCTGCTTCCCCCTGGAAGAGATCCTAGAAAAGATCTTGATGAATATAAGCCAAGCCTAACACAAAGCAAGACACAGCACAATGGGATGGGGCCCCCAGGGACACCCCTGGGTGATCCAGGGGGAAAATGAATCAGGTCTTCCCTGAAAACCAGAATTTATAGGGGTAAATTCAGCAACTCACTGTTGTTATGTGGTAGAGGTACTTATGTGAGCAGCTTGAATTTCTATAACCAAAATGTAGATGTCAGAGAGAAAATAAATAAATTGCCATAAAAATCACAAAAAGCTGGAGTGGCTGCCAAATGAAGAGGCAGCACTTAGGTTTCCTGCTAATCCCTCGGCCAGTAGAGGTGAGGCAGCCACTAACTCACTGCTGCAAGCAGCTAAGTGAAGATTCTAAGTCATTGACAGAGAAGACTCTCAAGTGGGTTTTTAGCATAGAAAACTTTGTGGTTTCACATATTCACACAGGGCCCCATGAGCGTTGGACTTCTCAGCTTAGGTCTATTGGGATTTCATTTTTCCTTCATTTATTGTGTTTGCCTCCCTCAAGTTTTGCCTAGCCAGAGGAAGCTCAGGGAGATATATCATGTCTCTATATTTCAGAAAGAGAAAGATCTGGTAGGGGCTTCACTAATATATGTGTCTATTTCTGGGGAATGGTATGGAACCAGAAAACTGACCTGACCCACTCAGATTGCCTTGAAATTTGCTGTTAAGCAAAACTGGTGCCTCTCTAAATGAATGGAGTATATGCTTGAGAGTATTTTTAGACTTCCTTAGTTTTTGCTTTGGTGGAATAATATCCAAGAAGGAGAGCAGTACCCTTATATTCCTCATACATCCAGGAACAAGTGTTCATTTGACCTGCACACTATTTTCATGGGAACTTGTAGGTACTGCCTTTCTTGGCTCACGTTTGAGTATACATGAAAATATAGCCCACACACATCCCCATGGGATGGGTAAAGTTGAGTCACTAAATTAAACAATTAATGAAATGGACAATATCTTCTTTACTTGAGGCATCTGCTATGAAGACTTCATCACCCAACTTCAGGAAGTGTGAGACTCCCTTAGGAAGGACACCAGCAACAGAAGGAGCTCTGGTAAGGCTTCAGCTTGGTTGGGGGCTGGAGTGAGATCGCTCTGGTGGAACAGGGAAACCTCATTTCAGATAAGCTCATAAGGGTCATGTGAACATCTGTGGCAGCAAAGTGTGTACCCCAGCAGTTTCTGTGTGCCATCTGTGGGCTCTGGCTGCATGCATTCCTTGCATAGGGAATTCTCTACTTTAACACCTCTTCCCTGTGATAGCAGGTGTGTTTGGGGGAAGCTATGACCCAGATATATCAGGGATATGTTAAGTTTCTTATTAGCAACTACATGGTGGACTCAGAATCAGAAAGACGAGTTCAAATCTTGCCTTGGCAAGTCATTTAACCTCTTTGTCTCAGTTTCCTCAACTGTAAAATGGAACTGATAGTGCCTACTTGGTTGTGAGGATCAAATGAAATATTTGTACAGGAGCTATAGACTTACTTCATTCTCCCCATCACTATGCCATTTCTATACATGCCTTTGCCTTGAATTGTTGTGTCCTGTTTTATTATTCAAAGATAAACACATTAGTTAGGGTTACAAACTATAGTTTTAGGAGTATGGACTTACAGAGTCCCTTAAACCTGGATTAATTAACCTTCAGGAAGTCTAACATAAGTATGAGTTGAAAAGCAGAGCCCAGAAGGGATGCATAAAAACAGCTTAATACATTTTTGATGAATTGAATGGTTTGACTCACAGCTAGTTAAATGCTATCTGGAATTCTTGTGACAGTGTATGCTAACTTATGAAGTGGGTTTCTTGGATAAGACTAAACACCAGAAGATCTCCAATTTCTGCCAACTTTCTTGTGATCATTAACTAAAGGCACTCAGAATTACTCATTAGTTTCCCCACTCTTGGCACTAAAATACCATCTGGATATTTGTTAATATATTCTCCAAAAATGACCTGCTTCCCACACCAAAGGATTTCCTCTCCCCTGTCATAATACATGGAAGCCATAGCTAAATTTTCACAAGGTCAGAGTGGAAGGGACTGCAGAGGCATCCGACACACACTAGAACAAGAATTCTCAGTACAATATCCCTTACGAGATCATTCAGCCTTGGTTTTAAGCCCACTAATGAAAAGGAGCCCACACCCTCCTGAGGCATCCCTATTTCATTTTTCAGATAGTTTTTCCTTACTGTGTCAGCAAGCTCCCTGACACCCAGGAGAGCCTGCTGCATAGGTTCTTGGATCTGCTTTTCTAAAAGGAAAGCAACTTTAAGAAGAGTAACAAATCTTAATCATATATGCCAACAGAGAAAACACAAGCAGGACCAACAGACAGGGCTTCCAGCTGTCTGACCATTCACAATACACGCATAACCAGAGAGAAGCACCAACATCTGGGTTTTCAAAGGCGGGGAGGAGCTTCTTAAAACTTTCTTCCAAAAACTAAGCCCCAAAGCAAATCCTCACCTCAGAGTACATGCACTCTTTTCAGAGCACACCCTTGTGACCCAGCATCTCACTAGCAATCAGCAGAATGTGTGGGCCTTCCTACAAAACAAGCCTATTAATTGGGGGGGGGGGGGGGAAGATTTTCAACTCCCATTACACTGACACGGAACCAAAATCTGCTTCCCTGGAACTTCCACTAGTTGATCCTATTTCTGCCCAACAAAGCCAAATAGAACAATTCAAAACCATCTTCTATGCGGTATCTTTTAAAATACTTGGAAAATTTCTCCCTATCGATTCCTTCCATAATGCCTTCAATCCAGCTTAAGTCTCCCTTGTCCTTAAAAACACTCCGTAGACCTGACTCATCCTTCAAGCCACCATCTTAGACATCTCTTACCTTTATCAGCCAAACTTCTTGGAAAAAAGTTCTTTACACTCACCTTGATTTCTTCTCCTCTCGCTCTTTTCTAAGCTATCTATGATCTGGCTTCTTACTTGGTTACTCAGATGGAACTTCTCCAGTGATCTCTTAATTGCCTAATATGTCAGCCTTTTCTCAGTTCTCATTCTCCTTGACTTCTCTGAAACATCTGCTACTGATTGATGTAGCACTCTCCTCCTGGACATTCTCTCTCCTCCAGTTTTTGTGACCTTGCTCTCTCTTTTCCTCCTACCTGTCCCAGTCTCCTTTGCTGGATCATCATCCATATCATGCTCCCTGTTTATGTATGTTCCTCAAGGTTCTGTCCCAGCACTTAGCATAGGGTTCAGCACATAGTAGGTCCTTAATAAATTAATAACTAATTAATTTATAGCTATAACTAATATGCTTACCTTTTAATAATAAAACAGGACACAACAGTTCAAGGCAAAGGCATGTACTGAAATGGCATAGTAATGGGGAGAAGAGAAGAAGTATAATAGCTCCTGCTATATGCCAAGCCCTGCACAAATATTTCATTTGATCCTCACAACTTAGGTAGGTGCTATTATCCCCATTTTACAGTTGAGGAAACTGAGGCAAAGAGGTTAATTTAAATTAAATAATAATAAGAAATTAGATGTCTTGGGCTCTCTTCTTTTTTCTCTGTGATATTGGTGGCCTCATTGGCTCTCATGGATTTAATTATCCTCCCTATGCTGATAACTTCCAGATTCATATTCCCAGGTTATTTCAAGTTTCTCTCCTGAGCTCCATCTGTTTATCAGACATTTTGAACTGTATGTCTGCTAGATATGTAGAACTCAGCATGTCCATAGCTTTCTTCCTATACCCACCCCACTTCTGTACTTCTCTGTAAAGATCTGTAGAGGATACCACTATCTTTCCAGTCACCCAGGTTCACAACGTTGTTGTCCTGGCTACTCAGTGCCAGGCACTGGGCCAGCACTGCAGGGAAAGAAGGGTACTGTTCTCCTCCTCATGCACACTTCTGGCCTGACCTTCTCTGCCCAGCCTGGAGCCCAAGGGCAGCCATTTCAATGATGTTATGATTAACAGGCTAGAATCTTTCCCCATCTTGACTTTTCCCAGTATCCACCATAATCCTTACTACCTATTTTCATAGGATTCCCTACGCAAGGAAAGCATCCAGTCATGTATGCACATATCCATTCGGTTGTCAAATCTTGATGCTTCTACCTCTAAGTGTTTCTTATGTGTTCCCTTCTCTCAGTTCACATCACCACCACCATAGTTCAGGTCCCATCTCTTCTCCTCTGGACTATTACAATAGACTCCTTGTTGGTTCCTCTGTGTTGTCTCTCCCCATCCAATATGCCCTTCATCTAGCTGCCAAATTGATTTTCCCAAAGTGTAAATCTGTTACATCATTGTTTTATTCAATAAACTCCAGTGGTTTCTTATTCTCCTCAGGATCAAATGTAAATGTTTAGGCATTTAAAGACCCTCACAACCTGGCTTCAACACAGATTTCCAACCTCATTGCACATAGCTCCCTTCTACACATAGTGGTCTAGCCCAGGGCTTCTTAAACTTTTTCCATTCACAACCCTTTTAGTACTTTTTAAACTTGGGGCCCTAGCCCCTGGTTTAAGAAGGGCTGGAGCCAAACTGATTTTTTTTTTTCCATTTCTAAAACATGGCACTCCATCTCTGGTCTCCATGCCTTTGCACTGACTGTCCACTATGTAAGGAATGCATTCATTTCCTATTCATATCTCTCAGGATCTTGAGTTTTCTTCAAGACTCAGCTCCAGTATGACTTTCTACACCAGGCCTTTCTTGTTCCTCAGCTTTCTTTCAAAATCACCTTGTATCTCTTTAGTGTGTAGCTATACAAAGACACAGTTGCCTCTCCTGGCTAGACTATAACTTTCTTGAGAGCAGACTATTTTTCCTTTTGTCTTATGTAATGTTAATGAGATTTATGTTAATAAAATATCTTCCCTATGCATTAATAGGCCTCAGGTGGAACCCATTAGAGGAAGCTTGTTTGGGGAAGACCCACACTTTTTGTTAATTTTTAATGAGGCATTGGGTCACAAGTATTGTGATGCCCTCCAGCTCGGAACAGTGTATATATACTCTTAGGGGAGGATTTTGCTTTGGGACTTAGTTTTTGGAAGAAAGTTCATGTGCCAGATGAGATTGTGTAGAATGTTAAACATATAACAGAGAAGTATATATTTTATCTAGTGGCACTGAAGAACTGGTGAAGCTTTTTTGAGCAAGGGAGTGAAACGATTAGAACTTTGTGTCTTAGATGCATCATAAAATCATAGATACAGAATTAGAAATTCAGAGGTATTTTAACCCAACCTTCTCATTTTGAAGATGAAGAAACTGAGGCCAAGGAAGATTAAATGATTAATCCAAGATCACCCAGGTAATGTATCAAGAAGTAAGATTTCAACCCAGGTTCTCAAATGCCAGAGTTAAGTGTTCTTTCCCCTGTATAATTGGACTGTTGCATGGATAACAAACAGGCAGCCTCCCCTTTGAAAACCCAGATGTTGGTGCTTGTCTGTGTGGTAACTATGTATGTATGTAATGGTCAGACAGTTCGATCTGTCTGTTGATCTGTGTGGTCAGACAGAAGACCTGCCTGTTGGTCTTCATTTCTCTGCTTGTATTTTCTCTGTTGGTATATGTGATTAAAGAAGATTATTGACCCTTCAGAAGTTGCTTTCCTTTTAGAAAAGCAGATCTAAGAACCTGTGCAGCAGGCCCTCCTGTTTATGCCCCGCAGCGTGCTTCCTGCTACATCTTGCTATCCCTAGTGGCTAGCACAGTGCCTTCCACATAGTAGGTACTTAATAAGAGTTTATTGTTTGATTGTTCTAGCCTGTCATTTTGTCTATGGAACACTTAACCTTTTATAGTTTGACAAGTTACCTATAAAATGGAGAGTGGCTCAGCAGTGAGTGGAACTGGGTGCATTTCCTGTCTCTGATGCCTGTTATTTGTGTAACCTTGGGAAAGTCATTTAACATTCCTGGGCCTTAGTTTTCCAAGTTGTATAAGGATAGTGGTTAAACTACATGACTTCTGAGGTCCCTTCCAACTCTAGATCTATGATCTTACGATCCTCCACCTAAGGGAGCTTAGCTTAGATATCTCCTCATTCCTCCCCTGGCTGCACTACTCTGAGATTACTCTGACTTCTCTACCATGTGGCCATGTTAGGTTCCTTCTTCTTTACTTCCTGTTTTTTAGCTTCCATTTGTGTGTTTTCTCTCCTCAGCACTTTGCACAGTGCAACATTTAATAAACATTAATTTAATAAACATTTGTTTATTATTAACATTCTCAGGTTTGCTTCATCTGTAGATTGGATAACCATGCCATCTAGGCCTTAATCAAAGTCACTAGTCTTTTTTAAAAAAGTTGAATAAAACAAGACCAAAACAGAACCTTCAGGCATTCTACTAGAGATCTCCTGACATCAATACACACAGTAGTCTTTTGGAGACTGACATCAATAAATTAATGACTATTCTGTGGGTTTGGTCATTCAACTAGCTCCAGATCCACCAAACTATTTTATCATCTAGTTCATGTCTCTCTATTTTATCCACAAAGATAGTATGAAACTTAGTTGATCAGTTTTTCAGCCAAACCTTTGGCTATTTCTATATTTTTTCCTCTGATCTAAATCTAGTAATCCTACCCACTCATTGCCCCACCCCCAAAATTAAGATGAATCTAAGTTAGCTCTTCAGTGGTCACCTTTCCATAAGCTATGTTTTTAATAATGTTTAAAAATTTTGTTATAGGAAATTGTACATTTGCTTCAAATTCCATGGTTGTCATTAGGCTGTTTCCACACCCTTAATTTAATTCAGTAACTCATGGGGCTAAAACAAGGAGCAAATGAGGTGGCCTTATAGCCTCTGAAGAACTCAATATTGGCTCTCTAGAAAAGGATGATTTCTTTGCCTCTGCAATAAGATTGGGAGAATTTCTTGGATAAGACGTAGATCATCCTGAGTACTGGGCTAGAATGTTTTAACTCCAATCAGAAGAGAGTGGGAGCCAAAAACCATTCCAGATCTTTCCCAAAGAAATCTATATCCTATGTAATATCAAATGTGAATTCTTTAAAGAGCACCGTCCAAATGGTAAAAGGCAAGAGACAGAGGTGGGACACCATAACTTAAGTGTTTAGTGGAAATAAGAAGATAAAAACCAGGCATCTATCCTCAAGACCAGTTATAATAGTAAGCTAAAATATCGCAAGGGAGAATAAGGGTGTATTGATGGAAAACACTAAGTGTTCTTAGTGGGAACATTCTAGAAATAACTCAGAAATACACTGGTGACTCCACCACACCTATAGTTATGTTCACAGCAAAGACTCTGTTGAACCAAAGCCCACAGTACTGGAATTACATGACTCTGAAGTGTCTTATTTGCCCTGGTACTGCTCAGGGGCAGGTGCCATGAAGTCTTCCATATGCTGTCCCTTAGAGTGTGATGCCATGGGTCTGAGACTAGTTGCCCAACTGATGGGCTGAGGTAGGGTTAGCTGTTTGATCATTTGGTCAGTGACAGGTCTAGGTGAATCAAAGGTCAGATGTAGTCCATACAACACAGATCAACACTAAACTTTCAACAGAACCAGGTCAGAGAGAAGGGGCTTGTTCATTTACAGAGTGGGACCTGAAGGTCAAGACAGTCATCCATTCATTGTCAAACAAGAGTGAGAAAAACCTAGCATGTCACATCTCCCCAAATCCCATACTCCTCCCCCAATTTCCCTTTGAATTTCTCTATCAAGATCTTTCCTTTTCTTCTCGTTCTCTCTCTTCCATATCAGGGCTCAAACTTCTCCATCAGCCTCCTCTTCCCTCTTACTCTCACACTGGTTAACTGAAGACTTCAGGTGATTAACGAAATAGTTCCACACAACAAAAATGTTGTGGATCCCACTTAGCTGGTTGGCTCATATAACCAATAACCAGTTCACTTAATGGAAGCTACCTAAATTAGTGGTCACTCTATCCTACTTACATGATGAGAAACACTGAATTGGTATTTTAAAATGTTAAAGATAGAGAAAGGGTTCTTAAACTTTTTTTTTGGCACTGTAATGAAATCTATGGATGCATTCTCAGGAAATGCTGTTAAATACAAAACACATAACTTGGTTGTGTATTTGGAGGGAATAGCAAGTTACAACTTGCTATTGGTACATGGTAGATTGGCAGTTTCATGTGCAATCATTGTACTGTGTCATGGAAATGCTTGTTTTATTCCATGAATTAAAGATAAAATAAATATTTATAAAACACACAAAATAAAATGTACAGGATTGCCAAGGTAACGAATTCTATTGAAGAATAAATATATTTTTCCTTTCTAGCTTAGCGGACTCTCTGAAATATGATGATAGATTCACTGGAATTGGATTCACTCAAGTTAAGAAACCCTGGAATTTGTTGTTATTGGATATTTCAGTTGTATCTGACTCTTTATGGCCCCATTTGGAGTTTTCTTGGCAGAGATACTGAAGTGGTTTGTCACTTCCTTCTCCAGCTCATTTTATAGATGAGGAGACTAAAGCAAACGGGGTTAAGTGACTTGCCCAGGCTCACATAGCTAGTAAGTGTCTGAGGCCAGATTTGAACTCAGGAAGATGAGTCTTCATGTTTCCAAGCCCATGTGCCACCTAGATGCCCTTGGAATAGAAGGTGATACATCTATCCACTAAGAACAAATGGTGTCCTAAATCCTTAAATTTTTTAGTAATTTAATGAAAGTTCAGTGCACGTTAGTAAGACTGATTCCTCCCTCCCCCCCAAAAAAACTGATTTCCCTTAAGCTGCTTTTTAAAATTTAGTCATGCCCTATAGGTATTTATTGTTAAACTGCAGTTCCTCCCACTTTCTACCATGCAATCAAATCCATGGGTGACAACCTGAGGCTCATTTAAAAAGGTAGAGTCTAATGTAAACAGCTAAGGGAAAGAAGTAAAAACCATTTGATTTTAAAAAATAAAAATTCCTCTTCATTTTATCACCATTTATTTAAGGGTCTGAGTTTATTTGTGGATTAGCATCATCCATTGTTAATAGTACTGATCATGTAGATTATATTTCAGGGGTGTTTCAAGGAGGTTGGGGTACAAGGCAGAGTTGCAAACACTGGAAGCAGCTGCAGAAACCAAAAACCCATCTTAACATGTAAAAAGCTCCAAGCTGCAAGTTACCAGCAGTATTTTCAGCCAGATATAAGAGATATCAAAAACTAGAATGTATAAGAATGTTTCTTAACACTTTAGAAGAAAAGTGGTAAAGAATAAAACTGCTTTGGCTTTCTTTCTTTGGCCTAGGATTTCAAATAAGTAGGGAGTTCCTAGGAAGGGCATTCTTTTTGTGGATGCAGATCTGCAACAGTTTAGCATATATTAGAAACCGATTTGAACCCAACCCTTTCTGACTCTGAGGGCAGCTCTTCACTGGGTCACACTTTTTACCTACTTTCAAATAAATAGTCTTTATTCTCCATTAGGAAAGAATTGAGACCATTTTTTTCTTTTTGAAGAAATCATAGTTAATCACTCAGACATTTCAAGATTATGATTTAATAATTTTGGATAATACAAAAATTATTGATCAAGGATTGGTTTTCTTTTGGCTCTGCCTTCTGATAAATAGCCTCTTACAAGGCAAGATAAACAAGAGGGATTGTAACTGAGGGAGATGGCCGATACTTAGTCATCAACAGGGAACACATGTGGGATTCATGCAGAAAGAAAATCTTGAGTCAAAAAAAGCACCAATAAGAATAGAAGAGCTGCTGTTACCTACTAGAGTCACCTTCTGACAGGCTGCAAGACAATAGTTGGATGGAATTACAAATATGGTGCTGCTAGGTGGTGCAGTGGGTAGAACACTGGAGTCAGGAGGACCTGAGTTCATGTTGGGAGAAATGATCATTTCTCTGTTATATTAATAACCAGTTATTGAATGAGGACTAAGATTTTCTCCCCTTCCGTTCCCTCATTCACCATAAGCTATTCAGTCAGTCTTTGAAGGGCAGGACTGAGATGAAATTTTGGGCAGATGCACCCCACTAGGAAAACTCGGATCTGTTCATAAGGTAAAGAAATTGTAGTTTCGATGAACTGATGGATTCTGGCCTGTTGTGTCAGACAGGTCTGGGTAAAAGTGGATTTCCCTTTTTTTTTCTAGATTACCCTAGACAGGGTGATATGTATAGATCAAGGCTGAGCGATCATAATCATGTCCCCATGGCTCTCATTAGAAAAAGTCTACCTCATTATAATATTCATTCTTATTAATCGTTAACCAATCAGAGTTGATTGCCACCCTTAAGAACACCTACTCTTCCAAGGGCATGTTAGCATTGAGTGGGTTCCATGGGGGGGGTCTTTGGTACTGGAGAGTGCCACTGACCCCTTTTATATTTTATTATATTATATTTTATTATTATTATTAATTAATTCTTTATTAATTAATTATTATATTATATATATTATTATAATTAATTATTATTAATATTATATTATATTATATTTTAGCACGATTAATAAAATGATCAATCACCTAGAAACTATGCCTCTTGAACAATACTTCACTAAATCCAGTCTCAAATACTTACTATCTGTGTGGCTCTGGGCAAGTCACTTAACCCTTATTACCTCCAAATAAAAACAAAAGTAATTAGTATGGAATTATAGGAGCAGCTAGGTGGTGCAGTGGGTAGAGTGCTGGGCCTGGAGTCAGAAAGATTCATTTACATGAGTTCAAATCCAGCCTCAGATACTCCTAGCCATGTGATCCTGGGCAAGTCATTTAACCCTGTCTACCTCAATTTCCTCATCTGTAAATCGAGCTGGAGAAGGAAATGACAGACCACTCCAGTAACTTTTCTGCAAAATTCCCAGTTGGGGTCATGGAGTTAGCATGACAGAACAACAACAAAAAATGAAATTATGACTAACTAGTGTTTAAAAGAACTTGGCCTAAGACTGTACTGACCACAATAACATCACACTGCCTGCTGCAAACTGAGTCATTAAAAAGAATTTTTTTAAAAGACTATCACATTTGTGCAAAATAGTTTTGAGTCTAATACCAAAATCTATTTGTACAACAAAGTCTGGGGTAAGCACACAAATGGGAATGTGTAAAGAAGTATACAACTAGCATGCTTTGTGGTATTCTTTATTTAAAAATTGTGAGTTAACTACAGCTGTAGTGTTCTCATTTCTTACCATCTTGATGGTATAACAAACTGGGGAAAACAGCATAATTTCAAGAAGGTATTAAAAAAAAAACCCAAACACATATACACACACACATACACGCGCACACATCATTATTATCTAAACACATTTAAAAATGGTGACAAAAGCTCTGAATGCACTAAATCAAATTAAAAACCCTTCCTTATAATGGACTGTGGCAATACTGTGGCTAGAAAAACAAACATTCTTTTATCTGTTTAAAAAAAAAGTAAAAGACACTCTGGCATTTGGAACCTAGCAGCAAAGAGTAAAGCAGATACAAAGTTCATTAAAACATAAAACACAAAATAAAGAGACATAAAACTAGGTAATATCAGATATCCTAAAATTGATACTGTGTAGGATTGCACGGATTGTTCATTGAGAAATGGTTTAAGGAACTTGTAAGAACTACCCCCTTTCCCCTGACATTTTAAATTGCTGCACATTACAAATAGGGGAAAAGGAAAAAAAAAAAAGTGTGTGTGTGTGCGCGTGTGTGTGTATACACACACACACATTTATATATATATATATGTATATATATATTTGGAATGCTATACACACAAACAAAATGCATTTTGCACATCAGCTCAAGGCCTGTTATTAGCCTTGAACAAGAAACAGCTAAGTGCTAGCTAGGACTGTGAAAGAGAAAGCAAAAAGGCTTTGGGATCAAGGATTCAAAGTCTGAGTGTATTTATCAGACCCGAGGAGAAGTCACAGGATTTGGGGGGCAGGTTCTGTCGCACATTAAAGATGAAAAACATTGTGGAACATATAGAGAGTACACAAGCTTCTTTGGAAAGTGTTTGGAATAAAAGAATAAACTCTAAGACTACTTTTGGAGGTGATTCCAAAGTACGTGATGGTCTACAGCTAAGACATCAGTTGAGATCTGTTTCATGGTGGCCAAATAAATAATGATGATGATAGAAGACTACCTTTTTTTTACCAAACCGATTTTGGAACATTCCAGCACAAAAATCCTTACTTCTATGTGCCTGACTGATAACTAGTAATAGCACATATCTGACTTCTTATTTATGAAGAGAATTATTGGCCAGCATTTTGATTCCCACCTTATTTGCTGCACAAATATCTGAAGCTATTAGATACTTTCAGGGAAAAGATTTTTTTTCCCACTTGGCTAGGAGGTAAGGACAGATACTATATTTTTCCAAGAAAGTTGAGACAGTCTAGAGGGAAGAGATGTACTGATCTCAGGGCTAAATAGAGCAGTTGCTGAGTTCATATCCAAGGGAACTTGGAAGGGTAGTGAAGCAGGTTTAGAGGTCCCAGGAGCAGCAGCACACTTGCAAATAAAATTTCTCTCTTAAGTTTATAAGGGCTCCATTGGTTCCAGAACAAAGGCCTGCGTAGGTAGACCAAAAAGAGTTTCCTGGTGTTGTGGGGCAAGAAGGAACCTTAAAAATCCAAAAGAACTTAGAAGCCACATTAGCTGCTGTGGTCTTGGCTAGGACCTAGGCTATAGTCTGAGTTGTCATAAAAGATCTCAAAGAAGGAGAGATGTTAGAAACACAGCTTAGAGAAGTGTTTTTCCATTCTTTTTCCCTAGAAAAACAGGATGATCAAAATATGATTCCACAGGACAAGTGATAAAAAGCATGCTGCCCACCTCCTGACAGAACAGTGATGGATTCGGGGATCCTGAATGAAACATACAGGGTGTCACCAAATTCTTTTATGGCTTAAAACTGCATTAGGATTTGGGGAACATCCTATATATTTTTGGGACATTGCTAATTTGGGAATTTATTTGGTTGACTGTTCATATGGGTTATAAGGTATTTTGTTCTTGTTTTACCTTCAATGGGAGGGGAGATGGGAGAGAAAAAAATTTGTTTTGGTTAATTGAAAAAATAAAATTAAATAAAAAACCAAATTGGTGAGGCAAATGATTAGATGGCTTTTCTACTCTAAAACTAGCCAGTCTAGCATGTTAAGGTGCCTGCTAATTCAGATTAATGCCCATAAATAAAGCTGAGAGGTATCAACTGATCATGCTGAAGAATCAACCCCCAAATGACCTAAATATATAATCTATCACACTAGGTGGTTTGAATATTTTGGTTTTCTCCTGAACTTTACAGAAACAGTCTTTATAATGGGATTTGAAAAGGGCTCTTTCTGTGTAGCCTTGTGTTACTCTTCCTCTTCCTCCTCCTCCTCCTCCCCCTCTCCTTCGCCTTCCCCTTCTTTCCCCATGGTCTCCACAATGAGCTCAGCAGTGCAGGTGGCTTCTCCCAGACTGTTGACAGCTTTGCAGGTGTATTTGGCATCATCATCCCCACAGACATCAGAGATAATTAAAGAGCAGTTCCCATCTTCATCGTAGTCTATCTGGAAGTGGCGAGATTCCCTGATGGACTGGTCATCTTTGAACCAGACGACCTCGGGGTCTGGGTACCCTGCAGCACATATGGAGAGAACAATACCATGGAAATAAGTATGTCTTCCACCTTGGCCCCAGTGCATATACAGTCAACTCCACTTGAATTGAATTAATAAAGGGGTAAAGGGCAAAAATGGTCTGTTTGCCTTTGGGCAACATTTAGATACTTTTGTTTCAGTAGAAATGTGTATGGGACTAGCTCAGACCAAAAATGGAAGCTAGAATGGCAGTCATCTTCCCATCTGGCTCACTCTTTGACTCATTTCAGTCTGGGGATGGTCAATGTCAAGTCTCAGGATAAAGTTTCTCCCATTTCAATACACACGTAGTTTGTGGTCTTCCTCAGAACTCCAAAGGATGACAGCATTAGAAACCTACAGTTGAAACAGATCTTAGAAGCCACCAAATCCATCCCCTTCCCTCATTTTACAGTGGAGGAAATTGAGGTCCAGGGATTTGATCAATGCCACACAGGTAGTACAAGCCAGAAGACTGATGTCAACAGAGTGGTCACAATAAGAAAAATCCAGTTTTCTAGGTGATACAGTGGGTAAAGTGCTGGACCTGAAGTCAGGAAGATCAGAGTTTAAAGCTGGACTCAGAAACTTTAATAGCTGGGTGAATCTGGGCAATGCTGCCTGTCTCAGTTTACTCATCTGTAAAATGGAGATAAAAATAGCAACTCCTCCCAGGGTTGTGGAGAAAATGAAATGAGATGCTGTTTGTAAAATGTTTTTACAAATTTGAAAGTGTTACCTAATTGCTAGTTATTATTATTAGCTATTACAGTAATCTGCTCTGGTGAATGAAAATTGACTATCCAGGTTGATCTTAGATTATGTATTAGGTATACTGCTAAAAAGTCTTATGTAAAAGAAATACTTGTCTGCCAAGTTGGGATTCCATTGACTTCGATTTTAATTTTGAAGATATTTTCTTACATAAAAATTTCTAGCCCCAATGCAGAATAAAAATCACTTTTAAGGACTTAAGAATCCTAACATTCATTCCAAGGAGCATTCTGTTCTTGTTTATCTGTTCAGTCAATGTGCTTGAATTTTCCTACACACAGCCCCTACCAGAAGGCAGACCAATGGATAATTGCTTTTATAAAAACATTTTTTTTTTTAAATCAGAGATGGGGAGAGGGGGTGCTCTAAACCTGTGATTTCATTTATTTGGAGAACTCTGAGGGTGGAAACACCATCCACCAATGTAGATTGTTTGTCAACTATAAATTGCAGTTAAAATGACAATTTAATTTGTAATTTACAGAGTTGCCCAGCAGCACCAACAGGTTAAATGACTTGCTTTTGGTCACATGGCAGATGTGCGTAGGCAGGTCTTCAACTCAGGTACTCCTGGCTCCAATGATGACTCCCTATCCACTAATCTCAGGTGGTCCAATTCAGGAGTTTAGTCCAAGACCCTGAATTTTGAAATGATTCTGCTTTCTTCTCCATTCTTACCAATCCCACAGCTTCTTCCAATCTGCTACTCTGGTATCTCTTTGGGACAATGCGTAGGGTTCCTATAGACATTGCAATGTTATCCTATTAAATATTTTTCTTACCCCATCAAGACCTCCTCAGAAATCTATCTCCCCAGATGCTCGGGTTTCCTCCAAAAATCAACTTGTATTTATTTTGTATACCTTTGGTAAGAGAAGCAGTGTATGGTACAGTGCATAAAATATAAGCTTGTTTTATCCATTGTTCTCATATCCCTAGCACCTAGCACAATGTTGGACATATACTTGGTACTTAGTAAACATTTCTTGGTTGATCTAAAGCTGGGCTTGGAGCCTAGATTCAAGTATATCTCACACATACTGGCTGGATGACCTTGGGCAAGTCAAATGACTTTTTATGTTCTCATTTGAAAATTCCCAATACCAGTGAAATCACAGGTCTAATCTCTATAGATTTATATATGTACACACAGGTTGAATATAAGTTCCTTGAGGGAAAAGACTGTTTTCATTTTCATCTTTTGGAGATCCAGGCCCAGGCATAGGATTTGGAACCTAGGAAATGCTTTAAAAATGCTTGATAATAGATTAATTGATGGATCAATAAAGGACATTGGCTTTTTTGACCCTGGAACTACTTAGAAACACTTTGAACCCCCTCTGGTCTACTGAAATGACCCTGCAAATTACAGAACTTGTGCCTTTTTAGGTGACTAAGTTCAAGAGATGAGGCCAGTTCCCCTGAGGGCACCTCTCCTAGTACTGGACCTGGAGCCAGGAAAATCTGAGTTCAAATCTTGTCCTACACACTTACTAATTGTGTAAGCCTGGACAAGTCACTTAACAACTTTCTGCCTCAGCTTCCCCATCTGTAAAATGGGAATAATCATAGCACCCACCACCTAGTGAAGATCAAATGAGATAAAATTTATAAAGGGTTTTACAACCTTAAAAAGTGCTATATTAATGATAGCTCTGATTATTATGATTGCTGTCATTACTGTTATTATTACATGGCCATCCCCCCATGCCTAACATGCACTCCCTCCTTCCTTGTGTTGGGTAGCCCAAGCACTATCTTCTACTAGAAGCCTTTCTTGATTCTCTCAACTGACTGTGTCTTCCCCACCCATATAACCTTGTATTTGACTATTCTATATTTATTCACACTTGCTTTCTTAATATTTATTCTGCACATACTTCTGTATGTCCTTGGCCTCCCCATTAACTTCTTAAGAGTAGAGATTACCTCAATTTAAGTCTTTGTATCACTGATGCCTAGCATAGTGCCTGGCATACAGCAGGTGCTTTATAAATGCTTACTTGACAGACTGACTAATTTCAAACTTCATGGTCCCAGAAGGACTTGTCCTCACCAACTGCCACATAGTGGGGGTTAGAGGGATGACTTCCTCAGTGGATGTTCCACCATTACTCCAAATAGATGTAGAAATGTGAAATAAACAAGGCACCAAGGGAAGGCTACTTGCCACTTACCTTCTATCTTGCAGTCAAATCTAGCAGCACTCCCTTCCACGACCTCTATGTCAAGAATGGTCTTAGTGAAGTAAGGTTTTACGTGGGGCTTCTCTTCGGCAACTGCCTCAAGGAAAGCTTGGGAGACATCTTCTATGGGGAGTAAAGGACAACAGGTAGTAACTCTGGAGAGAGGTTTTCTCCAGAATCAAGAAGATGCACAGCTATCCACCCAGCTACCCCCACCCCTCTGGCCCACCTATAGCCCTAACAATCAGGTTTTTTTTTTTTAATCTTCCCCTCTCCATTATAAATGAACAAAACACTTCAGACACAGAGAACTGAGTCTTTAGCAGACTTGTCCCCTAGGCCTTGTGGGCATGCTGCCAAATGGCTTCTGGAAGATGCCCAAATCAGGGAGAACAGCCTTCCCCTTCCCTCCCCCTTCCCACTGTTAATGCCAACGCATTAAAAAAGAAATTTCCTTTTTTCAAGGAGAGACATCTGCTTTATACTTTTTGTATGGCTGGCATTAGTGGAGGAGGGAATGGATATCAGGCCTGGAGGTGGTCAGCTTGACATTTGTGTTTCACATTGTTTGAATGGAAAAAGAAAACTATGCCCACTTCCCAGGGTATTTTATAGATAGTCCTTTGCCCTAATCCAGCAGCTCAGCCTCCCTTCTGACTCCTGAGCAAGAAGAACCAAGTCCTAATTGCACTTGAAACTTTCCGGAACATTTCATTCCCTTCCCTCATTGTAGACAAAGATTTAAGGTTTGAGCAGGAAAAAATAATGACTGCATTTTAAAGCTTGCTAAAAGACTCACTGCAGTACAAGCATTAGCACCTCTGTTTTTCATATGAGGAAATTCAGAGTCAGAGAAATTAGGCAATTTGCCTAGGTGCCAGAGCCTAGCTAAGTCTTACTTACTCAAGGGATACAGTATATATAGGTTTTGTAGTTGGGAAGACTTGAATTTGAATCCTGCCTCAGATATTCACTAGTTTTGTGATCCCAGACAAACCTGCTTAACCTTCTCAGTCTTGCTTTCCTCATTTGTAAAATAGGTAAAATAACAGCACCCACCTCGTAGGGTTATTACAAGGATTAAATGAGATAACCTAGGTAAAATGCTTTGCCATATAAGTGATGATGCTGATTATTCAAATTCAGGGCTGAGGTGGCAGACTCACAACCTGGCAGCTCATAGCCTCACAACGCCTAAATGCAGCCCAAATCATACTAAAATGTAATTAGAAAAAAAGTTTTTAAATAAAAATCAATACAACATAGATAACGTTAATTTGTGGTTTTCTAAGTCAATATGTTGCTACAGGGACAAGTTCTGTAATTTACAGGATCGTTTCAGTAGGCCAGAATGGGTTCAAAATTTTTTTTAAAAATAGTTCTAGGATCAAGAAAGGCAATGTCCTTCATTGATCAATCAATCTATTATTGAGTTTAGCACCACTGCTTTATGCTCTATCATCTGTCTTAGCCCACTGCTGCTCCCAAGCTAATTATCACAACAGGAGGGTTATTTGGAGGGTTGGGAGAAGGGAATAAAACAGACTAAGTTCCTTAAATCTGCAGACCACACTTTGCTGGTCATTTTAGCTTAAAGGGAAGTTCAGGGCTGGCCGAACACCCTCTTGCTTCTGAAACGAGGTACAAATGGGCTTCTGGCCACTTTTCTCCAAAGCAAAAGCTACCAGACAGCTTGGTGCATCTAAGCCATGGGAGGTGCCTCAGAGACAGAGGTGCAGACTGAGTCCAAGCTCACATGAAAATGGAAATCAGCTCCCACCAAGAGACCTAAAAAACAATCCTGTCCTTTGTTCTCATCCTCCCCACACTCCCAAGAGTGACATGATCTGATTACTACTACCACTAATATGTCACAGTGAATAGAGAGGAGACATAAAGTCAGGAAACCCTGGATTTCAGTCCTACCCCTGATACATCCTGGCTGTCTGACCCTGGGCAAGTCACTGGACTTCTCAGGGCCCTGGGCAGCTCTTTAATCCTACAGGCTGCAGCATAGTTGGGAATCTGCAGGGTAGAGGTAGGTCCTTCCCTGGGAGTTCTCTTTACGAAAGAAATACTAGGACTGATAAAACAATAATAGGGATAATAAACAATAATAAATATTAAAGGCTTTAAAGTTTGTAAAATGCTCTGCACAACAACAAGAAAAAGCATTTGTTAGAAATTCTTGGGAAAAGGATGGCAAAAGAAATTGAGACCAAATGGTTCTCAAATAACATTCCTTGTTTCCTTCTGGGGCCATCAAGTGGAGGGCTGAAACCATAGTTTTCAAAATCTCCAACTTAATTACTGGTCTCAGGGTCAGGAAGCCCAGCAGTATCTTCAAATTCCTTTTTCAGCATTGTGCAAAGGATAATTCAAAATGTTATCTCCTCCTTTCCCCAATGTTCCCTCGAGAACATCCTGTCCCCAACAAGTACTTAAGAACATGCTGTTTTTGTGAGTGCCTTACCTTCTGTTTCTAGCTTTTCTGCATTTAGAGGGCTGGTTGGTGACCCCGTAGAGGACTTTCTGCCACTGAGCCCCGAGATCATTGCCATAGAGGACAGTCTTCCTATTGCTCTCACAGCATTGCCTGTTTTCTGGAAAAATAGACACAGGACTAGGTTCAGAAAAGCTGCTTTCAATTCAGCCTGGTTGCAGCAGGAGGCTTGAGAAGAGTCTAGTCAAGGAGGAACGAGTGTTCGTCCTCCCTGAGAAAAGAGCCCCACAGGCTGATCCTGCTAGAGGAATGAGCCAAAGCCTGCACTGCTCAGCGCTATCAGCATGTCAGAAGATGTTCAGAGAATGGAATGGGGCCCTGGAGCTGACTTAGTGCGTTAATGTGACTAAACAAGGTCAACATGAGACAAAAACTCTTTTCAAACTGTGCTTCAACTCCCATAAAAGGGATAGTTTATATAAAGCAACTGCAAGCAGAGACAGCTACAAAGACTTATTGCTAACTGGACCTGGACAAGGCTGGCTCTCAAAGTGCTGCTCTAGCAATTTGCTTTTAATTGGTTGAGGGCTGTGTTGCTAGAGCAGTTGAGGGAGTTGGATTGAAGAGAAAAGATTCTTGAAAAGATAAGTTCTTGGGTAGCTCACTGTGATCTGGCACTCCCTAGACCTCAGTTTCCTTGTCTAGAAAAGGAGAGTTTTCATAACAAATGGTCTCTTGGTTCTTCCTACATCTGCACTTTTCTCTGGTTCTTTGGAGATTTAAAAACAATAACCAATGTTTTAATACTTAAGTTTCTTCTTCCATTACTGCCTTTTACACCACCAACCCTACTTCACCTTCTGCTTTGCCTCCAGCAGAATCCTCCCTTAAAGCAAACAAGAGTTGCTAATTGCCAAAACTAATTAAGACACTGGCCGTATCTGACAATGTAGATCCCTCATTTTTCAGTGTTAGTCCATCATCTCTTTGTCAAAAAGAAAAGACAGATTTCACCGTCTATTTTCCGGAGTCAAGAGCAGCCACTGCCTCGATCAGAGTGCTGATGTCATTCAATGACATTCTTTCCATTTACAATTTTACATTGTTTGCATTATTGGGGTCACTGTGTAGACCCATGATTTCGGGTCTGGGAACTTGGATGGGAAAAACAAAATTTTCACTGACCTTTAACTAAAATGTAGTATTTCCTTTAATTATCTAAATTATTAATAAATTATCTAAAAATATTCTGAGAAGGGGTCGGTAAGTTTTGTCAGATTGCTAAAGGGGTCCATGACGCAAAGAGTTAAGAACTCTTGGTGTGAACTGTTCTGGTTTTGCTTAATTTGCATATCTATTCATACAAGCCTCCTCTATTTTAAAAAAAATTCTTTTTTATATTTAATTCTTTTGATGATTTATATTGTGCCATGTCTTATGGCACAATAAAATTCTTCCTGGCTAGTCCCTACATAAGCTGTGAAATCTCACAAAGGATATTTCTAAATGTAGGTATTAAAAAAAAGACAGCAGATACTTCTGGACACCTTGGTCTTCATCCTCAACACCCTGAGGCTGGAATTGGCCTTGATATATAATCCCTGGCTAAGGATATTCCCATAATTGTGAAAGTACAGTTTCTTCATACAGTCAGTCCAAGCAGAGTTTGGAATTTTACAGAAAGTACTTTTGTGGAGAAATTACCAAGAACACAAAGCATCTTCTTTTCATGATCCCCAGCCTCAAATTAGAATCTTAGACCCTCGTATGACTGAAAGTGAAGGAAATAGAACCAGTAGAACAATACACACCATAACTATAATGATGTAAACAAATTGCAATGACTAATTTTGGTCCCAGACAGCAGATGAACAAATAATATGCAATGCTTAAGTACTTACTAATGACAGATCAGGACCAGGAAGATCTTGGGTAAAGCTCTAACACATGGTGTCCAGACTCTATATAGTCTGCTGCCACTCTATTTTTTTAAATGAATTTTTATCAATATCTCTTTATAAAATTACCTAAAATTTCCCCAGAATCTCTTACCCCCAGCCCCATTCCCTACTGAACACTCTCCTTTCTCAGCTTTATTTCATACCACTTCCTGCCACATAGCACACTCTTCCACCTATTAAAACTTCCATCTTTCATACCTACTTCGGAATTTTTGATCTCTGTGCCGGGAAGTCCATGTAGGACTGATTCATTTACATGGTCACATTTAGTCGGATCTCAGACATCACTTTGTTTGCACCTCTAATATACTGTTAGTTATTTTTTATATGAGCTACATCCCCTTAAATAGATATTTAGGTCAAGGATTTCATCTTCATATTACCCCCCACCCCCAGTGCCTGGCATAGTGCTCTGTTACAGGGGAGAGAGTGAATAAATGTTTGTACAATTCCCTTTGTACCCCCATTTTACCTTGAGCAATTCTGGCATATTCACTATGATACCGAAATGTCATCCAATAAAATATTTTTAATTTGGAATCACTAAAAGACTTTGTCTGATTTATTGAGAGGCTGAGATATGGTAAATATGTTAAAGTTCACACGTAGAAATAAATCCATTTGTAAATGGGCTGCACATTGGCATCTGCACGTTGGCAGACAAGAGCTGACCAGGGGCAAAGAATAGTTTGATTCAAGGCTTAAATAATGAAGTTAATTTTTTTCACTGTATGCAAAACTGGGTAATTTAAAAAGCAATTAAGTTAATAAAATTTCAGAGTCAGAAGGTATTTTGCTAATTTTTGTTGTTGTTCAGTTGTTTCAGTCATTCTGACTCTTCGTGGCCCCATTTGGGGTTTTCTTGGTGAAGATACTGGAGTGGTTTGCTATTTCCTTCTCTAGCTCCTTTTACAGATGAGGAAAATGAGGGAAGCAGGGTTAAGTGACTTGCCCAGGGTGACACAGCTAGTAGATTTGGGAGAATGGAGTCACTTATGCTTTACAGTAGAAGTATTGTAGCCTTCCAGAAAAGGACCTTCTGGAAAAGCTTCTGGAAAGAACCTACTAGTCAGAACCAAACAGATCACTTGGTTGCCATTTTCTCAGCATCTAGAGGAAAGCTAGTATCCTGCTAGATGAATCTTCCTGATAAGAGGCCAGAGGCTCTATCCATTGCAACACTAGATGCCTTTTTAGGTGACTATTTGTACTTTAAAAGTAAAACTACTTAACAGAAGCTCACAGTTTCATATACTAGCCCATTTTACACTTATTGAAATGTTTGTATCTGTGGAGGATCATTTAAAAGGAGAAAAAAAGGAAGGAAGAGATGAGAGAGACACTGTAAAGGAAGAACAGACAGGATTTGGTGACTGGATATGGGAACAAGGGAAAAGAAAGTCAGATGGGGCTCTGAGATTTGAAGCTTGGATGCCAGGTAATTAACGACATCTGGCTACTACTCACCCTGCTTAGCTACCTAGCCAGCCTACCCATCTACTTCCCTATGTCTGTCTTTGTCCCTCCAGGCATGGGTACCCTGTGTCTGTTCTCCTTCCCCACTCCTGCCATGTGTGGCCTATCCTCTCCTATCTGTGTCTGCCCCTCTGTGTGTTTTTTTGCTTGGTTCTGGCTAGGTCCCCACATGTTCCACCTCCTGCTTTCACTTCTTTGTCCCCAGCTCCCACGTGTCCTGCCCCTCCTTCCATAGGCATGTGAACCCCTCCCTGTCTCCTGCCCTTCCCCACATCCATAGGCAGATTCACAATATGTAAAAATTGCTTTGCTTCGAGGTCTGCAGAATGGTCCACTTATGCAAAAAGTGAGAACAGTTTGTAGTTCAAACCTCTCATTTAATACATGGAAAAACTGAGGCTGAGAAAAGTTAAATAATTTGCCCAAAGTCACATAGCTAGTTAATGGCTGAGCAGAGCAGAATGTCTGACTTATATCAATGCACTTTCCATGAGATGACACTATATCCTAATTGCTATTTGCATGGACTTTGACATTTCTGAACACTTAAGCATGTGGTGCCGATTTGTATCATAGAATTGGCCTGTGGACCCTGTTATGACAATCTGTAACTTGGAAGATTTGGGAGAATGGAGTCACTTATGCTTTACAGTAGAAGTATTGTAGCCTTCCAGAAAAGGACCATCTTCTGGAAAGAAGCTACTGGTCAGAACCAAACAGATCACTTGGTTGCCATTTTCTCAGCATCTAGAGGAAAGCTAGCATCCTGCTATTATCTTCAAAAGGGATGACACCTTCCTTGACTTTGTATCCCCTGCAGAAATTTTACCTTCAGCTGCCATACACAAAGCAAAGTTCTCTGGAGAAATACTTACTGGAATGAATCACCATGGGTTGAGTGAGTGAGAGCAGCTAAGTAGTCTAATGGCCCCTAGTTCAGGGCCTGAAGTCAGGAAGACTCCTCTTCCTGAGTTCAAATCTGGCCTCAGACACTTTCTAGCTGCATGATCCTGCCCGAGTCATTTAACCCTGTTTCCTCATCTGTAAAATGAGCTGGAGAAGGAAACGGCAAACCATTCCAGTATTTCTGCCAAGAAAACCCCAAATGAGGTCATGAAGAATTGGACACAACTGAAATGACTAAACAAAGCGTCTTGTATTCTGCTCTGGCCAGACCATATCCTGAGATGTGTTTTCAGGACTCCTTATTCTTGAGCACTTTCCAGTCCTCCCCAGCCTCTGAAGCAGGTAAAGATAGAGCAGTCTTCAGTCTATAAACATTTATTAAACATCTACTATGTGCCAGGCACATAGGGATGTGTGGCATATAAGGAATAGTAAAAGACACTCTCTGCCCTCTGGGAGATCACAGTCTAATAGGAAAGACAGCTTGCAAATAACTGTGTACAAAGAACCTATAGACAAGATAAACTGGAGATAATTAGCAGAGGGAAAGCACAAGAATTAAGAGGGATCAGGAAAGGCTTGTCAAAGGAGGATTGAGCTGAGACTTGAAGGAAGCCAGAGAAGCCAGGAGGTAGAGATGAGGAGGAAGAGAAGTTCCAGGCACAGAGGACAGCCAGTCAAAATGCCCAGTCAGAAGATGGAGTGCCTTGAGCAAAGGAGGAGACCAACGTCACTGCACTGCAGAGTACGTGAGAGTGGGAGTATAAGTTGTAAGAAGGTCAACATGGTGGGAGGAGGGAGAACAGGTTGTGAAGGGCTTTGGATGACAAACAGAGGGTTTCAGAGTTGATCTTGGAGATGATAAGGAGTCATGGGAGTTTGTTGAGTGGGGGGGGGAGGTGACATGGTCAGATCTGCATTTTGGTAAAATCCTGTTAACAATGGAGTGGAAAGATAGACAGGAATGGGGAGGGCCTTGTGGCAGGTGGATCAACGAGGAGGCTGGTCCAGTGGTCCAGGCTTGAGGTGATGAGGGCCTGCACCAGGGTGGTGGGGATGTCAGAAGATGATTTAAAGGTAAAATTGACAGGCCTTCACAATAAACTATATAGGAAATGAGAGTGAGGAGTCAAGGGTGATACCAGGTTGCAAGTCTGGGTGACTAGAGGGAACAGCAAAATTAGATTGGAGCAGGGAAAAGATAATGAGTTCAATTTTGTACATGCTGAGTGGGACATGCAGTTTGAGGTGTCCAATAGGCAACTGAAGATAAGTGACTGGAGGTCAGAAGAGGGATTAGAGCTGGATATGTAGATTTGAGAATTATCAGAACAGAGGTGATGACTGAATCCATTGACATTGACGGGATCACCAAGAGAAATAGCACAGAGGAAGAACAGAAAAAGAGCCAGGACAGAGTCCTGTGATATATACCCTTGCTTAGTAGAAATAACCTGGATGAAGACCTGGAGGCTGAGAAGAAAAAGTCAGATATATAGGAGAAGGACCAGGAGAGAGTGGGGTCATGAAAACCCAGGGAGAAAGAGTATAGCAACAGTGTCAGTGACTGAAGAGAGGTCAAGAAAGAGGAGGATTAAGAAAATGCCATTAGATTTGATGTGAAAAGATGATGAGAAAGCAATTTCAATTGAATCGGGATGAGTTGAACCCAGAATGTTGAGAGTTAAGATGAGAGTGAGAGGAAAGGAAGTGGAGGCATTGATGGCAGACTGCCTTCTCAAAGAGTTTGAGTACAAAAGGAGGAGAAAAATGAGAGGATATTTAGCAGAGATGGAGGATCAAGTGGGGGTTTTTTGAAGATGGGGAGGCAGGGCATGTTTGTTGGCAGTAGGGAAGTAGCTAACAGACAGGAAATGGCTGAAGATGGTGGGAAAAGGCGGATGATAGAGGAGACAGTATGCTGAAGAAGTCGAGATGAAATGGGGGTGTATGTGGAGGGACATGCCCTGGGAAGGAGAAGGGCCATTACCTGAGACAGGTGTGAAGGAGGAGATTGTGGCAGAAGGCATCTGGGTGACAGGTGACGAGGAGGGGAAGAGAGAGCACCCTTGGCAAACGGTCTCAAATTGAGAACTCTTTACTACCTTAGAATCATTCCCCACATACACGCATCACTTTCACAGGGAACCCTAGCCTGGCTTCTGTCGTTTATTACAGGAAATTCACAATTTATAAACAACATATAAATGGGAAATAGGGAAGTATGAGCCTGGAGCTTTCAGCTTTGACCTAATTCTGACAGTGTAGGAAGTGACTAACCTCCTAGAGTTTATCTCCTTATTTAGAAAATTAGACAGAGCAGTTCTTTAAGTCTCTGTTTTTGTTTCTTCATTTAAATTTTTAATGAAACATATGGTATGCAAGCACTCACTAAGAGTATGACAAAAATGCAAGAGTGGAAAAAAGGGATATTGTTTCAAATAAAAACATTATTATGCATTAATAATCAAAGGTCCTGTACTTGGAGGGAAAATCTGCAGTAAATGAAGATATTCATTACTTGGATGATCATCTTTTACTCCTCCAACAGGGAGAAATGTAATAAGGGCTTGACAATCAGAATAATTTTTCACGTGGCTTACATTAGAACTCAGTTGTTGTCTATCTGGTTTTGCAAAATGAGAAGAAGGTCATTCCTCTGACTGAAACTAGAAGCTCATTAAATTTTTTCCCCCTAATCTTTATTCCCCTTTCCCCAACTTATTTCTTTCTTGTTTCTTGAAATTAAACATTAATTTCATTTTTACTGACCAAGAACTTTTTACATTTTTTGAAACAAACAAAAATCCCTACTTGATCCCAAACCTTTTCGGGAGGCTTTTGGCAAAAGCTCTTTATTGCTTTTAACCGATATTGTAGGTTGGACCTTTGCCTCCCAGACAAGAACTGACTACCTGACTCTGGAATGTATCTGTAAAAACTCTCTCACCATTGATGATAAGGCACCACAGCCTGACAGACAGAATCCTAAAGAGCAAGAGGTCAAAAAGCATTTCCCTCATATACCTCAATAGCTGCTTAAGTCTAACATCTTCATGCCTACAGTTTCCTTTTAGAAGGGGATAACATTCCTATGGCACCTAAGACCAGTTCAGGCTATAGGGGATCTAAGTGTTCTGTTATCAAAGAGGAGAAAATACCATACTGTGCCTTTTCTATAATCTTTGTTCAATAATGCTTGGTAATTTCTAGGGAATTGGAAATTAGGTTTCCAGTCAGACTCTAATTCCCATTCTTTGCTTTGTCCAATCACTTCTATATTATCTTCCTTTTTCTTGGTAAGATGAGAAAACCTCAAAAAATCATAGACTGTAATAGAGAGGCCTCAGAAACCATTAAGCTCTATAAAGCCTCAAAAGTCAAGATGAGTTTTAGAGTGCTGGGAGAATCTGCTCCCAGGATTCTCATACTATTTCTAACTAAAAATATTTCTTTTAAAAAGCATATATTTTTATTGAACTTCTGTTTTTACATTACCTACATTTCTCCCTGTACGTTTTCCTTTCCCCTTCTAGACACTATTCTTTTGTAAAAAAGATGTTTTAAATATTTAAATTAAATTTAAATAATTTTAAACTAAAACAAGTATTTGTTTTAAAAACAAATGCCCCCAAACTGAATATAAAATTTTAGTTGTGGTCTGGTGGAGCAGAGTAAAATAACACTATCTCCTCCTTGACTCATCTTGAATTTGTGATCCTCGTGAGTCTTTTTTTTTTTTGAGTCCAACAAACCAGGACAAGTGAGATGCTTTATTTCTATTTAAGGATACCTCTCTTCTACAGATATAAAGTGTTATCTTTCTTTATTCGATGCAGAGAAATACCCCATTACTGATGGCCTGAAATATGTCTCCTCTCTGTGATTTCTGTCTCTGTGTTGGATCCTTTGAATGTGTCTCACAGAGCAGAGGGTGGTATATGCACTATATGCTGAGAATGTATTCTCCCCATAGAATAATGGGTTATCAATGCTGGTTAGGTATAACTGAAATCATGGGGCAGCTAGATGGAAGAATGGATAGAGTGCTGGCCCTGGAGTCAGGAGGAGTTTAACCTGAGTTTCAAGTTCAGACACTTACTAGCTGTATGACCTTGGGCCAGTCACTAAATCCTGTTTGCCTCAGTTTCCTCATCTGTATAATGAGCCAGAAAAGAAAATGTCAAACCACTCCAGTATCTTTGCCAAGAAAACTCCAAAAATGGGGTCATGAAGAGTTGGGCATGACTGAAATGACTGAACAACAACAAAAATAACTGAAATCATACAGTTAGCAAAATTACTATACTTCAGCTCCATTATGGGTAAAACAGGATTTTTGTGGGCTACAACATTGGCATTTGGAGCTAAACTAATACCTGGAAGGGATTTTAATGTCTGATCCAGCTCCCTTATTTAACATGGAAACTGGGGCCAATAAATGCTAAGTGACTTGTTTATGATCACCCAGCTGGTCAGTGGCGGAGTTGGCATTAGAACTCAGGTCTCCCAACTTTCGGTCCACACTGTTCTTTCTTTCCACACTGTTTCTGTGGAAAAGTACAAGGTCTTTCAAAATGTCTTACAGCAGTTGAGCTGAAATGTTGAAATTCTCAGTACTGTGTAAGGGAAGATTATACTTTATGTCTGCAGAAGAAAAGTTATCCTTAAATACTAGCTGGGTGATCATGGCTAAGTCATATACAGTCAGTTTTAAGCTCTGAGAGCTTAAAATGGTACTAAGACTTTTGGGACACCCTGTACGGTAAAGTTTCAAATGATGGACTTTCAACCAAACTATTGAAATGCAGCCTAGTTCTTTTTTAGTGCTAGAAAATCTGAATCCAGAAAGGGAAAGTACAGTACTATAGAGCATTGAAAAGAATTAAATGAATGAAAATTATGCATTCATATATCTATATCTATTTGGCATTCATATGAATGTAAATGGTACTCCTTGGTTTTCTACAGAAACTCTATGTAGTCCTTGCTCTAGATTCTTCTTTCTTTTTTTAAATTGAATTATTTTATTTGTTTTCAGTGTTCAACAATCACTTCCATATATCTTAGATTTTTTTCCACTCCCTCCCTCTTATTCCCCCCTCCCTCCCCACTCTCTCCCTGAGACGGCATATAATCATATATAGGTTCTACACGTACATTTCTATTAAATGTATGTGGCATAGAAGAATTAAAATGAATGGGGGAAACCATAAAACAAAACAAAACAAAACATAACATCATACAAAAGAGAATGGTCTGTTTCTGTCTGCGTTCCAACTACGATTCTTTCTCTGGATGTGGAAGGTGTTTTGCCTCAAGAGTCCATTGGAAATTTTTTAAGTCCATGCATTTCAATGAAGTACTAAGTCTACCAGAAAACCTCCTCACACACTGTGGTTGTTGCTGTGTACAAAGTTCTCCTGGTTCTGCTCCTTTCACTCAGCATCAGTTCATATAAATCTTTCCAGGCCTCCCTGAAGTCTTCCTGTTCATTGTTTCTCATAGCACAATAGTATTCCATTACATTCATATACCACAACTTGTTCAGCCCTTCCCCAATTGATGGGCATTCCCTTGATTTCCAGTTTTTGGCCACCACAAAGAGAATTGCTATAAACATTTTTGTACATGTGGGACCCTTTCCCATTTCTATGATCTCTTTGGGATAGAGTTCCAGAAGCGATATTGCTGAGTCAAAGGGTATACACATTTTTGTAGCCCTTTGGGCATAGTTACAAATTGATTTCCAGAATGGTTGGATCAATTTACAGCTCCACCAACAATGAATTAGTGTTCCAACTCTCCCACATCTTCTCCAACATTTATCGTCTTCCTGTTTTGTCATGTTAGCCAATCTGATAGGTGTGATGTGGTACTTCAGAGATGTTTTGATTTGCACCTGTCTGATCAATCTAGATTCTTATTTCTTCTTTAACTACCCCTTCAATATTAAGTATAGTCTTGGCCTTGGTCCAGCTCTAGATGGTTCTGATACCAGGAAACTAAATCTCTCACTCATGTGCAATCCAGCAGCTGACAATTTTATTGGCAGAAAGATTGCCAAATCTCATGACCTTTTCTCAATTGTCATTGTTTTTGACTTTCTTTTAGCCTTTGGCACTATTAATTATTCTCTCCTGAATTCTTTCCTCTCTGGTTCATTGTGCAATTGCTCACTGCTGGTTCTTTTCCTACTTCAGTGTTATCCTTGACTCCTCACTCACATATTCAATCTGTTGCCAAGCTTTGTTCTCTCCACCTTCACAGTATCTCTTACATATGTCCCCTTTTCCCCACTTCCACAGGTACCACTGTGGTACAGGTCATCATTACTTCACACCTGGACTATTGCAATAGCCTTCTCTCCCTGCCTCATTCCTTTCCAACCCCAATCCATCCTCCACTCAGAGGCCAAAGTGGTATCCTTAAAGCTCAGGTATAACCTAGAGCTCTGGGCCTGGAGTTTCATCTTTGCGAGTTCAAATCTGGCCTCAGACACTTACTAGCTGAGTGATCCTGGGCATAAACTTGTTTGCCCCAGTTTCTCATTTGTAAAATGGGCTGGAGAGGGAAATGGCAAACCATTCTAGTAGTTTTGCCAAGAAAACCCCAAATGGGGTCACAAAGAATTGGACACAACTGAAAATGACTGAAGAACAACAAATGACCATGTCACCTTGACTCCATCATGGATTCTCATTCCACTGCACCCAATTGACTAGAATCTTGGTCTTTTACAACTTGGCTAGGGAATTGTTTAGAAACTCCTCTCACTGAATGCACATGTGAGATTCCTTGAAAAATGGAAAACAAAGCCAAAAGAAAACAGAGTGCCTTACCTATCTTCTTCCCTCTTCGTTAAATGCTTTTCCAAGCAGTTATGTTCATTTGGGCCATAGCCCATTTGAAGTCATTTAATTTCTCAAACAAAAAGTGATGTCTTTGGTGCTGTCATAATCTCCCTTCATTGTAAATTGTTGTTCTTGAGTCATTTTTCAATCCTGTTTTACTCTTCATGACCCCATTTGGGATGGTTTACCACTTCCTTCTCCAACTCACTTTACGGATGAGGAAAGTGAGGGAAAGAGGGTTAAATAACTTAACCAGGGTCACACAGTTAGTAAGTGTCTGAGACTGAATTTGAACTCAGGAAGGTGAGTCTTCCTGACTCCAGGCCCGGTGCTCTATCCACTGTGCCACCTAGCTGCCCATAGCATGTTCATGCTCATGGAAAATAACTGACAGAAAATCACAGCTAAGCCTCTCATCTCATCTCTTTTTCTCTCTCCCCTACATAATTTTTAAATTTCTCATCATTCCCCAGTTCAAGTACCTTGCTCCAGTCAAGCAAACCTGCTGAATAGGAAATTATTTTGGCATCTGAGTCCTCATTTCCCCCACCTGGATGGCACTTTCCTATTCTCTCCATTAATCCATGTTCTTCTTCCACATAACTAATGGGAATCTCTGTTCATTCCAGCATCTATCCCCCTCAACACTCCCAAATATAGTTATGGAGAGCTGTATGGAGCCATGATGTTTATTATTCTCTGTGTCATGTCCATCCCACAGGACTATAAACTTAGCTTCCTTACATTAACCATGTGCCCTCCATTATGCTAGGGGCTCCTAAAAGGAACAGGAATCTTTCCTCCCTCTCCAGGCTCTCCCTACATTACACTGGAAGTTTCCTAAAAGTAGAAATCGTGAGTTAATATAAAAGAACAAATAGTGGATATGGAATGAAGAGATTAGAGATTCTAGCTCTCATTCTGCCACTCATTAACTATCTGAATTTGAACATATAGGTCAGATCACCTGTTTTTCTACTCTGCAGCCTTCTCATCTGTTAAAATAATGATATCATGCAGAGAAAGAACTATGGAATTGGATCGCAGATAGAAACAGACCATTTTCTTTTATATTATGTTTTGTTTTGTTTTATGGCTTCTCCCATTCATTTTAATTCTTCTATGCAACATGCATTTAATAGGAATGTACGTGCAGAACCTATATAAGATTGTACACCAACTCCGGGAGGGAGTGGGGAGGGAGGGGGGAATGAGGGGGAAGGAGTGGAAAAAAATCTAAGATACATGGAAGAGATTGTCGAACACTGAAAACAAATGAAATAATTCAATAAAAAAAATGATATTGGTGCAGTGGATAAGAGGGCTGGGCCTGGAGTCAGAAAGACTCATCCTCCTGAGTTCAAATCTGGACTCAGATATGTCTTAGCTGTGTGACCCTGGGCAAGTCACTTAACCCTATTTGCCTCAGTTTCCTCATCTGTAAAGTGAGTTAGAGAAGGAAATGGCAGACTGCTTCAGTATGTTTGTCAAGAAAACCACATATGGGGTCATGAAGAGTTGGACATGACTGAAAGGACTCAACAACAAAATCTTTCCAGCCCCAATGTTCAGTGATTGATTACACATTATCTTCCTTCTTCGTTTGAGATCTCTAGTCTACTGAATTTTCTTTAGTGGGAACTTGTGTGAAAGTGTCACGTTAATGTCTTGCTCTAATCAGTCATGCTGATAGAATCTAAGGTAACAGTGAACAAAATGAGTTTTTTTTTAGCAAAACCAAACAAATCAATATGTTTTTGCTGATTAACAAACCCACAAAACACCATTCTATACAGTGGAGCCCTCATTCTTCTGTGCTGACATTGGTACCTGTAGCCAATTCTCTTCAGTGGCAGTGTGCTGGGAGTCAGCTCATACTGGCGCTCCAGGGTTGATTATTAAATTTGCAGTGTGAGCACTTACACCTCAGAAAATGGCTTTTGATTGATTGTTTTCTTGATTGTCTAGACTTGAACATGTAATGCAGAAAATGTTAATAATGCAGATTAAATTTAAAAATGTATTATACATGGTTTCCAGAGAGCCTGTTGTTAAACATTTGCCAGGACACCACTGCTCCTAAGCCCCTGTCCGTGGGTTATGTACTTGTCATACTTTCTCTAGAATGGGTAGAAGCTCCAATGAGGCCTTTGCAGTCTTTTCTCCAGGCCTTAGGCACTGTGTGACCCTGGGCAAGTCACTTCACCCTGTTTGTCTCAGTTTCCTCATCTGTAAAATGAGCTGGGGAAGAAAATGGCAAACTACTCCAGGGTCTTTGCTAGGAAAACCCCAAATGGGGTTTTTTCATGACTCATGAAGAGTCAGAAACAACTGAACAAGATAGGCTGGAATATTGCTACCATGGAACAGAGTAATATTAGTTGACCCATAGGATGATTGAGTCCTTTGGTCTGGCCTCATTCACATCACAGGGCCGAAAGGAGGTCATTTAATCTAAACCCTTCATTTTATACATGAGAAGACTTAGCCCTGAAAGTGGTCTACAAAGTTTCTGATCTTATAGAACAATTTACGTCACGGTGACCCTGGAAATATAGGAATCACCAGGACAGCTGGGGAGCATGACTATCACGTGTCATAGTGATCTATGGCTGCAAGCATGTTCACAATGCTTTCTACATTACCTGCCATTTTCTTCTTGCCATGTACTTTTTCATCCGATCTTTGGATAGTTTTTTGGCCTCCATATTTTTGGTGTCTTTCATTAGCCATGGATGTTGAAGGCACTGGGTGCAGTCCAGACGATTCCTATTACAGAGAGATCAGAGAATCAGGATGTTAGAGCTAGAAGGGACATTGGAAATGGTCTAGTGTAGCCTCCTTAGGTGACTGGAAAAGAAACAGACTGATGTGAGCAAAATCACCAAGCAAGTCAACCAGATAGTTGTACCTAGAACCCAGGTTTTCTAACTCTCCGTACCAAGTTCTTCCTGCTGACCCAAGCTGAACTTCGAAGACACAGAAACAAGATTTCTTTGCTCATACATCCTTTTATCTTCATTTCAGCTGACTTAACCCTATTTCAGCTTCCAGCTTATTTCAGATTGGTAAGAGATAATCTATCTGGTGACAAGAATGCAGTGAACACTTGGAACACTAATTCATTGTTGGTGGAGTTGTGAGCTGATCCAGCCATTCTGGAGAGCAATATGGAACTATGCCCAAAAGGCTACAAAAATGTGCATGCCCTTTGACCCAACAATACCACTTCTAGGACCGTATCCCAAAGAGATCATAAAAATGGGAAAGGGTCCCACATGTACAAAAATATTTATAGCAGCACTCTTTGTGGTAGGCAAAAACCGAACAAATTGTGGTATATGAATGTAATGGAATACTATTGTGCTATAAGAAATGATGAACAGGAATACTTCAGAGAAGCGTAGAAAGACTTATATGAACTGATGCTGAGTGAAAGGAGCAGAACCAGGAGAAACTTGTGCACAGCAACAACCACAGTGTGTGAGGAATTTTTCTGGTAGACTTAGCCCTTCACAGCAATGAAAGGACCTAAAAAATTCCCAATGGACTCTTGAGGAAAAATGCCTTCCACATCCAGAGAAAGAACTATGGAATTGGATTGCAGAATGAAGCAGATCATTTTCTCTTGTGTTATGTTTTGTTTTATTTTATGGTTTCTCCCATTCATTTTAATTCTTCTATGCAACATGACTAAGCTGAAAATGTATTTAATAAGAATGTATGTGTAGAACTTATATAAGATTGCACGCCATCTCGGGGAGGGAGTAGAGCGGGAACGGGAAGGAGGTGGAAAATATCTAAGATACATGGAAGTGATTGTAGAAAACTGAAAACAAATAAAATAATTTTTAAAAAACTAAACAAAAAAAGAATACAGTGAACAAAAGCTAGGTGGATCAGGTTAGAGGACTGAGCCTGGGGTTAAGGAAGACTTGAGTTCAAGTCCAATCATAGACACTGAACTAGCTGTGTGACTCTGGGCAAGTCACTTAACCAGTGTTTCTCTCAGCTTCCTCATCTGTAAAATAGTGGTAATAATAGCACCTACCTCCCAGGGTTGTTGAGATGATTAAATGAGACATATTCTGCCATCCTTAAGGCACCATAGAAATGCTAGCTATTTTTACTATTATTACTATTATTATTATTATTATTACTATTACTATTATTTACTATTATTATTATTATTATTATTACTAAAGAAAGACCCAGAATCTGAAATTCTTAGTTTGAACAGAAATGTTGATGTCTTAAATTCTGAATAATTCTGCAGTGTTATGATCACATGTGGGACTACCTGAATGGAGCATTCAGGGAATTTTTCTAGGCCAAGCTGTCTGAGGCTGCCATAGGAAAGAATGGGCAGCTATGAAAATCTCTCCATTTCTGTCTCTGTTTCCTTAAGAAAAGTAAGAGTGATATGTGTTGCTGAAAGAATTTTAAATCAAAGAGCAATATGGGACTATGCATGTGAGATTCATTAAACTTCTGTTATTCGAAAGACTGAGAATAAGATTCTCTAGTTAACCAAACTATTAATAGTTAATTAGAGAGCTGATCAAACTATTTTAGCTAGTACTGTTGCTTTTTGTACCACACATGAATTTAAACTATGAGAAAATATTATACCTACAACTGTACTGACCATCCATGAATACTTCTTTGATATTTCCTGAAGTTCAAAGTTTTTGCTCCTACTTTAAATCTTTCATAATACTTTGCTTGTACCATAGGTATTTGTGTTATGTGCCCTTTTCTAACATTAGATTTGCTTTCTTTTTCAAAAAATAATATTTAATTTTTTCCTCAGTTACAAGTAATGACAATTTTTAACATTCATTTAAAAACTTTTTTTTGAGTTCCAAATGATCTCACTTCCTCCCCCCCTTTCCCCGCTTCCTGAAATGGTAAGCAATTTGATATAGGTTTTATATGTTCAATCATGCAAAACATATTACCATATTAGTCATGTACATCTTAGATTTTAAGTTCCTTAAGAGTGGATATCAAAGAGTGGTATCCCAGTGCCTTGTATGTACTATTTTTTTAATTGAATGGAGGAATAATTCCACTCTCAATCAATCAACAAGAATTTTGTAAGCTCCTACTGTGTGCCAGACACTTTATTTAGCTCTGGAGATACCAATCCAAATAATGAAATAAATTCTAGTCACAAGAAGCTTATAATTATACCTCCAATTCCATAACTCTTAACTGCAGATGTAATAATAGCTCACATTTATATAATATCCTATCCTGTGTTTTATTAGCTAGCATTTATAGAGCTCTTTCCTTCTTTCTCTCTCTTTTCTTTCCTTCCTTCCTTCCTTCTTTCCCTCCTTCTATTGAGATTAAGTGACTTGCCCAGGGTTGCATAACTAGTAAGCGTCTGAGGCCAAATTTGAACTCAGATTGTCCTGACTCCGAGTCCTAACTCCTGACTCCTAGCTGCTCCTATAGAGCTCTTTAAAGTTTGCAAAGCACTTTACAAATATAATCTCATTTGATGCTCACAAGAACTCTGGGAGAGAGGTGCTATTATTATTCCCATTTTACAGATGAAAATGAGACAGAGGTTAATTTTTTTTTTTTATCATATCCTTCTATCTCCATTTCAGCTGACTTAAACCAACTGACTTGTCCAGGGTCACAGTGTCTACAGCTAGATTTGAACTCCTGTCTTCCTGACTCCAAGTCCAATATTCTCTTCATCATGTTACCTTACTATCTAATTTGTAGTTCACAAAGCACGTTTGTCACAACAACCCTGTCAGGTAAATGGAATAAGTAGCAATGGTTTCATTTTACAAATGAGGAAATTGAGGTTCCGAGAGTCTCAAAGACTGCCGACACAACAAGTTAATAGCAGAACAGAAACTCCAACTTACATCTTCTGACTGATTCCAAGTCCAAGGCTTGTTTCACTTTAACACAGACCTGCTCATTACATAGCTATTTCAGGGGTTCATAACCTGGGATCCATCAACTTGTGTTTTTCTAAAAATATATTTTGATAGCTATATTTCAATTTAATTGGTTGCCTTTGTAATCCTACATATCTTATTTTATGCCTTCAACAGCATTATTGCAAGAAGAGGCCAATAGGCAGACTGCCCAAGGGGTCCAGCACTCAAATAAGGTGAAGAACCCCTAATTGTTTCAATTCTCTGCTTCATCGTATGTCTAGACTGTACTATTCAATATTCCCTGTATATTTGTGTACCATATACGAAGATGAAGCTCACTGATTAAGGGTAAGTGTCTTCCTTTACCTCCACTTATAGACACATAATCAGGGTTCTGCTCATTCACAGTGACAGCTCATCCTTCTCCATTTCCATAACACTTTACAATAGCATGAGGCCACAGAGGAATGGAAAGGGAGGGTAAAGGAATAGTCAAGCAGTCCCCCATTTCTATCCCAAATTGTCCCCCTCCCCCAAGTGAAAGAAAGCAAAAAGCCTTTAAATCTCAATGGTATTACTTCATGTCTTTTTTCAGTAAGTTGCTGATAAAGTCCTTGGCATCGTCAGAAATTTCATCAAATGCTTCATCATCGAAGTCCCAGGTGGCCGAGGTAACATTTGCTAAGGTTTCGTTGTCGTTGTCACCCATGAAGGGGGAAAGTCCACTGACCCTGGGGAGAGGGAGATGGAGAAAGCTCAAGTAAGTAGGGAGCAGGTAGCTAGTAGGGGTGAAACCCTTAACAGCCAGGACAGCGGGCTGCCCCAGAGAAGCTAAAAAAACAAAACAACCCCCCCCAAAAAAACCACAAAAACAGGAGACCAGAGTGAATTGTGATTGAAACATAAAAGATTTACCCCAAAGTTCTATTGAACAGCAGCCTCAGCCACAGAAATAAGGTCGTGAGATTTCAGACATTACCAAGCTGTGTTTCACTTTCCCACTAAACATTTTCCCCCCATTGCTGAAAAGGAAGATGTTGATCATGAATAAGGATTGTTTCAGTCTTTGTACTTGTATCCCCAGCATGTAGTATAGCACCTAAGCCATAGTAGGCTCTTGATAAATATTTGATTGATTGATAGAAATGAAACGTTTCATTAAGTTTATTGTGTTAAAAAAAAGGAGGTTAAAACAAAGAGAATTTTGCTTCCATCATGGCTCTGGTCCTGTTTTTCCCATAACCCTAATCTCTCCCTAAGCCCTCATCACAAATCTTCATCTATTTTAACAGAAAATAATCTACATTGGGAGCAAAGGTAAGGAAAAGGACAGAAAAGAGTAATATGGTCTAAGCCCTACCCAATGAGGGGCAAGCATTTTATAGCCCAAGAGATCCTCAGGAAGGAGATCTCATATTTTGTGAAGATTCACAGAATGCAACTGACATGCCCTTGGGAAAGGAGGAGGTAGGGAAGAAGGAAAGGAGTAGTATGGGAGTGAGATAAAGGGATAGACATTGTGACCACCTCATGACCAGCATGATTGGCATGGGCACATGTCACAGTCTAGCTGAAAGGTACTTGCTAGAACAATATGATGGAAGATGAGGAAAGGGTGAAGGGAACCGGGAGTCATGCACAGATGATCCTCCTATGGCTGCAACGTCATGTTGCAGAAAGTTTCAGAGTGCAAAAGAAGCAGGCTGATGTAGGAGGGGGGCAGTTTTCTTTCCCTGTATGTTCTATAATCCAGTAGGAACGAGAGAATGTGCTAGAGCTAGCTCGAACTGGCTTGTGGGAGCTAACTGTTAAATTTTCAATGTATTTTACACTTCAGAAATGAGCAACTGCTATAAATGAGGGTTTGATTTATTGTTTTGTTGTTTGTCTCAGCTTAAGTAAGTAATGGAAAAAATGTTAACAATGCATATTAAACTAAAAAACATGTCATACATACATCCCCACCCCCCCTTCTTCTTTCCGAGTGCTGATTACCAAACATTTACCAGCACACCCTTGGTAAGAACCCAATAACTGTTAACTGATGATTCCAACTCTCCTCCACCCCAGAACAATAAATATGATATGTCAGCACAGCTAATGTTCACAGAAGAAGACCTCATGAAAATGAGATGGAGATGGTGTCCTCCAAAGCTGTCCCAGAGCTTGCCAGGCACAAGTAATACCTGAAGGAGACTAGCAAAGGGTAATCGGCACCAGCTGGACTTCCATTACCATAGTTACTTATCAAGGAAAAGGAGAATAAAGGGATATAGCTTTGAAGGCATAAAAACATCACACACACAACCCTAATCAGAGGAAAAAATGGATGACTTGCATCAGTGACTGGAAAACTTCCCAGGCATGGAACCCTGCTCACTTTGATGGTTGGCTCTGCTCAACTGATTTTCTTTGTTACAAAGAGTACGTGGAGAGTAGTAAAGTGAAGCAATGCTGGAAAGGTAGCAAAGAGCCAAGGGAACTTCAAGCTGGAACCTCAGAGACCCTGAATGGGAAAAGATCTCAAAATGGCTTAGTATGATCCTGCCTCCATTTCTGTGAAATGTTTTGCCCCTAGAAGTCTTATAATTCACTGTATATACCTTATCCTTAAAAGCATTTCTGTGAAGCAAAAAATACTAGGAATTAAATTTATTCTATCATACTCTATCCTATTCTGTTCTACTATTCTGTTTTGCCTTTTGGACTCCTTTTTTATTGGTCCTTTTCTATTTTATTATGAACTTAACAATCAACAAATGTGAACATTTCAATGTACAAAGAATTACATAAAACTGAAATGCTTTTGAATAAGCAAGGATACAGCTAATTAGGAAAAAAAATCTTCCTATAATATTTCTTTAACAATGGTCTGTCTAATATCTAGGATCTATGGGGAACTGATACAAATATATAAGAACAAGAGCTATTCCCCAAGAGATTTGTGGTCAAAGTATAGGAACAAATGAGGAAAGGTGAAATATCAACAAGCATATGAAGAAATGGTAATAATAGAACTTCAAATTCAAACCACTCCAAGGTTCCACATCATGCCCACCAGATTGGCAAAGATGATAACAGAACAGGACAATGGGAGCCTGCGAGATGGACTGAATCAACCATTGTGGAAAACAATGTGAAGCGAGGGAGTCACTGTCCTGTACATACTTGGTTTTATTGTTAACAGATTGCCTTCCATGTTCCATATATAATCTCTTTCCAGAAATTATCGTATGTATATTTTGAATTTATTTACATGAGCAGGGAGCAAATTGTTTCATTTTGTCTGGCACAGTGATTGGCACAGAACAGTCACTTAATAAATTCTTTTTTGAATCGAGCTGAATTGAATTACAGTCAATTTGCTATTATCCAGATCATATAAAAGAAGGAAGATAATCTTGTCTTCCAAATATGGTATGAAATCAGATTAATCCATGAAAATACCCTGAGAATATCAGCTTATAAGACTAGCTATCCACATGTAGCTTTTTCATATCTCACCGTCTAATTCCAGATTAATTTGCCCCTGCCACACATCTGCAACACTTTTGGGACACCTCTTGCACCATCCATCCATGTGCTTAGGGAATGCAGACTTACCACCTGAGCCAAATGTAATTAGGAAAGGGATCTGAAAAATAATCACACAATGCCTTCCAAAGCCAAATACGAATGACTTCTGGATAATTTGTACAACTGCTTTCATTCATTATTAAGAAGTGATTCTAACTTCTTAAAGGAATATAAAAGTTGGTGTGCAAGTTCAGAGCCATACGATCAGCTCTATATCCTGTTGGAGCATTAGGGGGACAGATTGTAAGAAAGTTGACTTGTTTGGTATGAATTCAAATATCCCTAACTATACTTATTTCTTTTTAAATTTAATTTAATTTAATTTTCAGGTCTGCATCTGTTCTCTCTCCCACCTCTTCACTCCACTGAGAAACCAGGAAAAGCCAAACTCACCTACATACAGGTAAATCTCTCATTATGTATTTATCTCCATAGTTCATAACTCAAATCCTTCTTGGATTAGTTTCCATCATTAACCTTACTCTTTGGGGTAAATATTTCCCTACAGTTGTGCCTAGCTTTTAGCCACAGAAAATATCCCTGAAAAGGGAAAATACAACTTTTTGAGAATTGAATCCTAATTTATATACGTCAGGGGAGCTTGTTTTTAAAGGGAATCTTATGGAGATTTTTTTAACGTTTAGAGATCTTGTCTAAGTTTGAGCCTGGTAGGAGAGGTACAGGATGTTAGCCTGGAGAATTCACTGTGTGTGTCTGTTTTCCTATAGAATTCCAGAACAGCAGAGTCAAACCCGACTCACATTTTCCAACTCAGAGCCAAAGTGGGAAAGCACCACCAGGGGGCGACTAGAACCAGCTGATAGACTCATGCAAGGCCTCTCATTCAGGCTGGTTGGGATAATGAACTCTGATGCCAGTACAAAAACAAAGGAACCAGCCCTTGTTGACTATTTTTAAATTGCAGCTGCTCTGTGACAAAGGGCAGTCACTATCAGACTGTTGGCAGCTAAGAGAGGCCTCATGCAACTGTAGAAATTGGTTTCTGCCTACGCATATCGTCATGTTTCATGAAACTTCTGGATTTCAAAGTCTCTGGATGTTATTTTATTTAAAAAAAATAACAGCACTGCTATTGGAAGAGAAAGTAGCTCTTTGTGTGGATACTACATCTAAAGGGACTGAGGTTTTTTAAAAAAAATATTTATTTATTGAATATTTCACAATCATAAAAAATATTTTAACATTCATTTAAAAAAATTTTTTGAGTTCCAAATGATCTCCTTCCTTCCTGCCCCTCCCACTTCTTTGAGAAAGCTAGCAATTTGTTATCGATTATACTTGTGAAGTCATGCAAAACACATTTCCATATTAGTGGCTAAAGTTTTTGCATAAATTCTATCCATGCTGTCTTAAGGCAATGAGCTATAGTAGATAGAGGACTTAAAGTCAGGAAGGTTTGGGTCTAAATCCCACCTATGATGAGGAGCTAGGTGGTGCTGCAGTAGATAAAAGTACCAGCACTGGAGTAAGGAGAATCGGACACACTTGATACTATCCAAGTGACAATGGGCAAGTCACCTAATCCTGACTGCCTTGCAAAAACAACAAGAAAAAACAACACAACACAAACCAAATCTCACTCATTCACTAGCTGTATGGCCATGGGCAAGTGACATCACCTCTGCGTTAATTTGGACTTACTCATCAGTCAGGAAACAGTTCCATTCCTCATTCCTACTAGGAGTCCTGCCTGTAATTCACATACTATCCCTTGGACCTGTTCTTTCATCTAGGTCTGCCTTATGTGGAAACTGCCTTTAAGTGGAAACTAGGCTGTTTTTATCATGATCTAGGCAGACAGACCCTGAGTTGGGTGAGGAGGGTCATATTTAGTACAGGGACAGCCACACCTGGACTTTTGGCATGTAAAAATAATAATGATGGTTCAGATTACATAGTACTTCCTGATTTACAAAACATTTTCCTTTCTAAAAACCCCATGAGGTACTACAAGGATGATTATCCTCATTTCACAGCTAAGGTACAGAAAGTGGTTATCTGGTTTACCCACAGCCACCCAGTAAATGGGAAAGCTGGACTTGAACTTTAATCTGCTGAGTCTACTACTCTTTCCACCATACCATGAATATGCAGACATTTCTGTGACTGGGAAATGGGTTGCAATGGGTTGCATGAAGACCTTTGACACAAACATCACTTCCTTATATTTGAATCTAATCTTGGGGCTTCTGGCTGGGCTCACCCTGGTACACTTTATTCCTCCGTGGGCAGTTGGGCAACATTCAGGGCTGATCCACTCACAAAGAAAAATAAAGAAATATTGACTGAGTCAGAGGAGAACGCAAGAATCCTTCCCATGCAATGTCCCTTCTAATTTTTCGGAAGTTCTGCTAGACTTCTGATTTCACTGGTGTGAAGAACCCCAGATGAAAAAACTGCCTCTTGGTAGTTGGTAATCTTCAACAGTTGCCTAGACCTCAGAGATATTAAATCAACTGATCAGGGTTCCAAAGTATATATTGAGGCTGGATTTAAACCCATCTTCCTGACTACAAGACTGCCTTCTTATTCACTACTCCAAGCTGCTTCTGGCATTTATCCTTCTGAATCACTGTGCTCAGGAATTCAGGTCCACAGGTCCATGTTCTATGGTGAGCAGAGTCCCTGCCCTGTAAAGACTTGCCTCAAAGAGACCAGAGCAGCCTTTATATATATTCAAGCCTCCCAGTGCCCATCAGTAAGACAAGGGAAACAAGAATGGTTCTAATGGTCATTTCCAGAACCCTGCAAAGGTTTGACAGGTGGGTCACCTTCTAGCCAGAATTGGTGATGATGGAAGGTATGATGGTGGCACTCAGACATGTGTGTCTACATTTGGACCCATCAGAAAGCCCTTCAGAGCAGCTGCAGGAATTTTGCTTGTGCAAAGCAAAAGGAAATCAAAGCCTTAATTTAATTACTCCTTTATGGTTTAACCTCAGTCACTTGTTTGCCTTTGTTTTTTAAAATTTCCGTTTGATATAAAAAGGAAACGATTTTTTAAAAAGCCACACAACCCTCTACCAGATCTTAGAAAAACAAACATTCTTGTTTTGGAATGCTGAAAGGTCCCAATCTGCAAATCTCTCTTCCTAATTAGGAACTGTATCCCAGCAAAGAGATATCTTAATTGCCAGAACCACAAAGCTTTCCTTGTCTTTGGCTAGGCCTTCAGGTTCTCACCCCTATGGCATGGAACTTGAATTGGCGCCTTCCTTACAACTGAATCTGACTGAAATGCCCTGGTCTCGTCCAGGCACTTCTCCTGGGCACCACTGGACAAAACTCAGTCAAGGGTAGGATCTATCTCATCTATGGGTCCGTCCTGCTCACAAAACAAAATGAAGTCAGTTGATTGGGTCGGAAAAGAGCACAGAAACATCTCCTTTGCTGTGTCCTCTCTATCTTTACAAAATGATCAGTGACGACTCCCCTTCCACTTCTGTCTCATCTTTGCAGAGGTGTGCTGGCTTTTTAAGATGTTCTAACTTTGGCTGAGTTTTTTTTCCTCTTTTTAAAATTTTTTTTCTTTTTGTCATCAAGGATGAATCTTTGGGTGTCAAGCGGGAAAAGGAATATATCTCATCATCGAGGAAATGAAAAATGATATAAAAATAAAAGACCAATAAAATTTTAAAAAACTAAGTCTATATAACAAGAATATGAATAGTAATAATAGCTAGCATTCACAAAAGCACTTTAAGGCTTGTTATCTCATTTGATCCTCACAACAAACTCATGAGTTAGGTACTATTATTACCCCCATTTTACAGACAAGGAAACGGAGGCTGAGTGAAATTAAGTGACTTGCTCAAGATCACATAACCAGTGTCTAAGGCAGGATTTGAACTCAGGTCTCATCTGTGCCACCTAGCTACAGTTTTAAGGATTACCAAGTACTTTCTTCACAAGGATCCTTTGAGATAGCTACTAACAGCATAATTTTGTCCATTTTATCGGTGAGGAAACAGAGGTGAATGATGGTGAGGTGGCTTATTTAGGGTCACATAACTGGCAAGCATTAGAGTCATGACTAAAAGTCAGGTCTTCAAACTCCAAGATGAGTGGCTCTCCTTTTGGGGCAGACAACTGAGGTAAAGTGTTGCATGTAGTAGAAACAAATGTTAGACTGACAGCTGGGCAACTGGTTCTAGCCTATTGCTGTGTGACTTCAGATAAATCACTCAGTCTTTCTGGGCCTGTTTACTCATATCTAAAACAAGGAGGCTAGACTGGATGGGCTGTGATCCTATGACCATGCGATGTATGGCTAACTATAAAAACTGGGAATTTGGTGAGGGGCTTGGGGAAAGGACCAGCTATGCTGTTAATCCAGGTCTTCTGTTCCCACCATTGTCCTGGGATGGCTCCCTCTGTAGAGAGAGAGGTATATATTTGGGAAGGGGAGAGAACGAGCATCTATTAAGTGCTACTGTGCTTTGTTATTCAGTCAGGTCCAACTCTTTAAGATCCCATTTGGGTCTTTCTTGGCAAAGACAACTAGGGTGGTTTGCCATTTCCTTCTCCAACTCATTTTACAAATGAGGAAACTGAAGCAAACGGGGTTAAGTGACTTGCCCACTGGGGTCACCCAACTAGTAAGTGTCTAAGCCTAGATTTGAACTCAGGAAGATGAGTTTTCCTGACTCCAGACCCAACACTATCCACTACTCCACCCAGCTGCCCTGCTAAGTACTTTACAAATATCTTATCTGATCCTTACAACTACACTGGGAGGCAGGCGTAATTATAACCCTCATTTTACAGATGAGGAGACTGAGACAGACAAGGATTAAGTGACTTGCCAAGGGTCACATAGTTAGTAAGCATCTGAAGCCACCAGATCTTGCTGACTTCAGGTCTAATATTCTAATCCAGGGGTGGGGAACCTTCAGCCTTGAGGCGGCATGTGGCCCTTTAGGTCTTCAAGTATGGCCCTTTGACTGAATCCAAACAAACTGGGATGCATTCTGTGAAGTTTGGATTCAGTCAAAGGACCGCACTTGAGGATCTAGAGGGCCACATGTGGCCTCAAAGCCACAGTTCCCCACTCCTGCTTTAATCCCTATGACTTGGAAATGGAGGTGATTAAAAACAAAGTTATTAATATTTTCCCCCTGACTCTGCCTACTTCACTTTGGGTCAGTAAATCTTTCATTGCTTCTCTGTAGTCATTATGTTAATTGCATCCTATACCACAATAATACTCCATGACATTCATGTATCACAATGTCTCGCAATCCCTCAATCCATGGGCTTGTGCTTTGTTTCCAGTTTTTGTGAGGTTTTTTGTTATCATAAAAAGAGCTGCAACAAATATTTTGATGCATGGGTGGCCTTTCTTTTTGTCAATGACCTTTTGGGGTTATGTGCCTATATCATTTTATTCACTTTATTAGAATAATTATAAGCTGCTTTCCCATATGTTTGTACCAATCCACAGTTCCAACAACTACGTATTTTATGATTGCAAAGTGAAGCCAGCAGTGTACTAATCTCCTGAGAGAAAGATGGGAGATTCTGTGAAGAGACCTAAGGAACCTATTCTTAGGGGTTTCTGGCTGTTCCACAATCTATTAGATCCAAGAAACCACCTTGAGGCACTTAAAAATGTTAATAATGAGGATAGGAGAGGGTTAACAAACCTAAAAAAGGGGAGCAGCTTCCAGGACATTTTTTTCCTATAGCCTCAGGCAGGCCTGGAGTCAGCAGAGAGACCAGTTTCCCTCTTTGTTTAAAAGTGCTTTAAAAAGGCATTTAACCTGTTTTAATGTGTTTTTGAAAGTTATGTTCCAATCATCTTGGATTTATGACTTTCTTTTAAAAGAAAGAAGCTCTGTATGACAGAAACAAGTTTATACTTGATCTGATTCTGCTGTTTGATGGATGTAAATCAGGAGGGAGAGGAGGGCCTTGGAGAAAATTAGTCAAGTAGTTGAGAAATTCCCTTCTGACCAAAAAATGAGTTTCATGGAAACAAATGCTGAGATGGGCCATGAGGTATTATCCCCCTCCCTCTCTTTAGTATTCTATCCAAGGAATGCAGCACTCAAAAAATCAACTTGGAGTGCTAGGAAGATAACTTTTCTATGATCTGTTTGGAATTATAATAGCTAGCATTTATACAGAGTTTTACAAATATTATCTCACTTTGTCCTTGCAACAACCCCAAGATGTAGGTACTATTACTATCCCCATTTTGCAGGTGAAGAAACTGGTTAGGTGACTTGTCCAGGGTCCCACAGCCTTTGAGGCTGGATTTGAACCCTAGGCTTCTGGACTCCAGGACCAGCAGCAGTCTATCCATTGTGCCACTTAGCCTTCACTGAATGCAGTCAGGTCTCTCTAGCTTTGTTTGTCTAATCAAAGACTGATGGGAAGCTTCAGACAGATGAAGAGAGCTATCTTTAACTTATGATGCAAAGCTGACCAAAACAACCAATGCTGGGAAAGATGGGGTGCTTGGGTGCTTGTGCTTGGACCCCATTTCCAAGATCCCATTTCTCTCTAGCTTCAAAACATTATCCCTGAGAGTTTTCTCCCCAGCCCAAGGACACTGTGCCTAGCAATTACTCATGAGTGGACTCCAGTAAGACAAAATACCTTTCCCCATAATCACTCCTGAGTGGGCCCCAGTAAAACAAACTATTTTTCCCCATCACAAGAACAAGCTGACCTCTGAGGAAATTATCTTGTAAAAACAGGACTATCTTATAACCACAGAATTATCATGTATTGATTCCCAAGGTGATCATATTCAATCCAGAGGTCAAGCTATAGACATCAATTCTCAAAGCTATCTTACTACAGACAGAACAGACCAAAAATACACCCCTGAGAAAACCCTTAGCCTGGTTTCCGGTAGTTAATGGCTCATGACTGAGGTTGTAAGTTATCAACTAATTAGCACATCTGCCACATAATCCACTACTTTTCTTATATAAGCGTTAGCATCATTCCTGTTAAGTTGCAAGTTCCTTAAGGAGCTTTGCCCACCATATTGGTGTTAAAATAAACCTTTACCACCTTGACTTAAAGAATGCTTGAGTCCATGAATTCATTCCAGAGGGCCCTGTCCAGTACCCTGGTCTTTGGCAGGGGGGTGGTCCCTGAACCCCAAACCACATCAGAACATTTACCAGCAAGGTTTGGGTTCCAAGTTGAGATGGGTTGAAGGGGAGGAAATACTCTACTCACTGGACAAAAGATAGGACTAAACAGTGATAAATAACTGTTATGATTATAGGAAAAGGCATTTAGTTGTACCTAGGGGGTGACACTTCTTTATATTTTGCTTTAACTATGTGTCCCATATTAAAGAAAATAATATTTAGATTTGTAACTGATTGGTGTTTATGTCTGGTTATCTTAATAAAGAGTTGTATTTTTGCATGAAAGGATGAATTAAAGATTTTAGAGGTACAAGAAGCCTTGGAGGGTTATCTCATCCAACTTTTTCATTTTAAAAATGAGGAAATTAAGGTCTGCAGGTCACACAGGAAGTAAGTGGCAGAGCAGAGGATTGAATCCAGGTATTCTGACTCTCAATATAGAATTCATTCCACAGTGCCACAGTACTACAGTATGACGGTGCCACAATATCACAGTAAAGGAACTCTATGGGCATCTGGAGAAGCTGTTTCAAATACAAATTGCCAGAATTTTAGGTGACTTCTAGGCCTATTAAGTCTTCAAGAAACATTTGATAAATTGACTCGAATTTCTGAATTTATAACTAGAGAAAAAATCAATGAAACCTCTCTGAAATGGGAATTCTGAATTTCTGGTCCATCCCAAGGAGCTCCTGCCTTCTAAAAAAGTGTCTTCTATTTTCTCACATTGTGTGATATTTGTATCTCACATCTTTCTATCTGAATTATTTCACTGTTTCTGTTGCCTGACTCCTCCCACTGAAGACACTTACTCTGAACTTCCACTTTCTCATCATAGTGAGTTTTTATTAACTGACACTTCCTTTCATATGGCTCTCTGCTGGGTGCAACAGGACATTGGAAACACAGATGAGAAACACCCTCAGGAGAATAATGTGCTATCAGTTATGCACAAAGAAGAAGCTCTTGGAAAATTACTTCCTTCCTTTCCTTGAAGAGCTAGGGGACCATGGGTGTGGAATGCTGCAAATACAGCTGACATAGTCAATATGTTAGTAGGTTTTGCTGAATTAAAAAAAATTGTCACAAAGGAAGGCTTGCTATGTAGAAGATGTTCAGAATGTTCAGAAATAAATATGATTTAAAAGCAAACTCATCATGCTCTTAACTCCTTATGATACACGTTTTAAGTTTTTTCTTTCCCCCTAGGAGTGGGAAATACATTACTGCACGCTACGCACATTTTCCCACTGAGATCCTTTATGATCAGTGGTACAAAGGTTCCATTATAATGAGAAAGTGGACCAAGGTTGTCACTATAATCTGTCTTCAAAGAATGGAACTTATCTCTGATGCCATGATCTGACCTTGGTTAAAAAGATTTAACTCGTGATTCTAGGTGCCACTCAATTGGATCATACTCAAAGCAGACTAATTCAAACCAGGGTCTTCCCTGGCCTCCTTCCCCTTCACATCCTCAGTCTTTCTTCTGTGTCTTCTTCATTGGTCCAGTGGACTGTACTCCAGATTTGGAGTCAGAGGACCTGAGGATGAGCTCTAGCTAGCTCATGTTTTGCCATGTACTAAGTACCCATGTGAATTTAATTTCTCAGTTATGTTATCTGTAAAATTAGAGCTGGCTGAGCTTAGCATACATAGTTAACATATAATGAATGCTTGTTGACCAATGCGGGGGCTGGACTAGAAGAACTTTAAGGTCCTAGCTAGCTCCAAATTTCTGGTCCTGGTTTCACTGAAATGGTATTGGGCATTGAGTCTCCATGTTCCAGAGGACCTTATCTAGGGCTGGCTCCTTGAGTAGCTAATATCTATATCAGCTTTAAACTGTGATGATTACTCATGTTTAAGGCTTTCAGAAATCTTGTACTTGCCCAACCATCCCACCCCTGACCATACATAGGACTTACAGGATGTAGCAGATGACTCCAATGCTCCACATGTCTGTGGCATAACTAATTGGCTCATAGTTGATCACTTCAGGGGCAACAAACTCTGGTGTTCCAAAGAGGACCTTCAGGGAACCTGCATTCTCTGCAACACAAGGGAAGGGAATCATTCTCCAACTATATTCTCAGGAATAAGAATTAAACTTTGGTGTTAATACCATAAAGAGAGTAACACAGACATGAACCCTACCTGTAAGGGACTCTCGGTATGAGATGGATAGTGAAAAACAAACATATTGAGAGTACTCTTTATGTTTTGAAACTATTTTTATCCTGAACTTAATAAGAATTAGTATTGTTAATTACAACTATAATTAACAATTTATAGCTAGAATTTACATAGTGTTTCAAAGTTTGGGGGCATCTAGGTAGTTCCATGGATAGAGTGCTGGGCCTGGAGTCAGGAAGACCTGAGTTAAAATCAAGCCTCAGATACTTACTAGCTGTGTGACCTTGGGCAAGTCGCTTAACCACTGTTGGACACAGTTTTCTCAACTCTAATATGGGGTCCCAGGTGAAGGAAATGGCAAACTGGCATCTTTGCCAAGAAAACACCATAAAAATGGGTCATGAAGAGTTGGATGCAACTAATCTGATTTAAAAACAACAAAATTAAAGTTTGCAAAACAACTCTCCATGTATTATCTCAATTTATAGTCACAACAATACTCACCTGAGATAGGTGCTGCTATTCCTCTCATTTGGCAGATGAGGAAACTGGGGCTGAGAGCAGTTAAGTGATTTACTTAGGCATATTTTGAATTCAAGTTTTTCTGACTCGCAAGTCCAACACTCTATGTACTAGGACATGTAATTGTCTTTCAAACACCAAATAAATGGGTCTTTCCATATGCATAGCAGAACAGGAAAGAAAAAACTGAACTGTATGCAGAAGTGCAGATCTTTGTTACATACAGTTTTCTTTTCCTTTAAAATCTCTAAGTTAAGGGATGGCTAGGTGGTGAAGTGGATACAGCATTGGCCCAGGAGGGAGGAGGACCTGAGTTCAAATTCAGCCTCTGACACTTATTAGCTGTGTGACTGGGCAAGTCACTTAACCTTAATTACTTTGCAAAAAAAAAAAAATAAAACCCAAATCAAAAAAAAAAATCTACAAGTTAAACCTGTAGCTTTCAAAGTTGTCCTTCTTGTCTGTTTATTTATATGTTCCTTCTGTTTTCATTATGGTACGTTTTAAATTAATGCATAAATGCAAAAATGAAGATAATTGTTTATGTTAAATGACAGTGGAAAGGTTAGGATAGTAAGGAAGCAAAAGAGGTGCACATTGGGGGAATTTCCAACCTCTCCTGATAAGAAAAGGAAGATGGCCTGTTGTAGGCAGGATCACAAAAGCTGTTGGAAAAGTAGAAGGAAAGAAGCCTGGCTCATCTCTTTTAATATCTCTCCACTGGGAAGATCTTTCTAAGCAGCTAGGTGGCTCAGTGGGTGGAAAAGTGGACCCGCAGGCAGAAAGACCTGAGTTTAAATCTGACCTCAGACACTGACGGGCTGTAACCATACTCTGCCTCAGTTTCCTCATCTATAAAATGGGGATAATAATAGCACCTACCTCAAAGGCACTCTGAAAATCTAAAAACAAGGTATCAATGTTAGCTATTATTACTCAACACACCTTTAAATTCTTCTTCTTTCAGTTTAAGCCTCTGTTCCAGGTTTAAATTAATTAATTCTCTGGGCCTGAGATAAACACAATGAAAAGTTGTACCTGCCTTTCCTGAATTACTTTATACAGTATGCTTTCTCAAAAAGTGATTTCTGCCTCAATTCTCTTGAACTTGATGCTAACAGCTTCTAGAACCAGGAGGGCTATTAGCTGATATACTGCCTAAGTTTAGGTCGCTGCCATTAGCCCTTCTACTGTAACTTTCTCATAAATGAAGATGCTTTTATGGGGCTGAGAACAGAGAATTATAAACTCCTAAAAGCTGGAAGGGATCTAGAAATCTAATCTAACTCCTATCTTCATAGATGTTATCTGTAAAAAAATCCTGGGTTTTATTCCCTTTTTAAATTTAGTTTTGAAACTAATTTCCTTGGTGTTAGGGAGCTCCTAGTAAGGATTTTTCTCTTTGAAAAGAGAGAAAAGCACATCTTCAAAATGAAGAAGTATGATTAGCTGGCCTCTAGGGTCTCTTTAGCTCTAAGATCCTATGAAAAAGCCGCTGGCTTGGCTCCCCCTACAGTTTTATTATTGTCTCTTAATTTCTCTCATAATTTCAAATTCTTTCTATAAAAAGAGGCCTTTGTTCTTGGTCAGTTGTGTCCAACTCTTGGTGACTGTATTTGGGGTTTTCACGGCAAAGATACTGGAGTAGTTTACCAGTTCTTCCTTCAGCTCATTTTACAGATGAGGAAACTGAGGCAAACAGGGATAAGTGACTTGTCCGGGGTCACATAGCTAGTAAGTAAGATTTGAACCCAGGAAGGTGAGTCTTCCTGACTTTAGGCCTTGTTCTCTATCTATTGCACCACATAACTGCCCCCAAAAGGGTCCTCCTTAGAGTTAATTCTTCATTATCTAGTATCTAACAATATAGAGAATTATGCACATAAATATTAGCATGTCTGTATCTTTCCTTCTTTTCTCCAGGCTATGGCCTACCTTTCTGCTTAGAAATAGGGTGGTGCATCTAAGAAAAAGCTTTGGATTTTGAATCAGAGGACCTGGGTTCAGATCTTGACTCTGTAGCCATGTATCCCTTGGGTAGTCACTTTACCTCTCCAGGTCTTTGTTTCCTCGTCTGTACAATGAAGTAGTTAGTCTAGATCTGTGATGTCAAATTCAAATAGAAATAGAGCCTCTAAAATGTATATAAGGATTCAAGGGGGTTGCAGATTGACTTGGAAAACAATATGCTAGCATTATCTAGGTTTAAAAAATTTTAATTTGTTTTATTAAATA